>NC_137459.1:305882274-307107869 GCF_964235325.1 Thermobia domestica
AAAACACAATTTAGACATTTGTAAGATAATTTTGATGACTTACCCCCCTCCCTAACATATTCATGCTCTCCCCAAACCTCTGTGGCTGGTTTCGGGCCTGAGTGTACCTCAGGACGAACGGACGGACGGACAGAGCTTCAGAAGTCACTTTTTCGATATCTGTAGGCCACGAAAAGTGTAAATTCATTGAACATTCATTTCTTCTTTTACGACCACCATACTTTCTTCCTTTTGTCGCTCAAAAGTGAAAATGAAATACAAATAATAGACATGATCAAGATAGACTGACAAATAGTGTCACGTAAATTTCAATAGAAGTTTATAACGAATATTTATCTGGGTATATATATATGTATATATATAGATGTATGTATGTATGTATAAGTAACGTATAAATATGATCCTTTGTATGAGTAAAATATTGCTACAGAAATTGGATGACGATAAATAATGAATTTCACGATATATGTATGCATGCAATACATACACAATGTAACTAAATGTAACTACTTTATCGTTAGTCTAATGTTCTGTCAAATTAAATGGACTTTGTGAGATTTCTGTATTATTTATGTTCTATCTTGTTCATGAAAAATTAAAAAAAAAAAGTTATGAATGGAGAACCATTGCCCAGAACACATTTTCTGATTAGGACTTCCTTATTTAAAATGTCTAAATATTCAGACTCCTGTCTTATGTCTTAGATTGATGAGTGCTTGCTAATGACGAAAAACGTAAAATTGTACTGAATCATTATCTCATTTTCTCTCGCTACCCCTTATCCAATATGACTATCATATTTATTTCTCATATAAGATAACAGTCAGTAATGTTTTTACACTAATCAAAAAGAGTAATGGAACACTGTTAATTTCATAGCTGACTTAGCCTTCAAAAAATTTCATCATACCCAAAGCCAAAACTCTCCTAAATATTTTGAACAACTACCTTAAACGACGGTGAAACGAGCTTCAGTAATAGAAAAGAAAATGCTTTTAATAGTTTCTTTATGTTGAATTGCTAGAATGTTCTTAGGCTGCATAATCACTTCTTAAAGACAAAGTTTTGTTCAAATTAAACGTACTTAAAAAAACAAATCGTCAACGTTTCGGGTGCAAGGAAGATTAAGGTTATTTTAGTGTTCAGCGTTGAGTTTACAATGTGTTTGGTTCTCTAAACACGAAGTCTACAACGAATACTTATGATTCCCGCTCATGGACCCATTAGCCTTCCTACCTGCTCCAAAGTTGCTTAATCCCCTTAATGACTCGACATTTCATGATACCTATGAGGCAAAGCATATATATTTTGCAGCATCAGGAAAATGTGTTGTTGGTTTAGTGTTAACACATGACGAAGCCTAGATACTACATTAGTCTTCCAATCTCAGTAAAAATCTCAGCACTGTAACAGGCAAAAAATACCCTTACTATCATAACTCATAAAAGAAATTAGTACATATTTCTCAATACATTTGACCGTCATCCATTTGTGTACTGAAAAATATAATATTTTACATTCTTTTTCGATTTTGTTAGCTGGTTGTCATTTTCGAACAGTCCAAGGCATTGGAGTGGCAATTGCAAGAACTTTCTATCCTGGGCTCGAAACCTCTCAGAGCAAAGAGAGTACGTATCGTATTTTCAAATTAATTTCATTAATTGTTATTTTCGTCCATTATTTTATTCTAAAAAGCAAAGAAGTGGAAAGTAAGTCTCAATGTTCTATACAATCATCAAAACACTTCCAAGCTATGCTATACATAAGTGTGTTTTATACATAAGTGTTATATAATGGCTTTGTCCGTCCGTTTATCCATCTTTCGACATGTATCAGAGGAAAGACGGTAAGAGATATCAAGATGTTCCTTTTTGTAACCGATGCAGCCTTCCGCAGTTTCATTTCCTCCGTTAACTCCCTACGCATAGCGGGAGTGGTTCGAATTAGTCATTTCCAGTTTTAACGTTTATTGGCATACAATAAAATGTCGTATGAGAACCAGAGGAACGTAACTCCAAGAATTAAATTTTTGTTTGCTTGAATTACGAACGTAATTTTGAAGGCCCATTTCTTTTTTTTTTTTTAATGTTATTGAAGTTGAGTTTGTCATTGACCTGTCTGGTATTCAATAATCTCTTTACCGTCTTATTAAAGCAACATTTATTAAAAAAAAAAAAAAACTTTTCTCCTCTCTCCTGTAAACTTACAAAAATGGAGTTACGTTCCTCTGGTTCTCATACAACGAAAAGCAGTAACAGATACTGAGAACTGGCTTTTGCGAACGACTGAGCATCTTGAGATAACATAACATGACTATTCATAGCACTTTACCAAAATTGGAAGGGGTATAAATTTACTATTACTTTCAGTTTGAATATTTGTTTGAACGTTTATCGCCATAGAACAAAATTGTAACAGATAGCGAGAAGCGTTTATTAAACAATTAAACGTCTTAAGACAATATATCATGACGATCCACAACACTCTGTAGAGACCGAATGTGTTTCAAATTTAATATTACTTCCCGTTTCAATAGAGAACAAAAATGCAAATGCTATCAAGCTATATGTTCTTTTTCAACCGATCCAGTGTCCCAAGAATATGTTTCATCTTATTTGTTAACCTTTCATTCAAACCGGAAGTGGTTAAAATTAGCCATTATAAATGATTCCGTGTCTCAATACATGACTATCCACAAGACCGTACCAAGACCGAAAGTGGTTCAAATTTACTATTATTGCTGATTTCAATACGGATTTCTATAAAGCATAAATGGTCAAAAATATCAAGAAGCAGTTTTTTGCAATTGATTCAGTGTTCCAAGAATACGTTCAATCTATTTCCTTAGTCCTCTATTCAAATTGAAAATGGTTGAAATAAACTAATTGCGTTTCAACGTTTTTCGACATAGAATAAAAGCAGTAAGAGGTAGTAAGTAATGGCTTTTTGATGTGGATTCAGTGTTCGAATATCAGGATATATGTTTTATAATATTAACTCTATTGCAACGAGTACTTATAGATGCACAACTTCAAATTAAAGAATTGAACTCACACAATTTGGAAGATTTAGTTTCACACTGTGAGACGACAGTCACTGTTTAGACTTTCAAACTGTACTATGTGTACGTGTGAGAAGCCTTATAGAACCGCTGTGTTCGTCTGGTCATCCGTCCGTCTGTCAACAGTATCAGAGTAAAAACAGTATCAGATATTGAGATGCTGTTTCTTGCAATAGCTTCAGCATTTCATGGATAGGTCTCATTTTCTCTGTTAATTTTATATACAAACCAGAAGTGGTTCAAATTACTCGTTTCCGGTTTTGCTCTATCGCCATAAAATTATAACGGTAACGGACAGCGACAAGCTTCTTTTTTAACGATTCAGCGTCTCAAAATAAAATATCAACACTATAAAAAATACAAAAATACAATATTTTCTATCAGTTATGGTTTTAATACTGATTTCCACATAGTAAAATCGGTAAATGCTATTAAGACGTGGTTTTCTACAGTCAATTCAGCGTCCCAAGAATAGTCTTCATCAGCTGGTTTAACCCTCCTTTCAAACCAGAAGTTGTTAAAATCAACATTTTCTGGTGTAGTCGATTATTCCCATAAAACAAAAGCGGTAACTGGTAGCAAGAAGCGTTTTTTTCTCAAATGATTCAGCGTCTCGGGCAACATATCATGACTATCTACGACACTCTACTCAAACGGGAAGTGGTACAAATATTTATTACTTCCAGTTTCAATACTGATTTCCGTAAATCAAAAACGGTAGTTGGTATCAAGGTCCGGATTTTTCAATCGATTCAATGTCCCAATAATAGATTCCATCTGATCGGTTTACACTATGTTTAAACCACAACTGGTTAAGTTAGAAATTTCCTGTTTAAAGGTCTATCACCATAGAACAAGAAACGGTTTATTGCAAACGATTCAGCGTCTTAAGACAGCATAATTATCCGCAACACTTCAACGAAACCGGAAATGATTGAAATTTACTATTACTTCCGGTTTCAATACTGATTGACGTAGAGCAAAAGTGGTATATTCTATCAAAATGTGGTTTCTTGCAATTAATTAAGCGTCACAAGAATAATATTTATCTCCTCTGTTGATACCCGATATAATCCGGAAATGTCTACAAATTAGCCATTACCGGTTTCAGCCTTTGTCAATACATAACAAACACAGTAACAGATAAAGACAAGTTTCTTTTTTTTAATGTTGTATGTAAACAATACAACAAAAGGATACTGCCAATATATCGTCCATCTACGTAAATTTCTGGGATGGAGACCTTGCATGATCTAAAATGCATGCATAAATTGTTCAGGCTTACCTGCAAATGCTTAAAAATTTCCCGATGCCCGAATTGATTAGGTTGGAAATCAAGGTTTCCATCCACTACCAGCAAGAATGACCCCCATATTTTTCACAAATCGTAAGGGACTATCTTAATCGCGAGCTACATGGTAGGTGGATTGGACGCAGAGACCAGTAATCTTTGGCCCCTCAAGTTTCCCAATTTGAATCCTGAGATTTTATTTGGTAATACGGTCGCATTAAGACACATATGTATGTAGAAAAAAAACAAAGAACTTGCAAGATGGATATAGATTAGTGAAGTGATCCATGGCATTTCTGACGCCGCAAGATGGAATAGCATTCACACATTTTGCCGGAGGTTGCAGGACCAGAGCAGAGCTGGATGTGTGGCGATGATGGCGGTGGTGTATCTATGGATGATGATACAAAATGTAAGTAATAAGGGCCCCGTTATGGCGAACCGAGTCAGCAATTTTTTTCTTGATTCTGATTGGTGGAGATAGGCCACGTGACTTTAGGCCCTGCTCACGCGGGAACTTCAAATTTTGCCAAGTCCCAGGTCACGTGGTATGACGTTATGACTCACCCTGCGGGGAAATCCCTCACTCTCTTTTATGAATTTTGAAATTCGTCCCATTTTACTGGAAAGGTGAGTGCTTTGATACCTTTATTCTGATTGGCTGCCAGAGGTCTCGTGATCTTAGGTCCTGGGATATTTGAAATTCGTCTCCTTTTACGGGTAAAATGAGTGCTTTGGTACCTGATTCTGATTAGTTAATAGAGGTCACGTGATCTTAGGCCTTAGGATTTTTGAAATTCGTTCCCTTTTATGGGTATCCTCTTTGATGTGTACTTTGGTACTACAATACTGATTGGCTGATAGAGGTCACATGATTTTAGACCCGCCACACCGTTAACAGGTTAAATGGTATAACGTTATGAGTCACCCTTCTGGGGAAATCCTTCACTTCGAATTTTTGAAATTTGTTTAATTTTAAGAGTAAGATTACCTCGATTCTGATTGGAGGATAGAAGTCGCATGATCTTAGCCCTAGCTCATTCAGGAAATTCAAATTTTTAGATTACGTGGTATGACAACATGTGGTCGGGTGATCCACCCTTGACCGTGATTTTAGAATTTCGATTCCTTTTTCGGTTACCCTTTTTTGATGATGTACTGAAGTTCACCTTAAATATTATCGTTTCCTTATATGGCTAGGATGGTTTTAAATGGATGGAGAAGGAGCTCACCTTATATACTTACGTGTTGGGATTGAGTACAGAATCTCGTCCTTTTATTAGTGTGTCTCTGAAATGATACATTTATTCTAACATTGATGAAAGAGGGATCCATCCGTGTCGCTTGTAGATTTCATTGCTAGAACTCTTACAAACCATTGTTGTGAGTTTAAGCGATTTTTTAAACGCTCAGCGTTCTGTTACTCAGTAAGCGTTTCGTTGATGGAAACACTGTTGCAAGATTATTAAAATCTGAACTGCTCCGATTCTTTTCGAAAAGATTCCACAGATGTAAGAATTTTGAAACTAACAATTTTTCGAGCTAAAAAACTTTGAAACAAAAAAATTCAAAACAAAAATTTTTCGAACTAGAAAAATTGAATTTTTTTTCGAACTTAAAATTTTGAAAGCAAAGAATTTCAAAAAAATTCGAACTAAATTTTCAAACCAAATTTTTTAGAATAATAATATTTGGAAACAAAAAATATCGAGCTAAATTTTCAAACCACAATTTTTCGAACTAAATAATTAAAACTAACAAAATCAAACTAAATTTTTTCAAATCAAAAAAAATTAAAACTAAAAAATTCAAAACAAGAACAAAATTTTCAAACCAAAATTTTTCGAACTAACCCAAGTTTTAAAAACAAAATTTCGAACTAAATGATATAAATCACTTCTAAAAATTTTCAAATTAAACATTTTCTCGAACTAAATTTTTACATTTTGAACTAAAAAAATAAAAATCAAATTTTGGACTAAAAAATCTTAAATTAATTTTTCGAACCAAATATTTTTAAACTAATGATTGTAACCAAATCTTGGGAAAATTTTTCACACTAAATTATCAAACCCATTTTTAAAGATTAGCATTATTTGAAAACGAGCGTTCGGGGTTTCAAGAGATAATAAAACATATTTTTTCCGCTTGTTGTATTTTCACGAAAGGTATTTGCTCTTCTCATACATTTTTTAAAACGTTAGATACAGAATCTAGGTGAATGAATACTTTGGACCTGTCATCATCTTCGAGTCTTGCAGACGTATCCTGTGAAGAAAAAGAAGAACCAATAGATTACTGTACAAATTTGTTTTTCTGAAGAATAAAAAAGCGAGTAAATATTGATAAGAAAGAAATAAAACTTACTCGTAAAAGCTGGATGTGTAATACTCTCTGTTTACAACACCCCTTCTTCGGATACGAGATGACTGCATTTCTCCTACTGATGGTTTTGCTGCTTTATGGTCTCATCTCGGAACGAGACGACTACATTTTTTCTTGATGTTGGTACTTTATGATCAAGGGGGAAAAAAGGAAAAGGAAAGACACTATATTACAATGGCCTCATTGGGTATTTACAGTTTTTCTTAATCATCTTTTTCTTGTCCCATCTTCCGTTTTTTAACGTACCCATACGGAACCGTATCATAGGAATTGAGTTCTCTAAATCGATGTCTAGTATACTGAATGCTGTATTTTTTTTTCTTCTTGACGAGTGACGATGGTGTGGTCTTTGGTCCTGCATATTTTATGAGGGATGGAAACAGTGACTTGTCCACTGCATTGATCCTTAATCATTTCTTTACGGTGTTGAAATTTAATTGCTGTCTTGCATTGTAGTTTAAGGCAAATCCTCTAATTTTGCATATGTTGCTGGTGACGTTGGTGTCTGGATTATATATTTCTAAACTGTAATTTTTCGGTCCTCCATTAACAAATGTCTTGATGTACGGTCGTTGTCCATAAGAATTCATATCATCTGATAAACATTCCAAATAAGTGGAGGGTTCAATGATTGTCTCCCCCGGATTTTCTGTAAATATCACAGAATCAGTGTCGAAATATAAAACACGTTTCTGCAACATTTCCAGGTACTTGTACAGTTCCAGTCGTGCCTGACATTTTGTAAATGCACCTAAAACGACATTGGTGTTTCGATTTTGAACAGGCACATGCTCATTGTACTCCCAGAAAGCATTACAACATAGTATCATTGATTTATACAATTTGATTGAGCTCAATGTCGAGGGAAGTTAGTTTTTCATAAAGTTCTTCCGGCTGATCAAAAATCGTGGCCTGGCTAAAGTTTGTACGTTGCGCGAGCTTGCCCCATAGAGAGTTAAGGCAAAGTTTAGATAAACTTCTTCGTGCAGGATTATTTTCAATTTTAGTCGGGTCCAAAGCAATACCTTCACACTCCAGGATGGCTTGTAAAAAATTCGTTTTGTCTTCTTCGGTGATACACGCACTTGGCCATCCAGAAGTTTCGGTTTTCAATTTTAAAAACGTGTTGATATATTCCGTGATCAAGCCACCAGTTTTAGTGATGGGGTCATATTGTTCAATGTCATAATCCCAAATTTCAAAGATTTCCAAAGGTTGATATCCTAATTTTATTGCCTTTTGTATTTCGTGTGATACACACGTTCCAGTGAGGCATCGCTTCCGATCGTAGTGCGTACATGTTACTGTAGGGTCTGGGTTCATTTCTTCGGCACAAACATCACACAGTGAAAACTAATTTTTTACTGCATTGATATGGGAGGAGACCATGATAAAGGTGGCGACTTGGCAATATCGCCATTTTGATCAGACCATCGACTTTATTTGTTGGTGGCATATTTTCGTCACCCTATAGATAAATTCTAGGATGTCCTATAGGTATTTAGCGCACTTACTGATGAACGGGTACAGAGAAACAATATCGAAGTATTTTATTTTTCTCCTGCTTTTTCGTCGACTTGATGGTACAATTTCACACAATTGTTTCTGCCTCAAAAAAACTATATCTTGCATTTAAGGGAGAGCGATTCATGTACGGGTGATTTTTTAGATACGTCGCCATTGCTGGATTTTGTTTCAAGAACTGTTTAAATTCGCAGTCCCTCATTTCATGCACAATGTATCCCAATTCACGCAGTGTTGCGTTCGTTCAGAACGGAATTTCATGGTGTATTCTGGATTGCGTTAATGGGGTGATTAGGGCCTGTAGTAATACACACTTTGCAGCCATGATAAAAGCAGCCGGCATGCTCATAGATCTGCTCCTCTAACGTTTGGGAATCTTGGTAGTAGCCTTCAACATGGAATTTCGCAATGAACACTACTTTTTGAAGAGCCGCATGTAAGATTTATTTTCCTTCGTTTTTCTCCATGTAGGCCAGCCATTGCAAAGCAGCGATCGATTGGGTACTTCTCCATCGAGAACCACGTGCCGGTAGAATTCCAATGCTATTAGGCTTGACATAATTCCGGCGGAAAATGACGTCATAAACGAAACGTATGCTTGCCGCAGTACTTTAACATCTTGAATGTAATAAATGATAATTTCCTTCAGGAAATCGAACGTGTCATTACGTAGGTCGTTGTAACACTGCATAAACTTGTTCCTCTCTTCAACTGACATTTCATTTGCACCATAATACTTCGTTTCAGGAAGTGGTCCAATATACGCTGGTTAATATCCCTTGGTGTTGAAGAAATGAGGGAAGTAGCCTTTGCTTGCAAGTAAATTAAATGCTTTGGACAATTTGCTTAATGTCATAGGCAGGAAATTCAAAGAGTCAATGAACATTTGGTTATTTAATGTTAAACTTAGTATTTTGGTCCAATTTGATATGACGTAAGTTCTCCATTGACATTGCAGTACCATAGTCTTTAGAACAAAATGCGCATCGTATCCTTTTGAATTGTGTGCGTGGCACATAATCTTATTTATGTTGGGACAACGTTCCCGCATGTACTGGAGAAAATTATAAATTGGACCCTCTCCTCGGAAAATATGCTGGCACTGCCCCCACATACTCCAAGACTGCTAGATATTATCATTTTCAACACATGTATAACATACTTGTTATGCAACCAATAAATTCGGAACGTGTACAAACATGTCATCACAATGTTCTTGTCCTGCATGGATTCTATATCGTAGAAAATCAATAAGGCTTTCTTTGCATGCCTGAGTGAAGGAACACCAGGTTTCAACCATTGGCGATCAGGAAGCATGAAACATTGACGCGGTCCTGGAACAATTTTCTTACATACATTACAAAAGATTTCATTGCAGTCACGAATGCGTTGCCCACTTTGTACAAAAGAATATACTTTGTAACTTCTAGTGCATTGGTTCACCAACTTACATACAGGTTCCCCTTGATGATATACATCATTAGTTCAGAAAATTATGGTTGCAAAATTTAGTTCGAATTTTTTTCTTTGAATTTTTTAGTTGCATTTGTTTAATTCAAAAAATTATAGTTTGAAAACTTAGTTCGATACATTTTTGAATATTTTTTTTAGTTTCAAATTGTTATAGTTCGTAAAATTATAGTTTGATATTTAGTTCGATATTTATTTTTAGTTTCAAATTTTCTGGTAAAATTTTGGTTTCAAAATTTAGTTCGAAAAATTTTGTTTTGAAATTTCTTTTAGTTTGAAATATTATTTAGTTCAAAAAGTTTTTGTTTAATTGTTTTTGGTATGAAAAAAATGTTTTCAGTTATTTTAGCTGGAAAAAAAATATTTTCTCAAACTTCTTGCTCTCTGCGTAACCGCTTCGAAAAGAATCGGAGCAGTTTAGATTTTGAGTGTCTGCGATTTCTGTTTCCATCAATGAAGCGCTTACTGAGTAACAAAACGCTGAGCGTTTAAAAACTCGCTTAAACTTACAACAATGTTTTGTAAGAGTTCTAACAAAGAAATCTACAAGCAACACGGATGGACCCCGCTTCCACCAATGTTAAAATAAATGCATCCTTCCAAAGACACACTAATTAAAGGACGAGATCATGTACTCAACCTCCACACGGAAACACAGAAGGTAAGAACCGTATTACCCTTAAAAGTAAACAATAATATTTAAGGTGAACTTCAGTACATCATCAAAAAAGGGTAACCATAAAAGGAATCGAAAATTTAAAATCGCGGTCAAGGGCGGATCATCCGACCACATGGCGTTATACCATGTAATCTAAAAATTTGAATCTCCTGCATGGGCTAGGGCTAAGATCATGTGACTTCTATCCTCCAATCAGAATCGAGGTAATCTTACTCTTAAAATTAAAAAAAAATTCAAAAATTCGAAGTGAAGGATTTCCCCAGAAGGGTGACTCATAACGTTATACCATTTAACCTGTTAACGGTGTGGCGGGTCTAAAATCATGTGACCTCTATCAGCCAATCAGTATCGTAGTACCAAAGTACACATCAAAGAGGATACCCGTAAAAGGGAACGAATTTCAAAGATCCCAGGGCCTAAGATCACGTGACCTCTATCAACTAATCAGAATCAGGTATCAAAGCACTCATCTTACCCGTAAAAGGGAACGAATTTCAAAAGCCCCAGGGCCTAAGCTCACGTGAGATCTATCAACCCATTAGAATCAAGATACCAAAGCACTCATCTTACCCGTAAAAAGGGACGAATTTCAAATATCCCAGGACCTAAGATCACGTGTCCTCTGTCAGCCAATCAGAATAAAGGCATCAAAGCAGTCACGTTACCCGTAAAATGAGACGAATTTCAAAAATCATAAAAGAGAGAGAGGGATTTCCCCGCGGGTGAGTCATAACGTCATACCACGTGACCTGGGGCTTGGCAAAATTTGAATTTCCCGCGTGAGCGGGACCTAAAATCACGTGACCTCTCTGCATCAATCAGAATCAAGAAAAAATGCTGACTCGTTTCGCCATAACGAGGCCTCTACTGCTATGTATTCTCAATAAATATCTTAACGTTAATTTCACTGTAATATCATTATTTATTTTTAAATAATGTTATAAGCATTTGCTTTATAGGGAGGACTTTATAAGACAATTGTATTTTAGTTTTTGCATGTTGTTTAAACGTTCTGAACTTTGCGGAAATTTTTAGTTTAGTTTAGTCGTTGCTGCTTAAGATTTTTTTTAAATTTTGCAAGAAATAATTAATAGTTGCATGTTGTGCTTTAATTATTGTATTTTATTGTAGTTTTTGTTGCTTAACAGTTTTTTTTCAACATTGTAACGATGTATGTAATATTTTCTACTTTGTGAGAAATATGTAACTATCACCCACATGAAAACATACTCATTTAACACACTTCTGTTTTAAAATATGATCGTTCTATTGTTAGGAAACATCTTTTTAGACTGAGACTTCGAAACTCAATTCAACTGTTCCATTTCAGAAATGAAACCCTGAAATTATTAAGTTTCACTTTAAACGGAAATCAAACCAGTTGAGAATGCGACAAGATCATTGCCAGAACAAACTAAAAAAGGAATGCAGAAATTGAGCGGCAAATATAACTGTGATTTTTCCTATATGTGAAAGTGAATATTTTCCCCCCATCAACTTAAGGTTCTCGCAAAAGAGTCTCAAAATATAGTTTCTCTATGACTTTTAGTTTCTGAGATATGACTTCTTAAATCCTAAAATATAGGATTATATTTGCATTTTGGCTGTATTACCTGTCTATGAAAAAGTTACTGAGGAGGGATTTTGATACAGAAAATCAAAAAAGTCCTTAAAATCGCAGTCGAAAGGCTCTGTTACTGCTCCTAAATCACTGGTTTTAAGTTTTGACAACTTTGCAGCTTTGCTAAACGATAACTGTTTGCACATGTTAAGTTTCTCGGAATCAGAATCGATCCATTTTAGTTTGAACTTGAGGATAGTGCAAGTTGCAAGAACTTACGCCTTGCTAGAGGAAGAACTTATATCAATCACTGACACGAAGTGACTCCCCAAGCACTCCAAGATAGAGAATACAAGAGAAGAACAGAATCCCAATGTGTGAGGGAATGAAGTTTTGATTTCACTTGCTACACTACAGGTAAAACAAATTCTAAATAACAGTTGTTGCCCTGCCATTTGTCCAGCGCTGACGCCAAAAAAATCATAACTGTGACATATCCACTCAAAAGATCAATGTCAGACGTTTTGAACCTTTCTATGTTCAACCACACGCATAGGTCTCGTAGATGAGTTTTGATCGAAACAATTTTTGTGATCGAGTCAATTGAAGAATTCCATATTATTGGACATGGAACTGGAAGATAAAAGCGACATATGTCCTCGAAAACATCCACTGATTTTGTAGATCTGCTTATAGTGTTCCAAAGAGCACAACACTTACCTAACGCAGAAATGTACGCTTTTTGTACTGTACATTTTGTACTGTACAACGAGATTTAAGGTATGTGCACAATACTTAAATCCTGGAGGCAAAACTTAATCGTCGATATCCAACTCTTTCTCTTGAACATACATCTTGAACATTTTCCATTGTGGTGGTAGACTATGTTTCATTTTTAAGAAGTCCAACTGATACTCAAGTACGTTTTCAGAAGTCCTAAAATGTACCTATGAAGTGTACCTAAAATAGATACTAGGTACAGGAAAATCGTACATAGTTACAGTACTAGATACTACTAAATGCTAAATGTACCTAGGTACGGGACTTAGGTACTCGTTTTGTACCTAGGTACTTCCCAACACTGTCCACATGCTAGCAGTCACTTCTACATAAATCAGAACAATACAGCTGAAATCACTGACTACCGGAACTGAGATTCCACCTGAAATATGGCATTTTCCCCCTATATATACAGAGGCGGATTGGGAGTACAAGGGCCCACCCGGAGAATGATGCTTAAGGTTCTTGATGAATACCGAGTTGGTCTGGTGTCTGGATAGCCCTTTTAGGAATGAACCCTTAGCTGGAGACTTGAATGGCTGAATCCCCGCCCCCCACAAAATGTAAAGTTGTGTATGTTTATCTATAACCAATTATTATTTTGATATCATTATTTTCTAATATTTGCAATGAATCGTACATGTCCCTTCAAAGTTGCAACTGATTATTTTGAAAAAAAATATGAATATGATACGATATCATTTTCAAAATTATGAGGAATTTAATTTTCTTGAATGGTACATGCAAATCAGGGAACAAATTATAAGAAACTTAAATTTATTGCGTAAAAAAATAGTCTATCTTTGTAGATTTAATTACATGATATGTATAATTACATAATATATAATGAAGAACATTGAATAACTATCAAATTATGGAAGCGAGAAAACAAAAGAAAGTAACATTTTGGAAACAAAGAAAGTTTAAAGGAACAGTTTGAAATATTTCTGATAAAGAACGTTGAGTTTGATAAGAAATAATTTCTTGTTGACTTATTAAAAAATAATTAAATTGGGACATTACTACACCATATCAGCATTACATAATATTTTTTCTACTAATAGCAGATAGGAATCATCCTTTCAAAATCGAAAAAGTAGAACGGAACCAACAGCACGAACGTTGGATGTAAAATTCGTATATTTATTAACTACATAGAGGTGAAAACGCATTTGTCAGTCATGTCTTTCATGCGTTTTGCAATTCTTACAAAATATGTGAGTAATGAAGTTAATTTATCAAACCCACTTTTACAGCAGCATTTTCTAAAGAAAGAAGATTTCCCGATTTCATCGATAATTTCATTAGCGTTTTTTTTTTTTTTTTTTTTTGCAGAACATATCTTTTAATGGCCATAATCATAAATGTTCCCAGAATATGATTTCACAAAGACGAATGCGTGGAAGTTTTAATTAATTTTGAGATAACTGAATGCTCGCTCACATGATACTTGAGTAACTGAGAGAGTTATCAAATATTTGTGTAAACAGTGTTTGGAAACTGGAAACATGCATGTTATATCTTAGTAGCAACCTGTAGCAACACAAGTAACACTGCTTTCACGGATTATTTTCGTTAGTAGTTATTAGACCACTCGTCACCATTCCAAGATGGCGGGCGTTTAATTAATTTGTAATTACGCTGTATTACGGGCTTCTAGTACTGCGGTGTTACCACTAGATGGCCTAAAAGGGTTGACATTCCCTATATTTTCTTTATTTTTATCAAAAATGAGGCAACATTGTCATCTCTAAATTATTTAGAATTTGATATCAAATTGTTATCACCTTAATTAATCTTTAAACAAACTCCTATCAAACTTTTATTAATTTAATCGATCAATTTGATATTGAACTTTATGACGTGTATAATACCTTACCGCTGGCGTATTACTGTTTTGCCCTGTCGGGGCTTTTCCTTTATAGATCTTGGCTTGCTTTGCATTGCGGCGTAATTTCCTCCACCACGCCCGCTGCGGTTAGCTTTTATAGAGTTTTAATTGCGAGGCACCAATGGTAATTTCATGTTTGCCGGCTCTTTTATATTTTCTAGCGATTGATGCGGAACCAGAAGATATGTATGCTTCTGTACGATCCGTTATATATAGTTTGACGGAACTTTTGTACTTCCTATTGCCTAACTTTGCTATAGTAAATATTGTGAATGGTTTTTGTCCATGGATATTATATGATTTATAAGGATATATTAATATGTAAATCTGTTTATTAAAATATTTGATTTAGTTTATTTTATAGAATATTGTGTATTATAGGGAAACTAAAGATTTGTAAAAGAGTTCTTTATTATTTAAGCTTATATTATGAGGAAGATCGGATGGTTTTGTTGAAGTTCACAAGAAGTTGACTTTTACTTATTATATTCCGAAAGAAGGTCAAAGAATTACGTTCTTGCAACTATGACTCGTGGTATGGAAACTGGTTTACAAAGGAAGTATGAATGAGCTCATATCGAAACCTACCGTAAAATTTCACTCAGAGGAAGGAAGTCTCAGGCTGCAATATGTATATTCTTGGAAGATAAAGAGAGTTTAAAAGAACCACTAGGGAAAATAAACAGAAGTTGGTGAAGATAAAGTGGTTGAAAGAGAGGGATTGAACTAGGGAGGGATGCAAAACGTAGTGATATATATTGTGAGTGATGTAAATAAATATAGATAGAGAGAACTGATAGGAGAGATGAATAAAGCGTAAATGAATTAATGAGAAAAGGTAAAGTGTAAATAAATTGCTACGTTTGTCTTTCTTTAAAAAAATGACCTGCTACTTTACAAAAGTAATTGCGTGTGAGCTTTCAAAATGTGATTTAACTGCATGATGTAACATATTGTATTATATTCTTTGAAACTTGAATTATACTTTTGTTAACTCAATTCTTTTGTTCGATAAATTAAAGATGAGGAAATTTTTAATGTATGTATTAGCTTTAATGTTGCGTATGTATAAAAGAATTTGCTATAGCTAGACATTGGTATAATATAAAGTATTTAGAAATTACTTGATTATGAACTAGTTGATTTGAATTGTGTATGCTTATATATACCGTTTTTCTTTCCCCCTCTTTGTTTTTAATGCATATGTATGCATGTTTCATTAATACTATAACCTTAAATTCTATGCAAATTAATATTGCAGCCTTTTAATTGATTCTTTCCTCTTTTGCTATTCCTTGGTTCTAACAAGAGGTAACTTAGTGCTGTATGCATATATGGTTTATCCCTTTCTGAAATATATTTTGTGTATAGACATGAAAACTTACACGTCAAATATTCAGTAACGGAAAAATTTAAAGCACGAACGTTATGCAAACATATGAATACAAAATATTTATTCCTAGCACACATATAACATGTGTAATAATAATTATCATTTAGTTCTTATTTGTCTACCCGACCTTCATATTTTGAGTAACTACCCAGACAGCATGTTTGCTTGCCGCAAGCTTGCCTGTCGCTTTTATTTGATTTTATTTCGCTTTGGCTTATACACAAAAGCTTATTTCTGCTTAGCGCAAGCTGTAGTGCGGGCAACCCACGCGTCACTTGCGAGACGCTTTTCTTTAGATTGAAGTAAAAAGCCAGCGCGCGTTCGATTTTCAGTTGTTCTCAAAAAGCACGTGACGCTGACCTCTTAACTTTTGGCGACAAGGCAGTGTTCGCGTTGTTAGCATCTTGTTAGCATTCAGCTTGAATAAAGGACAAACTTAATTATTTTTTTAATTGTGCCGTCTAGTACTCTAGTACTCTAATCCCACAATGCCGCTCTTTATTTCCTCATATTTCGGTAACCATGAGGCATAACGAATTGTAGTATTTATGTATAAAGCATAAACGTGAACATAGATGACAGCAGATTTGAGCCTACTTATTTCGCGAAAGAATACCGAACTGTTGCAGACATTTTAATATAAACTTCAAGTTTAACTTACAGTATAAACTTTATCTGAACACTGTGTTTAAAGTATAAATATTTTTCTGCGTTTTTATATAAAAAGGTAGAAATTTCAAGCACTTGCGGCTAATATAACAACATATTAGATATTTTAAGAAGCAACGGCGCGTTGCTTGTTGTTAGGAATTACAAAATGACAATAATAATTTTAAAAAAATGTTGCTTGTTACAACTAAACCGTAACAATTATCTGTATCTTTATTTTGATTTTCTGCAGAAGCGGATCGGAGGCTCGGGTGTTTCCATGGTTGTCCATTTGCTTCAATAGTTGGGAAGGTGATGGGACAATATATTGTATCATAGGTTTAGTCCGACGGTTAAACTATACGGATTTCATACTGTTTTATCTAAATTCGCTTACTGCAAAATTCCATATAACTTGTTTGGTGTGTGTTTCGCTTGCAATAAGCTTAATAAAGTTTGCCCTTGATGAGAATACGCTTATACATAACTTACGTTTGAGATAATTTTACTTGTGTTTAACTTGTGACGACAAGCTTCCCGCAAGCCTTGCCCAGATGTAACTAACTAGCTTGCTCCTAGCTTGCAGCAAGCTAATTGGCTTGCATAGTATAGCTTGCGGCAAGCTAATTGACCTTGCAACATCAAGTTTGTGTCAGCTTGCAGCAAGTTTAAATTGCTGTCTGGGTACTCTTATTGGAACATTTAAAACATATTAATTAATTTAATTTCTATTATATGTTTATCATTGTATTGTTAATTTCAATACTTAAAACATGTTTCTTACAATCAATATTATATGTTGACAATAATTGTAAATTATTTTTTGTCATTGGTTTTAAACTGAAAAGATAATATTTGACATGACACGTACTTACACAGTTAAGATTATGTAGTAAAAATAGAAATCAAATCGAAAAAAATCGTTCATTGGAAATACTTAAACGTAAAAGGGAAAATACAAATATAAATCTCGATGCAGTTAACTAACGAGAGAAGTGATTAAAGAAGTTTGTTAGCACATCATTATATATTTGAGTTACATAAAACGTAGAATGAATTAGATGATATGAAAATAAACTTACGTTTTTGTTATATATGCTGCAAATAAATTCTCGCAATTACTATTTTTCCTTTCACTTTAGAAATATTATCTTGTAACATTTTCTGAATGAATACTTGTTTTTATAGTGTGATGTCTTTATTTTTCCTTCATTGTAACTGATGTGGATCAAATTATCACTTCACTATTAACCATGATCTCATAGCCTATTTTGAAATAATGTTATAAGATGTATGCTTGTTTTATTTTTATAAAAGTTTAATATGCCTAGTTAAATTAAATGATGATATATTAAGTAATACTACATATTATTTTATATTACAGATATAAAATTTTCATAGACTTTGAAATTTCGAGTGCACAGGTAATAGAAAGAGGAATAATAACAAATACATCAGATTCCTCATACAAGGGTGTGTTTTATTTTGAATGATTTACTTCGCATTCATTGACATAAATAATTTATTAATATGAAAAATATAGCTTTTCCATTACTACAATTATGAAGTTTTTCAACACAAAGTAATATATTTGGGATCCTGCAAATATAATATAGTTTCAAGTATGAAATCAAATGTTTGATTTCTTCTCGAAAGTAAGTGGACATCCAATTTGGACACCAAATAGAAGCGCGTAATATAAATTAACATTTTTTGATATTCAGAAAACCCAAATTGTTTCAATTATGTTGAATTCTTAAAGAATATTGTATTAATGTTTGAAACACAGTTACTAAATTACAAATGTTAGTACTCAATTTTCTTTATTAACTATCATCACTGAAGATTTCATTATCACTAAATCGTAAATTCTCTTCAGTAAAAAGAATAAATTTAAATTACTCAAATACATATTGCAAATATAATTTTATGTAAATTTACAATGTAAGTACAAATAATTTATAACAAAATATTATTATGTTTTGTATCAACACATTGCATACTACAACCTTAGCGAGCAGTGATTGTTTGTTCTTCAGTTGACACATTTCTTAATTTTGCAAGCGGTAAGTAATTCGTTTATAATATACGTTTTTAATTTTTGAATTACATAAATTTAATGTCAATTTTTTGTTAATCTTTGTAACGTTGCATTACATTACTTTTGTGATAACCATATTTAAAACTAGTAAGAATTCTATATGTTTAGTAACTGATACCCATTTTGTTAAGTATACATTTTTATTTGAATTATTACTTTCATTACGAAAAAAAAAACATTTAACGTAAACGACTATACATATATATTGAAGCTAAATGTCGTTGTAGAATGAAAATATGCTATGTTAGAAACTGAATTGTTATCATATAAAGCAAGAATGTTTTTATTCTTAAAGCACATCCTAAAAAATGCAACTGACCAAGGTTAACGGTGATAGTACGTCTCAGTCAGATTGTTGAGCCATGGTAAGTGTTAACTTTTACATTTTTAATACAGATTTATTTTTATTTTGAAATACAAAGATCGTAATATTTAAGAGAGTACATGTAAAATTACATATTCGTTTTGCAACTAGTATTATAAATTTTAATTAAATTTTGCATTAACTTTTTTCTATTTTACTTCGCGTCTAATGTCGATTATACATATAATTTCACTTTAACATTTTACAATTGGCGAATTTAACGGTTAAACAAAGTATTAAAACGCACTTTAACTTTTTATTTGAACTTTAGCAATGATAAAATAACTACATTTAATAATAATCACTTCAACATTTTCTCTTGTATATTTTCACCTTATAAGACTTTAACAAAATAGATTTTTTCAAAAATTTCAATTTGCATTTTTGCCTTGCACTTCATCAATTTTATTATAAGTTTAGCATTTTTATACTCAGTTCATCATTACATAGATTTAATGTAATTAAATGAACATCAGAGATATTACATTTTGACGTTTTTATTTTACAAAATCCATTTGTTTGTTTAACAAGTTATATTTTAATTTTATTTTGAGTTTATTGGAAGTTAATTGACGATATAAATAAATTCACTTTATGCATTACACGATTAACAAACTTAAGAAAGTATTTTAATATTTTTTTGGGGAAGCTCATAAGAGCAACACCATTGTGAGCTCGTAATTATATTCAATAACAATCTGTGATTGTGAACATAATAAAAATATTTTCTACACATTAATTATTAGTTCGCTTCATGCGAAGGTTCATGAGCAGCATAGTTGTGATCAGGTAAATAATTCCAGGTACTTAAAATGAGTGTAAGATTATTTATTTTATCTTGGGAAGTTTTGTAAAAATTTATTTTAATTATATAAGCTAACTTTAGTTTGTAATATTTTTATGTGAAATATCTTCGCTTTGCTGATTTTTGTACTGCAGAATTTCATTACGATAAATGATTTTGAATTTTGTATTCTTTCGTAATTTTATTCCTCTAAGTGTAAAGTTTTTAATTTCAAATACGAAACTTTTACCGTAAGTGAATAAATGAATAAAAGTAATACAATATAATAAAAATGTGAGAGAACATTTTGACAGTTCACAGAATTGTTCATTTTAATTAAATAAAAAGTTTCAGTTTTAATAAAAAAAGGTTGCAGAAATAAATAAGTAAATAATATTTCTACCACAATATTGTATAAAACTTTGGGTAACTTCGTGAAGTTTGTACGTATCTTAAGATTTTGAAAGAATCGTAGGAATAACTACGTATTTTTTATGTTTTGCACTTTGTGATTATCAATAAGTGTGTAGTTAACAGTACGCACATTATACCACTTTAACTTAAGTACATTATCTTCTATTTTTGTTAACCTTTTGCTTATTTACGCAGTTTCATTTTTCTATGAAGTTCCATAATATTGTGTAAGCATGCGTAAAAATTTGGATAAGATCAACAATGTTCGTGAAATTATTATGTGGTCAATCACGATTAATAAATAAATAAATATAGTTCGGTCAGATTTGAAGTTTAAATTAGGTATCTTAAGAATAATATGATTTTTTTACGCTCTGTGTTTAATGATGGTACTAATTCATCCCGTGGTAACCATATAAAGATTTAGTTAAATCCATTAGATTACGTAATTGTTATGTGCATCTGGGTACGAGATTTCAAGGATTAAGTGCGTTTGTGTACGAGATTACATTTTTGGAAATATAAATTAGGAGCAGTAAACCGCGGCGGTTTACTATAGCAAAAGCAGCGATAGAGTAAAGACGTTCCAGATTGTACTCTTTGTGTTATCATCTCGAAGACGGGACACTGTCATTTCGGAAAGTACTATCGGATTTGCTGATAAACTTACTAATATATATTCGGGAAACACGTAATGAATCATAAAAGTTTAATTACAGGACTTTGCCATTTACCATTACAAGAAGAATTATCAGTAAGCTTATCTTCGGAAAACTTCGAGAAATTTCGTGAAACTTCGGGTGGAGTTAGTGCTTCTCTACGTGCATAAAAGAAGCTCAGAATTGTCAATCGGTCATTCTACATAAAGCAGTTCTAGTGTGCGGACATATTTAAGTAAGCTCTGTGTTCTTTGAATACGAAAATAAATAGACGAAAGCCGTTTGGGTATGAAAAAATAATAAAAAAGGAAAAAAAGAACCAATAGGTCGGGCAGAAATCATTTCGTCATAACCAGTTGACGACGTAACATCGTAAGAATAACGCTCCGTTGATTCTAAACTATAGGATTCTTGAAATTAGGTATAGTTCTTTGAAGCGTATCATATATAGTGGACTCAAAAATTGAGCAACGCTCTGTCCATAGGAAGCACTAGTATTGTGCGGACGTGTCTAAATGTGCTCTGCAGTTAACTGTTAATTCATAGTGGAATCTTCAACGCGATCAATGGAATAGTGTTTGGAAATTATAAATTCAATTCTACGTGAAATTATAGTTCATTTTGCTTTTGCACTTCAAGATGCAAACAACAATTTTAGGAGCTCTCTAACTTGCTGGCAGATATATTATTGTATTATACAGGGTGGGAGATGAATTTACAGCTAAAAACAAGCAAAAAATGACATATGAACATTGGGTGAAATCGGCTTCGTTTGGACGCTAGAGGCGTCTGAAATGTCACCTTCCGAGGCGGCAATTTGCAATATCTCAAGAACGGAGAGAAATACGAATGTCGGGTCAAATCATATCAAAGGGAACCCTATCTGAAGAATCAAATTATGCATAAGTAATGGCGAAATAGTGGCGGCGCTAGAGGGGGGCACAAAGAAAGTGAATGAAACATAGAGAAAAGTGAATAATTTACAATGAAAAATTGTAGGAGTGGATGCTACTTGGAACATGCAACAACAAATGTTAATGAACAAAGGCAACAACGGCTAGTTTGTAGGGACATTATGGGAGGCGGATTGTAGGAATACAGTATCTTTGTAATGGTGTGAAATAGAAATGACGGGTCAAAACATATCAAAGGAAATCCCACCCGAAGATTCCAATTATGTATAAGTGATGGCGAAACAGTGGCGGCGCCAGGGGAAGCATAAAGAAAGTGAATGAAATGCGGAGAAAGGTGAACAATTTACACTGACAAACTGTAGGAGCGGATGTTATATGAAACATGCAGCAACAAATGTTAATGAACAAAGGCAACAATGGCTACGCTGTAATAACACTATGAGAGGTGGAATGTTTAAATACAGTATCATTTTAACAGAGAGAAATAGAAATGTCGGGTGAAAAGATATCAAAGGATATACCATCCGAAGAATCCAATTATGCACACGTACTGGGGAACAGTGGCGGCGTATGGGACCTGCAAAGAAACTGTTAAACACTCTTAGTGATGAAACGTGCAGATCGTAAAAAACAGGTATGGAAGATGAGACCCAGTGTGCTGTAAAAACAAGAGGTATTTTACTTACCATGTTCAACATAATGCCATTCTATAGCAGCTGTTCAATATGTCCTCCTTGTTCTTCGAGACAGACAGTTACATGATGGCGTAAGGATTCTCTGACTGGTGCCAATATTGCTGGCGTTTGCCGTAATGTGGCAAATGCAGTACACACACGCTGGCGAAGATTTTCAACATCATGCAGGGGCCGTGTATACACGAGACTTTTCACATAACCCCACAGGAAAAAATCGTGGAAAGGTTTAGTTCAGATATGCACGAATGGTGTGACATGAGTGTTGCAGGGGCGCCATCATGCATAAACCACATACACTATCGTGTCCTCAGTGGCACATCTTCAAGCAGAATAGGTAGGTTCTGAGCCAGAAACTGGATATACGATATTGCGATCAATCGCTGTGGTAAGAAGTGTGTCCCACAACGTTGTCGCCAATGACACCAGTCCACACATGCAATTGGAAACACTGTTGATGCTTCGTCTCTACAATTGCATGCGGGTTCTTGAGTGCCCATCGATGGTCATTGTGGAAATTTGTGATGCCATCCCGTGTGAATAATGCCTCATCCGCGAACAATACCTGTGTTAGAAAGGCTGGTGATACACGGCAGCGGCGGTATAACCAACGACAGAAACGTCGTCGGGTTTCATAGTCACCATCGTATAACGCATGCGTTCGTTGTACGTGGTATGATCTGAGATTATTACTATGCAAGATGCTTAGCACGACTTGATGCGAAACGTGTTCCTGCCTTGCTATTCGTCGGGTACTAATACTCGAGTTTCGTATCACATGTCGGAGTACCCTCTCTTCCAGTGGGGGTGTTCGAGGGCGTCGTCGTCTCGGAATGTCTGTTGGGAAGAAATGGCCCAGTGTCCCGCAATCACTGATGAATACGAATAAACATCCCGGTTCCTGGAATTTGTCGATCTGGGTAGCGTTCCGTATATGACCTACGTCCTTCTTCTGCATTAACTTCCGCTAAACCGTACATCAAATGCATATCTGCCATTCCGGCGTTAGTGTATACTGCCCTATTCATTGTGGTGCATTACACATAGCACTTGTCCGTCCCGCGCTTGTCAACATCAACACTGTTTCACACGACACAAAGTAAAAAACATTCACATACACATGGATCACTGCCCTGCCTGTAGATTTTAGCACTAAAACGCTTGTGCTGTTACTGTCATTGCCCCATTCAGTACGAATGAACTGTGCGCTGTCCTCTGCACCTTCGATGCGAACGCTCTCCTTACCCACGCTTTCAGTACTCCTATAACTAACTCTACTACGCGACGCTCTGCAAGCTCCCTTGTTCCACCTACTGTAGCTATGCGCCCTCTGTAATCGGACATGTATCATACAGTACACCAAGATTTGTATTCCTTCTTCCTGATAGGTTTCAAATAGTTGTGTTTTCACCAATTTCAACTTTTCTCCGCGTTTCATTCACTTTATTTGTGCTGCTCCTGGAGCCGCCACTGTTTCGCCATCACTTATACATAATTGGATTATTCGGATGGGACTTCCTTTGATATCTTTTTACCCGACATTCCTATTTCTCACCATTACAAAGATACTGTATTCCTACAATCCGCCTCCCATAATGTCCCTACAGACTAGCCGTTGTTGCCTTTGTTCATTAACCCGTAAGTACTATGGACCGTCTCTCAGACCGCTGCGACTTTTCGTATCATTATATTTCCCACAGTCTCACTACTACAAGTGAATCTTTTCGTCTACCTTCCTGTCTAGCAAATGGTTACGTATTGTTAAGTTCGTGTTATAATTGATGCCTTGTGCGCGGCGCTGGAGGGGTCGAGCGGTCTCACAGACGTAGTATAGTAGTTACGTGAGTATTTTGCTGTTCAGTTGTCTTTCGTTATCTACTGATTATTAGCAGTTTTTTGTCTTACCGTGTGGCACGTCTTGCACCACACATCAAATCATGACTCAAAGACTGAAAAACCTGAAATAATCATATTTTATAAGATGAGTAAAGCCGGAGTGGATACTCTAGACAAAAAAAATGTACATATTACACATCAAGTCGTCGAACAAGACGATAGCCATTGACCATTTTCTTTATGCTGGTGGATGTTACGTGCGGTGTCAATGAGTATGTCTTGCATCAAGTTTACGCTGTGTCCACGGTGATGACAAGACTTGATTTCATGAAAACGTTGGCAAAAGGTCTCGTTAGGCCTCACATACAACGTAGGTTGCTGATCGGACATCTGCCACGAGAGCTGAGTTTTTCAATTAAGAGCATACTACAGCTTAAAAGTGAGTTTCTCACCATCGCGCACAAGGAGTTGAATAGGAAAACATAGTCTTCTGTCCACTGAGTTGTAAGCGGAAAGAAAAGATATTTGTGTCAGCGGTGTAAGTTACCGATTTCTTCGCAGTGCAGAAAAAAAGATATAAGTGCCTACCTGAAGAAAGTGCATACTGTCAGAAAAGTTAGTGCGGTACTTTCTTTACCGGCAAAACATATTTTCTTTACTTTCGTCATCATATAAGAACTAAAAATAAGTTTAATTCATTACCTTTTCACTACAAAAAATGTAACAGTACCACAATAACAGTACTTTCTTGTAAGTTTTATAAACCTAAAATTCCATGTTTTTCTCCGTTTTTACTGTATTTTTTATTCTCAATGCATCTATAAGAACAGTGTATTTTAAATTAGTGTTATTTTGACTAGATAGAAACGGAGAAACAAATTAAATATTTCAACAATTAAAATTTTAGAATAACAATGAAAGCATTGTTGCAAATTTTGACTATGTTCTCTTTCCCATTGTTTTAAAAATATAAAGCTTTTTTTACATCGTGAAATTACTATGTTATATTTTTCTGTAATCAACTAAGATATGTAGGATAGCATTTTAAAAAGTATACAATAAAACTACTATTCAGAAAATGTGAAAAAAACAATGCGGTCACAGAGGCCGTTCCATAGTAGTTACGTGATTATTTTCGTCCATAGTACTTAAGGGTTAACATTTGTTGTTGCATGTTGCAAGTAACATCCCCTCCTACAATTTTTCAGTATAAATTGTTCACTTTTCTCTATGTTTCATTCACTTTCTTTGTGCCCCCCTCTAGCACCGCCACTGTTTCGCCATTACTTATGCATAATTTGATTCTTCAGACAGGGTTTCCTTTGATATGATTTGACCCGACATTCGTATTTCTCTCCGTTCTTGAGATATTGTAAATTGCGGCATCGGAAGGAGATATTTCAGTCGCCTCTAGCGTCCAAACGAAGCCGCAGTCACCCAATGTTCATATGACATTTTTTACTTGTTTTTACCAGTAGATTCATCTTCCGAATTTTCCGACATTCATGCACGACCACCATGTATATAAGCACACAGGATTTTTAATTTCTTTCCAAACTTCTATTATAGTTCATAAAAAGATTACAATTATAAACTAAAGATGTGCTAAAATAACATTTATAACTTTCTAACAAAATATTTGTTAAACAAGATACTTATGCTTCGGAAAAATCTGTGCAAGGTGGGTTCCCCGCCAGCTGACATTTGATCAGAAGTCGACACGCATGACGGTCTGTGAACAGCTTCTGAATGGGTTTCGAGGCAAAGGTGATGAATTGTTCCAATCCATCATCACCTGTGATGAAACATGGTTGCACAATTCAACCCGAGTGACCAAAAGAAGCAGTGTGGCGTAGCGGCATAAAGGTTCCCCGCCGCCCAAGAAAAGCAAAACGCAGCCGTCCCTGGAAAGATCATGGCAAGTGTCTTCTGGGCCATGAAGGGTGTTATTCATGTGGATTTTCTGGACAAAAGGGAGCACAATTAATGCCCAGTATTACTCCACATAGTTGAATGGTGCTGTACGAAGATCCATTCGCACGAAAAGATCTGAAATGTTGTCTGGAAATGTCATTCTTCTCCATAGTGATGCCCGCTCCTCATACTGCCAATGTGACAGCAACAACTCTGGCTGAAATGACTCGGAAGTTCTGCCTCATCCCCCCCTAGAGTCGGGATTTAGCCCCCCAGTAATTATCATTTTTGACCCCTTAAATACCATCTGGGAGGGAAGAAATTCACGACAGATGAAGCACTGCAAAACGATGTCCTCCAGTGGGTACGACAACAACCAAGTTCTTTCTACGCCAAAGGAATCAGGGAGCTGCGACACCGATGCCAACGGTGCCTCGACGCGCACGGATAATACTTTGAAAATTTGACATAGTTTAGTGCTTCTTGTGCTGTTTCCTCTGAGGAAATAAACGTCCCGGTCACCTTGAACAACCCCTGTATTTAAACAAGTATTTAATAATGTGTCATGTAAAGTAAGCAATGAATTATACAAAAGCAAAGAATTCGTAATGGACATTTTCTGTACAAAAAAAAGGAGTTTTCAAGAATTGTTTGTAACATTTTTTGCTTTATATTAATATGATTGCTAACTTGTTCTCTAACTCTATAATACTTGGTAAAGTCAAAGTACATTAAAGCATTTGAGACAATTTATATAAAATTTCTTTAAAAGGGAGAAAACCTATATATTAATATGCTACAACAGCAATAATAACGCTTTTTTTGCTAGCCAAGGCTAGCTACCCGCCCGAGGGTTACGGCCACTATGGGGAAAGAGACGTTTGGGACTTGAGGGGAAAGGACTGGGAGATGGTCTAGGGGATTTTTTTTTCATTATTTTATTATCACTTTATTTCATAATATTTATTATACAGAAGTTGGATATTGCCATATTTGCGATAGCAATCATAAGGTAGGGGAATGTTGGCATTAATTGATAAATTGATTACCGTACACTGTAGAATTGGACAATATAGATTTATGGGGAAGAAAAGAGGAATGAGATGACTATGAGATGAGGTGCACTTGACAACACAACAGGAGGGTGTTTGTTAGGGGATAGATGCAAGTTAATCTTCTCGCTTGGAGGCTGCTCCAAACATTGTTGTGAGACAAGGGGAAGCCCTGTTAGTTACAAAGGACTACTGTGTGGAATATGACGATATGATATGAGGTGGACGATGGTCGATGAGAAAAGTACGAGAGAGTGGAAGATCGGGTTGTTAGAGAGTAATGATACAGTGTGAAAAGAAGAGAAAGAGGATAATGTGTAATGGAATGTAAAAGATCAAAGTTGGTATGAGCGTTAATAGTATCACGGAGGAGCGGGTGATTCAAATTGAGACGTGCCTGAAAGTATTTAAATCGAAGCTTTTAGGAATGGAATAAGATGTTGGGGAAAAGACATTCGATCGTGCAGGAATCTGAGTTGGACTAAGAAGTTTGATGTGGTAGACGACACGAAAGACGTGTCGTTCTAGGACTTTATTTTGTGATAATAAGAAGGGGGAGCTTCAATCCAGGCAGAATGGCCATAAGTCAGCACTGGGCGAGGAAATACTTTGTAGCTGTTTAAAAGATGTTCTGAATGGCAACACCAAGTTGTGCCAGTTAGTCGTTTAAGTAAGTTAATTTGGCTTTAAGCTTTTGCAGTGACATTGTGGAGATATGCTTTCCAAGTAAGGTGGCTGTCCAATGTAAGCCCCAGGTATTTGACTGTTTTAGAAAGCTGAAGACAGATGTCGTAAATGGCGAGATTCAATAGAGATGGATTGCGGTGAATCTTAGAGCGTTTATTGAGTGGTAGGAATACTGTAGTTTGAGTTTTACTGGCACCGATTTTAAGTCTCCATTTATCACACTAGAGGACAAATGTATCTATCGCCTCTTCTAGTGCTGTGTTAAGTTGGTTAACAGTGCGGCCTATGGCAAGAAAGGCTGTGTCGTCAACTTATTGAAATAAATGAACGTTGGTAGGAAGTGAAGGCATATCGGCGATATATAGCAAGTAGAATAGGAGAAAGAGAGTGGAGCCCTGTGGTACACTGGAATGTATGAAGATAGGATAAGATGATTGTTGATTGATGAAAACGTGTGTGATGCGTCCAGACAAGAAGTTATAAATGAATCGTACATATGCGAGTGAAAGGTAAAGATTGAGTAACTTAGAGAGAGGTCCCTGATGCCAAACTTTATCGAAAGACTTTCCCAGATCAAAAAGGACTAGGCAGGATGGTTTTGCCTTATTTTATTGATTAATGATATAGTTTAGAAGACGCATGAGCTGATCATTAATACTGAATTGTGGTCGGAATCCTGCTTGGTGTAGTGGCAGAAGATTATACCTTGAAATATGGAGATGAAGATGTTGTACTATTATTTTTCTCATAATTATAGTGAAAATCGGGATGAGCTGAATCGGACGGTAAGAGGATACTTGGTCGGGAGGTTTCTCTGGTTTAAGAAACATAAGAACTTTAGACGTTTTCCATGTGGTGGATATATTCCAGGATACTAAGAATAGAAGCATATATGAGGGCAAGAATATTTATCAGAACAAATGGGCCCTTTTTCACATGGCGATTCGAGATGTCGATGCCTGGAGCGATGTTACGTTTGCGGCAGACTATACTCGTGATTTCAGCAGGAGTGATGGGGGCAGCCAGGGTTTTGCAAGAAGAGACTGTGTGCTTTACATCAGGTAGAAGGTGTGGAGAAGAGAAGTTAAAGTGCTCTGTGGGATGATGGCAAAAATGACGTGTACATGATAATGGCGTAAAGACATCCTGTAAATAAATAGCGAAGGCATTAGTTTTATCTTGGTCGGATAAGACGTTTTTTTTGTTTTTTTTTTGCATTTTCCAGGAGTGCGTTAAACGCTTCCAATAGTTTGTAAGGTGGGATATGTCACTACTAGGCTTGCAAGCCTTGATCCACGGTCTTAGTTTATATGCTTTAATGTAGTTTGAGACTACAGTGGAGGGCTCTGTGATGCTGATGAGCTTTGCGGTTACCAGATCGAAC
The DNA here is from genome assembly GCF_964235325.1 of Thermobia domestica. Classification (NCBI taxonomy): domain Eukaryota; kingdom Metazoa; phylum Arthropoda; class Insecta; order Zygentoma; family Lepismatidae; genus Thermobia; species Thermobia domestica. Next base: position 305,911,759 of record NC_137459.1, read on the forward strand.
ATATTCTTTATATAACTGACATGAACGCTGAATGAGAGTAAAATATTGTGGGGATAGTTTAGGTTTGTGGGTGAATATGTAGAATGGGGAATTAATTGTTCGGAGGCAACTTGAATATGGTTAGTGATATGGTCCAATGTAGAGTATAACTCAACTTCCGTACTACGAGGAGCGCATTTCTGAAGAGAGTGTGCTAAGTAAATGCGATAGTTCGGCCAATCTGCCATATCATAACGGGGAACGAGTCGTGGAGATGGCGGTGCTACGGTAGTACATGTCGATGGGTATTTGGACAAAGGTGATATGTCCGTGCCGTAATTTTTGCAGGACACAAAACTTCAAGGCATCTCATAAATCAGAGGTTCATGCAAAACTGCTTTTGTTAATGGAATATTTGCTGGAGGTTCTTTTGTTTTTATGTAATGTGCTACAAATGCAAAAACCCTTCGGACATTATCCATATCGGACAAAACCTGATTTTCAAAGAAAAATGGACATATCACCTTTGTCCAGATACCCATCGATGTGGTAGATACTCGGAGGCTGAGTTTTATTGGGATATGGTCACTTCTCAGTGAATCTAAGATATCGATGTGAATGAAAGTATTGACTTTTCTTCCAATAGAAGTTGTTGAAAAAGAATTTTATGAGTATATAATGAGCGGATTTTGAGGAATAAGAATATGAACGCCATGATAAGAGCCGTGAGTGGAGTTGCATGGAAGTGGACATAGGGGCCATTATAGGTTGCATGGAAGTCGAGATTGAAAAGGTTGCGAGAGGAGTGTTGAACATGCTGTAACATGAGTGGTCATGCAAAAGGATGTACGTTCCGAAGTGTCAAAGTGATGAATGCTAACAGTTGATGAAGGGTAAAAAATCGGTTGGGTTCCAATGGTGTATCCACTGTCTGGTTCTGGGCGTCTTGAGTGCGTAATGGTTCTACTGAGTCTAGTTTTGACTGTTTAGGAGTAGGTAGAGATTTACATCTATAACTATAAGTTGGGTGAGATCTTTCGTGGCAAGTATTACAAGTAGAAGCTTGTTGAACATTAGTGTAGATACGAGTTGGATAAGGTCCAGTGCAGTAACCACATTTTGATTGGTTTGTGCAGCGATAAGTAGAGTGCGTGTTGTATTCCTGGCATCTTTCGCATCTAAGAGGAGGTGGTGCATGTGATAGTGAAGTTTCGACACTATGTCGCTTTTTGAAGATGAAAACACCGTTATCCAGAAGATCGTTTATCGTGTCTTGAGAAGTGGTCAAAATCCGGACTATGTAAGTAGGCCTCTGATTATCCCAAATGCGGATACATTGCTTGAAGGAGTAGGCTTCTTCTCGGAGTTCTTCAATCCCTGATCCGTTATTGATGGATCAACCAACCCCGCGGACCACTACCGACATGGTAGGTGGTTAAGGTAGGGGGGCGTTGTTTCTGCCTGTTACTGGTCAGCGGATATAAGATTGCGTTTTTTTCGAAGATTTCAAAGCTGTGTTTGTCTCGGACAGTGGTAGCGAAGTTCGCTGATGGTGCTTTGATGATGAAGCTGTTCTTGGCCTCTACCATTTGAGATGTCTCGGAGCGTGGTCGGTATTTCAGAATTTGTTGGAGAAGCAGTTTCAAATTCCAGTACTTAGGATCGTGGTTTTGAAGAGGATAACTATAGACTTCCAGTTCTAGCTTTGGAGGTGGTAGAGAAGGAAAATCCTCATTGATGATGAGACGTTCATCGTCTGAACTAGAGATGCTGTGATCACCCGTCTGGTGTTTCTTTTCTTTTGTTTTTGGATGGTGGGGATCGTGTTGACGGTACTGCGCTGCTAATAGGTGAGCGAGATCTATCTGGGATTGTTTCAGCTTTAGATGTTTTCCTACAAGGCTTCCTTCTCTACCTTCGTAGATATAGTAGATGTCCGGGAAGCAGATGGTCCTGAAGCCTGGTTGGTATCCATAGCTGGATACCAATAACGATTAGAAAGATTGCAGAGCTAACTGTGAAGCGAGAGAAGCGAAGTGAAATGATATGAATTGAGGCACAAAAAATAGACAATGATAGTGTACTTCAAGAGGCGTCCACTTTGGTGTAACGCTCGATCGCTCGTAACCTAACGTCCGAAACAGAATTCCGATCGCCGTGCCTCCACACGTACGGAGAGAAGAAAGTCTAGACTCGTTACGAAAACTGTACTGTGCCAGCTGGGTAAGGATGAATGATAATGAACACCATTTTTAGGTAAGGGATTAGGTTTAGGAAGTTTCTTTAATCATCTAATTTTGTTTATTACATGATATTTGGTTTCATATCATTCAAACTAACCCAAGCCATAGAGGGTTACGCCCTCTGTTTGCCATATGATTCAATACATGTTCATAGAGCTTATACAGGTACAATAGATGGTCTATGTACAATGCAAAACAACAACAAATTAAGAAAAGAAAAACTACGTAAAATATGTCTTGAAAAACAAAACAATATATAATGTAGTGCAGGATATCATACTTATGGTGCAAATATGCAGATATAAAATAATAAAGGATAAATGTTACTAGGTATATGATATATATAAGCAGGTATGATAATGATATGAAGTGCATTGACGTCACAAACACATTTGGAACATTAGTTGAGACATATGATCGTTAAATCTTCTGCTCGGGGCGACTCAAGACTGATGTAAGACGTGATGATAGCCCAATGTTAGTGATGAGTAAGAAGCATGTGCTAAAATGGAAAAAATATGAGGTATATCATCTCTGATTACGTAAATGTCAAATATTGCTCACTGTGCGACGTCCAAATTTGTTGTCTTAACATAGTGTGTCGTGAGTATGTTGAGCGGTGAGTGCTGGAGTTGAGATAGAGATCCGTAAGGGCATCAAGTCTTAAAGTGTCCAGATAAAGTTGATGAGTATTCGTAATGCGTGATTGAATGTATCTTTTCCGGAGTGTAGCAAGATGATCGAAAATGTGTGGAAAGTCGATGTGTTCGTAGGAAATGTAATTTGGATATGGCAAGCGAATCCGATATGCCAGGCGAGTAACATGGCGTTCCATAACTGCCAACTTTTCGTAGAGATTTGGTAGAGCGTGACACCAGGCAATGTGGCGAAAAGTGAGAAGAGGTCGGAGAAAAACTTTGTATGTCTTTAGTAAGACATTCGCACTTGGTCCCCAAGTTCTGCCCGTAAAGTTGCGTATAAGGTTTAATACAGTGCCTGCTTTTTGTGCCAGTTTTTGAAAGTGAGCCTTCCAGGTAAGTTTAATATCAAATACCACAGACAGATACGTAGCAGAGGCGCTTGGTCGAAGGAAATGCCCGTCAACTGACATAGAAAGATTAGCAAGATTTCAGTGTACTTAGGTTCTACGTTTAGATGGAAGGAAAACAAGGGATTGTGTCTTCTCTGAATTGACAGTTAATTTCCACTTCCTAAACCAGATGAGAAAATTGTCGAGTGTCAGTTGTAGGCTTCTGCTGATATGAAGCAGTTTTCCTGAGCGATAAAACATGCTGTGTCGTCAGCATATTGGAAAATGTAGACATTAGGCGGTGGTCGAGGCATACAAGATATATAATAATGAACTAAGTGCAGATCCCTGAGGTACTCCTATGTTCGAAAAAAAATAGGTCTAGATAAAACATTTCCTATTGAAACATACGCTATTCGATTACTTAAAAAAGAGTAAATGAGACGAATGTAGCAAGTGGGTAATCGGAGTGACTGTAGTTTCCGCAGCAAGCCCTAGTGTCATACCTTATCAAAACCTTTTTCTAAGTCAATAAGGACTAGACATGATGCAAAGGCTTTATTGTATTGATTTGTGAGAACAGTGGTGAGGCGTAGCAATTGGGCGCTAATAGAAAGGTAAACCTGAATCCTGCTTGATGCGTTGGTAACAGATCGCGTTCTTTTAAAAAGATGAATATGTAGTCTGTTGACGATAATCTTTTCAAATAGTTTACTGAAGACGGAAGTTAACTGAATGGGCCTGTAAGAACTAACATCATGAATGGACTTGTTTGGTTTATGAAACATGTAGACTTTCGAGACTTTCCAATGTAACGGATAATATCCAGTGCTGAGAATGAATTTATAAATATAAATTAATAAAGGAATAAATAGAGGCGGGGATTCTTTCAGCATCCTATAACAGATGCCATCTAGTCCTGGAGCTGTGTTTCGTTTTCGTCGGAGAGCTCAATGTAATTCGGGAGCAGTAATTGGTCTGGTAAGTGGATGATTTAAGTCGATTTGATGTGTTACAGAGGGTTGTAGAGAAGGTACACTGGAAATATCAACACGTTCGCTCTGGCATGGAGACTCAGCTGGAGTGAATACTGCTTGTAGTTTATCTGCAAAAGCATTTGCTTTGTCTGTGTCTGAAAGTAATGGAACACTATTGAGATGGAGCGGATATGTCGTAACAGAATTTTTTCCCGTTAATTGATAGAATTTCTTCCAGTAGCGGGTAGGATGTGCTTCGTCTCTCAATCCAATGTCTCCAATAAGGTAGATTTTCACTGTTCGCTGCCACTGTCTATAGCAATGAAGATGTGCCTCGTTTCCAGTTTGATAGTATTCTCGAACGTGCTGCCGTGCACGTTTTACAATGGCCAGATAGTGAGGCGGTAACTTTGGTTTAGAGGGACAGATTTTGTCCGTAGGAATAGATGATCCAGTATTAGAGGTTGAGGTATCTGTAAGTCGGGAGATAGTGTTATACAATTCATATTCAGTAGTTGGTGCTGTAAGATTAGTAATATATTTTTGAATGGTTGTCCTATAGGTATTCCAATCTGCTTTATCGTAACGTTTGACGGTACGAAACACCGGAGTATTGTTGCAGTAACAGTCCTTACTGAGCGTTAGTTTTAGTGGTCAGTGATCGCTGCCTATCGTGTCAAATATTGCTCACTGTGCGACGTCCAAATTTGTTGTCTTAACATAGTGTGTCGTGAGTATGTTGAGCGGTGAGTGCTGGAGTTGAGATAGAGATCCGTAAGAGCACCAAGTTTTAAAGTGTCCAGATAGATTGGATGAGCATTTCTAATGCGTGACTGAATGTATCGTGTCCGGAGTGTAGCAAGATGATCGAAAATGGCTGGAAAGTCGATGTGTTCGTAGGTCATGTAATTTGGATATGGCAAACGAATCCGATATGCCAGGCAATAACATGGCGTTCCATAACTGCTAACTTCTCGTATAGTTTAGGTGAAGCGTGACACCAGGCAATGCGACCAAAAGTGAGAAGGGGTCGGAGAAAAACTTTGTATGTCTTTAGTAAGATATCCGCACTTAGTCCCCAAGTTGTGCCCGTAAGGCGGCGTAGAAGATTTAATCTAGTAGATGCTTTTGGCGCCAGTTTTTGAAAGTGATGTTTCCAGGTGAGTTTGGTATCGAATACCACACCTAGATACGTAGCAGAGGCGCTTTGTCTAAGAAAATGCCCGTCAACTGATATAGTAAGATTAGCAGGATTTCGGCGTACTTTAGTTCTACGCTTAGGTGGAAGAAATACAAGAGCTTGTGTTTTCTCTGAATTGACAGTTAGTTTCCACTTCCTGCACCAGGTGAAAAAATTATTACATTAGAGGCTAAGGTACCTGTGAGTCGTGAGATAGTGTTATACAATTCATATTCTGTAGTTGGTGCTGTAAGATCAGTAATATCATTTTCATTGGTTGTCCTATACGTATTCCAATCTGCTTTATCGTAACGTTTGACGGTACGGAACACCGGAGTGTTGTCGTAGTAACGGCCTTTATTGATCGTTAGTTTTACTGGGCAGTGGGCGCTGCCTATTGTGTCAAGTACCTGGATATTACAATCGCCGACCAGATTAAGTGATGTAATTACAACATCTGGCGTTATTTGACTGCTTGGTCTGATATGACTAGGTAAGTCATGGATATGCAAATTTAGTTGTTGCGTTACGTAGTCGATAAATTGCTGTTTTTCTCGGTCGTTGCGACTGTGAATATTGATATCAGCCATAATGATGATATTCCGAAAATTCTGGGCAATGTAACTGAAAAAAAATCAAATGGTATTGGGTGTCTCGCCCGGATATATATTGTAGCAACGTTGATAACAATAGATGGATAGTAAACAGACAACAGAAGATGTTCTGGATGATTGCCAAAAGCCTGTGGATGATATTGTCGGAATGGTAAGTTTGGTGATAAACCTATCGCAACTCCACCTTGAGCTCTCGCGGCTGGTCTCATGTAATCATGCAGGTGAAGGTGATAACCCTTGATGCGAGCTGTGACATTAGGTTTGAGTGCAGTTTCATTGAGAGCAAAAATATCAATTTGTTCTTGAAGTAAGAGATGTTCTAAGAGAAGTTTTTGTTGCTGGAAAGATCGAATATTAATAAATAACAAATTCATAAATAGGATCAGAAGAGAAATGGCTTTAAACGACGGTTTCAAGAGGCGCGATTTGAAAGTGAGCTTACTGTCTTGAATATGTTCCATGCATATTGATGTTAAAGAAAGATTTGGCAGTGGCAGTTACGGTGCGAAGTATATGATCGCGTTGAAATTGCAGCACGTTCATAAGCACTATAGTGAAGTAACGGAGAAAATCTTCGATACTGAGTGGATGCAGAATAGATTGAGCTGGAGGTGTAGTTTTATCAGAACTTCGAATGGGTGCAGTAAACTCCGGACGAGTGTGTTCTGCACGCAGCTTTGCCTTGCAGCGGCAGCTGTATGTGGGGTGCATTTCACCACATGTGGAACATTTTGGAGGTTGTTGTTGATTTTGGCACAACCTGGTTTCATGTTGGTTCCCACAATATCCGCATCGCGGTTGATTTGGACAGCTGTTTGTGAAAGGAGAGATGTAGGTCTGACATCTCTCGCTCCGAAGAGGCACTGGCCCAGGAGTTTTAGAAGGCTCTATCCTATGAATTTTCTTATAAATAGGTGCGCCATGTGCCAGAAGATGATCGATAGCCTGCAGGTTTTTGGGACAAAACATGAATCATATATGTTGGCCCATTGTCTTTTTTTAATGCGTATGCATTTGTCAAAGTCAATGCCCTCTTGAATAAGCTCTTCGCGCACTTCGTCGTCCGTAAATTCTGGAAGAACACCACGAATGACAACAGACAACATCGGCAATTTCTTGGGTGGTGGTGGTTGTTTAGGCCTAGAATCACACTTTTTTGCTAATTTTGCGTTTTTCCCGAAGATTTCATAAGATGCCTTGTTACGTAAATAGGTTCCAAAATTTGGATCTTTTGATTTTATAATGTATCCATTTCTAGTGTGGACTATTTGTTCTACATTCGCACGTGGAACGTATTTAATGATCTGGAGAAAGATCATCTTTGGATGTGTGTACTACGGGTCAAAGTCAGTTAATAGAAAATTGTAAACGGGATCTGGAGTCATGTTGAGAGGTTCGGATAATGATTCTGAAGGTGCCGACACAGTGTCCATTGGTTGGACGTTTGAAGATTGTGATCCACCGCGAAATCTTTTTGCAGACTGGACTGACTCAGTTGATGGATGTCTCCCTTTTCAGATGTGCTCGCTACTGATTGACTTCCCCAGGAAATGTGTCGAGTGCGACTGGTAGTTACAGTGGATGTAGTTTGAACACGCGAAGTGTTTGAATTGGTAGTAAGAAAAGCTGGTAATCCTGTATGTCGACCGTGAACCGATTGTCCGTTAGTATTGCCAGAGTCCGCCATCGCAATGAAGTATCCCAAAGCCCAAATGAATGTGAAAATGAAAGAAAAGATGGTGAATGTGATTCAAAAAGCAAGTTTGCCCTCCGAAAGTGATTACTTCCGTCAAACCTCTAAGTGTTGTATGTGTGCTGTGCTCACAAGTGCGTATTCAACACTTGGTTCTAGCTAGCACATTAACAGACACAAGAGAGGTTAGGCTCCTTGGTTCAGTATGATTGAACACGGTCACGGTCACGGTAATGTTGAAGTTTTGTGAAGAGTATCGGGCCGAAGCCCCTGACTCCATGAGTAAGATGGCATAAAGAATATATATAAATGTGCAGGTGGCTAGTTGGGTATTACTATTGTTTTATTATGTCTGGAAGTCTACATCTGCAACTGTCACAAAGTAGCTGATATTGTTATTACGAGCTATGGAAAGATATTAAATGCGTGGCGTGCGATGAACGTTCCGTAGAGCGCATTCGGTGCCGATAGTGGCTATAGCTGGATTAACATGTCTTGGTAAAGTATGCCAGAACTTATGATGGAGATGCCGTAGAACTTCTCTAACAGGAGGCAGCTCTAAATCTTCCAGAATTTGTCTGTTGTGTGTATATCTGTCGTGACCAGTGATGATGCGACCGGCTCTCGTTTGCACACTTTCGAATGTTTGAAGATGGCTATTAGAAGCATGTTGCCAGGCAGGACATGCATAAGAAAGTGTGAACAGGACTATCATCTTAAATATGTGCACGCGAACCTCATGAGAGATTGAACTGCAGCGAAAAATGGGGTACAATGCCGAGATTTTCCGTAATGCTCGTTGCTTTATATCTTTGATGTGTGGGGCGAACGTGAGCCCATGATCTAATGCCACACCCAAATATTTCGCATGCGTGGCGTGAGGAATGTGTGCGTTCTGATATATTAGATTTCGAGGGGCGCGGATGCGTCTTCTACTGTGGATGACAGCACAACTTTTGTCGGCATTTACTTTAATTCTCCAGCGCCTGGCCCATTCCTGAAAACTGTCTAGCTGCCGTTGCGTATAGATGTAGCACTGTGCAAGTGAACTACTTGTTGTGAAAAAAAGCGGTATCATCGGTATAAGTTGCGAAAAATCAGTTTGGTAAAGTCGGAAGATCTGCTGTATAGATATTATATAAAAGCGGTGAAAGTACAGCGCCTTGTGGGACACCTGCTTTAATTGGCCTAGACGAGGATTTGACACCATCAACCGACACATGAAATGTTCTGCCAATGAGATAAGAACGAAGTAAATGCAGAAAACGATCTGGAAAACCTTGAGTGTATAGCTTATATAATAATCCACCTAACCATACTTTATCAAATGCTTTTGACACATCCAGGTATACTCCAAAAGTGTGGTGTTTTCTATTGAAAGCCACTGTTAAGTGATCAACTACTCGTACGAGTTGGGTAGTAGTGCTATGTTGAGCACGAAACCCAAACTGATGGAAGGGTAGAAGATCACTGTTGGCGACATAAAGTTTCAACCTCCAGAGGAACACACGTTCAAATAATTTACTTAAATGTGACAGAAGACTTATCGGCCTGTAGTTTTCCGGAAGCAGCGGATTCTTTCCGGGTTTAGGGATGGTGATGATACGAGCTTCCTTCCAGGTCTTTGGGAAGTAGCATATTTGAAAGATGGCATTAAATAAATATGCCAAAAAGACCAGTAATTTTCGAGTTGGATGTTTCAGTATCTCAGGTCGAATCCCATCAGGCCCAGATGCTGGTGCCAGATAGGCGACGCAGTAAGTTGATTCGATTATAGGCTTTCGATAGAATAGATTTTAAATGAGGTCTCCAGGTGAGATGTTTGTCCAAAAGAAGCCCTAGATATTTGGCTGTGTTGGAAGCGTGAATTCGTGTTCCTTGAACATGAATATTTAGCAGCGTTGGATTGCGGTGAACCTTAGTACGTTTGCCAGGAGGCACAAAAACAATTACTTGAGTTTTATCGGCGTTGATTTTAAGTCGCCATTTGGAACACCAGGATGTGAATAAATCAATAGCTGCCTGAAGATGTTTGTTGATCTGTTGTATGGTTTTGCCTAGTGCCAGAAATGTAGTGTCGTCCGCATATTGAAAAGTACTGACAGTTGGTGGAAGAGGTGGAATATCTGCCACATAGAGAAGGTAAAGAAGTGGAGACAAAGCAGATCCCTGTGGTACGCCTGAATATAGAAAGACTGGATAAGATAATGCGTTGTTAATAGAGATGTAGGCTATGCGACCGGTGATAAAATTGAATATGAGTCGTATGTAGGTGAGAGGCAGATTATATTTCGTAAGTTTGTAAACCAGACCCTGGTGCCAGACAGTGTCAAAGGCTTTCTCTAAGTCGAAGAGAACCAGACAAGAAGGTTTTGTGGAATGAAATTGGTTGTAAATATGGTTGACAAGGCGAAGTAGCTGATCATTTATACTGAACTGAGGGCGAAAGCCGGCTTGATAGAGAGGTAAAAGGCGATGATCTGTGCAGTAGGTGTGGAGGCGAGTAACTAGAATTCGTTCGAAGATTTTGCTGAGTGTACTGGTTAATTGAATAGGGCGGTAGGAAGATACGAGATTGGTAGGTTTGTTCGGTTTCGGAAACATTAAAGTTTTGGACATTTTCCACGTGAGAGGGAAGAAACCGGTGCGGAGTATGAATGTGAAGAGTAGAACTAGAAAATGAAGAACACAGTAAGGGGCCCCTTTAATATGCCTGTAAGAGATATTGTCCATGCCAGGTGCACTATTTCGTTTTCGTTTGGTTACATTTAGAATGTTATCAACTGTAATCGGCGATGTGAGTTCTTGATTGTTGACCAAGGTGTGGCAGAGTGCAGGCTGGAGGTGTGGAGATTGGAAATCAATTCGATCGACGGGATGTCGATGGGGATAAGGATGTGCCAGAGGCGGTGTGAAAATATCCTGCAGGTAATTGGCGAAAGCATTTGCCTTGTCAGTATCTGTTGCAAGCGGTTGATTATGAAGAAGAAGTGGATATGTTGTGATACTACGTTTGCCACTGAGTTGATTGAATCTCTTCCAGTATTGCGTCGGATGAGAAGTATCAGCCAGTGTATTGCAGGTTTTATCCCACTGCCGATGTTTATATGTGATGATGTAATTGGTGACGATGCGTTGCATATACCGGTGGTGAACTAATGACTCTCGGTTTCCCGTACGCTCGTAGTCTCGGTAGAACTGACGAGATCTACGTATGAGCGGAAGGTAATGCGGAGGTAATTTCGGACTATACGGGTTCGAACTGAATGTAGTGTAGAGATATTGGATTTCCCTCATATTATTAATATTCAGTATATAAACAAATCAAGATTTAAAAACGATTTTATTTATTATTATTATTATTATTATTTTTACTTTTTTTCTTTATTTTCTGTGGATGATGAGAGACAGACACAACTTGGAATAATAAGACAGTCAGCAAACATTTCAAAATTCTCTTTAGCAGACGATTCCTCATTCTTCATTCTTGGTAAATTTATGTAACTTATGTAATCTGATGTAACCAAAGCGTTCTGTAACTGTTGACAAATTATTAAATAAGTCGAGAATTCCATTTACCTTGCACTTTCCTGAATCCTACACGTGCGTACTTTGGATGTTTTTCCGTAATTTCGTCGGCCATCTTCCTACTTTGTTTCATATAAAACGTCCCAGGACCCGGAAGAGGGGAGTAGCACTCGAGAAGCGGTGAAGTACACGAGGAGCGGTAAAGTTTACGAGGAGCGAGTGTGAGCAACGACAGGAGAGACCTATACCAAGTTCCTCGCCAATTCGCCACAGAAGCCGAGACATGGAGACCACCAGTCGACGACCAGGAACGGAGGTACGGAATACACATCCAAGGTCCTAAACGCCCAAACAACCTTCCTTTTCTTTCTTCCTAAACAAACTCTCGATTCTCTCTTTTTTTTTAAATATTTGTTTTTATTTATTTCTACCCACATGCCCTATAAACTAAAACGCTCGTCGTCTTCTCAGTTACCTCTCAATTCTACCAGTGAGCTATATTTCCCAAATTAACGATTATAGTTTCTTTTCTTTCTTCAAAACGACGACGAAAGCATTCCTTCTGAATGCACAAGCGTAAGATGATGGAGATGCTGATCTTTTTTCTCGCATCAGCGTAAGAAGGTGATCAATGCTAGTTGTCTTTCAAACTTCTAAACTGTTTTCTCTTCATTTTCTAGGCTTTTTAGAATCACCTCCAACTTCCCCGCCACCAACCCTCTATGAAACTAGTTTTCTTCTCTTTTGTTTTTTTTTTTATTTTTGAGCAATCTTTCTTATGCTATTCTATAATTACCTTTCTTTTTCTCTCCTTTTCGGAGAGTGGTGGAGCCCCAATACCTCTTGTGTATGTTTTATGTGTTGTATTTAGTTTTTAGTGTAGGTATAGCATATTTAAGGTCTTGACTTGTGCCCAATAGTTTTATTACTTGTGTTATATGTTGCGAAGACTAGCGGACGAATTTTTGATACCTTTAGAGGATATTTTTAACTTAAGTGATACTGTCTATTTCGATCCCGCGGCCTGTTCGTCTCCTAAATCGACTAAATTCACACGTAAGTATTTAGAGCAACTTAAAAAGAAGCTAGAATTTTCGGAATCATTTTCGGATATTTCTCCTGATTCTTTAGACGTAACTGTTCGTGGTTCTAGTTCTAACAGTATGGCTACAGGAGGAAATGATCCACCTCCGTCCATGCACGGCCCAATTGTGAAACCGGAGCCTTTTTATGCCCGGTTGGGTGACGATGTAAACATCAGACGATATGCACCATCGCTAGCATTAATTCATGGGATGGTATGAGACGAAAATTGGTGCTGGGGAGCCTACTCCGTGGCCCCGCTGAAAACTGGTTTGCTGGCATAGAAAGAAAGCCAGAATTTGCCCAAATGACTTACGACCAGTTCAAGCAAGCTTTTATAAACGCTTTTAAGGACAATTTGGTGCCACAATTATCTGAAGCTCAGATGCGAGCCCGTGAACAGAATGAATCAGAATCCGTTCTAGAGTACGTTTATGCGAAGCAGGATTTGATTTTACGCGCAGACCCGACTGCCGATGAAAAGAAACAATTACAATTTATTGTGGAAGGACTTTTACCCGATTACTTTAAAGTTGTAGTACGAAAGGAGTATAACACGGTGAGTGACCTTTTGAACGATCTCATTATCGAGGAAAGGACTAAATTGTTATTGAAGCGTAAGGAATTAGAGAAATTCTTGAAAAAGAATTCTGCTGTTTTGCAGTCGTCTTTATTTTCTCCGACTAGCATAGATGCTAATACTCAGAATAATGCTGAAGTAAGGGTTCAAAGTTCGATTACTGCTCAACCATATAATACACAGTCAGCATACTTGCAAAACCAGCAGACTCAACAGAACCAACCGGTAATCGACCCGTTGACTGACATACAGCAACAACTGTCAAAGTTGACGCTGCAGATTTCAGCCTTAGCTCCTTCAACAAATTGTGAAAGAAGCGATGATTTTCAATATAGGAAAAAGCAGTTTAATCAGCCGAAAAATATAGGTCAGGATTACCAAGGAAAACGGAACGGTAATCAAAACAATAGAAGTCAGAATAATAATACTGATACTAATAAAAAGTCTAGCAGTGATTTTGCGTCCTCAAGTAATAGTAATTCTTCGCCAGGTCAGGGTTCGACTCCGGATAGAGGCCAAATTATTTGTTACAAATGCAAATTACCGAATCATATTGCGAGATATTGTCGTATGCCTTCTTTAAACATGCAGACAGAGTAGATGGTCGGGACGAATCTACTCAAGGTTCCGTTATAGTCCCTATAGTGTCCTTTAACGAATTGCCTCATGTGTCAGCTTTTATGAACGGGAAAGACGTAGAACTGATGATTGACAGCGGCAGCCAGACCAGTTGTCTGGGGGAAAATTTGGTCCCGGAAAATGCTAAACGTTTCCGTATTAATACTAGACTTCGGGGAGTAACAAGGAAGTTTATACAAGTTTCTGAGATAGCTTTATTAAAATTTAGGATTGGTAAAAAATGGTTTACTCATGTATTCAGAGTTATTCCAAATTTTGATTATGGGCCTTTGATTGGCGCCGATTTTTTGGAAAAGCACAGGGCTGTTTTAGATTACAATAAGCAAAATTTAACTCTTTTTCGATTCGGACGCCCTCCTTCAAAAACGTTACCTCCGAGGAATTTAGAAGTCAATTTGTCAAAAGTCTTAACATCCAGGCTTGCGCAGGGATCTCGGGCTATTTTTAGAGTATTGGAAAACACGATTTTACCACCTCGCTCGCATACTCTGGTGAAGCTACGCAGTTGTCGGGATATTTTGGGGAAGAAGTTATTATTGTCACCCTCTCGCCGGATAGAAGAAATACTGGACATTTTTATTCCATGTGCGATAGTGAATGGAGGATGCCCCGTGGTGTATGTTACGAATCCCACCATTAAGGAGATCAAACTGCGACAAGGTACACATATTGGGGATGCTGAAGATTTTGAGGAGGTCCCAGAGGAGCCTGAGGAGAGGAGTTTTTCGTCGGTAGAAGAGGACCTACCGTCCCCGGAGAAGATGGAGCTGTCCAGGCGACTTTGTGACCCTAGTCGTGTCGACGTCAACCCCGAGCTACCTCCAGAAGACAAAGAAAGATTCTACAGTCTCATACGAGAATTTCCTGATGTTTGGAGTTGGTCTGAGGAGGATATAGGACTCGCACGAGGTTACCGTCATGAAATTCGTCTATCCGATCCCACACCCGTGAATAAGACGCCCTACTCAGTGCCCTATCATCTTCGTGGAATACTCAAGCAGCAGTTAGACACGATGCTTCGTCAAGGGATTCTGAGGGAAAAAATCTCGCCCTGGAACCACCCCATCTTGCTGATTAGGAAGCGTAATAATCAGTTCCGATTCGTAAGTGATCTGAGGGGTCTAAATCAGCAGTCCCATCCTTCGAACTTTGCGACACCGTCGGTGGATGACATAATCAATCGTATGGCAGGACATCTCCTTTATACTTCGAGTGATTTGACCAAAGGATTCTTCCAAATTCCGATTACAGAGGAGTCGAAAGAGTGTACAGGCTTCTCGATACCAGGCATGTCAAGTTATCAATATTGTGTCCTACCTATGGGACACATTTCTTCCGCAGCAGCGCTTAATAGACTGGTCAAATTGACGTTAGCAGGCGTTCCAAGTACAAATATTATGCATTATGTGGACGACTTCTACATTATCGCGTCATCTGTAGACGAGATGGTGCATTGGTGCAAGGTCCTTTTTGAAAAACTTAGAGAACGGGGACTAAAATTGTCTCCCGAGAAGACAAAGATCGCACATTATTCTTTGATAGTGTTGGGACATCGTTTATCAAAATTTGGAGTACAAGTGTCAGATCGAATGTTAGCCACGATTCAGAATTTCCAACGTCCACGCACGAAGAAGAATTTAAGAAGTTTTTTAGGGGTGTGCTTCTTTTTGCGAAGGTATGTTAAGGATTTCTCGGAAATCGCTTATCCTCTTCAAACTCTGCTTCGAAAAGACCAAGATTTTAAGTGGGGAACCCAGCAACAAGAATCTTTTGAAGCTCTGAAAAAAGCAATTTTGGAAGCCCCAACATTGATGGCATACAAACCAGAGAGGGATTTACATATCTACACCGATGCGTGCAAGAAGGGCCTCGCAGCTGTAGCAAAACAACCTATTTCACACGATCCTGAAGCTGAACTAGTACCGATCGCATATGCCAGTCGAGCAGTTGGACCTTCAGAAAAAAATTTGTCAGTGTACCATTTGGAACTCTTGGCTCTGCTGTATGCACTGCGATCTTTCAGATATTTCGTGGTGGGTCGACATTTCTATCTTCATACGGACTCCAAAGCTATTACGTTTCTTCGCCACAGTAAGAACCTGACAGGTAAATTAGCACGCTGGATGTCTGAGATTGATTGTTACGATTTTACCATCGCCCACGTGAAAGGTACCGACAACATAGAAGCCGACAGTTTGAGTCGCTTTGTTAAACATAGTCGCGACAAGGAAGATGAAGAAGAGAGTGCCTCTGACCCGAGAATTTTCCTAATCGAAGACATGGACCTCATTGATATCGCAAAAGAACAGCGAGAAGATGCAGTACTGAAGAAAATTATTGATCACTTGGAGGATCAAGCAGAAAAGGATCCAGCCTATGAAAGACAGGCATCGTATTTTGTTTTGAAGAATAATGTAGCATACAAAGTGAATAAGACACCATTCGGTAAAGTCTATTTGTTAGCAGTACCATCGAAATTGCGAGACATTGTATTTGAGAAACTGCATTGTGGGAAACTGGGTGCGTGCCATGGTGGATTTTCGAAAACATACAACCTTTTAGTAAAGTCTGTCTATTTCCCTAATATGAAAAAATTTGTGTATGATAAGTGCCAATCTTGTGTAACTTGTCAATTGCTAAAAAAGAGGAGTGGAAAACAGTTCGGTAGTCTTCAGACACATCCTAGCGTTCATCCTTTCTTTAGAATCTATGTGGATCTTGGTGGGACCTACCCTAGTAATAATATCTTACGCCACAAATTTCTAATTATAGTCATAGATGAAGGAACTCGTTTTTGTATTACTGGTTCTCTACCAGATGCTTCTGCAGCTTCTGTTAGTGCTTTCATATATGACAACGTCATATTGAAGTATGGGATACCAACTCAAATCTGTTGTGATAGAGGTGTTGCATTTACCAGTCAATTATTTAAGGAGTTATGTAAAATACTGGGGACTCAAATACATTTCGCTGACGTTCAAGGGCATTTTTCTATTGGGAGCGTAGAAATCGCAGTAAGAAATATAGAACAGCAATTGAAGATCGCCTTAGACAAAACTGACCAATCACGTTGGATTGAACTTCTACCAGAAGTAACCTTTGCCTATAACGTCACGTGCAATTTGAGCATGAAGTATTCTCCTTTCGAACTCCTCCACGGCTTTTCTCCTCGGTTGTTGCATTCCGCCATGTTGGGAATGGAATGTCAATTTTCAGAAAACCAAGACAGATTGGAACGAATGAAGTATATACGCGAAAAAGCCCAAGAAAATTTGTACAACCGACATCTGTCGTCCAAGAAGTCTTACGACAAGAAGCGAATACAACAAGAATTCAAGCAGGGTGAAGCGGTTTGGATTTTTGATCTGTCTAGAAAACGAGGACAATGTGCTGCTTTCTCGGGAAAGTATTTTGGACCTGGTCAAATTGTGTCCAAAAAACATGACAACAGCTATTATGTTAAGTTTCGAACACCTAGAGGACAGATTAACATAGACTTATTTTCTATAGACCGGCTTAAGAAGTATTATCCACCTGAGAAGGGAATATCTAAGGACTTGCAAAAGTTAGAGAATCAGGACGCACAAATATTGGGTGAAGGAGTCCAGGAAAAGGATTTTCAGCAGCAGGAGGAGTGAACTTCTTTTTTGATGGAGTATCAGGAACAGGAAAGCACGGGGGAAGCGGATTCATTGTTCATTCGAGATGTGAAATTGATGTCCGAAATTCCGTCGTGGGACGAGACCGGACCCGATACCAAATCGATGGCTGATGTTGAAAAACCGAAGTTTGCCGTCAACGAGGAAATTAACCGGAAAGTGGCTTTGTATTATGGGTCTATTACGTCACTGGCAGGACAAGCGATCGTAAATTCATCCAACACCCTGTTGCAACCAAGAGAAGGTGTAGACTTGATGGTACAGTCTTTGGCGGGAAGTGAAATGAGGCAGGAGTGCAAGAAAATTGGTCACTTGAACCCAGGTAATGCCGTATTAACCTCAGGATACAATCTACCTGTAGATTATGTTATACATGTATCTGCACCCGATGATAAAAATGCTAAGCGCCTAAAGATGTGTTATGAGAAATCCCTACAGTTGGCTATGGACAATGACATAACGACCATTGCCTTTCCAAATATAGCTACAGGAGTATTTAACTACCCGAAATTGGAGGCTGCAAGAATTGCTTTGAACGTAGTAAGGGAGTATCTCGAGGAGTACCTCGATTACTTTGAAAAAATAATTTTTGTTCAATTCGATAAACAAAATCAAATTATTTACGAAAAAGTGATGCACGAATATTTCCCGAAATGAGTTTTTTGTCCTTTACAAGAGCATAAAATTTATATAATGTACTTAACCTAGAGATTAGTTTATTACTGGCCTGACAGGGAGTTATTTCTATGTTAATTTGCAGTATGTTAGTACAACCTTTTACCACCAAAAAAAATCCTGTGTCCATTATTCTGTTAGAGTGCAGGTACAGAGGAAGTATTAAACCATCTCCCAAAAACAGTTTTTTGCTATGACTTATCTACCTCCATTGTTGAAAATAATATTAGGTGAAGTACTGAGATGAACTAGTAGGCATTCCACTTACCTAGAAAAGAAGGAAACATTGAAATTAATAACGCAATTTAACAGGAACATATATACTTAGGCTAACAGAGATAATAATCAATAGAACATGTGAAAATTCTAAATTTCTCATTATATTTAATTTGTGTTTCAGATAACCTATTTTGTTTTAAGCTGCATTATCCTATCTTTCTCTTTCCCATATGTGACGTCTAATAACACCGAGTTCCAAATAACATCTGGTTTATTTTTCCGTAAACTCCCAAAAGTTATTTTGTACCAACACTCATTACCGATATCTTTTAATTTGACATTTTCCTTTCCGCATGATGTTAAGGTTTCTTCTCTTTTTGAATCTCTGCTTTGCAACGAAAATGACACTCTAACTCCAGATGTCTGCGAAGCTGCAAAAGACTTACATGATCTGCAAGTTCACATTAACGATTATTTTTTAAAGCCCCCAAATCCACGATTTCATCGATTATCAACCAGATCTCCACGTGCACTGCTAGGGTTCATTGGGAAAGCATTGAATTGGTGTTGTGACGTAGCTGACAGTTCTTCTATTGATTCGATAAATAAGAAGGAATTTCATTTGGAACAAACTGTACTGGGTTTACAAAAACAATTGTTAAAAAACAATTTATATATTCAAAACACAACCTCAGAATTTTTAAGTTTTCAAAATCAGATACAGGATAATTTTCAAAAAATTAGAAACTTTTCGGCAAAAATATTGGATCAAGAACATGATCTGGGAGATCATTTTAATAAGCTTGCAAATCGAGTACATAAAAAGGTCATTTCGTTCATTCAAGAATTTTATTCGATTTCAACGCAGTTTGTACAGTTTCTACAAATTTTTAAATATGATCTGACAATTCAGATGTGTACAGATGCTAGGCTAAACCCTAATATAATTCCTTATAAAGTGTTGCACGCACATTTATCTGAATTTGAGAATATCATTTTGAAAAATGGATATAAGTTAGCCATAGATAAGTCGTTATTGGAGATGTATTATTCAATTAATGTTTTGACTTGTTCAATCACCGACACGTACATTTATCTACAGATGAAAATTCCGATCGTTGAAATACAGCCTTCATTTGAGTTATATGATGTGCAGCCACTTCCGTTTGCTGTATACAACCAAACTTGTACCGTTGATATCCAGCCTTTAGTTATGGTAGTTCAAGATAAAAAAGATCTTATACCAATAACAGGAACAAGCCTACTTGCTTGTCATTATAGCCAATCAAAGTTATGTAAGATACCTACACACACTGTGACACGATCTCGTTTAATAAATTGTGCTCACGCAGCTTTCGTTGCCAGTACAGTCAGGGAAATATTACACAACTGTGACCATACGTGCTATGATTCGAAAGAGGCACAGATTATAGACATTGGATCGCATGAGTTTGTTTTAATACACCCACCAGAATTTCTAACTTTGAAGACTAGAGAAAATGTGTCTACCATTCGAGTTCCAGAAGAAGCCAGATTATACGGAGCCCTTAAAATTCGAATACCATGCAATACTAAATTAATTGTGGAGAGAAATCTTTTCGTCAGATCGGATTTTCCGTGTCTCGACAATGATCTTACAGAACCTGTATTTTTACATCTTTTTCCGAGCCAGCTAGTCTCTAATGATCTGATGCTATTACGATCTACGTATAAAGGGAATGAATTTTTTAATGTTTCGTCTTTACTTAACGATGTTTGGAGTTCTTCAATCCGACATATGAATATATCAGCATTTACGATAATTGACCAGACGCCCATTAAGATGCCTATCTATAAGCATGAATATTTTATACCAGGAATTATTATTATTTGGAATATCATCATAACTCTTCTACTTATTTATTTGCTAAGAGAACATGGGATTTTCAATTTTATATGGTTTTGTAGAAAATGTAGTGCGTCTACGGAATTTTCTTTGCAAGAATTGAGCTACTTTTTAGACATTGTGCAAACTGTTATTGCAATTGTAAGTCTAATTTTGCTCTATAGAGTAATAAAAGTTTAATGAAAAAAATTGGTGATGATACGCCACTGCAGATGAAGAGTTTTGAGAATAAATGTAACGAGAGGATTGAAGAAAGAGATCAAGAACCTGAAGTGACCCCAGAAAAGTTCACCACTTCGAACAGAAATGAGGATGCACATTCAGTGTCAGAATTGAGTTTACCTCCTCCTCCGGAAGAATTGATAGTTAATGACGGAAGTTTTGGTACAGAGATTATAGTACCACCTTCTACCGTCTTGGAATTAAGGAATTCTAACGTAAAATCTTCGTACATTTCCAACTACATAGTGTATTCTTAAAAGCGGATACGGAAACTGAGATGTCGAGCAATTCACGCATTTTGTGAAACAGCATCTAGAAGAAGATATTAGAACGTATATACGCACGACCATATAAAATTGAGAATCATTACCGGACATACCTATTTTTATGAATTTAGAGACCTTCTTCTTCCCCCCCCCCCCACAATTTTTATTTCCAACATAATTTTACTAACACAATCGAGTATTGGGCGATAAAACCCAATCCAACCTCTAGTTACCTTAAATTCCCAACCTAATCAGGAAATGGGTTAGGTTTATGTTGGAAATAATGAGCCCCACGGCCCCCTTTAGAATATGATATTAAGGAAATTGTATTTAAGATTTTAATAGGAAATTGTTTAGATATTTTGGGCATTTGGTCAGATCATGAATATGAAGTACTTATACTAATACTAATTCTTTCTTTTTCTTCTTTTTTATGTTTTTCTATTGTCTCGATTTTACTGATGCCTCCTACCCACCTCTACTGAAATACTATGATCACCCTCAGACTTTCATAAAAATCACCCTCACAGTCCTCAAATAAGGACACTTCCTTGATTTATCTTCCCTGATTTTTTTCGATACCTTGATATTGTTACCTGAGTTGCCAACCCTGTTTCTCATCGGAAGTAACTCTTCGGATAATAACTTTACCGCATTTCACTCTAATTTTACTTACTTTCAAATCTTCTCCACACTTCCATTATTTTGTAAAACCAACCCCCCGAGATGCCACTAAATTCACGTTTAGGTACCTTGACTTTGAAATCGCCTTTCAAAAGCCTAATAATAGTTATCTTAATCAAATCTTACTTTCCCAATATCATTATCCTTGTTTTTGAACTCTTGTGCCCCCCCCCCCCAAATTAAAAACAGTCATTATAACTTGTCATTTGTTTTGCTCCTATCCTTCTGTTTGTAAACAAACATCGGCCATTACTATACCGAGAGCCTTTGCGAAAACTCCCATCCCTCCCTCATAGCGTCATGGCAGCCATCTTGAAAATTTTCATGTTTACATTTTCCCACGGCTTAGAGACTGTGTTCCTTTGCCATATTTTCGCTACAATTCCTATTTCTTTATATTATAACATCTATAATTTCACTTTTTGCCCCTTCTGATATACACCCTTTCTTAATCTTCATCCTAGATACACATATACAGAGTTACATGTTTCTGATAACTTCAATCACTATTCCTTTTTTCCTTTAATATTTTTATTTTATAAAAAAAAATTATCTCCCCACAACCCCTTTCCGTACCTCAATGCAGCATTACACCACTAAGAAGAAGAGGATTTATGGACATCAAGAGATATCGACGCTCAGATTTGAACCTCACGATTTGCCCACCAACCGACGCAAGGAATGATATGTTGCTGAACGTTTTTTTCTCTCACTTTTTGTTCACACTAATTTTTTTTGATGCACGTAAAACTCACCTTATCACACGTCACGGACATAAATATTGCTACTATAAATATATTATAATTATACATCTTCAAGCAAGCTCACAGCCACACCCCATCACCCCCAGCGTCATCCTTCCAGTTCAGCCGATAACATCTGCCATCTGGTGACAGCTACTTCAACTTCACTACGTCAACGACCAAGCTGGAGTAGATTATCTTGCAGCTGAGACTCTGCCGATTCAGCATTCTACAGTTTCAAGTTCAATGTTATAAACAAGACCATGTGCTTCAGTATCTTAACGATTACGTCAACTATTTAAATGGGAGAAAAGACAGGAACTATCCAAGACATTGAAATATGATGCTTTCAAATTGACAAATTAACTTTCTTGTGTGTTTATTCTTCAAATATTGATTGATTGATTGATTGGTTTAGTGCTACATTTTATTATCTGTTTACGCTAGTGATTTAAGTGTTTTTTTTTTTAGTGATGTGTAGAGACCGGATGTTAGGCAAAATGCCTATTCTTTAATATTAAAGATATGATCAAAAATAACGTTTTAAAGTTTATATAGGGGGTTATAGTTTCGATTTAAGCCAATTTTATTTTGCCTATTTTGCCTATTTCGACCTTTACTGCCTAAATAATTGCTTTAGTGCCTAATGTTGCCTATTCTATGCATTTTCTTCAAAATAAGGCTTCATTGGAAAAATATATAATTTATATAACATAAATAATACATACATATATACGTATATTAGGTGTTTGTAAACACAAGCACGTGGTACGTTACAATATATACACAGGGTGAACTTCAAAGATGTGCACATACTTCCGAGGTGATGAATGATATCAAAAGAAGACAAAAAGTTCTCTTGTAGTTTGTCGAATTCCGTGTCGTGTGCGAGTGATAATGATGCCAACTTGGAATCGAAAATCGAATATTGACAATTGGACTGGAACAGATAGATGTGCATATACGTTGGGAGGTGATTCGTGACATGAAAAGAAGACAAAAAGTCCTCTTGAATGTCACGAATCACCTCCCAAAGTATGTACACACTTTTATGTCTCGCTCTAATTGTCAGGATTCGATTTTCGATTCCAAGTTAGCCCCCTTGTCACTCGTATACGACGCGGAATTCCACAATATGCAAGTGGATTTTATATTCTTTTGATGTCACGAATCACCTCCCGAAGTATGTGCACATCTTCCAGGTTCACTCAGTATATATGGAATGCATAGCAAGCTTCGTTTTTATACATGCAATAAAAGAAGATATTGACAAAGAAGTATGTTTCTATATTCTTTGAGCATTATTTATGACTTGAATCTTTTTTAATGGTATTGAGTATTTATCTTCATTATTTCGAGCTACATTTTAGTGCCTATTTTACTGCCTATTTTTTAAATTTTAAGTGCCTATTTGCCTGCCTATTTTCTAGGTTTTTAGTGCCTAAACATCCGGTCTTTAGTGATGTGTGATTAATTATTTTTTTATATGTATTTAACATACATAAAGATATACAGTGCGTTCAATAAGTAATTGGACCTGAAATGACAGCGTTCCTCTTTTCGTCGTTCAGTAAGATTTAGTGGCGGGAATGTAGAGATATTGGATTTCCCTCATATTATTAATATTCAGTATATAAACAAATCAAGATTTAAAAACGATTTTATTTTTTTTATTATTATTATTATTATTTTTACTTTTTTTCTTTATTTTCTGTGGATGATGAGAGACAGACACAACTTGGAATAATAAGACAGTCAGCAAACATTTCAAAATTCTCTTTAGTAGACGATTCCTCATTCTTCATTCTTGGTAAATTTATGTAACTTATGTAATCTGATGTAACCAAAGCGTTCTGTAACTGTTGACAAATTATTAAATAAGTCGAGAATTCCATTTACCTTGCACTTTCCTGAATCCTACACGTGCGTACTTTGGATGTTTTTCCGTAATTTCGTCGGCCATCTTCCTACTTTGTTTCATATAAAAACGTCCCAGGACCCGGAAGAGGGGAGTAGCACTCGAGAAGCGGTGAAGTACACGAGGAGCGGTAAAGTTCACGAGGAGCGAGTGTGAGCAACGACAGGAGAGACCTATACCAAGTTCCTCGCCAATTCGACACAGAAGCCGAGACATGGAGACCACCAGTCGACGACCAGGAACGGAGGTACGGAATACACATCCAAGGTCCTAAACGCCCAAACAACCTTCCTTTTCTTTCTTCCTAAAAAAACTCTCGACTCTCTCTTTTTTTTTAATATTTGTTTTTATTTATTTCTACCCACATGCCCTATAAACTAAAACGCTCGTCGTCTTCTCAGTTACCTCTCAATTCTACCAGTGAGCTATATTTCCCAAATTAACGATTATAGTTTCTTTTCTTTCTTCAAAACGACGACGAAAGCATTCCTTCTGAATGCACAAGCGTAAGAGTAGGAATGTAAGTATTGGAGGCCTGATTGATCGCACTGGTGAGGAGATCAAGAGAATTGTACATACTGTCTTCTGATGTAGGTTCGGGAATATTAGAAAGTTTTCCAGTTAAAATTTGCGATATCCGGTCCAGTCTGCTTTGTTGTAGTTGAGAGATTTTCGTGTTAATCGTTCGTGGTTTGAGGCTCTAGGATGGGACCGATTGATGATAAGTTTAATTGGCAAATGATCACTACCTATTGGATCTAGCACTTCTATGGTACAGGAAGATAGTAAGTTTGTAGAAATAATTACAACATCAGGTGTGGTTTGAGAGGATGGCCGGGTGTGCTTAGGTA
Organism: Thermobia domestica; assembly: GCF_964235325.1. Taxonomy (NCBI): domain Eukaryota; kingdom Metazoa; phylum Arthropoda; class Insecta; order Zygentoma; family Lepismatidae; genus Thermobia; species Thermobia domestica. The sequence continues at coordinate 305,936,427 of NC_137459.1, forward strand.
GCTGGTGAAAGGTACCGGTGGTATGAGTTGTAAGGAAGTTGAGAAAAGCCTGTCGCTGCTGAGGTGTTCTGCTATGGATATTGATGTCGGCCATTATGATATAATGTTGGAAGTTATTTGAAATATACTGGAAGAAATCTATCGGAATAGCATGACCAGGTCGAATGTAAATGGTAGCAAGAGTGATATACAAGTGTTTGAAGTATAGAGTTGTTATTAGATACTCTGGAAGGTTTTGCTGTGGAAGTTCGTAATGACGACACGGTATAGAAGGTGAAAACCCTATTGCAACTCCGCCGTTTGCACGTCTAGCTGGCATCGTACTGTCTTTCCTTATGATTGAATATCCGGATATCTTGCAGGAGGTTCGAGGTGTAAGGTGAGTCTCATTGAGAAGAAAGCCGGAAGTGTGCTGTTCTTGCAGTAGAAGTGCAAATAGTGGTTTGTGCTGGATGATAGAACTGATGTTAACAAATATAAAGGATAGTGCCATGATGATATGTGAAAAGAGGAGGATGGAGTTAGACTTCGGTTTCAAGTGGACTGACATGAAAGTATACTTTACGTCCGCTGTAGGTAGCATGGAAGTTCATATGGAAGATTGCACGTGTTGAGTATTGGAGCTGCTGGAGGATGTGAGGGCGGTGAAAAGGATGTATATTTTGAAGTGTGAGTGTGATGAAAGCAAGGAATTGTTCAATGGTGACAGCCTGGTGTTTGTCAGCAGGTATGGAAGAAGATGGAATGGACTTAGTGTAATGTTGCAAAGGAACAGTCATTTCATGCTTGGTTGGTTCCGGAGGAGGCCGCTGCTTGCATTTATAACTAAATGCTGGATGCTGCTCAGGACATGTTGAACAGGTTGGAGGTTGTGCAAGATTTTGGCATTGGCGCGTATTGTGTGGTCCGGAGCAGTATCCACAGATTGGCTGGTTCGGACATTTATCAGTAGAATGAGCATTATATTTTTGGCATCTTTCACAGCGTAAGGGAAGAGGTGGCTGAGATCTGGAAGGCTCGACCCTATGTCGTTTACGATTGATATATGCTCCATTTGACAAAAGATCATCGATGGTCTCTTGAGAGTGTGTAAGTACTCTCACCATATATGTTGCGCCGTTATTGTTTCGAATGCGAATGCATTTAGATATGGTATAACCTTCTAATGCAAGTTCATCAGTGACTTCTTGATCCGTAATACCTGTGTCAACGCCTCGAATCACCACTGACAGAAAAGGCTCTTTACGTGGTGGGGGCCGTTGTTTTAGCGGTTTTTCAGTGAGTCGAGTAAGTGTAGTGCATTTCCCAAAGATTTCAAATCCATGTTTGTTGAGCAAGGTTGTTCGAAAGTTTGGATCTGGAGTCCGTAAGATAGTGCCGTTATGTGTAGGTATGATTTGACTTATGTTAGCGCGTGGCATGTATTTAACTAGTTGTTTATATAGATGATGTGCCTGCGAGTACTTTGGATCAAAGTTAGTCAGCAGAAACTGATAAATTTGTGGCCGAGTGGTCTCTGTTAATTCGGGAAAATTCTCAAGGTCCATTACAAGACCTGATTCACTTGCTGTGTCTGACATGTCGCCTTGGTGAATTTTCTTTGGTGGCGGTGATTTATGATTGTCAGTATATGATTTCCCGATTAACGACCTAGCAGGACTGGTGTCACGACTCGTACTCGGATTGTTGGCACCTTTGCGCTTTGCTCCTGAAGCAGTGGCAGAAGGAGCGGCTACTACCATAGGTAGATCTTGGTGATGCCCTAGGTCGCGAGATGTATCCAGACACATGATGCTAATCTTTGGCCCGAAGGCCAAAAACAAAGCAGTGTGGCCCTAACTGTGTGATGACGAGATGAGATGATAATACGAACAAAGGTTAGACTACCCGTTTGAATAGTAGTCTAGGTTGAGTTGCTCCCGTTGCCATTACAGTAGAACCAGACGCCCTTGGCTGGATCAGTCTGACGTCTAGGATCTCTTGAGAAGGAACGACAGAGTACCCGGGATGAGGAATAGGAAGGTAACGATCAAAAAACAGCTTTCAGACGTATGGTACGTCAATAGCTGGTGAGATCGATTATAGTATCGATCTAAGTATGCCCCATTGAACGCATGAGCCCCATCCTCTTAACTTAGGATCTCAAACCTTTGATTTACGGTTGTTTGTGTTTTCACGTTTAACAAATACAAATATTTTAAAATAAGTGTACTTTAAATTAATTATTTAAATAGGTCTTTTCTCATAAAAGTTTATTTCTTAAAATTATTGTTCAAAGCCTTTGTATTTTAATAAGCATTCTCATAAATCAATGCAAATGAATTGTGATGCCATCTTTGGAGTTCTTTTAAACTATATGTTTGTGGATGCTTATATGTTTCTGTCCAATCCTTTCGACAATGAGATCTCGGAAACTACAGGCTGTAGAAAGATTATGTTTTCACTGATCGATTGCAAATTTTGCGTAGATTGTCCAGTTCTAATTGCATATGTAAAGAAAATGACCATTATTTCTTTACTACATTTTTACGGGTAAACTGGAAGTGTTGAAATAGAAAACAAACCTAAAGCATCATATCCTACGCATTATACATTCCAACACCACATACTTATCAATGGAGGTTGTATATTTTTCATGCGTTTATTTCATGGCCAAACAATAATGAAAAAGGAAGGATAACCATTTCTCCAGTCTAAGGTGAATCTTTATTTTTGGAATGTTTCCCCAATGAACACCATATATAACTGATATTATACTTAATCATGTATGTAAGGTATTTGCTTATTACAGATTGCATGCAGGAAAAAAGAAAACAGTGGTCATTCATGAATTGGAAACACCAACCGGGTGTAGGCTCAAATCTTGCAAACGGTGCGAGATATTGATTAAAAATTAATCGAAAAGTTCTCCCCTTTATGATACCCCTTGCCATTTTTTTTTTAAATTAAGACGTCTTTCACTTGTGTCTGTAAAGGGACATGTACAGATGTTGTGAGGAATGAGAAAGAGATTTATTATCATATGTGAATGATGTGTCGTGTAGAGAGCGCAGGTTCAGCTAGTGTATATATTAAAATGCTAGGTTTATATGTTTATCTCCAAAGAAAAGTTTATATGTTTGTCTCCAATATCTTTCGACAATGAGATGTTGAAAACCACAAGTGCTTGAAACGTGTCGCTTTCACTGATCGATTCCAAATTTTGTGTAGATTGTCCAGTTTTAATTGAATATCTAAAAAAAGCATGGCCGTTATATCTTTATTACGGTTTTTAGGTGCACACTGGAAGTGTTAAACTTTTCAAAACTACAGCGTCATATCCTACGAGTTATATATTCCGACAACACATATTTCCATATAGGGGTTGCATACTACTTAGGCGTTTTCTTATGTGGGCAAAAGGTAATCAGCAGAGAAGAATAAACATTTCTCCAGTCTAAGATGAATCTTTATTGTTCGCAGTGTTTTGCCCAATGAACACCATATATTGCTGGCATTATAGTTAATTCTGTGTGTAAAGTATTTCTTATTAGATACTGCATGGAAGAAGAAAGAAACAGTGATCATACATGCATTAAAACTCCAACCGGCGGTGCAAGATATTAAAAAAAATAATCGAAAAAATCTCCTCTTTACGATAAACCTTGCCGATTTTTTTCAAGACGTGTTTAACTTGTGTTTGTAAAGGGACATGTACAGATGTTGTGTGGAATGAGGAGAGTCATGCTCATATGTGAATGATGCGCTGTGTAGAGACCACAGGTTCAGCTAGTAATGTAGATTAAAAGAATCAAGCATTTTTTGCCATGATTCATGATAAAAATCAATCAAGAAATTTTTACAAAAATATACTATTTAACAACAATTTTGATGTTAATATTTGTTCTTAGAAATTGAAAGTATTATAGTAATTAAAAAGAGTGATATCGTCAATATACAGAAATGTATTAGTTAAAGAACCATGCTTTCATCATTTTGTTACAGATTTCGCATAAACGAATATAGTACTACTACTACTATATCCTCTTATTCGTAGTCTGAAACAGTACAATAAAAAAACTCATAATACATAAGATTATGAAAAACCTTGAGATATACCAACTGTGTCGCACATTGTTTGTTTCTATGTCAGCGTTGCTTTTAAAGGTTGGTTAGGTTTGCATTTTAACAAACTACAGTTTCCTACTGTATGTGGTTCCCCAGATATTCGCCTCCAGTCCTTTGACTGTCTAACTCCCGCCAGCTTCACTGAGGTATTTTGTTTTTGGAGGTTAAACTTACTTTAACTTTGTCCTCTCTATGTTCCGGAGCGGAGATCGCACTAACTTTTCTACGCTTGCGCAAAAGCCTGTTTTGTGAAAGACTTGGAGGTGTTAGTCTTCCGCGAACTGATTTCGTGAAACAACCTCAGGCACCGTATTAACAATAAGAGGGGCCAGAGAGGTGGAAGGGAAGAAGTGGAGTAAGAGAAAGGAAATGTGAGAAGATGAATCTAATTTAAACCTTCTTTCCATTGTTGTGTTCTTAGTTGATGTTCTCATCTAATAGACTCCCAAAATATTGACAGTATAAAGAACGCGGATGGCTCTCGCAATCATCCTTCTCTAGTATTCGTCTTCAATTTTCCCTATGCAGTTTCAGTCTAAATTTTATTTTCGAAAAATTGTCCTATTGATTTCTATTAAATCAATATATGAACTTTTAGATGTGCTATATACAAAGAAGCGCTTTTGTCTTTCATTTTTACCATCAACTCATACACTGACGATATAAAATAGTAATATCATCTTCAATGCGAAACATCTAAACTGATTAAACTTATACAGAATTTACATATTGTTTGCATTACTAAATTCTAGTAGTATAAGTTTCCCCATTCCGCGAGAAAGTCGTCCTTCATAGATTTGTTTAATCAAATATTTATTCTTTATATTTTATTTGTTTATTTATTTATATTTATTTATTTTTTGGGAACATTTCATGAAGTTCTCATTCCACATTTTTAAGATCCATAATTTTCCAACCAAGAACCTACACGTGTCAGTAAAAGGAAGCAAGATTCTCCTTTGGATTCTAATATTCAAATAGTAATTATATTAATCTTTGACCTATTTACATTTATCAATTTAAATGACTTATCAGAAAGTTAAGACTAACCCCTCTAAATTTTGGCATGGGTACGTTGGCACACAGTCTAGTTTGGGCGGGGTACGTAGGACCACTCTCCTTACATTTTGGAAAATCTCAAATTTAAAAATTGTGTGTGCTGTTATAGGACCAGAGTACGTATGTATAGGAGGAGTCCATCTCGTTCCATTTTATGGGTAAAAACTTGCCAAAAATGTAAATTTCGGAGAATTTTGACCAAGTTTATCAAATTTGATGAGGTTTTATTACATTATATGGTTATATGGGTGAGTATAGATGTCAATTCCGTTTTCAAAAAGATGGGTGTATATTCACACCACACTTAAATTTTGGGAGGGGTACATAGGACCAACCTTTAAGTTTAGGAATTGTCAAAAAGTGAAATTTGGTAAATGTTCTTCAAAACCCATATATTTTCAACTGTAAATTTGGGGGTCTCTCTTCTTCCCTTTTACACTTGTAAAATTTCAAAAAAAAATCATAATTTTGAATATTTTTGATCTAATTTATTCCTTTGATAAGGGTTTATCATGTTAAATGGTTATATAGTTGAATATAGGAGTCTATTCTCTTTTACAAAACATGGGTACGTTGATGTACACTACTTCTCTTGCATTAGATATGGGTACATTGATGCACTCATCTTAAATTTTGGGAAAGATACATAGGACCACCCCTTAAATTTGGGAACTGTCAAAAATAAAAATTTGGTAAATATTATCAATGACTCAAATATACAGGGTGTTTCAAAAGAACACCGGTAACGTTTGGGAGGATATTCCTGACAAGAAGATAAGACAAAAAGTATAGACTAATCTGGGTGCACAAATACTTCCTTTCGGAGTTATAGGCAGCCGAAAACATGAAAAAATGAACTTTAAAAGGCCATAGCTCAAAAACTATGGGACATACCATAGTCGGGTTAAGACTTCTCTTAGGAACTAGTATGTGCTCTATCCAAATATCCAAGTTTCAGAATCCTATATCCTAACTGGTACTTCCGCAACAGTTGTTATATAGATAGTTGGTAAGTAGTTCACATAGTATGTATGCCCGTAGCCAAACCTCCTCTTTTAAAAATGTTGCGTGAGTACCTTAGAATTCTGAAATATGTATTTTTGGATAGAGCATGCACTAGCTCCCAAGTGAAGTCTTGACCCGACTATGGTATGTCCCTTAGTTTTGAAGATGCGGACCTTTAAATTTCATTTTTTTCATGTTTTCGGCAGCCTATAACTCCAAAAGGAAGCATTTGTGCACCCAGGTCGGTCTACACTTTTTGTTTTATCTTTTTTTTTTACTAGGAATCACCTTCCAAACCGTGTCGGTTTTATTTTGAAACACCCTGTATAATGCTGTGAATTTATGTGGCCCATCTTGTTCATTTTTATAAATATAAAGCTACCTAAAATTTAAAGAAAAGTCGAGATTTTTGACCTGATTTGTTTTCTCTGTTGAGGGTTTATCAGGTTATATGCTTATATGAAGTTGAGCGTAGGAGTCCAATCTCTTTTATAAGACACGATACATTGATGTGTTCTAAACTTGGGGATGAGTACATTGGCCTACTTATTAAATTTAAGAATTGCTAAAAATGGTAAATATGTTTTAGGATCCATATATATACCATTGTAAATTTGGACGATCCCGCTTATTTCCCTCAATGGGTAAAGATTTGCAAAATGTTAGTATTGCCACCTTTCGGTAATTAGTCTAATTTATCTTGTTTAAAGCACCTTTTCTCGTGTTATATGATTTTATTTCTCATGTTATATGATTCGATTATTGGTGTATTTGATCATCTTTATTGAGGCTTCATTATCTTATATGAATGTTTCTTATATATTAATTCTCTTTCATAACATATATATGTATTTATATAAAATTTTTGAGTTATATAAACCCACCCCTTAAATCGGGTACTGTAAAAAAATTGTAAATGTTTCTAGATAACGAATATATATTTCTGTAAATTTTGTATTGGTTATGTTTTCTGTATGAAGTGCAAATATTGAGTGTTGTATCTTAAGATTCTTAACCAGGGGACTGGTAAGATAATGCAAATATCTTGTTTCTTTTTAAGAGGACTCTCCCTTAAATCTAATAAACGTTTTGCAGGAATCCTTGTCCTCGTGGCTAAGTAGTTAGCGTACGCACCTTTGGCGTGAGAGAGCCCGCCCGGTGGGATCTCATGTGGTTCGGATTCCACGTTAATCAGTAGGCCCCCGTCTCATATCTCCTTGCTGCTGAACGGGACACTAAACTAAAACCAAATCAACTCTAGGAATCCTTAGTTGATGTACAATATTAAAAGTACATGCCGTCACATAGTCTTTAAAATTGATATTATACCTTTGAATTGTAACTACAATGAAAACATACAGTTACGCACTTATTTCTGCTCTTAAAGTTTATATTGCATCAATGATATACGTTTCCTATTTAAATTTCTTCTTCCTTTTCGTGATTGTGATGTTTTGTTTACATGTCAGGTAACATAGAACTGGTTTTTAAATCTTCATATTTTGAGTTCTGCAAAGAGAATTAAAAATATATATTTATAGAAAGTGTATATGATTGATGATGACAAAGAAAACAAAATTTTCCATACACAAATACTGTAAGTTTACGTAGAAGATACATTAGAACAGTCTGTTGTTACTGAGAGAAGATACCGTTGTGAACATGTATTAAAATTCATGAAGGGATTTTCCTTGGGCTTTACAGCATAAATAATAATATCCGCATACTGTTGTTCTTAGACATTATATTTGAATATCCTTATATTTATAATAAACACAATGAAGTTTTAAAAATGCAACATGTTGTGATACATAAGGAGGAAGACCATAGTTGTCAAAATATTCTACGTAACCTTCGTTACCAATATAAATTGCAATTCAACCGCTTGCTAATTTTGTTGATGGATTTGTATTCACAATGATTGCTGGAATGAAATAAATAGGTAGGGGTGATTCATTACTGGCAAACACTCCTGTAAAATTACTTCTGAATAATGGATTTTTATGTAAGGCACTAGTTAGTTATGGTGTGTTTAACATCATGAATTGAAATTATAAATAACCTATACATACATAGGATGTACAAAAATATGGAAATAACTGAAAAATTCCACATTTACTTTTATTAATAGCAAGTAGGTCTACCTTGAGCATGCAGAACGGCCTGCAGTCGACGGGAAATTGAATAAAAAACAGGTCTCGTATTGTTCTCAAAGGAACGTTCTACCAATCTTCAGCCAAAGCAGTTGCAAGTTGCTGTAGAGACGACAGTTGTGGATAGAGGGCTCGCACCTTGATCTTCACAACTGGTCACAATGACTCAATGATATTGAGGTCTGACAATTGCGTAGACCATGGCAGATGTGACACTTCATCTTCGTGCTCATCAAACCTGTCCTGGATGATGTGTTGTATGAACAGGAGCTCTGTCATCTTGAAACACGGCATTACAATATGAGAACAAAGTTTTTTTCAGCATGGGATGCAGATGGTCACCCAAATTAGTTACGTAGTTCTTTGCAGTGACATGTCCATGCAGAATGATGATGGGTCCAGCCGAATATCAGGACATGGCTGCCCAAACCATCACTGAACACCCGCCCTAATTCACTCTTCGTAACATACAGTCTGTATCGTACGCTTGTGCTGGCGTACTCCACACTTAAACTCGGCCAGCAGTTGGAAACAATGTAAAGGAAGATTCATCCGACCAAATGGCAGCCTTTCACAGCTCCATTGTCCAATTTTTATGGGCGTTGCACCACAGTCTCTGTATGTCAGCATGGTCAAAAGTCACGAATGGATTGGGAATTGCAGATCTGCCATAAATACCCTGCTTGTGGAGTTTTGTTCTGACTGTTTTGACTGTTTGAGGATTTGTAAGCACTGTATTCAGCTCAGTTGTGACTTTTGGTGCCGTGGTAATATTCTGCTGGGCCACAATTCTACACAATGTGCGTCTGTCTGTCGCGCAACACACTGGCGTCCACGTTGGTGCTTTGCTCATATTATTTTTTCGGGATACTCGTAGACGATCATGATTTTCGAGATTGTGTCTCTTGGCACACCAAACATTTCCGCTTCTTTCGTCACGGAAGCTCCCACCATACGCGCACCCACAATTTGCCCTCTTTGAAACTCTGTTATCTCAAACACGATCCACGGTTAACTTGCACGGATCGGTCGCTGAACTGTAACTGGAGCATCAGTTCTATTGGCCAGGTTGTATACCTCACAGGAGCTGCCGTTGACTACAACGACATCTACAATTCAGACGGAAATCGTGTTTGAAGTTCCTACCGCTTTTATACGAAGTGCTTCCATATTTTTGTGATCCACTGTAATCTCATAGCTAAAAATTAAGTATAATGTTTTGCTGGTAGTCGAAATCTAGGAGTAATGGAAACTCTGCATACACAATACAGTTTGCTGGTGCTGCTATTTTTTCCTTGAAATGTACTTCTAAATGGATGACTTCGTATCGTTCTAAATCTTAAAAATGACAATCTCCTGCAGAAGAATTCAGAGAAAGGTCGAACACAAACAATGTACATCCATTCTTGTAGTCCTTCCTTGAAATTGTATTTCTAGTATCGGTACAACTCCTGATCCTGAGAACAAAGTGAGTTACGATGAAATGTTGAGATAATCTTTTAAGCTGGGATGCAATGGTTTTGGAGGAATAGCTTTCTCATCAACGTACAATGTAAATAAATTAATGTACAGATGTTCGAATTCAACTGGATTCCTGGTAATAGATTCACCGGATGTTCCATTTGATGTAAATCTTACAACAATATTTTAGGATTGTATATCTTTCAGGACGGTAAATGATTTTATTTGAATCTTTGTCCGATAATACTATGCAGGCGTACAGTGTAAAGTGTTACTTTGTGCCAACTTGACACTAGAATTAATGCTTACCCTTTCTTTTTGTATTTGCAACGATGCATCTAGGATATTAATTTTGGAACTGACACCACTTTCATTGGCCATGAGTCAAAAGGTTGATTTTGCAGAGATAAGTTCCACACGTAATTCCATTCTATGAGTTAAACATTTATACTGGTAAAAATGTTACCATGAAGATGTCCAATCATACCGATTTTCATATTGTTTTGTTAGCTCATAACGTTGTTGAAATTCCTTTTTTTTTTTCACTGATGGTTACGTTAATGAGACCAGCAGTATTTTAAAACTACATTGCTGTTGTAGATATGTATTTCTAGCTTCATTTAATAGTTTTTCCAGGTATAAACAATTATCAGACTGGTGCCCTTATATGACGAAAATGAAATCAATTTGCTATTCAGGCAAATTTGCACTTTACTAAACATAGCATCTAAAAATCGCTTACAGGTGCAATTGGTTCACTCGTTTAGTAAATGAGGAACCATCTTATTTCACAATTTGTTATTGGATGTACAATAAAGTTTGTGGCAAATCAACATATTCATCACTACTACCAGTCACCACAAATTCCACTGGTGAATTTTCAGCTATTTAACTAATTGGTACGATTCTCCAGAACACTTGCTTGCGTGGAAAACGTTGAAAGATGTCCTATTCACTCTTTGCATATTCACATGATTGAATCACCGTTGAATTAATCGAAAATGTCTATGTTGTTAATTGTCTTTTCCTTTTATGTTATAATTTAGTTCCTTAATAGGATTGGTGCTGTTGTTAGTCGTTGGAACGTCTCCTCCAATTGAGAATAGTCGTTCTGCCTTCGTTGATTATATCCACTTCCCAGCATGGTACGTATTCAACTTTTTTTTACCTTTTCTTGTAAATTTAACTTTGTCTCTTGCATACTTTGACAAAACGATTATTTCAGTACTTGATTCGACACCACAACATCATTAATTATATTGGCAAACAATATTAATAATTATTTTCTTTCAATTTTAGCTCCTTGGTTCCCAACTGGTAGCAAGTGAAACAAGTCACCAATGAAACTATTGTCCGTTCACTTTAGGATGGATTATTGTTTACAAACAACAATTGAAGTGCGAACGTCAAAATTTTGCTTCTCAAAACCTACATGGTTAATTCTTGGTTGCCAGGCACATAAATCGTCTAACTGAATGTACCTACTTCTGCACTGTCATGGATCAATTATTATTACTACATAAATTGTTATTTTTGAGATGACAGACATTAACGTTATGACACATCGATTTAATTATGACGTAATACAATCTTTCATATAATGCTCACTCAATTTTGTACAAGTATTCTTCTTCGAAAGTGCGCGAAAGCCATGTACGCCTGGCAATATTGGAAGGTTGCCGTTTGTGTTGTACACAATAAACAGCGAGAGCAAAAGAAAATTAGGTTCGCTGGACAGCGTTGTTTTCATGACAAGGCGGCAGAAACGTATTGTACTAATTATAAACAGGGGCTGGGAATTTCGATGCGAGCGTGGGTGGAAATACTCTCGTCACTTATTGTCTGTTGGTGAAGGTTTGCAATGTTGCAAATTGCCAAGTTTAGAATTTCATACTAATTGAACGAGCTTTGAGAAGAAGGATTATAATGCAATAATTATTATAACTAACAACCATAGACTTACGGTACTAGGAAATAAAGCATGCTGCTATAAGAAACATAGAATACACATTGAATTACGGGTTCAAAGTACAATATAAACCAAATTTTAAAATGTAAACATTTTTAGGCAGTACAGATTTGTCCTCACTGTCTTGGTGCCCTTATCAGACTGTCCAACACAAAAAACCGTATTAAAATAGGAAGGATCGAGCGTGGGTACGAACTGCGGACGTGGGCTGCGCTGGACAGGAAGATTAAAGTTTATCTCAGTCCCACGAGGTGAATGCCTAGACGGAAGTTTCTGTAAGGCCAGGGCATCTAGCTTTGCACAGCCTTGTTCCTTTTCCACATAGCATAAGTATATTCTCAGGATAAACTAAACACATAACCACCGGAATATGCGATATGCTCACCATATTCCTGATATGCGTAGTATCCTCTTAGCAATTGCTAAGAATGTCGCTATATCAGCTCTTTACAGTATATATTTTAGCACATTGTTTTCAATAGCCATGCATACATTTTTCAGTTTTTTCCTATGGATATTATTTTTAGTACATTAGCATATTCTTTTCAATATATTGTAAAAGAGAATATATTACATACTAAAAAGAATAGGCGTGGAAAAACTTAAAAGCATATACAAGGAACATGCTGAAAATTTTATATATATAAAAAGCGGAAACAGTGATATTCCTAGCAATCGTCGAGAAAATACTACGCATATCTGGAATATCCTGAACATATTCGCATATGCTGTGCTCTTTGGCTTTAAGTACAAAAAATACCAAGGAAATACTTATGTACTGCAGGTTATTTTTTTTAAAATTTGTGTTACTACCCAAGTATATATATATATATATATATATATATATATATATATATATATATATATATATATATATATATATATATATATATATATAATGTGAAGTTTCAATGTTTCACAATCTTATGAAGTAGAGCGTTTTGTTTAAAGTAACTTCCAAGGAACACTTTCCGAATAAACATTACAGGTGCACATACATGAAACAAACATTATCTTTTTACACAAATATACATACTCAATATAATTATACTTCAAGGAGACAAGAAACACACTCACTTTTTGTACACACATATACATAATTAATACAGGCCTAGTCTATACACGTATACTTCAGAACACCTAAACACAATTGTACTTATTTCTGCACACAGAGTCTATAGGCGTACTTCTGACAGTGAGCCACGAAGTATTTTAGCTTACAAATATATACAGTTAATATAGTATATATGCTTCAGAGCCATCCAACATATATACATTTATTTTATACAGATGCGCACACAGTTAATATTTATAATACAGAGACGCGAAATACATAGATTTTTATATAAAAACACCACCAACTCAAGCCATAATGGCCGATACCTCTTTCGTCACTTTCAACAGCAGTTTCTGTAGCACTGTCGCTCACAACTGCAGTTTCTGTGGAACTGCCAGTACTATAAACGATATCCGAGTGTATATCGATATCGCTTCTGGTTTCTGTGCAAAACTCAGCATCTGAAGCGATACTTGCGCAGCTTGCACTTCTAGTTGTAGCACTCTCCATTTCAGAGGCTGTTTCTGTAGTTCTGTTTGATTCACTTGAAGATTGATCTTCACAGTTGGATGTCGATTCACTGGGAGAGTCTTGAATCACTAATGGCTCTACCATGGTGTCAGTTACTCTGTCCTTTTGAATATACGTTTCTTCTTCTTTTTTTTTGACATGTATACACTCCTTCACCCAATCATCTCTCGTTACCGTAATAAATGCTTCCTCACACAGTGCTTTCACGTCCTGAAGCTTGGAAGTTACATCTCTATTATCGATTCTATCTTTCACTCTTGCCTACACGAGTTCAATAGGATTAAGGTCCGGGTGGTATGGCGGTAAACGCAGACACTCGCCTCCATGTTGACGGAGAATCCGATCCACGTTAAAATATTTTTTTTTTGTTTTTTCTCGATCAGTTCATACAGTTCAGCCTTGGACATGTTTTCAGTTGCAAGAATTTTGTTTTTGTTCAACCATTTTACCATAGTGGCCTTCTTTGTAGAGCGTGGCGGAGCTTTATTATGCACAACATTGTGGTAAGACGCATTGTTCATTATTACAAACTGTTTCGCGGCAGGGGGCGCTCAGTGGTAGAGCGTTCACCTCTGGTACTTGGGGTCCCGGGTTCGATCCCAGCCCCCGCCAAGTGGAATTTGTGGTGGACAAACACCGTGTGCGTGGGTTTTCTCGGGGTTTTCCCGTTTGCTCCCACTTTCTTCATTCCACCATTTCGTTCATCACTCATCTTCACCGTCTCCTTTAGTCTAACCGGCATAACCGTGGGACGTAAAACTCAAAGATTGTTTCGCGGCAGGTTAGCAATCAGCTGTACATTCACCCACTTCACGAAATTAGTTGCGTTCATGTCATGATGATAGTCTTCTGACCGACTGTCCGACTTCCAAATAGCCAAAGCACATGGAATGAAACTCATCTCACCTCCCGCATGCACCATCACCAGACGTGATCCTTTACTGATAGGTTTAAGTCCACTAACAAACACAGGGTGATACCAATTATTTGGTTGGGTGTGTGAACTATGTACGTAGGCTTCATTTATATATACAGGGTGCGGCACGTAAAACCGGCCCGTAAAGTGAACACAAAATGAAATATAATGTATTGAATATGACTACTCACCTTCACAGCAGGTGCTAAAAGTGTCCTCCGCCCACTTCAACACGCATGTGAGCACGATTGAGGAGATTCATATATACCCTTGTCAGTTCTTGTGTTGTAATGCTATTGGTGACATCCTGGATCCTGGTCTTGAGTTCTTCAATTGTGTGTGGATTTGTTTCGTATACTCTTCTCTTTAACAGTCCACATAAGTAAAAGTCACACGTGGACAAGTCTGGTGACCGAGGAGGCCAGAAGCCTTTGCTGATTGTCCTCTCTGGTCTAAACATCTCATGCACAAGGCTTAACACAACGAGGCCTTTTTCTCAACTGGTTTCGACAAGTTTCACTGGCTGCGGCTGCACGTGACTGCTGTAGGTCACGTAAGTCGACCCGACCTCGACACGCCATCTCTTGGTAGGAAGGTAGATTATTTAGGTGTTGCCGAAAACACAATATACCAGAATATTACGACGGGCCGGTTTTACGTGCCGCACCCTGTACTATTGAATGACCCTCTTGCCGATAACGCCTTATTTTCCTCACGTAATGAATTCTCCGATTTCTAATGTCCTCTCTTTCGCAAAGATGTCGCCGATTAGATTTTATTTTAAGCCATCGAAAACCTAATTTCTTGATTATTTTCCACAAAGTTGTACGACTTCCCTCAAATTCTGTTACTGTTCTCATCGTTGACAAAAGACGCCTTGTTGACGGAAAGAATTTTTCCTTCTGAACAAAGTCTGTCATTGTTCGAGTCAGTACCGATATGTCGAATTCGTCTAATTCGTATTTTTTCGCCGATAGCGCTTTTTGTTTGGCGTAGTGAATTTCCCGGACGCTCCTGGTTTGACTATGCGTCGCACGGTACTTGCGGACACTTTTGTCGCTGTGGCAGTCCTTTGCATGGCTGCATCATTGAGTGGCATTCTTTTCTCATAAATAGTCACGTGATTGCCTATTTAACACTTTGTGAAACGTGTTAAATATTGCACTCATGTTCAATACACAATTATAACACTATATTAAGTAATACATTCACATCAGCACAAGCGAAGCATGGTGCCAACGCTTTCACAAATATTGTGCTAGTGTTTTCGGATATCCCTTTTCCGTTTCACGATTACTTAAATTCATTACAAAGTAAATGCACAAGTGTTTTTTTTTTTCATTCTCTTTCTCTCTTTCTTCCCACCGTTCTCATCCTCGCTCTCTTTTCCTGATCTTCTTAGAATCCGAACACTATTCTCACTGTAAAGCCGTATTTATTTTTACGGCGCGAGGTTTCTAAAAACACCAAACTGATATAGTTAACTATTAACAGACTGTATCAATAAATTCGCAAAGAAGTGAACTGTTTGTTTCGAAATTTACGCAAGTTGAAAATGAAAAACTCTACTAGTGCTAAAGTTAATGAGTTAGTACCACTGTTACCATTGCGTTAAGGGGAATCGAGAGGAAGGGCTGCTAAGATTCGTTAGCCAGCTTTTGTATCAAAACACAGCGCCAAGCTACAGTAAACAGATAATACCAATGTCACGTCGTGTTTAATATGGACTTCCCTGGTAGATGTTTCCTATACCAGATAACACTCTTTTCATAATATTGCAAATACAGATCAATGACAACTATGCCAACAGAAATGTAAGTTCGTATACATAATTCCAAAGGTGAATGGCATACGACGAACTCTGCTATCCCGTATATCGATTTGTATTTCATCGAGATTCATTTTTCCCCGGGACAAAATATGCAGGAATAAATATTTATAACGCATGACTTCCAAATGTATGATTGGCAGGATTCATGTTGACAATCCGCAGCAATGGTTCATTGTATATCCAACAATGGCTCAATGATGTCACAGTAAACGTATTTTGTGATTTTAAACCTAATCGTAAATCAGATTATAATTTCAGTTTCGCTTATCTTTAGAATCATTTTTCGGTTCAAATTCAAGCATTAAATAATTACTCGGTGAGAATTGTACAAAAGTATAGATTTCTTTGTTGTACAAAGTATGGATTGTCTTATCAGGCATTCATTACTAACTGCATAATAGGGTATGAAAAATTTGTTGTTTTTTATGATGTTTATTAATTTAATGAATAAGATTTCGTATATTGTCATAACAACGTACTAGGATCGTTACAAAATTCCATGGTTCTATACCACTGTAACCGCTACCAGGTTATAGAAGGGTTTTTTGTGGACACTCTGTATATTTCGTAAAGACAGTGATTATTATTTTCGATTTGTACTTTATTCTGCGACGCATATAAGTTCTTTCTTCGGTGGGAATTGCTTCTTTCCCACACAATTGGACAAAGAAGTCTTTCATCACTTTTTCATATATATATTTAAAACATTGCTTTTGGTGAGAACAGTTCAGTAAGTGACGAACTATTTCAGTGTTTCTCCCTGACTCATTATGTGCACAGTATATATTCTATAGTTATTGGGAACTGAATTAAATGCTTTCTTTAATCACTTATGGAAACATTACAATAGATTAGAGAAATACGGGCTGACCAGATGTTTCAGCAACCAAAGTGGCACCAGCCTCACAGTTTTTGCAGTTCGTTATCTGTACTTTCTCACGCCAGTGTTATCGCCGTGTCTAGTGCATTATAGGCAGTTGACTAAAATTAACATAAATTCTTTTCCGTATTCTGTTTGTATGTGCGTACAGGTGAGTTAACTGAGTGATTTTTGAAATGAACTGCCAACACTTTTTAGTTGATCATTGCAACCCGTAGCTTGAGCTTGGATGCTCAGAGAGTTTGACTCCAGGTCTGGAAGCCGTAACCACGCATACCGCGTCGAGCTTCAAATGTAACTTTTTGTTAAGGGGCACAAGCTATTAGCCGGTGAAGGACGTTTTATTACGGCTAGCCCCAACTAGTGAAGTTCCAGGTCCGCAGACCTTGTGCGATCCCGCGCCCTCCAACATCAGCATTCCACTGTGGAGACCTTCTTTTTTTATTTGCTGAAGACGCATCTTTACGCCGCGGGATCGTTGGCACAGCAATTGGATTCATCGTGGGACGATCCAGACAACTTTTCCCCAGTGCTAATCCCCCAAGTGTGTCAATGGTGTGAGAGAAGCATTTGTAGTGATATCTGAATTATAATCATATATATATAAAGGACTATATTGCCCAAAAAGAGCAAAGCGTGATTTCAGCGACTAAAATCATTATACATATTCTGCGTTTAGTGTTGTGTCCATTCCTCTTCGCTATTTTTTTATATATATTAGTCTTCTAATAAATAAGTACAGTGTCATTTAATCCAGTGTGTTTTCGATGTTTGTATGAGTGATGTTTGTGTGCGTTATGGTCTGGAAGACCGTCTGATCGTCCGTGAGGTTTCCGAGACGAGACACCCCAACCTCTCGGCGCCTAATGCTCATCGTATTATTGAGACCGACGAGCGATTTGGAAACAGTTTGTAACCTTTTCTTGGAGAGGTCCTTCATCGTCCTGTCCAGGTAAGTTAAAGTATCAGGAATATACTTATTGGTAGTACCACGATCAACGGACAGCGACCAGATTACACGGAGTGGTTACAAATAAATGGTCGCCCGAACAGCGACTTGAACTCAGGACGGTTACAAATAAATGACGCCCGAACTACCGACCCGAATCGAGACTGTTGGTGCTCGAATATACTTATAAAATCAATATTTTAATATACTATTTCTCTTTCAGCTAAGTACCAGGAATTAAAAAAAAATAAAAAAACTTCTCTTTTAGGTGATTTCAATCATATCGTGTGGTGATATTATATTTTATTCTAATTGTATGTTTTAAGCTTTATCTTGTCCAAGATGGCACACAAGGAAGTAGACTTGGCTACTAAGCTAGATTTACTTTTACAAAAAGCAGATAAAAACGATGAGAATATATGTAAATTAGAGAAAGAAAATAAAGAGTCCCGTGCTGAGAATAAAGAAAACCTAGCTAGATTAGAACAAGGAAATAAAGAGAATACTGATAGATTAGAAAAAGAACTAAAGCGTGAGTTAGGTCAGAAGTTAGACGCTGTACAAAGGGAATGTCGCCAAAATAACCAAAGATAAGAACAAAGTATTAGGAATGTAGAGGCTGAAAGTAAACGAAATCCTCGAACCAAAATACGATGGCATAACACTTAAGATTCATGACCAGCTTCACGGAGTCAGTCATAGTACTAAACAGGCAATCGAACTCGCCACACAGACCAGCGTCGAAGTCAGGCAACAGACTGAAGAAACATGTCATCGTGTAGAACAAATAGAAACAAAAGTCTGTAAAATTCAGAATCACTTAGGAGTCTTGCACGAATACACACAATCCCTCCAAGGCCAGTTGGAATCAGCCCGAGATGTGTGTCAGGCTAATAAGGAACGCTGCGTTAGTTTACATATAGATACAATCGATAAATTAGATGAGATGCATGACCGTATTGAGGAAATTTCTGAACGCGTAGAAAGGCAAGGTAAAGACATTAAAATGGTATACGAAGAGGCGAAACTGATAGATTACAATATGAAGGTAAAAAATGAATCTAACGCAGAATGTCGCGCCGAAATACGGGCAATAGATAAGAACATAAAAGAAATTAGGCGTGATATGGTAGAGCTCGCCCAGAGAGTAGAAAGTACCGAAAATAGAGCGTCAGAATTCGAACCCCGAGTAGAAGCAGATACTCCTAGACACGTTAGAAATAGGCACTATTGTGATTCGCCTTATTCGGAATGTAAAAACACCAGTAGTACTGATAGTGCAAGTGATGATTCAGAAAGCAAGGTTGTATGTGACCGAAGGCGCAAGCGCGACAAAAATGTTACTTTCACTAATCGCCAGAGAAAAAATACGAAATTAGAAGATGATGTCATGCTTAAGGAAATTCAGTGTTTTCCTAAATTTCAGGGTGATGACTCCAGTGAATCAATTCACAATTATTTGCAAAAGCTAGAGCTTACAGCTCAATTAGCCAACCTTTCTGATAAAGCTCTGTTTAAACTCATTCCCCATTTGTTGCAAGGAGTTTTGTTAAGTTGGTACAATATCAGGAAAGACGACTTTACTAACTATGATCAAATCAAACAAGCACTTATTGAAGCTTTCACGGGAAAAGCTACAGTACAACACAGGCTATCAATCTGTAAGTGTACTAGGTTCGATCCCAGGGTACATAGTTCCGTACATGATTTCACGCTTGATCAATTCAATAAACTTCGTGAATTGACACCGCAATTGCCTGAATTTCTCATACTTACAGATGTAATACAGACTTTGCCTAATAGATTTAAAACTGAACTATTTCTTCATTCATGTAACAATATCAGGGAGTTTTTGGCCGCAATTCAAAAATTAGAAACTTTACATGCTCAGCAAAGTCGTAGAGAAGAAAGATACAGGCAGGATAATAATTATAATGGTAATCAAAATTTCAGATTCCAAAGTAACCAACGAAATTTTTCGTATAATAAGAGTAATAATCAAATGTACCAGGATCAGCGGGTAAATAATATGAGAATTGATAGAATCAGAACCGAGTTCGTACGCGACATGAAAATAGTAGAAATAATAGGAACCTACAATCGAGATCACGTGATCAGAGAAATAGTGAGGAACGGAACAGGAATCGCAACTCGCGCGATAATTCTAACACTAAACCTGAACGAAAGAACAATAATTCTAGGAATCAGCGAAACAATAGTACCAATAATGAAAGGAGGAACAATAATAGTAGAAATAACAACAATAGGAAAAATCATAACAATAGGAACAACTCAAACCGGTCAAACCGACGTAATGATTGGAATTCTGGCCACTCGGAAAACAATTAGAAGGCGGTACTGTGGGCCGGGTACCGGCCAATACATACTATCCTACTGTAGGTCTAACTAAGCATTTTCTGCTATCGCATACTCACATTTGTAGTGTAAATAATCCGGATTTAGCTAGAAGTGACTGTGAATCGGACACAGACTGTCTAGACCATTATATTAATGCGCAACCCAACCCTATCTCTGCGTAACTTAAAGTTTTAGTTTGTAATACTGAGAATGAATGTTTGGCAGACACAGGCTCCGATACGTGCCTCATGTCTTTAGCGCTTTGGAAACGTATTAGCGCAGATGTGACGTCACCCAAACTCACTCCAGCTGATGATGTACTTTTAGTGAATTTCAGTGGGTCAACCAGAAGAAAAGTAACAGCTTACACATTATTCACTATTCAAATTGATAACATTTCTGTTTATGTAAAAGCTTATGTTACAGAATCTCTTAATCAAGATCTTATTTTAGGACTTGATGCACTTACTGATTTGAGAAGCCAAATTAATCTTTCGGATGGTACGATTTCCATGGAATATAATAATTTGAAAACCATTATTAATCTTTTACCAGAAAATTTTGACTTTCAAGAAATCTCCGAAGATGGAGAGAGAGATACGATAGATAACAATTTTTCTATTTCAGCTGCCACTTTTGTAAAACAATGTGCTACAGACGAACAGATTAGAGATGCTGTTAACCGCACTTTTAATTTAAACAACCAACAGAAAAAGCAATTATACTCTCTTTTGTCACAATATAGGGATATTTTTACGAATTATCCACGTCTGTGTAAAGACTTCGTTTATGAGATGGAGATGAAAACTGAAAAGCCACTGGTACGTAAACAATATCTCATCCCTAATATGTATCTCCAAGATGTACGAGATGTGATTCATACGTTATTAGAATTAGGGTTAATTTGTCATTCGAATTCTGTTCACAGCAATCCTATCCTTGTAGTTCCCAAGAAAAAAGGGAAACCAAGAATATGTGTTGATCTTCGTTTGCCGTACCGGTTTGTGGAACTTCGCCAAACAAAATTTGAGGGCATACAGGACTTATTATTAAAAGTAAAATGTAAACCTTTCCTTAGCTCTCTGGATCTTGTAAGTAGTTATAATCAAGCCTTGCTTACTCCGAGTCCCAGGAATATACAACATTGAATTTCGAAGGTCAGCATTACCAATATCGAGTCACATGTTTTGGTTACAAAAATGGCAGCAGTGTTTTAAACAGTATGCTCCAAAAAGTATTGGGACCAGAGTTACATGCTAAAATCTTACGATATATTGACGATTTGGCTTGATTTACAGATAGCTTCGAAGAACATCTTGCAATGCTGAGACAAATCTTTCAAAAGTTTAGAGAACACAACCTTACTCTCAACATTGAAAAATGTTCGTTTTACACTAATTCAATATCTTTTCTAGGTTTCTTGATTACTCCCGAAGGCATCAAAAAAGATCCAAAAACCATAGAAGATGTTCGTAACTTACCCAGATCCACCAATATTAAATCTTTACAATCTGCAATTGGTCTCTTTAATTGGTCACGAAATTTTATTCCTCATTTCTCAGAAAAAATGCAACCTCTTTTTCAGCTTCTCAAAAAAGGAAAACGGTTGCAATGGCTTGAAGAACACGAACAATCTTTTCAACAAGTTAAAGACGATATTTGTAAAGATCTTCTCTTGTCACACCCTGACTTGAATTTACCTTATTATTTAGAATCGGAAGTATCCCGCTTGGGAGTCAGTGCAGTCCTATATCAGTACAGTGATGGACAGAAAAAGGTAATACAGTTCGCTAGTCGGACTTTAACACCTGCTGAGTCTCGCTATAGTGTGAGTGAGATCGAATGTCTTGCAATCGTATTTGCGGTCCGAAAATGGCGTCAATTGCTAATTGGTCACCATGTTATTTTTATTACAGATCATAAAAATCTCAGTTGGTTGGATAAGGCCAAGCCTTGGAACACTCGTCTTCTTAGATGGTCCCTGGAATTACAGCAGCTGGAGTACGAAATACGTTTCCAGAAAGGTTAAGAGAAGTGCTTTGTCTAGATGCGCTTTCACGTCTCTTCCCATCCAAAGAATTACCAACTAAATGTGTTCATCTTTTACAGGCTATTCAAGATAAAATCAAAAATATTTCAGTTAAAGAGTTACAGAACGCGCAAAAGGAAGATCCTGATTATTTCCCCATTATTTCTTTTTAGCAGGCGAGGAAATAAAAGAGTTTTCAGGGAATTCACGCAATTGGGATTTTTTTTCAAACTCGATAATGGTATTTTTTTATACAGAGATTTTCCTTTCCCAGACTCATATAAAATTTGCATTCCCAGGTCATTAGTGAATAACGTTCTCACAGCTTACCTTGACGATTTAGATCACCTGGGAGTAGACAAAACGCTTTGGATCATCTCCAAATAATTTTATTGGAGCAAAATGAGATCAGATGTGAAGAAACATTTAAAGGATTGTGTGAAATGTATGCAATTTAAATCCGATCACCACCCACCAGCTCGTTCCTTGTCCACTAATCCTTATTCAGAACCTAGAGCTTTATTAGCCCTTGATTTTTTAGGCCCATACCCATCAGGCAAAAATGGTGCGCGCTTCGCACTGGTTACTGTTGATGTGTTTACTCAATATTGTACAGCTTACCCCTTGAAGAACACCACTGCTACTTCAGTCATTAAGTGTTTATTTTATATATACATGCTACATTTAGGTATCGTTCAGGCAGTGCTGACAGATAACGCTGCAGTGTTTCATAGCAAAAAGTTTCTATCTAAAGTGCAAGAGTACAATATTAAAGTCCATCATACAACACCGTATCACCCCATGAGTAACATCACAGAACACTCTAATAAAATTCTTGTATCTACTCTTAGGTTATTATGTTGTCAGTCACATAATAAATGGGCCGAGAACCTGACGCAATCAGTTCTGTTACATAACTACTCCATCGTTGAAAGTCTTGGTGTTTCACCAGCAAGTTTGTATCTTAATATTCATTTTTCTCGTCCTATTTTTAAGCATCTTAGATTACAGGTTTCTGAAGATTTTGATAAGGAAGACGGCATTAGTTGGTCGAATAAATTACTTATGGCAGACCACCGACGAAAAGCCATCATTGAAAAAAGGAACGCACGATGGAACGATAGTCAACAACAGCGACGACGTTTAAAACAAGGAAGTTTGATTTTTCTCAAGCAGCGTAACATCAGTAGTCTATTGAAAGGTGAAATATCAAATTTTTTTTTTGATTTGTACCGAGGACACCTTTTATGTGTTAAGGTCATTAATGACCGTGTTGTTGAACTTGTTGACCCTTCCACAGGTGGTTATTTAGGACTTCATTCGATAGACAGGACCAAGTTATGGGAACCTACCCCTGAAACCCGTGAAATTTGGATGGCCTTGGCACGTCGCCAACTACCAGAAGATCTTTTGCATGACCTTAATTTGTCACCTGTTAATGAAACTCAAGAACCAGTCTCTTTTTCCTCTAGTGGAGAAGTCCACTTGTCAAAATCCGAAAACGACAAGTCCGATGAGAATAATTCAACTCCTTCACAGGTTAATAATTTATCAACCACCCGTTTGTTATCTCTTTATTTAGGAGATCCTTGGTTACATTATTACTTCAATTCCACATATTGGGAGCCTACGTGTATTCCATTAATCGCACCTAACCTTACCGGTGGACTACAATTACATAGAGGCTATACAGAGAGCAGGAATTAAAACAGATATTAAGTGAGGTTCACTTAATTAAAAAAAAAAAACTTCCTACACCGATACGAATTTTCTTTCAGGAAAGCAACGGATTTCTTTTAAAACTCCTTTTTGCTTCCAGCTTTTAACTGTTCGGCAAAGAGCAGATAACACGTTTTCTTGCTTTCTTGTTTTGTTATACGCAATTAGTACATTCATATTCACAAACGATGACGAACTGAAGGGTACGAAGGTACAGTTGCAAGTAACAACCGTAGTCATAATAATATAGTTCTACTAAACGACGTTGAAAATAGTGGATAATTAGGTGGCAAGTAGAAATGACCAAAACTGAACAGTTTACATCGATCATTTCGAAATACAGCTAGAAGATTGAATTTACAAGAAATAACAAAAATCAGTGACATTTGGAGTTATACTAAGCATAGTTTGAGGGGGAAAGCGAGCATCCCCGGTGGGGATACTTCAGCTGACTTCTTTGGGGGGAACAAAATGTGATTGAAGGGGAAAATCCCCCTCATCCCCCCCGGTAATTCGCACCCTGGCTTAATCGGTAGAGCGCAGACTTATGGGTTCAAGGGTTACGAGTTCGAATCTAGACTAAGTCAAAAGATTATTTTCTGATATAATTCTTGAGATGGAAATGTTTCTCTCTTTACCTTTATCTCGTAATTCTGAATAGAGATGTTTGGATGTGATAGAAAAAAGTATACTAGGATATAAGAAAAGAAAGATAAATTACATGATACCTTTTGCAATGTTTAACTATATTTTCACCTATCTAGGACGTTTCTAAAAAGTTCAGACTTCTAGACCTTTTCGCTCTCTTACGTGTCCTTTAACTAATTTCTACAATTACTTATTGAGTCTAATTTACTTATAATTACTTATTGAGTAATTATACATATATTACAGATGTCTTATCTTTTTCTCTTTTCTCTACATCATGTCTTGAGATGAATGTTTTGATAATAGGTTACAGACACGATTTTACAAAATAATACGATCTGCGATATCAGTGATACATATTGTGGTGTTTAACATATAAAGCAATAAATAGAAAAGCTGAGAATACGAATCTTTTCGTGCACTGATGCTTCAAATCTGTGCATTTACTCCCTATACCTATGTTAATTCCCTAGTCAAAATAAAAACTCTTCAAAATTAATCAAAAATTCTTATACAAACATCCCTTCCTTTGAGTACTGCGCGGTCACATACCCGTCACTGCGATGTAAAGGCACTTATGGCGACGAGGAGACCTGTAGTAACGTTGATCGTTCAATGTTTGTTGTTGTTCACTACCATACAAATGTAGTACTAAATAAAAATACATCTCCTGCTTTGGATATCTGCTCTCGGCATCTATACCCAAAGCATTGTTGACTGCCTACTTTCTTGATCGGTGAGTGCTATGGTCGATATGGGTATGTAGAAAACCGTTGGGCTCTGTAGATAGCGAATACGTTGTTCTCGATGTCGCAAAGTGAGGTGTGTTTGGACAGGTGTTGAAAGACCGATCGACGGTACCGACAGTGTTGTGGTCACTTCTCGAGGTTACCATGCGCCACTGGAGAAGCTTTCGATTGAGATCTTTGAGTCTATCATCATCTCCTGACTATGTTGCTTGATTCTATGCGCACACTACTCATAAAGCCACGGAAATTCAGCAGGATATTCACAAGAAATGAGGAGAACCGGCCCAGAAGCACGTACTGTTTATTTGTGGGGGCGCGTATTTGCAATGACAGACGGGGACCTAGGACATTGTCAGTATGGGAAGAACAGGTAGACATGCTAATTTCTGAATATGCAAATCTCAGTGTCAGGGCCCAAAACAGCCAGACGCTGCTGATCGCTCTCGGCTATTTCGACTCATGCGTCAGCTGAGCTTGATTTGGTTCAAGTGAGAACCCATTCTTGGGCTTCGTTGTGATATCCAGCAGGCCCGTAGTTAGGAGTGTGTTATGGGAGAGGCACAGTTCAACTTATTCCCTGACACACAGACGCACACACACACACACACACACACACACACACACACACACTCACACTAAGCTTGGGTAACACATGCCTCGAAATAGTCTAGAGCGATCAATAATGTCTGGCTCTTTTGGGCCCAGTCATTGAAACAACTTCAAATACGACATTGGGGTTTGCATATTCAGAAACCAGCATGTCTGTATGTTCTTTCCATACCCACATTCTCCGAGGAGCCCGTCAGTCCCCGGAGATACGCGCCATCACATGTAAACAGTCCGTGCTTCTGGGCCGGTACTCGTCACTTCTTGTGAAGATCCTGCTGAATCTCTGTGGTTTCGTAAGTAGTATGCTGCATAGAATTACGAGCAGAGTCAGGACATTAGGATAGATCCAAAAATCTCCACCGGAAGCATTTCTAGTGGTGCACATGTCCCGAGAAGTGACCACAACTTTGTCGGTACCGTCGATCGGATTTTCGACTCTTGATCGAATAACCATTACCGGGTTATATAAGTATTTTTTACACTGTATAATTTTGAAAGACAGAAAGCATTCTTCGATGATTCCTTCTTATCTCAAAGTTCTTAGGCTTGAACTAGTCTCGTCTTCTTCTACATTGTGGCCAGTGAACTATGAATTAATGCAAATTCTTTTAACATTTGATTTGCATATTCGTAAATTCTGTTTAAACCAGATTGCATTTTTTAAAAATGAACTGACAACCTTGAACAGTTGGTCAGTCCAATTTTTATAGCTAGTACATGAACTCGAGGAGTTTTTCTCCACATGTCTAGTAAAACCTATGCTTGTTCTGTTTGTTATTTAGTTACATGAAGAAGCGCACGTTATACCATAGTCGCCCAAGGATTCTATTAGGTATTAGCCCCATTCAGTTAATTCCTCAGTTCTTTGACCAAGTTCGTATATGTAGTTATCATTTACTATTAACCTTCTGGAATCTAAACTGCGACTGCTAGTATTTATTATAGTGACATACCACTGTGATTTTTTTTGTTGAATTAGCATCACACCAGCCGGGAATGTACTTCATGGGACTACTCCCAGTACTAATCCCACAGTGTTGATCCCAGTGTGCGCCATTTAATGATGTGAGAAAAGTTTTTACAGCGATCTTCGAATTATAAAATTTT
Source organism: Thermobia domestica (assembly GCF_964235325.1). Classification (NCBI taxonomy): domain Eukaryota; kingdom Metazoa; phylum Arthropoda; class Insecta; order Zygentoma; family Lepismatidae; genus Thermobia; species Thermobia domestica. The sequence continues at coordinate 305,963,564 of NC_137459.1, forward strand.
ATTCGTACGTATATCTGGTAAAGATTTAGAAGGGCTATTCAGTGTTGTTGAGATGTGAAGTTTATTTTTTCTGTTTATCAAAGTAGTGAATTATCAGCATCTATACAATATTTCTTTCTATGTAGTGCATCTAATAAATAAGTAAATTACTAGTTTATTTAATGTGTTTTCGTCTCATGGCGTTTCTGGTGTTTCATGGTGTGGTTAATGTTTTTTTTCTGTGTGTTACGATCTGAGCAACCTTATGAATGTCCAAGAGGATTTTCAGACGAGGCATCCGAACGTCTCGTTGTTTTATGTTCTTCCATTGTCGAGACATAAGAACGACCAGGGAAGAGTTCAGTAGTTCCTTTTTGGAGATGTTCTTCAATGTCTTAACCAGCTAAGGTAAGAGGTTTCAATAGTACCAAATGGTTGAACTCTGAACAACAGGAGCAGATCTGGAAAAAGTAGTTTCACGAACACAACTCACTTTGTGACATAAAGACCAACGTGTTCGTAAAATATTGAGCTTACTGGTTCTCTATATAGCCATATCGACCCTTGTACTCACCGGTCAAGAAAGTAGGGAATCACTGGAGATGCCTTTTGTGTTCACACTTTTCAGTAAAACTAAAGGCATTTATTCACAAAGGCTGATGATTAAAAGTTTTCAAACTGATCATAGTTTTAAAATAATTTTCAAACTAGAGTGGCCATTTACCAATATGGCGACCCTAGCACACTTCTGACCTTCGGTGGGTTTAAGTACTGTATGTTTTGTGTTTTACTAACACTATCTGCAAAGCCTATATGCAAAGTCCCATTATTGTAAGTTTTCTTCTAGTTACAAGTTCATATGATTTTTTTCATATTGTGTCGGCCATTTTTCAATATGACAGCCTTAGTACACCTGTAATTATTTTCCAACTTTTAGTATGGGTTTTACTCTAACAAAATGAATCTATAAAGTAAGTTCCATGCTTATAAGTATTTCTTTTTAAACTGATTGCAACTTTAAAACCATTTCTTATCTTACGGATGGCAATTTTCCAATATGGAGGCCGTAACACAGTTGCGATTCTTGGGGACTTTTAGTATGTTTCTCGACGCAACTTAATACATCTATTTACAAAGTTCCATGTTTATAACGATTTTTTCAACTAATTTTCATATTATGACTGGATTAAAAAGCGAGAAAGGCCCATAAACTTTTCGCCATATGGCACAAAACACATTCAATTTAGGGGAGTCTCGTTTCAACTGTACCATCTCCAGAGGATTTGATGACCGACAGATGCAAACTTTATGAGTGTTCACATTAGCTCTTAGGTGAAATGTCGATTTATCACTGAAGATGACACGATCCAGAAAATCTTCATCGTTATGCAGCAATATTTAATTTGCGAAATTGGCACCTAAACCGTAGTCTGTAGGCTTTAGATATTTAGCAACTGCAAACGATAAGGATGTAGTCGCAAGTGTCTCCTTAATATTCTTCACACAGACAGTTGCACTGTAAATACAAATTCAATCTTTGCAAAATTAAAACACAAAAATCTGCTCTCTAGTCACCATCTTTGCTACTAGCTCTTTCTAACGGTAGACAGAGGAAACAATGCATGTGCATGCGTGAGTACAAAACTGTTTGAGTTACTCTTTCATTTGATAATACTTATAATTGTAAGTTAATTGTAATAGATATTACTAAGTTTCAAAACCCTAATATTCATTTTGAAACACCCTGCATTACTTCAAATTATGTCGTCCTATATTGACGTCTTGTATGTACTGTACATATCAGGACAATTTGTCGCCCGGCCTCCCCCTTTCTCCAGAAATAACAAATTTTAAAAGTCACGATTGTAAGTATGCTACTCCAGCATGAACAACGAATGGGAGGGAAAGTGAACTCACACACAGAAAGGGTTAAATACAAATACAATCTCGTTATGTCTGTTTTTCTTTAAAAAATTAATCTATTATGTTAGTGAAAGATGAAGCAAACACACCTGAAAGATGGTAATTCTTTTTATAGAATTCAGTATCGAGCTTCAATCTCAATATATCAGTTTGCAATTATAGTGCAACTAGCTTTGTTTATCTTTATTTCTTGATTTTCCTTCAACATCTGTTTTTTTAAAGTTGTTTCCACCTTCCATCATAACGATCTTATTTGCGACAAAGACAAGGCCCTGCACATCACATATCTAGTCGACAAATTATTTATATGTGATATTTAGAAAAATACTAGTAAGCAAATTAGTATCAGTTTTTACATTTAGACAAGTTATTTGCATTTTATAATGTTCGTGATATTATTGCCATACTTATTAAAGGCTTGCTTTCACGAAAAAAAAAAAAAAACAAATTTTCATTTCTATTTTTATTTCTTAGTTGATATTGATGGAACACTGCTGAAATCTGAATTGTTAGTAGGTGTGCTACTCATATAAATTGTAAAATATTTGTACCGTATCAGTATCTAGCGTTTAACTTGTTGCATTTTACGGTAATTACACCTACATAAAAATACCTCATACTTAAATAGATGTTAGACACTTTACAAATGACTATTTGAAAAAAAACGAAATTTAGAAATAAACGAGATGCAATGTTTTTTTTTTTTTTTAGTAACGTACATTTCTGGGGAAAAATACGAACGGTTTTTTTTCTATTTACAACACTAAACATGTTTAAGCTAACATGATTTGATTTAAAATTTCAAAAATACGTCTATTTCGTAGGTTCCATAACGCCTTTTGTCAATACAATAACTCCGTAATTATTAAAGGTTTACATCTAAATTTGGTTTTAAAGTGATGGCTCTTTGAAAACGTTTAGAAATCACATTTCATGCATAAATATATCGAGCTTTCTCAGCATACATAAAAAGAAAAAGAAGAAGGAAAAATAAAGAAAGAAACTAACTTTAAAATTGGTCTGATACAGAATGTGACCAAATGTTTCCCAGAATTAAAGAAATCTACCGGTCTCTTTTGGCTCTATGGCGAAAATACGCTGTATATTTTAAAATTATTCTTGGCAATGTTTTGTTTGGTTTCTTTCGGATTCATTGCAAGAAGTTGGTGACTACACTTCTAAGCAAGCTTTGATCAAAAAATTCTTTTCTGCAACCGGTAGTAAGCGTGGTGTGACCGCAGCAGATTGTTCAAATGAAAAATCTGTTCCAGACAACTTTTCTGCAAGTGGCGCATCTAGCAAAGAGAAAGACGCCTTATCTATAGTAACAGACAACATCAAAAAATTAGATGATATCTAAAAAGCAGCACCTTCAGACCTCGGTATGGACAAACCTGCACAGACATACTTGAAGTCTTATCCAGAAACTAGAACAGGAAGGCAGAAGCGAAGATTTCAATATTCCTGGTTCAAATCATAGGGATGGTTAGAGTACTCCCTTATTGCGAATTCAGCCTTTTTTTTTTTCGTGTAGGAAATTTCCAACGAGTAATTGGGATCCAGCATTTGTAATTTGTTTGAAGCACGCAAGAGAAAAAGGGAAAGGGTTTCAGAAACATTGCAGTTCCCAGTCGCACAAGCTTGTAATGAGTAGATATTTAAAACAGAAGCAAAAAGAAGAAACGGAAAAAATCACTGGGAGTATTACGAGCAGTTACTTAGTAGAAAAAAAATAGGCATTATTTAAAAACCGTAGCTGAAGTGATGAACTCTGAATATAAATATGTAGATCCCAGTGGACTTTTTCTGCAATTGTTTGATTTCTCCATGAGGAAGGATAAAATGCTTGCGGAAATATGTTAAGACCAGTTCAGCGAGCGCAACATATACCAGCCCCGAAATTCAAGATGAGATCATACATGTTATGGCTAATACCGCCATAGAAAACATTATGAATCAAATTCAAGAAAGTAAATGCATTTCTCTGTTGGCACACGAAACCCGGAATAAGCAAGGCATCCAAGATTTAGCAATCGCCTTTTGATATACCGTTAACCCTCCAATACGCGCGCGGGCTACTATTGTAGCCCAGCGTGTTTATTTTCCTTGCCGCAAAGTAATTCGGGATGATAACTCAAAGGGTGCCTGTGTACCTTTCTATCAACTATCATTCTGCGTGTTTAGTGTGTGGTCAAACGTAAAATCAAAAGGAGCTCATTGTTATTCTGCTTGAAAGTTTCATGGGCTACATCTGTAACCCGCGCGACTATTGATGTCACGGGTGTTCCAAAACTTCAAAGTTTTTCATTATAGTTTGAGTGTTGTCAGATGGTCAATGAGTTTGCAAATTGCCAATTCTGATGAGGAATTTTTTCTAGATGGCGATAGTTAGCATTTTGAGTCCGCAAAATTGCATTTTTCGGACACAGAAATAGTGAAAATTTAGAAGATGTGACTGGGAACTCCGGGCGGCAGGAATCACTGATACCTGTTGATAATAGTAGTAAAGACAATTCTGAAGTAAATTATTATGTAGTAAAAGACAATCGAAATGGAAAAAAGTCACTCCTACTCGTAATATTTGCGCTCGTGCTCATAATATTGTGCTCCGTTTTCCAGGACCTAAAGGTGGGGGTAGGTCTGCGTTGTCGGAGCTTGAATATCTAGAAGTGCTTTTAGATGCAAATATTTTGAGACTTAAGGTTGATTTTACCAATATTTACATTGACAGTGTTAGATTGAGATTTGTACTTAACCGTGATGCAAAACTTACAGACGAGATTGTACGTGCCCTTATTACCTTTTGATGCTTTTGATGAGTGATCAATGTTTGAAGGAAATTGTGCAGAACATGCTTAGAAGGACATGAATTCGGAAACATAAAAAGAAAAATATATGAAAATAGCATATATATAATTATGCAAAATCGTAATCAAACTTTGATACCAGAAACACATTATGCTAAAAAAGGTATACGTTTTATGGATAATACGTTTATTTGTAAGCTTTGTAAAGTTTTTGAAAAATTATATTTAATTTTTAAAGAATTCTAAGATATATGTTTAAGATAAAGGAAAGTTTAAAATGCGCCAGATTTGTCCATTTGTTGATTAATACAAATAACTTTTTCAGTCTTATTCGTGTATCATTTTTGAAAAATGAATGGTGTTGGTCTTCTTTGTATATACGTAGCTTTCAAAATAAACATATTTCTCAAATTGTGTATAAAACCCATAAAACAGTTTATAAATGCAATTCTCTACAAGAAATATTAACAAAACCAAGCTACATAATAAAATAAAAACAAATGGGCTACAGCGGTAGCCCGCGTGACTATCCACGTCACAAAATTCCGCGCGCGTGTTGCAGGGTTAATGGGAAACCAGCAGAAAGGTGTGTTGCTATCTTGAATCTTCGTTCTCAAGATGCTAAAAATATTACGTCCGAAAATGTGTCCGTTTTAAGTGAGCCTATGCTTAATACTAGTAAACTCATTGTTCAATCATATGATGGTGTTTCTGTCATGAAAGGTGCAATTGGTGCTGTTGAAAGTTTGATATCAAAAGAAATGAAGAGATAAATATTGTTTGTCCACTGTTTCAACCACCAACTGCACTTAGTTGTAATGCGTTCTATTGAAAATATACCGGAAGTTAAGTACTATTTTGATTCGGTGAACAATTGTATGTGTTTTTTTTTTTCAGAGAAGAACGTGTTTCACAGATTTATGATGGAAGTGCTCTAAAACGATTGCTAAGCCAAAGATGGACATGACATTTGGAATAAGTTAGCGTTGTTTATTCACGAAAGGAGTTAATTCTAGAAACACTTGAGTCAATCGCGGATTCCTCATCTGGAAATAAATTTGGGCAACTTAAGACGGCCGTTATTGGGTTGTTGTGGCAAATGAAACAGGTAATGTTTCATTTCCTCACGAAAGTTATGGTTAAGGTATTGGGGTATCTGAAACCAACTAATGTACTGCTACAACAGAAGAAGTTAAATATTGAGGCAGCACTGAAATTAATCGAAAGTGTAAAATGTCAACTACAAAAAAATGAGAAAACCTACTATGTTCAAATATATTTTTGATACAGTAAAAAAAAGAATGTGATGCTGTCGGATGTGACCCTCCGTTGAAACGAAAATTTTATCTTCCACGTGTGTTTTCTGACAGTATTGTTGATGCTAGTGGTGTGAACTTTAAAGGTAAAAGTGATGATGAAACAGAATATTTGAGAATATATTACAAGATAATTGATCATTGTTGCAGTGAAATTCAAATCCGTTTCAAGGAAAAACAATGAAGTTATAAAACCCATTTGAAAAAAAAAAATAAAAAAATAAAAAAAAAACTTGCTTCAGTTAGAACCAATGGAAAAATTGAATCCGTTAAAAGGACTGTTGATTCACAACCCAGAATACCGAGAAGAATTGGAAAATTTAAATGCTGAACTTGAATTAAGTAGTAATTGCATGACTTGGCCGAAGTTTGGACTTTGACCCCGACCTTTGTGACGTCATAGGTCAAAGGTCAATGACCTTGGCCCGGGGTCAATGACCTAGGGGTACCTAGGACCACCCCCTCTAAATTTTGGCAGGGGTACCTTGGCCCACCCCCTAAATTTTGGCAGGGGTACATAGGACCACCCCCCTTAAATTTTGGAAATTGCCAAATTTAAAAATTTGGTATGGTAGCCTAGGACCATAGTATGTACCTCTATCAGTATTGGGTGTCTATGTCGTTCCCTTTTATGGGTAAAAAATTGCCAAAAATTTAAATTTCGGGGGTTTTTGACCTAATTTATCCCCTTGGATGAGGTGTTATTACCCTATATAGTTATATGGGCGTATACAGGGGTCCATTCCCTTTCATAAGACATGGGTATATTAATGCACCCCTTGAAAAATTTGGGAGGGGTACCATGGCCCACCCCTTAAATTTTGGAAATTGCCCAATTTCAACATTGGGTATTATAGTACCGGACCCTAATATGTATCATGATAAATTTGGGTGGTCCACCTCGTTCCCTTCTAGGGGTACAAAATTGCCAAATTTTAGTACAACCACGTGTTTGGTTTTCGACCTAATTTATCTCCTTGGATGAGGTCCTATTACCTTATATGATTATATGGTCATGTATAGGGGTCCATTACCTATCATAAGACATAGGTACATTTGTGCACCCCCGGTAGGGGCACCTTGGCCCACCCCTTTAATTTTGGAAATTGCCCAATTTAAACATTTGGTATTATAGTATAGAACACTAATATAGATCACTATAAATTTGGGTGGTCCACCTCGTTCCCTTTTAGGGGTACAAAATTGCCAAAATTTTAGTACAACCACGTGTTTGGTATTTGGTACATTTTATCCCCCTTTGATGAGGTTCTATTACCTTATATGATTATATGGTCATGTATAGGGGTTCATTATCTATCATAAGACATAGGTAGATTGGTGCACCCCGGGAGGGGTACCTTGACCCACCCCTTAAATTTTGAAAATTGCCCAATTTAAACATTTGGTATTATAGTACAGGTCCTCAATATGTATCATGATAAATTTGGATGGTCTACATCGTTCCCTTTTAGGGGTACAAAAATTGCCAAAATATAAACGTTGTACCACGTGTTTGTTTTTTTTTGGTCCATTTTATCCCCTTTGATGAGATCCTATGATTACAAGGGGTCCATATCCTATCATAAGACATGGGCACCCTTCTTAAATTTTGGCAATGGAGGTCCACTGAAATTGTCCAATTGAAGCATAGTACAGGACCTCAATATGTTTCGGTGGTCCTATTTTCAAATTTTTAAGTACAACCACGTGTTCGGTTACTGACTCAATGTATCCTATTTGATAAGGTATGGACGGTATCTCCTTTCAATTTGATAGTACCCTTCGGGTGTAGTACGGTCACGTGATCAATGATTTGGTTTTGATGCGCGACGAGGTCCCTGGTCAATGTTCTCTAGGAAAGATTCTTGGCATTTGAAACTTTTTTTTCAACTTTTCAAACTAAAAAAAAAATCAAAACAAAAAATTGAAAACGAAAACTTTTAAACAAAAATCTTGAAACTAAAAAATTTTTCAAAACAAATATTTGAAACTAAAAATTTTGAAACGAAAACATTTGAAACAAAAATTTTGAAACGAAAAATTTTCAACAAAAAAATTTGAAACGAAAAATTTTCAAACAAAAAATTTTGAAATAATAAATTTACAAACAAAAAAAATTTCAAACGAAAAAATTTTTAAACAAAATTTGAAACAAAAATTTTGAAACAAAAAAAAATTTCAAACAAAATTTTTGAAACAAAAATTTCAAAACAAATTTCAAACGAAAAATTTTCAATTAGAATTTAAATCAAACAGTGGTCAGCTTTCACGGTTAACCGTTAAACTTTATCCGGTTTTTAACTATTCGATTAACAAATAAACGGTTTTCAACTATTCGATTAACAAATAAACGGTTTTCAACTATTCGATAAACAGATGAACTGTTTCTTTCGTTTTCGCACCAGTGAGTGCAAGAGTTTACAATCTAAAACAAAAAGAAAATTTGTACTCGCTTTAAATACGCATCATTTTTGAAACAAGGTGTTAGTGTTCATCATGGATACACAGTGGAAACATCCATTTACCTGTATTCTCGCAGGGCCTAGTGGGTGTGGAAAAACGTATTTTGTGAAGCGATTACTGTCACATCTCCCAACCATGATCAATGCAAAATTTCGTAAGATATATTGGTATTATGCAGAATGGCAAGACGTGTATGCAACAATGCCAGTTCCAGTAGAATTTCACGAAGGACTTCCACGAATGAAAGATTTTCAGCCTCAAGATGGACCACATTTGATTATTATTGATGACCATATGCGAGAAGTGAATAGTGATATTGTTGATATGTTCACAAAAGGATCACATCATCGAAATATTAGTGTGATTTTTATAACACAAAATGTATTTCATCAAAGTAAAGCAAATAGAAATATGAGTTTAAATTGTTCGTATTTGGTGTTGTTTAAAAATCCACGTGACAAGTCACAAATCAAGCATATGAGTTATCAAATCATGCCTGAGCATCCACTGTTTCTACAAGAAAGTTATGCAGACGCAACAAGAAATCCACATGGTTATTTACTGATGGATCTTAAACAAGATACACCCGATGAAATGCGATTTCGTACAAATATTTTTCCCGACGATTTGCATCATTATGTTTACGTACCAACAAAACATGTTTAAATTATTGTGCATGTGAAAAGAATTACTTAGTCTGTCACGATGTCTCCTACAGTGAAACACGCTGATCTGCTACGTGCTCTGCACAAAGCTAAACCAAGATTGCGTAAAGCTATTATTGCCAATGCAGACGCTTCATTAATTCATAGTATTTGTGAATGTTGTTATAATGTCTTAAAAGGCAATGTTCCACTGACAAGTGCGCAGAAGTCAAGATTAAAGCGTTACAAGAACACGCTCCGCTATCTCGTAGACAATACAAAATCATTGGATAAAAAGAAGAAACATTTAGCCGTACAACAAGGAGGATTCTTACCTGCATTACTTGCACCTATTGTAGGAAGTGTGTTATCCAGTATTTTGTTTAAACAATAAACATCATGGAACATAGCAAAAAGATGGTTTTAGTGCCACCAGAAATGCTTCAACGAATGCATGCATCATCATCCCGTGTGAGTGAAAATCGAGAATCTAATCTCGATCGTGAAATGCAATCCATATTGAATACATCGTATCCAAGTGATGAAGAAAAATGGAATCAGTACAATAGAATATTACAGAAATATCTTTATGTGATACGTAAACAAGAAGAACCAATACCACTTACAATTACATCAATGAAACCTGATGGTGACGTCCCGAATGTTGACGATAGCACGAAACAAGAAATTTTAGCCGCAATACCACAAATGTATCGTAAGAAAGCCGAACTACTATTCCGTCGTTTAAAACAAGATGAGGCAATTACGTGGGATCATAAAGGAACAGTGTACATCAACGACAATAAACTACATGGATCCAATATTGTAGATTTAATGTGCGATGTGACTCGACCGAGGAAACATTCTAATCCTCAAGGCTGGGAATTGTTTTGCAACTACCTTGCATCGTCAAACACACCTCAAGAATTGATTGGTAATAAACGAAGATTAAACTATATTGTCAAGCATAATAGTACAACAGCATCTGAAGGATCTGCACCACCAAAACCGGCACCTGAATTATTTTCTTCCGGAGAAGAAGAAGAAGAAGAAGATGATGATGATGATGTTTTAGAAGTCCGACCAAAAAGAAAACGTATCATTCCACAATGGTCAACGTACAAACCATGAACAAAAAGTTGAAATCCATTTATTACAATCCAGCACATCCTGCATCATTTTCTACTGCAAAGAAATTATGGCAAGCCACAGGAAAACCTATACCTCTAGCCAAAATAAAACTTTGGTTAAACAAACAACCTACCTACACGTTACATCGTCCTGTACGTCGTCGTTTCCGTAGAGATTTTTATCTTGTCAACAATATTGATGATCAATGGGAATGTGATTTAAATGATTTACAATCACTTCAAAACTATAATGACAATTACCGCTATATTCTTACAGTGATTGATGTGTTTAGTCGGTACGGGTGGGTTGTACCACTAAAATCAAAAAGTGCCGAGGATATAGTGAATGCATTTGAAATGATTTTCCAGGACAGGAAACCAATTGTACTACGTAGTGATCAAGGAACTGAATTTACCAACAAGACAGTACAAAAGTTTTTCAGGAAACACAACGTGCAACATGTTACAACAAAGGATCCAGATATTAAAGCCAGCATCGCAGAAAGATTTAATCAGACATTGAAACATCCTATGTGGAAATACTTTACCAAATATCAAACATACAATTACATCAAAGTATTGCCTTTACTTGTAAAAGCATACAATGAAAGTCGGCATTCCAGTATTAAAATGGCACCTGCAAACGTTTCTCAGGACAATTTACTGGAGGTGTGGCATAACTTATACGACAAAAAGCTACAACGTTCAAAACAAGATACGGATTTATCTGTTGGTGATACTGTTCGTATAAGTAAAACAAAACGTATCTTTGACAAGGGTTACCTCGAGAACTGGACTTGGGAAATATTCAGAGTAAAAGCCATTGTACCAAGAAACCCACCAGTGTATCGACTAGAGGATTTAAATCATCAACTCATCGATGGTGTTTTCTACAGAGAAGAATTACAACCAGTACCGCTCCCTTCGACGTTCCTCATCGATAAAATATTACGTACAAGAACAAAAGGTCGCAGAAAGGAGTATCTCGTCCAGTGGAAAGGATATCCTTCCTCATTCAATTCGTGGATCCCTGCAATTTCATTGAAGAAGAAGAAGAAGAATGGAACCTGATCAAGATTTTTACGTTACACTTCCCAGTAATAGTTCCATGGATTATTTTCCAGAAAATACATTGACTTCATATATTACGAAATTACAACGACGTGTAGAGTTTCGCCAGAAATGGGATGTGGCAATTGTAGAGATTCATTATCCACATTCTTTGCTGAACATTAACAGTGAAAACAATAAAATATATTACAAATCATCAAGTAGTAATGATCAAGAACCGTGGAAGGTTGTAACGATCCCTGTTCGCTATTATAACAATATACGGGATCTTATTCATGCAATTAATATACATCATAAAGAAACCAATTTATTTATATCTCATGACGCAACTAATAATATATGCCTCATAAGACATCCCAAAAAGGAAATCCATACTTCTGTACAATTGTCACCAAGTGTTAGTTTAATGCTTGGATTTGAACCAAAAAGTGATTTAAAAGATATGGAAAAGGGACAATATACACCGGATGTACGATTAGGCTTACCATCACAAATGTACGTCTATTGTGACATTATTGAATCTGTCATTGTTGGAGATACAATGGTACCCTTGCTACGAATTGTCAACATGGATCCTGTGAATCATACTTTTGGAAGTCATGCAGTGCAAATCTTTAATCCTGCACATTATGTTCCGGTGGAAAAAAAAATTTTGAGCAAATACAAATCGATATAAGGGATAGCACAGGTCATCCTATGCCATTCACCTTTGGAACGGTGTGTACAAAACTACATTTCCGTCGTCGTCGTCATGACTGATCCGTATTTGCAATACTACCAAAAACAAGCGTTATCCGGTATCGGCAACGTCTATGTGGGAAGTCCCTATCAAGCAGGACATGGCATTGGAAGTTTCCTTGGTGGCTTATTTCGTTCAGTGTTACCACTTGTGAAGCAAGGAGCTAAAACTGTGGGAAAAGAATTATTAAAATCAGGTGCCAATATGATTAATGACGTTGTGATCTCGAATCAACCGCTGGAAGAATCGTTTCATCAACGGATGCAAGAGGCAAAAACAAATTTACAAGAAAAAGCTAAAAATAAGTTGAAAACTATGCTGGGAAGTGGATATCATAAACGAAAATGGGATGACTGCTCTCAGTTTGAGGTTGACCTTCCAACGATCAACAACACCATCAATCCTACAAAGAGACGTAAATTATCACATAAGAAGAAGAAGAGATCATTGGCATCGTCACCAGATATTTTTGATTAATTCAACGATGGCTTTCTTACATCATCAATCCTGTGAATGTGTAAAAAGTGAATTGGACATTTTTTCAACGTTGCCCACGCAAACCAGTGTTCTGGACAATCGTATTATAGGCTACAAACCAATTAGTTCAATAGCTGAAAATTCACCAATAGAATTTGTAGTAAGTGGTAGCAGTGATGAATACATTGATTTGCCACAAACCTTATTGTACATCCAAGCACAAATTGTGAAACCAGATGGTTCCCCCTTCATCAATACGGATAAAGCAATTGCACCTGTCAATGATTTTCTAAATGCTATGTTTAGTGAAGTACAAATCTACTTGAACAATAAACTGATTTCATTTCCGTCACATAATCATCCATATCGTTCGTACCTGGAAAAACTGCTCAATTATAGTGATGGAGCTAAAAATACACATTTACAAACAGCAATGTGGTATCAAGATACGGCTGGTCATATGAACGCAACCACAAGTGAGAACAAAGGATTTCAACAACGCTATGAACTGACAAAACAAAGTATGAAATTCGATATGATTGGACATCTTCATTGTGATATTTTTAATCAAGATAAATTTTTAATTCATGGAGTGGAATTACGTGTGAAACTTATTCCTGCAAAACCAAACTTTTGTCTCATGGCCGGTGAAAGTGGTGTCAATGCAAAAATCAATATTCTAGATGCATCGTTGCAGGTGAAAAAAGTCAGCATCAGCCCTAGTGTTAAATTGGCACACAATAAAATTTTACAATCTACACCGGCAAAGTATCCTCTGACAAGGGTTCAAATGAAATCATTTACCATCCCGAAGGATATACAATCCAAAACTATTGATAACCTGCTTATGGGAACATTGCCAAATCGTATTATTGTAGGATTTACATCGAATGAAGCATCCAGTGGAACTATTACCACCAATCCATTTGAATTTCAACATCTAAACATTAATTTCTTTACATTGTACGTGGATGGAAAAGCTGTACCTTCAAAACCATTGCAACCCAACTTTGAAGAAAATCTCTACATTTCATCGTACCACACATTGTTCTCAGGCTCTGGCATACATTTTACCAATACTGGAAATACAATTTCAAGAGCCGACTACAAGAATGGATATACACTGTTTGTATTTGACCTAACTCCCGATTCTTCTGCTGGAGATTGTCACTATTGGAATTTACAACGACATGGCGCCATCCGATTGGAAGTTCATTTCCAAGAGAAATTAGCAGCACCTGCAAACTGTATTGTGTATGGAGAGTTTTCCTCACTCCTAGAGATCGACCACCAGCGCAACATTATCCTGGACTTTTAAATTACATGGTACGTATACGTTATGTATCATTTCCATTCACGATGTTGAATACATTACAATTAGCTAGTGCTTTACACGTTAGTCCATTATTCAGAAATCATTTTACCGGGGTATTTGCAAGCGATGAGTTACCCTCACGGATTTCTCTTCCTCTGGCAATGATTGTAAATACAGATCCACCCACAAAACTAGGAAGTCATTGGATTGCAATTTATATTGATCATCGCGGTGTTGGAGAATATTTTGACAGCTATGGCCTTCCTCCTTATGTACCACAACATGTTGCATTCTTAAAACTTCATTGTATGTACTATAAATATAATAATAGCCAAATGCAAAGTCTTGGTTCATCCGTATGTGGCTATTATGCTTATTTTTATTTGTGCTGTAAAGCCCAAGGAAAATCTCTGCGTGAAATTCAATATTTGTTCACAACAGTACCCACGGTTAATGATCGTAGACTGCTGCAATATACCTTCCAGGTAATTTTATCATATTTATCATTGTAAGTGTATTTGTTTAATCATCATCTATTTCTATACTAATCATCTTTTTCCTCGTTCTTTTTTACAGAATTCACAATACGAAGCTTTGCAAACGGGTGCTATGCTGCAAAACATGGAAACAAATCATCGCAATCAAGAAGAGGAGGCGGTCTAATGAAGAAACCCAGCTCAATATACAAACATTGTCAATAAGAAAGAAAAAGAAGAAACCAGAAAAATGAATAAAATACAATTTATACTTATTTATGTGTTTTTATTGTCCATTCCATATACAACGTTATCAGATTCTCCTAAAGAACTGTGCGATATAAGACGAGAACCCTGGACAAAGTTTCCACCTAATTCCTAGAGAACATTGACCAGGGACCTCGTCGCGCATCAAAACCAAATCATTGATCACGTGACCGTACTACACCCGAAGGGTACTATCAAATTGAAAGGAGATACCGTCCATACCTTATCAAATAGGATACATTGAGTCAGTAACCGAACACGTGGTTGTACTTAAAAATTTGAAAATAGGACCACCGAAACATATTGAGGTCCTGTACTATGCTTCAATTGGACAATTTCAGTGGACCCCCATTGCCAAAATTTAAGAAGGGTGCCCATGTCTTATGATAGGATATGGACCCCTTGTAATCATAGGATCTCATCAAAGGGGACAAAATGGACCAAAAAAAAACAAACACGTGGTACAACGTTTATATTTTGGCAATTTTTGTACCCCTAAAAGGGAACGATGTAGACCATCCAAATTTATCATGATACATATTGAGGACCTGTTCTATAATACCAAATGTTTAAAATGGGCAATTTCCAAAATTTAAGGGGTGGGTCAAGGTACCCCTCCCGGGGTGCACCAATGTACCTATGTCTTATGATAGATAATGAACCCCTATACATGACCATATAATCATATAAGGTAATAGAACCTCATCAAAGGGGGATAAAATGTACCAAATACCAAACACGTGGTTGTACTAAAATTTTGGCAATTTTGTAC
Organism: Thermobia domestica; assembly: GCF_964235325.1. Classification (NCBI taxonomy): domain Eukaryota; kingdom Metazoa; phylum Arthropoda; class Insecta; order Zygentoma; family Lepismatidae; genus Thermobia; species Thermobia domestica. The sequence continues at coordinate 305,978,943 of NC_137459.1, forward strand.
CCCTAAAAGGGAACGAGGTGGACCACCCAAATTTATAGTGATCTATATTAGTGTTCTATACTATAATACCAAATGTTTAAATTGGGCAATTTCCAAAATTAAAGGGGTGGGCCAAGGTGCCCCTACCGGGGGTGCACAAATGTACCTATGTCTTATGATAGGTAATGGACCTCTATACATGACCATATAATCATATAAGGTAATAGGACCTCATCCAAGGAGATAAATTAGGTCGAAAACCAAACACGTGGTTGTACTAAAATTTGGCAATTTTGTACCCCTAGAAGGGAACGAGGTGGACCACCCAAATTTATCATGATACATATTAGGGTCCGGTACTATAATACCCAATGTTGAAATTGGGCAATTTCCAAAATTTAAGGGGTGGGCCATGGTACCCCTCCCAAATTTTTCAAGGGGTGCATTAATATACCCATGTCTTATGAAAGGGAATGGACCCCTGTATACGCCCATATAACTATATAGGGTAATAACACCTCATCCAAGGGGATAAATTAGGTCAAAAACCCCCGAAATTTCAATTTTTGGCAATTTTTTACCCATAAAAGGGAACGACATAGACACCCAATACTGATAGAGGTACATACTATGGTCCTAGGCTACCATACCAAATTTTTAAATTTGGCAATTTCCAAAATTTAAGGGGGGTGGTCCTATGTACCCCTGCCAAAATTTAGGGGGTGGGCCAAGGTACCCCTGCCAAAATTTAGAGGGGGTGGTCCTAGGTACCCCTAGGTCATTGACCCCGGCCAGGGACCATGGGTCCTGAGGCAGGGACCCAGGGGCCAAAAAGTTAGGCAAAGTGCAGCCAATACTACTAATTAGCTATAACACTTATTCAGAATGTAACTTCTCTTGCAGAGTTGGGTAACAAATTGCAAGCATATGAGACAGCCTTTCCCGGGATTAATCTTTCGGTAGAGGCAGCTCTAGCCATACCAAGTAGTACTGCTACCGTAGAAAACTGGTTTTCCCACTTGACATCAGTTTTACGACCTAAAACTTTATCGATGTCTTACGACCGCAAAGCCGATCTGGTTTTGTTGAGTTACAATGACATCACCAGAAACCTAGATATGGACGCAATTGTTCTGAGATTGGCAGCATCCAAAACAAGGAAACTTCTACTGTGATTGTGCTGTTAGTGATGGTTCAATTTGTTTCTATTAGTGTGCCAACATGAGGAGTGTATACATGCGTGTTGTGTTTGAGTTTCTTAATCTTATGAAATTTATAAATTTGTTGACAGCCAAAACCAATAAACCTATCATTATTTCTTTCCAACATCACCATAAAACACTGATTAAAAATGTTTAGAAGTACAAACGTAAAATAAAGCGCGTGATATTTAAAGAAATACGAAGTTTCGTATCTAAGGAGATGTAAATAATAATACAGGTAAGATGTTAATTTCATTTTCCAATATGCATATATTTGTTTAGGCCACATGTATTTCAAAACATTGATTTAAGCTTTCCAGACCTTTTTCTGTGGAATCTCTTTGAAGGTAGTAATAAATATCATTACTCTATAGGTGTTATTTCTTCGTTTCACAATTTTTTCAGTCGATAAAAATTTTATAAAAGGTATTCCCTGTATTAATTCTTTGGAAACTTTAATGATTGGTTCGTTGGGCCAAATATTTTTAGAATATTTTTATTGCTTACATTTCTTTGAAGATAAGAAAACGGAAGAAATATTTTGTCGCCATAAAAAGATAAATAATAAGGAAACGCATTGTATTCTAGCTTTCAGGTACAGTTGTACTAACGATATATTCCTCCTCTGTCCTCCCCTCAAATTACAGAGTAATGAGTTCAAATTTTAACGATAACACTGTGCAACAAATTTAAACTTTTTTCTGTCCTTCTAATGAAATTGTGTGATTTTAACAAAATGGCAGGTGCTGAATTCATTGATGAAAACCAAAATGTTCCATCTCGTCACGTTTTCGTTAGGCAGACCACAACACATTATACGAAATGCACATACTTACATACATTTACTATCCAATGGAGGCTTAGGAAGGCGTATTATACTAATATTAAATTTCGTTGACTTATCCTTTAAAATACTTTCTCTGGTCGCTTATGCTTGTAGACATCTTCTGGAGTCTATCGGATGATAGGCCAGCAATTCTCACCAAGCATACTTTCAGTGTATTTCCCACTGTAACGCTTTTCAAATGTGCCACGATGAAACCGTTCTCCGTGTTCTTCACTTACTGCGCGCAGGTTTTGTGGAAAATAATCAAGATATGAGTGCAAAACGTGTAATTTTAATGGCATGTTGGTTTCATGAGTTAAAAACTGCGCACAATGTCACTAACAGTAGCTTCATAACTTTTATCCTTCACATTTCCAAGAAAACCTGAACATACCGATTTAAATAACAGCCAAGCTAATTTCTTAATTTCAGAGAGTTTAGTTTGATAGTCTTCATTCTAGATTACTGTTTTAATTTGTGGACCATAAAATACTCTGTCTTTAATTTTTCCCCACTTAAGTTTGGAAATTTCTCCTTAACAAAAGCCTTCATCAACCCAAGCTTGATATGTAGTGGTAGCAAAAATACATCTTGAGGGTTCACATTTGGTGTATGAGATATATTCCTGCTGCCGGAAAGGAAATTTTATCTTTGAGGCCAGTATTTACGAACATAGTAGTTTGCTTTGTCACGACCATTCCATTCCGAGAAAAATCAAAATATTTGGTGTATCCTTGTTACCTTCCTGTGAGAATACCGATAACTTTCAAGTGTCCAAATACATGCCATTTCATTTGTTTATATTCAGTGAAGTCCAATATCACACTCATACCTTCATGCATCTCCTTTGTATGAGCTGCATATGCTACAGCAACAGATGAGTGAACACTTCCAATAAGGAGAAGGATTGCCTTCAGACTTAGTTTGGAGCTGTCAATAAACAAGCGCCACTCGGTGGGATTATGTTCATGTCCTAAAGACTGAAATGAGCCATCTACATCTTTGCAATAAATAATGGCTCCGATTTCAACAAAATAGTCCTCAAAATACTTTCTCGTTTTCTAAACAGACTTATTTCGACATCTTGAGCTAAGAGATTCCAACCTTGAAGCTCCGAGCCCATCAATTCCGCTTTCCTTTTAGGAAGACTTAAGTCTCGTACAAGATTATTAAGCTCTTCTTGTGTGATCAAATGTGACGTTGACTGGGATGTAGAAGGCTGAATGTCCACATCTGCTCTGCTGCCTGGACCGTCTGAGGTATCTTCTTCTGAATCAATAGTGTAATGTTCTGAAGCTTTAGATACTTGAAGATATTCGCTGTGGTTAACTGGTCGGATAGGTGACTTTAAATTAAAATACTGAATCTGATGCTTAGATTTAGAGGAAAAGCACTTTACATCTGTTAAGCAAAAGTAATAGTCAGTTACATGGTCTATTTGTTTGCGCCAAATCAAAGGAATAACAAATTTCATAGAACTGCGGTTTCCTTGTAGCCAGTTTCTCAAATTCCTGGAACACGTAGTGCAACATATGTGTGGGACCCAAGACTTATCCTGGTCTCCATCCCTACAGCCAAAGTACAGTTCATAAGCCTTTTTCACTAAAAATGTAAGTCAACTTTTTGAGTTTTAAATGTAATTTCACCACATATAACAAAATAAGTCAGGTTTATTTTTACACGCACGGCACATTGCGCTCCACTGCAAGTAGCTAAACGTATATACAGCACTTTCTTGAAACCCAGATGCACTGCACACCTTACCACAAAAAGACACAACGCAGCAAATACGACCACTACTAACGAAACATCACTCACCAAATAACAATATAATCGAACCTAAACTTACTAAAATGTTACAACATATGGCAACAGTGTTAGGCAACACAAATCTGAACTCGCTTATCACTAGATGTTAATGGGCTACTATCTGAAATGAAGAAAAAGAGAGGAGAAATATGAAAAACTAGTGTTCTCTATTATAACGCAGAAAAAGACTCGTACGCAGTAGGAAAAAAATGGTTGATTATGAGAACCCCTCTTTAACAGTGTATTCCTTCTGCAAACAAGAAGAAATGTCGCTTAGACGATGTTTAAATGAGTGTATGTTAGGGTGCAGCGAAAATATGAAAGAGAAATTTTTAATTTGGCAGACCCATAAAACGTTTACTACTTGTCAATGAAACACCTTAGTAAAATTTGATGAAATTTCGTGAATTATTCTAGGCTGCTACCAAACACTGAACTTTTGTCATTTAACCCTTTTAACTTATAATGTTCCAAATGGCGCAGTATGTTCATTCTTGGCTTAAAAATGAACCAACAGAGCTTTTTGATTAGTTTTTTTTTGTTTGTTTTTTCAAACATGGATACATTGCAGAACACGTTTCGTACAGTTTTACGCCTTTCTGCGTCAAAACATGCGGTGATGACGTCATAAATTAAAAACAAATTGTTAGACCTATTTTCATTATTTTTGGCGGGCTTACTTTTGCACCTAGAAGGTCGAAATTTTGCACTCACATTCTCTATACCCATTCATATTTCTTCCACTTTTTTCCAGATCTTTGCGTTAACGCAGAGGGGTCCAGAGGTGTAAAAAGGTGAAAAAAAAATATTTTTAGTTGTAAAAATTCCTTTTTTGGCGATTTTTCCGCCTCAGGTACATGATGGACACACGTGAGTGGTAAACTGTGATGACACTGCAGCTGCTTGACTAAAAATCTAAAAACCCCTTAAGAGGGTTAATATACTTGGTGCATATGGAGTTATGGGCTGACTGGGTGAAAAGAATTGAACAAGACAAGGTGTTTTTGTAAAAATATGTTAAAATTTGCTGATACTATGTCTACAGAATATGTATTACTATTATTTTTAAATTAAGTTAAATTATACTATGCTTGTTGCATTTGCGAAACAATAACTAATACGGATTTATTTTTACAGGTAAATTGACTAAAGCCAGGTGGTAGATGCCAAAGCCAGTGAAGCAGTTGGTTTGATCTGAGACAGTGCGCTAAGCTGCGATTTTCAGGAATAAGTTGAGTTAGGAACATTTATTTGGTGTAATGTCAACTAGAAATGCAGTTCACTGTCAAATTTTGGGGGATTCCTTCTGAAATGAAAGACAACATTTTACCAAGTGTGCTAGAAGTTTTGAAGCACTATTTACATTTACAACAACTACTTAAAGCAGCATCGAAGAAAGATCCATTGATTTCAGATATCTCTAATATTCTGGCAGAAAAAATTGAAGAAATTTGGAAGCAAGCGTCAATTCCAATTGTGTCAAGATAACGTGTTTTGCAACTGATCTTAAAACACTATGAGATTTATCATCAACTTTTGAGTTATCTTAAATCAAAATGAAATGAAAATTACTATCTGAAATTCGAAGCTTTCAAAACTGATGCAAGTGCGCTTCTTGATATTGCATCTTGCAAGTGTGTTACTTTTACTTCATGTACGGTACCTGTGAAAAAATAAATAAAGTGCCAGCAAAGGAGCACACATTTCTTAATGACCAGAGATCTTCCAGGAAGATGGTAATTGGTTCCGTAGATAAAACTGAGACAATGGAATTAGGAAGAGCCGAAGAAAGAAAAAAAAAGAGGTTTCAAAGATTGGAAAGTATAAAATGTCTTCGAGAAAAGAGAGAGGAACAAGACACGCTGATAGGACTCTACTTTGATGGAAGGGAAGATGCAATATTAACTCAAGCAAAAATTGGCCAGAAATATCACCGAATTACAGCTAAGGAACACATTTCTCTTATTCAAGAACCAAATTCAATTTCTTTGGGCCATGTTACACCATTAAATGGTTCCGCAAAAAGTGTGTCAGAGAGTATTCTTAAATGCTGCTCAGAAAGCAGTATAGATATAAAGAATCTATCAGCAATTGGCAGATATGGAACAGCAGTGAATACTGGAACAAGAAATGGAGTCATTAGGATACTTGAACAACACCTTAACAGACCATTGCAATGGTTTATCTACCAACTATATGCGAATGAACTTTCCTTCGCCACTTATTTCAGTACCTTGATGGAGTCACACTGGGACCTCGTGAATTTTCTAGACCGATTTGAAATATGCTGAAAGATTGTGAATATTTGCCTGTTAAAATTTCCAGAAAATCGCTTGTAATTTACCAGACATTTCTGCGGATGATCTAAGCACAGATCAAAAATACTTATACGAAATGTTCAATGCCATTTCATCAAGAAATTGCTCTGCTGATCTCGACAATCGAAACCCTGGCAAGTTGCCACACTCAAGGTGGCTAACGATAGCTAACAGAAAACTGAGAGTTTATGTGGGAACTGAGAATCCATCATTTAATCTGACTGTTCTGACTGAATGCATTGTCAAAATGTATGCTCATCTTTGGCTCAAAATTAAAAGCAAGCGGCAATGCACGGATGGATCTCAACATGTGTTTGAAACCATAATGCTATCAAGGTTCTTACTTTCACATCTCAGAAGTGTTGTGGATCCCGTGATACAACGAAACGCATATTTAAGCCACCCTGAAAATCTCCTGTTTTCGGATGTTAACGGATCAAAGAAAGCACATTAGAGAACTTACATTGAGAAGAATCCTTAAGCATCGTGAAAGCAGTTCAAGCGCTGCTGTCAAAGTGCGGCAGTTCATAATTCCAAAGTTTAACTTTGATGCCCAAGACTACACTGGAATTATTGACTAGCAGGAAGCTGAAGTCACAGAGCCCCCAATTTTGACAATCTTACAAATGAAGAATTGTAGTCCCTTATCATCAGTCGGGAAGTGTCAGTATTCAATTTCCCCAAGCTTCCATGCTACACACAGGCCGTCGAAAGATGCATAAAGTTAGTGACTGAAGCATCTGAGGCTGTAATTGGTCCAGAAGCAAGGGACGGCTTCATATGTGCGAAAAGTCAAGACTCATTATGCCAGTCTATGAAACCAAGAAGGACTACAGTGTTGCATAAAGTGTTAATGGGCAGGCCGGTAGCCAGCCCGAAAATGTAGGGCGGCCTGGTTGAAGTTAGGGGGCTCCGTATCCAACTATATTATACTTCATTACCATATTATAATTCATTTGCAAGCCTACTATGAAAATTTTAAGGGAGGATAGTACAAATTTATGAGGGGCCCGGCTCACCCTAGTCCCCACTGGATACGGGCCTGTTAACGGGTCTGTGAGTGTAATAGGTTAAAGTCAAACTTGTTATGCAGTGTCTAAGGATTTATCACACCGTCGGGGGAGGGTTCTTGTCTTATGTTTTAGAAAGTTTTAATATAGCATTATTTGTGTTTAACTATGTCTTAACTGTATCAATGAATATGTTAGAAGTGATCAAACGGAAGGAAACCATCATTTTATATGATCCTGCTGTATGTCCGATTATTCGTGTAATACGACAATAATTAAACAGCTGGCAGCAACCTAAAGATATGTTTACAATTTTAAATCATGTTGTACAACATTAAAAAAAAATAGTACAGTCCGCGGCTTAGAAATTGTTACAAAAATTCTAAGTCCAAATTAATAACAAACTCTTGTTCGTTTTGTTATGCAATCCAGAAATGCATGTCTCGATCGATTTGGTATTTCTTGTCTTCAATCCAACTCCCTCCCTCCACCTCTCCTTGTCTAAAGCAATGTGTCTAGTACATTCTTTCCATTCAGACGAAAAAAAAAAACAGGAATCAAGTTTACAATGTTATAGCTCTAAAATAGCCTTTTTCATTCGTTTGTTGTGAAATATCTTTAAAGAGCCTATTTTTTTTAAAAAAAAAAGTCATACAATCTTCCCATAGCTTCATTAATACCTTTAGTTACATTCCTTACCTTCTTTAAAGACTGCAAGCAAGTAAGATGCTCCCTAAGAAATCCATGGAAATTGCCAATAACGACAATAAGTTTTGTGCTTCCTAAAGTCTGTAATGCACGCACGGAGCTCGAGAATATTTACTGACAGAAATGAGTGTTATTCAATGATTCATTTAATTTCTTTTCAGTAATTGCAATCAAATGTTCCAAGAGCGTCATTTGGGCTGGACAGGAGGGCGTAATTTCCTCTCCCTTTAGCTTCGTAAATACATATTGTTTGAGCAAATATATAGCAATACACTAATAAAAAAAGTGAAAAAAAAAATTGTCGGCGGAGACTCTCCCCCTCCCCCCGAATAAAATCTAAAATTACGCTGGTTTTAGCAACAAACCTATAGAGTTACGACAGCACATTGCAAGAGAGCTTACATTTGGTTTCAAGAGTCGAAGGTTTGATCTCAAGCCATATGAGTTCCTGGGAGACATTGAGAGAGACAGACAGAGAGAGATTGAAATACGGAGACACAGAGGAATTATTTATATACACAGATTTACAACTGGGGAAAAGTGATCGGACACCATTCGTATTATGACGAAAATTGTGATTTTGTGGTACAGAAGAAGGGAAGGTTTCTAACTGCGAGGATCACATTAGGCAGTTGTCGAATAAAGGTGGAGAATACTTTTGAGAGCATCAGATAATTATGAATGGAGAGAAAGATCTTGAGAACTGAGGAATTAAGAATTTAAAAAAATCTGCAGCTTCCGAGACGGGTTTCGAACCGCAAATCTTGTAGTAACCGAACAATGATTTCATCCATTCTGCTACGGAGAGTTCTGTACTCATGCACATACGTTTCCTTTAGCTACGTTGAAAGCTAACTTACTGGAATATTACAAAAATTGACTTGGTGGTGCTCCATTCTGATAGGATATAAACCTCTTGTAACTTAGTTACAATGTGCATAATGAACTTCTCCTTGTTCAGAACAGTTTTTAGGGTAATACAATTTGTTACTTTTGTGTTAATTAGGTTACATTTGATAGAACCATCTGATAAAATAGTGCCAAATCCTGTGCGTCATTGTCTGTTAGGTGAATGGTTAACGTAAGTTACTCCTACGTGTATGGTCCAAACTTCGAATCAAAACCATTCTTATTGATTATCTTCTTTGAGCTACGCTCATACTGTGCATTCCACAAGTTCAATTTTGAAGTAATGTAATCACAGCTAGTTTAATTCGAAATTATTTTCAAATATGATATTTGTTATTGCATGCGTTTATTTAACTTGCGATGTTTCAAACTTGATATTAAATCTTACAACCTTAATGTAACTCATTTCCCTACGGCATATCACCATGAATGTTTGCACAACGACGACAGTCAGGCGTTAATACAAAATTCAGTTCTTGCCGGAATGTAGTATATATATTTAGAGAGTTTGAATCAGAAAAACAACGTACAGTGCAACATTGACGCTTGGAGGAATTTCAAACGAATTTCTATATGTATAAATTACCATCACAACAATCTACTGTGGGAGCTAAGACACTGAAACGATTCCAGGGAGGGAAAGGGGTTTAAGTAAAAAAAAAACGTAATATAATACGAAAAATATTGGTGTCAAATTCATAGTTTTCTGATTCGAAGAGATTTGTAGTGGCTACCAGATGGCAATCCTCACTTGTTTGTAGCCTTGGAAAATTGTTTTAAAAGTATATTTTACATTCAAGTATGATTGTTTAAAAAAAGCGTGTCCTTCAATATTATGTTTTATAATTATTTTCTACTGTATTTCTTATTTATAATAACATATTTTCTATATATATTGTATTCTCTGTTATACGTTTCTTAATTACATTTTACGTCTTACATTTGAAGAGGAGCTTATGACAATTCAGAGCAGCAGGGACATGCACAAAATGCAGGCCTTGGCAATCAAGAGCTCCTGCCCCACGAAATCACTACTTTTCTGTAATTTTAGAGATGATGATAGACATTTTAGTAAAATGTGCCCTCAAAAAGCCTTGTGTACACCACTGCAAAGCAGTGAAAATTTTAGAGTGCGAACAGTAAGTAATGTTTCCCCAGAAGTTATATCTCCGTTTTTTCCGAGTGTGATATCAGTATTTGTGCATTATCACTTTTCACTCGCACTGTATTGAAACGCACAAAAAGAAACAGTTCTGAAGTTTTCATTGATTCCCCCTATGACCTCATGCCAATAGGGTCAACCTTGGAGATATCCACATCTGAAATATCACGTTTTATTTCAGTGATTCCGAAAACTATCCATTCGACACAAATATATAATATTTTCGATTCTTTTTGCCTGAAACTCTCCCATTGTCAACTCTATGCCAAACAAGGCTTGATTTTGACTTACACAACATCCACAGTGTCACTATTCATATTTGCACGTGAATTCGACACTAGTATCGTATTTTTTTTTTTTTTTTTTTGCTTTCCATGGTAAAAATTGCCAAAGGGCTCAACTTCATCTGCACAATTGTTCTATGAATATAGGTTTTAGTGATTTAATTCACTTAATGCTCGCTTAGATGTTGCTCTCGTCACAGGAAAAGTGATATACAGTTATAAATGAAATGATGAAATGAAATATTTAATTTTTACGTCCCACGTTTATACCGATTACGCTAATGGTGACGTTATGCTGAGAAATGAATGAAACCGTGGAACGAAGAAGCGGGAGGAAACGGGAGAAACTCGAGACAACTCTTGCACACAGCGTTTGTCCATAATAAAGTTCATTCAGCGCGAGCGGGGATCGAACCAAGGACCCCATGCACCGTAGGTAAAGTTATAAAGGAATAGGCGTCTAAACAAATACGGAACATTACTATCAATGAGAGTTATATAAGATTAGATCTTTAGCTATTTCATTCTAAGGTAAACTTTCAATCAATCTTGTTCTTCATTAGTGTTCGAAAACGTAAAGTTGTTGCTGCAAGGACGTGATAAATCTTTTCAGTAGACTTCACAGTCTATAGCTCCTTCATAACTTCTTTTTCATCTAAGGCTAAAGTAGTTGCATTTTAGACATTGAGGAAAAAGTGTGAAATTATATAAAAACCTCCAAAGTGGATTTACGAAACTTCAGTGGGCCCCTTTTCGCTGTAGGACTCCCTCACCACACTCCGTTAGTTGCGCCGGGTGCATGATACAGTTTCGCCGTTTTAGGAATATTTTGTAAGGCAGTGAGAGTTTTTTTTTTTGTTTTTTTTTACTGCTGTGTGAATTGAGTTGTATTTGTTAGAACTGTTTTTTAAAGGAGACGAAAATCCTATACTCAAACACAAATTATGTCTTTCAAAGCTGTAATGGGAAACGAAACGAATCGTCGTATACATGTTACGTTTTTGAAGAGAAAAAGAGCAAAACATTGATTGCACAAACGTATAATGGTATCATTTGCATGCAAATTTATAACTTATAAAACGCACTGCCTTGTTAGATGAGGGGTTAGTTAACGGGATTCTTCTGCTGGTGGTCCTACCTTCGAATCTCGTCCATTTTTGTTGCGTTTTTCTTTTAGCTACACTGAGTTTGTGCATTCCAGATCTTCAAGCTTGAACTAAATTTAATACCAGTTAGTGATTTAAAGTAGATGACATTATTTTCAAATACAAGACGTTATTACATATTTTTCATTAGCTTACAATACTCAACCTTGATATCAACTCTTCCATCCTTCATTTAACTCATTTCTTGACGTGTTTTGTTACAAAATTCATGAATCCTGACGGAAAAATTGCATTAGAACTTAATGGTGACTGCTTTGAAAGCAAGTGCAAAATACGAGAATTAAATGTCATATTTGTAGTTTCGTGTGGAGAAGAAACAAACTTGTGAACCAAAGGTTTAAGAACAACTCAAGTAGTACCGCGGCAAACTGACAACATACTGCATTTAATGAAACAAACGAATCCTTTTGCATGTAAGTTCATATCAATATGTAGGTCAAAAATTGATATGGAGCCAATCTAATTTCTCTCCAGAAATCCAAAATGGCCGCCATTTTAAAATTAGCCACTTTTTTAGATCTTCTGCTCAGATTTTGCAAATAACTGCAGATATATAACAATTTTGTCACTTTTTTATTTTGTTATTGGTAGAATATGAAATAAGCTTTCAAACGATTACAAACAATTGTATGTTTGCTTCACATATATGGCCGCTACTTTACAATATGGTGAATCCTCCATATCCCTTTTGCGAACTTTCGCTAATAACTTAATTTTCATAGAAATTTTGCAGTATTTTCCTTTTGGCGTCGATAGAACATTAAATAAGCTTTCCAACAATTACAAATATAAGTATATTCTGTTAACCAAACAGCTGTAATTTTTCAATCTCGATGTTCAGGTGCGCTACTGTAGTTATTTTTCTGTCTCTTTAGAAGGTGCTTTTAAAATGTGTCAAGAGGTGGCACCTTAATCTTAAGTTATTTTTATTTGCATTCTTCACACCATTGTTCCACTAGCAAGGTACGCGCGATGTATTATCTTTAAAAAAAAAATACTTTCGTCAGCAATGTTTTCTTCTTGCCCTTTTTGCAACTTTTTTTTTTTTAGAATTATTTGGTACAAAACAAAAGGTTTTTACAATTATAAGTAGCATTACATGACATTTTAGTTGACACGCGCTTCAACTCATCCTACCGTAAAGAAAGACACAAAATATTCTGTTATCGATAAAGAAAGAAATTGTGTGTAAAGGAGGTAATTACAAATTTCGACAGCCGAGTGCAGATTCAGACAGGTACGACCCATTCGGGAGCATGGACCTGGAATGGACTGTAAGAGCAGATCCTTGAGGCTGCCATATTGACAGCCAGAGATTGAATTAGACTGATAATTGACGTTTCTTATACTATAAATATTTTATTCTCTGTTACGCGACAGAACAAACCATTATTTTTATTAATTGTAGCTGCATCTTCATTTTATACTGATTGAATGGCGTCTGAGAAGAAGTTCAGTTTGGCAGCCGATGTTCCATGCTTGAAGCCAATGAACTGGTCTCTCTGCATAATATGTCAAAGAGACCGCAAAAGTGAATCTTTAGTGTGTCCAGCTGGAAACAAGAGATCCACGGATCTGAATGCAGGATATGATTCACTTGTGGGAAACCTTACAAAGCTTCCGGAGGAAAATGCGCTTCCGAGGGATATTCATTTGGATCTGTGGAAGGAAGGACAATTAAGTATAGTTGAAACTTTAGCTAAAAACTCTGCTAAATATCATAAATCCTGCCAACTGAAATTCAATAACACAAAACTCGACAGACTTTTGAAGCAGAAACGTAAGTCAGGTACCATTTCCTTCGAAGAAGAGACAACTGATGATATAGTTAATACACGAGAACACCAAAAGCGTCAGAAACCTAATGTCCCATTTCCAAACATATGCTTCTTTTGTGATCAACCTTCAACTACTAATGATCCTTTGCGGAGCATACAAACCAAAGGTATCGAGCAAAATATTCGTCAATGTGTGGCAGAAACCGCTAATCACATCCTTTCTGCAAAACTAGCAGAAGATGATGGCACGGGAATGTATGTATAATCTTAAATGTCTCAACAAATTATACATTTCTTGTCGTCCTAATACTATTAACCTTGAAAATGAACTTTGTAATATCCTTCAAGGAATAGCATTTTCAGATCTAGTAAATTATAGTGAGGATGTGCGCCAGAATGCTGCTATAAATCACACTTATCCCGTATTACAGATGCCAGAACTTGTACGTAGGTATACCGCACGCCTGCATGAACTAATTACTTTGCACGAAGCCCAAGAATACGTCAGCGAACCACACTCAACTCGACTGAGGGAAAAATTATTAGCTCATTTTGATGACATGCGAGAGGAACGGTCTGGTAAGGAGTACGTCCTGGTATGTAATGAAAGTGTTGGTTATAATATACACCAATCATTTATCAGTTGTGATACTGAGGCAATTACTACTTCAGAAGTAGCAAAAACAATTAGAAAAAATGTTTTGAAAAGAAAGTCAGTTTGATGGGACATTCTCGAAACAGTATGAAGAGAAAGCTGTTGATCCTCTTTTACTTTCCCTTATAAGTACTATGTTGCACGGCTCCTCCTGGAAATCATTACAACCGACACAGGAAGCTTTAACTATTCGTCAGCTAATTGCTCTGAATATGACATCACAGAAACAAACTGAGCCAGGTGACCTAGCTAGAGGCAAGAGGCCCCAGAAAAAAAACGATATGCCTTTATCAATTTATGTTACCTTAAACGTCCACGCTAAAACCAGGAAAAAGGAACTAGTAGATAATCTTCACTCAATGGGGATGTCTATTTCTTATGACAAACTTCTTCGAATTTCATATCTTTGTAATGCAGCGGTAAGACGGTTTGAAAGGGAAACTGTACTGTGTCCTCCCCATTTGAAGCTGGGTGTATTTACAACATTAGCTTACGAGAACTTAGACCACAACTTTTCTAGTACTACCAGTGACTTTTCGTTTCATAGAACCAGCATATCCTTATTTCAGCACCCTGTAACATCGGATCAGACCGATCTATTGAACCATATGTGTTTACTAAACGTACGTCTGTTCCCAAGATTCCCCAAAGGTTTACTGCTGTTGCACCTGACTACTTAAAGTCCTCTTAACCATCGATACCGGACGTATTGCAGGCAGATTTCTCCCCAAACCGTGAAATAATAGACAGACATACTGCTACTGAGCTTAACTGGCTTTCCTCTTGTACTCAGAGAAGCAGAAAATCCTGGTCAGTGTATCATGCTCAACATGAAGCGCTTTCTCGTCTGCAGTCAATAACAGGTATGTTACCTCTCTTCAATGAGGACTCAAAATATGTGCCAATGATTAAACATGGGTTGGATTTGATTACGGATGCAACCTAGTTCCTTAGTCCTGGCCAGTCGCCTGTAATATGTATGGATAAGCCACTGTATGCAATAGGAAAATCTATTCAGTGGAACTGGCTTGACAGATATAGTGAAGAAAAAAATGTTCATTATGTTTGGATCCTTACACATAGAGCAAGATTTTCTGAAAGTTTTAAGAAAGTATTTAGACGGAAGCGGATGGACCGATGCTCTTACGGATGCTAATATCACAACTAGTGGAGTTGCTGAATCTTACTAGAAAGTGACTCACATTACAAGATCTAGGCTAGCTCATCAGATAACCGCAGTTGCACTAGTTCATTTAATGCAAAGCGCACATCAGGTGTAATTCTCTGATGGTATTAGAGACTTAGCATTTGGTGAGTGGCAGTTGCAGAAATCTGCTAAAAATATCCATGTTCAAATATTGAAGAACTTATCTTCTGATTCAGATATCTTTGCTTTTGTTTGTTAGAGCGCATCGGTCAGCTAATTTTCAGCTATACATAGAGTCTCTAAAGGCACTGATTCCATGGTTTTTCACCTTTGATCATCATAACTATGCACGTTGGCTATATGTTTATCTAAGGGATCTCCTGCAACTACAAGAAAAAACAACCGGATTTGTACAAATCCTTCGATTCCGGAAACTTCGTTGTGACAAGAAACAAAAAGGCATTTTCTTCAATAGGATTGGACCAAGCCCACGAACAGAACAACGCAATAGTCAAAGGTGATGGTGGTACTATTGGATTACTCCAAAATGCAGCAGCTCTAAATAGGTGGATGTTGGCTGGGCCCGAAATCATGCGCCTGCTTACCGACTTCAAAGTTTTGGACTAAGAAAACCCTGAAAGAGACATGAATCATCACGAGGATAGTAACACATTTCAAACAATGTTCTTTACAAAAATAGACGCACTGAAGAAAACCATCGGAACCATGGGAAACCCAATCTGTGAAACTGGGCAGGAAATATTTTCCCTGACGCATTGAATAGCTATGTCTAGTGAATGTGTAGCTGACGTGATGAGAGTCGAAGAAATTGGTAAAACACAGTTCGAAACATTCTTAAGAAACAGGTTATGCAGTAAAAATGAATCTGTCTACGCGCGTATAGGAAGGAATAATATTCATTTATTTAAAATTGCTAAAACAGCAAGGAAATCAGAACTTTTAAAAAGAAATCTGAAGGCCGATGTAGATTTGTTCTCTAAACTTTTCCTTTGTTGCATAAACCGAGATCTAGACATCGATAAGTTTTTTAGTCATGAAAATCAGCCTTATCCACCTTCCTTATCACAGAATGGCACACTTAGATCTGGTAATAAATCAGCACTTGCAACCTGTTTGTTGAGTCTTTTCAACGGCAATACTGTCGAATCAAATTGCACAGCCGAAGAAGAAGACGAGAATGATGAAGAAGAAGAGGATGACGATTTCGATAAACTTGTCAGTGTTACGGGACTTCTCAATGTTCCAGATCTTTTATCAGAAGATCCCTCTGTTAATCGGCCGAACTCGTTCGAAGGTACCTCAGTACCATCAACTAGCGCAGAGAAATACTGTCAGGAAATTCCACCAAAGACACACGACGTCTTTTTGTATGATGGGCCAGGGCTTGTTCATAGACTGAATCCACGATCAGTCAAAACGTTTTCTGAAAACTCTGTTGTTGTGATTAACTACATACAACATGACATTAGAAAACACTCTTTACAGCGAGTGGACGTCGCATTTGATACGTATGATGATGTAAACCCTAAATCATATGTTCGTGTTAGCAGAGGCTCAGGAGCTCGCAGACAGGTGAGAAGAAACGGCACAATACTGGCAAGAATTTCTTCGCAGTGATGACAATAAATGAGAATTGTTTAATCTACTAGCAGAAGATCTTATTTCCTGTCAAGAGAGTCAGAACATCCAGCTTATTGTTACTTTTGAACACGAGGTGAAAAAGAATGATAAGGCAAAGACCAGCAATTTGCTCAGTTGTAACCACCATGAGGCCGATACAATAATATTTCATCATCTTGCTGATGCAGTAGACAGTGGTAGCCGACACGCAGTAGTTCACACCGTTGACATCGACGTTGTAGCACTGGCGGTGTCATATTTTGCTGATCTTCAAAAAAGAGGTTTACAGTCACTCTTCGTCCATCTGGGGTCAAAAGACAGATTAAAGATTTACCCAGTGTAGTCTATTGTTAAAGAACTGGGTGAAAAAAATCGGTAGCCCTCCGTGGTTTTCATGCTTTCACTGGGTGCGAGAATACATCATTTTTTGTGGTCGTAGAAAACGAACGATGTGGAAGACGTGGGATATATTTCCTGATGCTACGGAAGCCTTTACATTCTTATCCAGTCCTCACACTGAAATGCCAGCATCAGTGCTATGTGTGCTGGAGCGTTTTATCATCCTAGCCTACTGCGCTTTCTCCTCTGCCACTACTCTAAGTGAAGCCAGAAGGAATCTGTTTACTTCCGACAAACGAACGATGACGAATATACCCCCCACCTCAGCTGCATTTTTTCAACATGTACTGAGAACTCATTATCAAGAATTGGGGACAAGCTCTTCAGTCCCACATTCTTAATCACGATCTAGAAAAGTGGGCATGGAAGTTAGTTGGAACTACTCTGTCGCCCATATGGTCGGAACTTCCAGAAGTGTAACATGCACTGCGTGAATTTATTACATGCCAGTGCAGAAAAGGTTGCCGTACGGAAGCTTGCAGTTGCAAAAAACTTAAATTGTCTTGTTGTTTAATATGTAAGTATTGCAGTGTATCATGTGAAAACAAAGAGAGTTAATGAGATTCTTTCAAAAATGTGCAAAAGAGATTTGAAAAGGATGCCATTTTGAAAATGGTGGTCATATTTGTTTCAGTAAATATGGTATTTTGTATTCGTTGTAAAACTTGTTAGATCCCCTACCAATATAAAAAAGAAAATCTTAGAAATTTATTCCACAAATTTAGATATTTGCAAAAATGTGCAAAGGAGATTTGAGAAAGACGATATTTTGAAAATAGCGGCCATATAGGATTAACGGTGAGAAATTCAGGTGGCTCCACATCAATTTTTGACCGACGTGTAGACACTTACTAGTTCGCAAAAGGATTTGCTTGTTTCATTAAATGCAGTATTTCGGTCATTCGTTATGAGAGTGCCGCTCTACTGCACTTATTAATATAAACTTTGCCGAAGATTATTCATTTATATCATCATAAAAGAAATACGAAACACGTTCTGAAACGAAGAAATACCACATAAAACTGGAAGCGGAAGCAAAGAAACCTAACGTAACAAGACTAATGATAATTTATTTACGGAGTAGTGACCGCGGTTGAGTGGAGGGGGGCGCGGTGGCTCAGTGGTAGAGCGTTCACCTCTGGTGCTTGGGGTCCCGGGTTCGATCCCACCCCCCGCCAAGTGAACTTTGTGGTGGACAAACGCCGTGCTCATGGGTTTTCTCGGGATTGTCCCGTTTCCTCCCACTTTCTTCATTCCACCATTTTTATGACTCGCGTGTTAGCTGCCCAAGAGGTAGCACGTCTTTCGCTGGTCGTCCGTCCAGTGTCGTATCGTGCGAGAGGCATTCAGTGTACTTTGAGTTTGCTTGGAATTTACGTTGACTTGATTCTAATATATTTCAGTTAGTGGTGACTAGTGAGTTTATTTAGAATTATAAAATGTCTATCAAACGTGTCAATACATTAAAATTAGGATCTCGTGCGATTCCTAACCATCCATCCACAATAAAAATCCATGAATTTATTCAAAATACGTTTAAGTTAAAGGAAGAACAAATAGTAAGTATTAAGTTGGATATTTATCGTAAATGTGTGTACATTAAGTTATTGTCTAACTTGTTGTGTGACAAATTGTTAAGAGATCATGGTGATAGTGTTAAATTTCAAGAAGATAGTGGATCATACCCAGTGACATTAGGATTAGCTGATCGGCCTTTAACCTATGTGCGAATACATGCTATTCCCACGGAATATAGTGATAATGATGTCACGCGTGCCTTGTCTATCTATGGAGAGTGTAAAATTATCGAGAAATTTATGACGATACTCATATTTATAAAGTTAGATCTGGACGAAAGATCGTGACTATATATTTGTTTTAACCTATACCGCCCTTCCTGGATATTCGTAACCAGAAGTTCCTAGTAACTTATTTCGGTCAGGACCGTACTTGTTATTACTGCCAATCTTGAGATCATTTACAGGATCAATGTTTTCAGCGTCAAAACGGGCCTTTGTTTCAACAACAACCATAGAACATACTGAAAGTGATAAGGAACGCTCTCGGGTGTCGCCACCTCAAGAAATTAATGTGGTTAAACCTGCTAATTTGCCTACTTTAACGTCAGATGTTGACTTTCCAAAGTTAATGACTGAGCTTACTGCCATTGTGATACAGGGCCGTTCTATAACCAATAATCCGATAGTGCCTAACGACAGTGTTCCTAACCGACCATGTTCCGGAGCAATTTTGGAAAACGTATCTCTCACGGATATTAGTGATAGCCAGGACAGGACCTCATCTGCAGCCCCTCCAGCTTTGCATGGTACTTCTTCACTGGCTGAGTCAGATCTTCCACGGGAACATCAAGTTGTCATTGAACAAGATACAAAGAAGCTTTTGATAGACAGTGCTTCCTCCTTCACTAGTTTTGTTGATGTTGATCAGAATCTAGAGTGCATCTATAGTGTATCGGAAGTTTCCTCTGTAAGTCCCATTTTCCCAGTTCAGTCCAAGGAAAAAGATCATCTATTCTCCCTTGTGAGTTGTCCTAGTGGGAAAAAAGGATCTGATGCCCGAAATTCCCACGAAGCCTCCCAAGACAAAAAACGGAAGAAAGCAGGAACGGTTATAGCTCAAGTAAAAAATCTAAGAAGACGGATCAGGGACCCTTAGAAGTATCACCTAGGATCACCCGGTCGTCTGTAGCAAAATTAGTGAGTACGGAATATATACCTGATACCACAGTTCCTACTTCAGGTGAGTCACCAACGGTTTCTACTCCTACCTAAACGTTCAGAAACACAGTGCTTGCAGACAAACAGTGGTGTGGTATTATGAAGTGTGTTGCTAACATTAGACAACTTCCTATTACAATATTTATGTGTACTATCTTAAAACTAGCAACTCTAAATATAAACGGAATACAATCACCAGTAAAACTTGAAGCTCTCAATGAATTTCTACTTAAATCTGAAATAGATGTAGCTTTTCTCCAAGAAGTTGGTCCAAAGATTGTAAACGTACATCCATCATATAATGTATATAATAATTGTACATATAATAGTCTTGGTACTGCAATTTTGGTTAAAGAAGGCATCCCGTTTTCAAATGTAGAATTACATCCTAATGGTAGAATTATAAAAGGTCAAATTAATGATATAACTCTCATCAATGTTTATGCGCCCATTGGAAGTCATAATTGAAAGAACGGAATATTTTTTTATGCAAATGAGGTAGCGCCATTTTTAGTGGCCCAAATAATGTTATATTTGGCGGCGATCATAATTCAAGTATAACTCACACAACAGAACCAACTTACAATTATTGCCCTACCTTAAATGAATTGGTAAAGAATTTGTCTTTGGTAGATGTGTGGGACTTCAAACACCCAGATTTACGGGGGGACAGTTTTTATTACAAAAACTTCGAGCTCAAGGATAGACAGGATTTATGTAAATGCTAACTTCAAATCCCAGGTTGTTTCTGTATACCGATATCCCACGTGTTTCACTGATCATCTCTGTTTAATAATGGAAATTAAAATTAATGACCAGAAGATTGATCGGGGACGGGGGTATTATCACATGAATGAAAGTCTGCTAAATGATGAGTCATTTTGTTAGCTCTTTTCTCAAAAGTGGGCTTATTGGCTTAAACAAAAGAAGTGGTTTAAAACATATATTGAATGGTGGAATCAATACTGTAAGGACAAAATCCGAAGCTTTTGTAGGTGGTATTCCTCTGAAATTTATGCTGATAAGCGAAAACTTTATAATTTCTATTACAGATGTCTATTAGAGGCACAAACTGAAGCGATGACAAATCGCTCAGCCCTTATCTTTGTACGTAAATACAAAGCCAAATTATTACAAGTCCATAAACAGAAAATTGAAGTTATTAAGTTACGTAGTAAAGTTCCAGGGTTTCCGAAAGAACAATGCTCTCTTACACATGTGTTAACAGAAGCCAAACGTGGACGGAGGAAACTTATCACGTCACTCACAGATGCTCAAGGCTCTATTCAAACTACTCAGGACAATATTCGTAACACCCTGTATGATTATTACTACCAGTAATTTGGGAACGATGCTGATCCCGGCTGCGACAATAAATTACTTGACAGTGTGCCTGCAGTGATAACTGATGAAGACAATCAAATTTTATGTGCTCCGTTTACTAAAAATGAAGTACAAAGAGCTGTGAATGCTGCAGAAAAAAAGGAAAATCTCCTGGCTCTGACTCTATCTCTGGCCGTTTATATGTTAAATTGTGGGATATAATGGGCGATACACTAACATTGATTGTAAATGAATGGTTCTTTGCTTCAAAGAATATCAAGTGCCCTAATACAGCCGTCACGGTATTTATCCCTAAAACTGCCCAACCATCTCATGTTAGCCATTATAGACCTATATCCCTTCTTAATACAGATATCAAAATTTTTAGTAGATATATTAAAAACCGACTAATGGAATACATGAATAAGTTATTACAAAATTTGCAATATGTGTCTGTTAAACAGAAAACCATCTATCACCTTTTATTAACTATTAGAGATAGTATTACTATTTGTAATGACTGCGCTCTTAAAGCGGCTCTGATAAATTTAGATTTTAAAAATGCCTTTGATAATATTGAACACTCGTACTTATGGTCTGTTTTCCGAAAATTCGGTTTTAATGAACAATTTGTTACATGGATGAAATATTTTTATAAAGACGATCATACGAAGTTAAATGTTAACGGTCACCTATCCAACAACATTCCCATCAAACGTAAAATATGACAAGGTGATCCCCTTTCAATGTTGAGTTTTGCTATTAGCCTTGCTCCCCTGTTATATGCTATGGATGACCGCCTAACTGGTCTAAATACTATTACCCCTGCTATAAAGGTGGCTAGTTATGCAGATGATGTAACAGTTTTTGTATCTTCTAAACTAGATTATTCTCTCATGATGGAATGTGTTCGTGAATATGAGGTAGCATCTGGAGCTAGATTAAATGTTTGTAAATCACATATGTTAAACATAAACAATAGTATTGATTTTCGTGATATAGATACCGTTCCTGAGGACGACAGTATCAAAATTTTAGGAATTACCTTTTATTTGAACATAAGGCACACTATTGATCATAACTATAAGAATATTGTAAACACACTGCGTCATTCAGGTTATGTAAATCAATCCAGAAATCTTTGTTTATATTCTAGAGCTAAATTTATAAATGTTTATCTATTAAGCAAAATCTGGTATTTGACAAATGTATCACCTATGCCTCAACTCATAAGAAAACAAATTCAAGGTTTATGTGGTTGGTTTCTATGGAAACATCAGGTCTTTCGTGTTAAATATGATGTAATGTGTTGTGTACCTTCACAAGGTGGAATCAGTCTGTTCAATGTGAAAGAAAAAGCTGCCAGTTTGTATGTTACTCGCTTAATGACCTCGTACACAGACGAAGCTAATAGTGTAACACAACAACTGCTCACTCACGTATTAGCACGAACAGACAGGAGTCTACCCCTGTGTCTGGCTGACCTCCCTCAAAGCTGTAAGTACTTGGAAACTGTTTTGTGTGATTATATATATATCTGTCTCAGCTTTTTGATTTTAAAACTTTAAGTAATAAAAAGCTGTATGGTTTTAAAATGAATAGCTTATATGTACCACCTAAAATTGTGTTAGATGATTCCTTGTGTAATTGGTTCAATATTTGGGCCAATATCCATGATTCGACCTTGAGTGTTGATAGCAAATCTTTATAGTTTATGATTGTCCATGACATTATTGATACTAAAGAAAAGAGAAACAAATATGGTTTTAGTCCTGATGCTCTTTGCAATAGATATAACAATATATATACGGTGATTCATAGAAACACGACATGTCTGCAGTCCACAAAAATTTGGTCTCAGTTACGTCACTTTTTAGCCATTCTTACTCGTAGCTCAGAACACAATATAAATATTGCAATAGTTTTAAGGCCAGATTATCGTTTTTATCCCGTTAGTAAACAACGTAGTGTCAATTGGTATATAGGAACGACCGTCAAATATATTTTTAATTCCAACTTAGAAGCAGGGGGAGCCTTCTATGTACAGTATTTACAAAAAGAATACTCAAAATTAGCAAACGGTGTACGTAATAAGCAATTTGCAAATTTTATAGCCAACTCATTGTTCTCGTAACTTCCATTTTTTTTTAATCTTGTGACAAAAGCATGACCACTTCAATGTAATTGATTCTTGAGTACAATAAAAAAAAGTGGTCAAGGCACAAGAGTAGTAATCTTGAGGTTCGTGGTTCGAATGCGCATCGGGCACTTTTTTAGTTTAGGATTTTTGATGGCGATTGATCAACGATGACACACGTTTTATTATATTCAGATATTTGAATACTCGGATGTTTCAATACTTGAACTATCAAATCTTCAGGGATAATAATAGTAAAGTAGGTAACCCGTAAAAATCTCAGTTTTTTTGGTAATTGAAGTAATGAGTATTTTCAATGAGAGTCTAATTACGCTAATAGCGCAATGATTATTTTGCAATTGAGGTCATGAACGAGTACGATGTATGTAATTGAACTTATAAAAGAGTATGGGGTGTTAATGATAATATGAATTAATTTTTTATATGACTTACATATGTAATTGTTATTTACGTACGACATAATGTTCCGCACAATGAGATGAATCCCTAATTACGATTTTTTATGATGTATATATACATAATGTTTCGGAGAATGAAACTAATTTGTAATTATGAATTTATGTTGTTGTACCAATTAAAACTATTGAATAAATAAATAAAATATATTTGCTTACCATTGACGTCCTTTCGCGACGCACGTGGGTGAAACACAAACCGCACCGACCGCCCATGAGAGCGTTGAGACTGGAACTGACCTTGTGATGCCGGAGTTTTTTTCGGAGAAAAATGTACGTGTTCGCAATAGCTCACACTATATGTGTTGGAAATTTATTTCTGATGACGAATTGTTTACTTGTGACCACTTTACTTTTTTAATTTTTGTTTGAGCATAATTGACGTGTTATTTAACCACCGAATTTTCCTATAGATTTTAATATTATATAATAAACTAAAAAATAAAGTATAACGCAAATATATTTTAGCTGACTAAAATATTTTATATAAAAGAAAGAATAGAACAGTGCTACTATCTATTTTTTAAAGAAGGAAAGATTTGTTTGGTGAACTAGACGGTTTTATTGTATGTTACGTAAAAGCTTACAGAAAGCAAATATATCTTGCCGACGCGGGGAGGAAGTGAACGATTGAGGGTGACATGTCCTCTTTTTTGATTTTTTTTGAATTACAAGGGAACACTTTTTTTGTTTGTGGATGAAAGGGGTGAGGTTAGAGCTGATTTGACATTTCTTGAACCATATTATTGAAAATTTATCAGATTTGTAAGAGTTTGGATTTAGTGCTGGGTGGTTGAAACATGCACACGTGTATTAGCGGAAGACAATATTTTATACCTAGAAGATTATTGTTTGACAGACATTGTATTTTGGCCATGACAGAGAGAGAAAACATGTAGTTAAAATTCCAAGTATTGGAACATCTGTGACATACACCTGGTGAAGGATATATTGTTATTTTTTTGACTTGGAAGCGAGAAATTTTGGACATTGTTAGCGTTTGACATGAAGATGTGATATACGTTTAGGGACTTTTTTTAGATTGCCTAGAGGTTGGTTGTAACAAGACGAGAACGGAAATGAGCGCTATTGTTTGAGAAAACATTTGAAAATTTTAAGAACGCCTGTTTCTTTGAGAAATAATTGAGACTGTTGCTTGACGTGAGTTTGAATGGAAACACACGACGCTGCAAAGCATTGTATTGATTTTCTGGAAGTTTAAGGCATTTGTTCACCTGAAGAAGAATTTTAGTTAATGTCAGTAGACCAAATTTATGTGATTTTTAAAGAAAAGACCACACGGATTTGAAAAGGCAAGGAGATACAGTTTTTGTGTATCTTTGTTCTTAAGGGAGACATATAGAATGACTTGGGTTTGTAACACCTGCATGTGAGATGGCTGAAATAGATCACTTTGAAAGAATGAAACATTTTGTGAAATGAAAGATACTCGTGTTTGAATAGAAGAAGCTATTTGTATTGTAACTTTTAGGTTGTTAAGAATTGAACATAGTAAAGAAAAATATATATCATGTCCCTGTCCTTTTGACTTGAACTGGAGAAAGTTTTTTCCAAAGTACAAAAAAATTGTTTGTGGTTCACTCGCGTAACCTTTACTATTTAAAAAGAAAAAAGAGAGAAAAGAAACATAATAAGATTTATTTTCCAACACCCTAACAAGGTACTGCCCCCCCAGAGTGCAGATATATCTATTGAAACTTGGAAGAGAACATTTTCAAAAGTATTGAAAATAAAAAGTGATTATTTACCGTATTGTACTGAGTTGACTTTTGTTAACAAAAGAATGTTAAAAATGCTTTTGGGTGAAGCGTTTCTTTTTTTTTTGTATTACTGTGGGAACAGAACTTGACCGTGGGTTATTGTAGTAGGGTTTCCTTGTAAGGTAGATTGAATGAACAGAAGCCGGCCAAACGTGTATTTTTTTCTTTTTCCGTTTCCCCTATATAAGATTTGAGCAAAAGGAAGTTAAACTCATAGTTGATTTTTCGTGTGTTTGTGGTAGATGGTGTTCCACAACTGAAGCTTGAAGGAGAAAAGGTAAGTTATTATTTTTTTATTAATTTAGTTAAGTTGCGTTGTTAGCATAATACAGAACGCATTACACTTGAATATACTAGAATTTAGATATCGTTTTTACCTTTATATGGAATGACGTTTTGTTGATTATACTATTTGAGGGAGTGGGAAAACAATATGAAACGTAGGTACCATTAGGCATTTGCGTAGTGTAAATACAAGGAGAACTGAAATATTTTGCTTTACGTTTGGTTAACTTTGGAACTTGTGATTAAAACTGAAATACAGATAATGTTGGAAGACCAATGAAGACTAGTAAGAATTAATGTACTAAAGCAGTTAACTATTGCTGAATAGTGAGGGTATACGAGACGTGGACCTAAAGTGAAACGTAAGCTTTTGCTTAGAACTGGTCCGAAAGTTGTTATGCCCGTATGTTATCCGGTTAGTAAGAAAGAAGTTCTGTTATCATTATTATTATTATTATTATTATTATTATTATTATTATTATTATTATTATTATTATTATTATTATTATTATTATTATAGCTGTCTTGATTTTGCATATTTTAACAGTGAGGAGACGGAACCTGAATTGTATTATATATGAGGGACCATAAAGGGAAGTTTTACGGAGCATATATTATTTGTTTTTAATTAAATAAAGACAGGATTTTAAAAATGGGGCCTTAAGAGCCGCCACTGTTGGAAAGACTTATTGCTTATTGTACATAGACCTAAATTATTTAGTGCTTACTCTGGAAATTAATTGGAGACAGGTGTAATGCCAGTTTTTTTAGCAGTAATATACGATTTATGAGAAGAAATAGAAGTGATTTTTTTTATTTATATTAGAATTTTGAAAGTGTAGGGAGAAGATCATTTATGTTTGTGGTCTTCTTTCCTTAACTACATTGTGGAAAGTGAGATCATAGTATAGAATGTAGTTAGAGTATGGCATTGTTTGGAACCGATTTCGTATTATGTCAGATACTGTTTTGGGAGAATTAATCTGTAAGAGCATCTTTAAAGCGGATATACGTATTATATTTTACCCGTAACAAGTGTACTAAATGCCGGGAATATAAAATAATTAAGTGAGACTGAATTGTGGCCTGGCTTGCATGATAAGAACGCATGGAAAAACTTATAGTAGATGTAACATTTGAAAAAAATGAATCAATGTTTATAACTCTTTAAATGTGATTTTACAATGATGAACAGAGTCAGGGTCTGGACCCCCCAGGCTTTAGGCTCCCCTCAAAATTTGTCTCTTTAATACTAAGTTATTATATTATAGACTGATGCTATTTTTTTCTCGATTGCAGTATTACTATAGTTAAGTATTTTTCTACTACCGATACTTTTTTGTGAGGCGGGGATGTATTTGACACTTGTGTGTTACACTATAGTATATATATGCATTTAACTGTTTGATAATAACGAATGTGGAACACATTAAAATATTTTGGTCGATAAGCCTATGAAACAACAAAGAAAATTTGCGTGGCCCCATATTGAAATACTTAGCTTCAGAACCTCAAAAATATTAATTTGGCCTACCCTGTAAAAAATAGATAGAATTGCAGAAAGACGTGGAAAAGAGACAGACAGAGAAACTTATTGTTAATATTTAGTACTGTTTGCACTTTAATGTGATTTGGTAGGGCGTGAAAGAATTTCTTTAGGTAATATGGCGTGAAAATATGTTTTAGGCTACGTGTTGTATTAGTTGGATGTACTGCAGACACAAAAGATAGTTTTAATGTCATAATTTCGGGTTCTTTTAAAAATAATATTGTTCTTGACTAAGATGTAGAGCATTTTATATAGTTTGACTATATGAGATAGTGACGGTAGGATGGAAATTTTAAATAATAGGAGCAGGAATTTTTGTTGGAAGCAGGACTTATTTTTTGTTTATTGTATGGAGCAGGAAAATGTAGGGTTGCCCTACTTGTTTGGTAGGAAGAATATTGGGATATTTGCGCATAACTCTGCCAATTTTGAACAAATAAATGTTTCTTTGAAACGATATTAGATTATAATCTTTGACAACTAATGCAGCTAACTAAAACTGAATTTCTTTACATTTTTTGTTTGGAAGATTGGGAGGAGATCGGATGGAATTTAGATAATAGTGTTCATTCTGCTAAGCCGCACTAATTATAATAAATATTATAGTTGCGTTGGTATATTGCAAAGAAGTCTAACTTGGAAAGTATTTATACCTTTTTTCAAGTGTATCAAAAGACAGGAACGGAGGGAAAGAGATGTATGCAAGTCCTTATAGGAAAGTAATATTTGCATATACTACTTTTAGGCGCTAATAAGAAAGGAGGGAATTGAAAATTTGCGAGGAGGCTTGTTACCATTGCATTTGGGAACGATTATTTGTTGCAACTTATGTAAGAAGTTTGGTAATTTTTGATAGACCCGCGATAGTTTGCACTGAACCAATAAGTAATTGTTAGAGCATGGAATGAACAGAGTTTTACTTATGAGATGCATTGAAACGATGTTAAGGACATTTTGACGGGGACGGAAAAAGACTGTTCATGTTTGGAAACTAATTTATTTCTATGAGTAATAGGACTCGGTTTAAAAAAATGAAGGAATTGAGAAATTAGGATAAGATGTAATCTAATGATTGTCAGATTTATGCGTTGTTTTAGTGGGCGATGCATGGCAAACCTTTGAAATGTGGGTGTGGAGAATACCGATAATTAGTGTGGGACAAAGGGATGTAGAAATGAAAACGAAGGGAATGTAGTTTGAGTGTGTTTACTTTTTAATTTTAACTGATTATCTAGCGTTGCAAGGGGAAAATGTGAAGCATACATATTGCAAAATGCGAGTATGGAGAAAAATGTCCCCTAAGATTTACTTTTTGCTGACTGCGTCTAGATACTGAATCTTTTGTTTTCCTCTTATTGGTTTAGCTTGTACCTTATCATCTATTAGTGCCGTGGCACATAGTATTTTATTTTTTGGGCGCCATGAAACTTTTATTGGTTTGTTGCCGAGAAATTTTTAATTAGCGGTAGTTATACGTTTTTTTGCTTTTTTTGAACGTTGATTTCGCTTAATTGTTCAACATTAAAGAATTTTTTCATTATATAGAGAGTAGAAAACCACATATACTTATTTTGGTTGCACTTGTTTTGCTAAATTTAGACTATTTTACACTTTTGGTAACTTATCTAAACTCCGGTAATACTATATTATTCTAAGTATCCTTAGTATAAAGTAACAATAGGACGAGGAAAGTATGGAAGGGGTAATCATGTTTCTATAGAACGCAAACCGCTGTAAACAGATGTGTCATTGATACAGTTTGTGTTGCAATGACTCGTACGAAACATAAACATGGAAAAAATAGATTACTTTGATTATAAGGAAACGTTACGAAATGTTGGCTTAGTATACAAAGCGAACGAGAATTTCCTTATAAGGAAATCTTACTGCACACTAAAGTTAATTGTACTATTATAGCGTGAAACGAAGCAGCAAAAGAACGGAAATATTTTTGTAATACCGATAAAACGTAAAGAGGTGATGGTGACTTACACTAATTTGAACAAGGTTATTGATACTACAAACTTTACGGAACAAATTTCCCTTGACATGATATTTAACTGTTGTGCTTTATGAATTTGATTTTTTTTTATCTATTGGTATTACCAACGTGTTTGTCTAACTTTGGCATTACTATTTTTTGACTTTTAACTAAACTTTTCCTAACTTGTGTCTTTCCAACTATATTTTTTAGCTTTTCTTTTAATTAGTACTGTAGGTTTAAATGATTTCTTAATTTAACATTACCTATTACTGCTGATAAAGGAATATAGCTATCACTTATTGTATCCTTGCTATGAACTGAAATTTTCCTTACGTGATTTCTTATCTACAAGTTTCCACTTTCTGTTACCCACTACTGTTCCTGTTATTTCACTTCTTAATACGAACTAGATTAAATTTATTTTATTTACGATTTTCCTTGGTTTCCCAACTGAAACATCACTTCCTAGTCTGAACTAAAACTTAATTTGTTGTATTTCCGTTTTGCTCGACATCCAAAACTGGTTGACAGCAACAATTATGAATTATTTTCAATATTTTTAAGATACTAATGTAAATGACTTAACATACGGCCTAATTTCTTTTTTGTAATGTATATATTTGCCTATATAGCTTTTTTCTAACCAAAATTTCTTTATTTCTTCAATTATTTAGCTAGTTCTGTATACTTTCTTTTATGTCTCTCTTCAGCTACTTAGTTAGATGTATGTAGTTATTCATCTTTCATCTCTCTCTCTTCAGCTAGTTAGTTAGTTCTATGTAGTTATCTATCTTTCATCTCTCTTCAGCTAGTTAGCTAGTTCTGTATACTTATCTTTCTTTTATGTCTCTCTTCAGCTAGTTAGCTAGTTCTATCTAGTTACCTATCATTTTTCTCTTTAGCTACTTAGCTATATCTTTGTAGTTATCTATCTTGATTTTTTCTGTTTGTCCTTTTCTTTGCTCTTTGTGTTACGGTATTAAAATTATATTTCACCTTTTGCTATTTAAAATATTTCTTTTCAGTTTTATGCATATATTTCTTTCTATAGACCGCTTACAAAATAGTATCCTCTCTTGCTTGAGTTTGACGAACCTATGAAACCTAATGCTACTACAACTTAATTTACCTTAGCTTTGACAACATGCCTTTTAAGTAAACTTTATATTTTATATCTTTAAGTTATCTTATTCCTGCTTCTCTTTTTTATTAGTCGTAAGTGTTTTTTTAAATTGGTTTCAAGATGCTCTATCTTATTTCTGTGATTACTTCATTCGTAGCTCTTGGTAGATCTTTTTGCTTGGTTTCTTTAGTGATCTCATGTTGCAACTCATTTTTGATGGCTTTTAGTATGATTTAACCTAGATAATCTGAGTATTTTATTTTGAATTAATTTAAGTTTCACTTTTTTTGATATTCCTGTCTTTGTACGTTTCATTCTTCATAATGTAACTTATTATTTTTAGTTCTGCGTATTGCCTAATCTTTTTCTTGTAAATAATGCTAAGTAAGAGTTTTTAGGTTTTGTTAATTAGTCAAAATGAAGTTATTAATAAGCTCATACATGATTTTCTTTCTTGGAATGTTCCTATTCTGAACTAATCTTAAGCTATTTGAAAAGTTTCTGTCCCTTGTTTGCTAATCTATGTCTGTTTAGTATACTTTTTGCTTGGGTTCTTCTCCTTAGTATTCTCCTTGTTTGGGTTCTTCTCCTAGTTGGTATTATTAAGGCTACTACTGGAATTTCTAAAGATGTTTGTCCGATATTCTATTATGTTTAGTATTTTCCTTGCTTGGGTTGTTTTCCTATTTGGTATTATTAGCACTACTACTGGTATTTCTAAAGATGTTTGTCCGATATTTTATTCTGTTTAGTATACTTGTTGCTTGGTTTCTTCTACTATTTGATATTATTAGCACTACTACTGATATTTCTCAAGACGGTTGACTAGTATTCTATTGTGTTTAGTATACTTGTTGCTTGGCTTTTGCTGCTATTTGGTATTATTAGCACTACTAGGGATATTTCTCAAGATGTTTGGGTGCTATTCTATTGTGTTTAGTATACTTGTTGCTTGGTTTCTTCTGCTATTTGATATTATTAGCACTACTACTGATATTTCTCAAGACGGTTGACTAGTATTCTATTGTGTTTAGTATACTTGTTGCTTGGCTTTTGCTGCTATTTGGTATTATTAGCACTACTAGGGATATTTCTTAACATGCTTGAGTACTATTCTATTGTGTTTAGTATTTTCCTTGCTTGGCTTCTGCTGCTATTTGCTATTATTAGCACTACTACTGGTATTTTTCAAGATGTTTGTCTGCTATTGTATTATATCTTCTTTAACCTAATCCAAGTTATTTGACATTAGCTATCCTGTCTCTTATGTTTCTGTATATAACAGAAGCTTTCTGTTTGTGTATAATCCAAATTTGTTATGTTTTGTCATCTATCTTTATGCATGTTTTTTTGTGATGTTTTCTTCTTATGCCTGCCTTTGTTTTTTCTTTGTATTTTTTGTACTCTGTTTTCGTAGACATTATTTTTATAAATGTTCCCTTTAGGTCTCTCATTACAATACTAGTAACTCAACAAAACTCCATTGACATCTCCTGTATACCTTTTCTTGAACAAAATCCACATCTTCCTAGTATCTTATAGTACTGATATTTGAAAATTTAATTTAATTCTAACAGAACCAAATGGGGTATACATATTTCAGAAAATATATAGCTTTAGATACACTCAATATCATGTTCTTCTATCTTATATTAGGCATACCATATAGTATACTAACATATAAGATAAATGTAGATATATCTGTAATGTAAATATAGATATATAGTTATAGATATTGATATAGATATAGTTATAGATATATCTAATGCAAATATAGATATATAGTTATAGATAGATATAGATATAGTTATAGATATAGATATATCTGTAATGTGAATATAGATATATATTTATAGATAGATATAGATATAGTTATAGATATAGATATATCTGTAATGTAATTATAGATATATAGTTAGATACGAGGTTTTATATTATATAGTATATACTACAGCATATGTTCTAACACATGTTATGTTATATTTTAGGTAATTCTTTTGTGGCAATACCATTATTACTGGTGTAGTACTAAAAGTATCAGAAGTGACTACCAAAAGTACCAGAGGAGCAAGATATTTTCTGCTACCAAAAGTATAATTTTTTATTCCTTTGTAATAAATTATTCAAATAGAGGAACTATGTTGCTGCAAGAGTATTATTGAAAATAATACGACTTATTTGTACGTTCGCAGCGTAGCTGCTTTGAGTTTGTGTAACAAACGAATTATTTACAAGTTCGAAATTTTTAGTATTTTTGGAACATATTTGGTATGCTCACACGAAGTGTTCGAGTAATTTATTGCGAGAGGTTAAATAAATAAGGAGTTTGCACAGCAAACGAACCAATAAATAAGCGGAGTTTTCGTAGAAAACGAATTTGTTAATAATACGAGGGGTTAAATAAATAAAAAATAACATTGAAAGACCAAGTAGAAATAGTCAAACATATAAAAAAGGAACATTGAAAGATCAATAGAAATAGTCAAACATAAAAAAGGAACATTTAAATAACAAGTAGAAATAGTCAAACATAAAAAGGAACATTTAAAGAACAAGTAGAATTAGTCAAATACATAAGAAAGAAAGAACATTTAAAACAAAGTAAAAATAAAAAGAAAGGTTAGCTTAAGTTAGGTTAAGTTAGTTTGATTAAAAATTCTAATATTGATAGCATTTTAACAATGAGTGTTATTTAAAATAACACGACTTACTTGTACGTTCGCAGCGTAGCTGCTCAGAGCTTGTGTACCAAGCGAAACATAAAAAAAAAGAAATAAGAAGCGATATAATAAAACGATCACACACTCTACGAGTGTTCTCCTTAAAAATAATCAGAAAATAAATTACAAGTGATATTTCTTTTATTTCAGGACAACAGATTGGAGATTGTAGAAAACTAGTAACGAGAAGTTAGAACGAAATTCCAAGGTATCGAAGTTCACAGAAGTAAGTATCATAAAGTCTGCTCGAGGAATTTTCACATAGTACACATTATTATATAATATCTAAAGTTTATTTTTTCGCATGCAATATTTTTTGTAAGATAAAGTTGTAGCACTTTAAAAATTTTAAAGCATGCATTTTGTTATTACGTAACGTTTTTTTGTTAACAACAGTTAAATTTCTTCTTGCATTCCTCTTTTCTTTTGAATTTATTTTGTTTACATGTAAGTTTTTTTCTGTGGCATGCAACTTGTCTCGGAATAGTAGCACACATCATAGTTTTAAGTTACATGCAAGTAGTTATGTTATACAGTTAATTCTTATATGATGAATATTATTGTAAATAATACGAGAGAATAAGAAAATAAGATGGGAAAACAGAATACTTTTATCACTACTTAAAATTTTCGTCTATACAGCACTTATTTTTTAAAAACATGCATATTTTTATTTAAAGTTTGTCGTGTTTGAATTTTAGAATACAGTTTTGTTAACAATACTTAAAACCTTTTTCTTGCATGCAACATTAGTTATTTTTTAAAAGCATACATTTTTCTTTTATGTTAAAGTTTGATTTGTCAGCATGCATTTTTAACAACTCTTAAAAAAGTTTTTTTATTACATGCAACATCAATTATTTTTAAAAGCATCCATTTTTCTTGTACTGAAGGTTTTCTTTTCAGCATGCAATTTTTTTAAGAACATTTTTTTTCTAATTTGAAGTTTGTCGTGTTTAAATATTTTTAGCATACAATTTTGTTAACATTAGTTAAGATTTTTTTTGCATTCAACAGTTAAATGTTTAGAATATATACTTTCATTACATGTAAATAAATTTTAAATATACAATTACTAGTAACAACATATATTACCATTACATGTTACGTTTGTTAAACACATAACAAAAAGTTTTGACAACATGCATTTAATGTTTACATGCAAGTTAATTTTAAATATACAATTACTAGTAACAACAAATATTATCATTACACGTTACGTTTGTTAAACGCATACCAAAAAGTTTTGACAACATACAATTAATGTTTACATGGAAATTAATTTTAAATAAACAATTACTAGTAACTACATATATTTTCATTACATGTTACGTTTAAGTTAAACATATACGAAAATTTTTGATAGCATGAATTTAATATTTTCAACATATAGTTTAGTAATACACATTTTTTCAAACTTATAATGTTTCATGTAAAGTAATATTGTTTCTTATTATTACAGCACCCAAGTGTTTCATCTCAACTGTGAAAACAAGAGACAGATTTCCTAAGTTTGACCGGCGGTGGTAAGTGTTCATACATTTTTTATTAGTTTTTTTTTTAAATTCGTTAGTAAACAGAAATATTTTTACCTACATAAATGAATTGGCAAAGTAACAAACAAAAGATTTTAATCTAGTGAAAAAAACAAATATAAAGAATAACTAAAATTAATTACACAAAAATAACTTAATTATGAGCAATTGAATTTTTACAATTAACAGTTACAAAACGTGTGAAGAATTGTATAGATACAATTTAAATAAAATTCATGTTTGCAATCGTTCATATTAAAAATTGCAATGAAAAAGTTTCATGTAATGAAACGAAAGTGTGAAGAATTGCAAGCTTGCAATTTCAAAAATTGTAGATTGACATTACACAGTTAAAAGCATACGAAGAATTACAATGAAAGAATTTCATGTTACGAATCGTAAGAATCAAGAATTGAAATTTAGAACTAACGAGTTTCATGTAATGAATTAATTATACGTACACAGGATAGCTGTTCTATAATTTTTGTTTGAAACATTCAAAGTAATGATAATTACATTTTCTACATTATAAGTAAATTGGAAATATGAAAAAACAACTTACTAATACAACTTACTAATATAAATATTAATTTTCACGGAATATAAAGTAGTAGTAGAAAAAAATAAAATATCGCTAATTATTACTTAATGTATAAAACTATCGTTAGTAGTCACCAACAACATTTTAGAAATAAAGTTACGCTTATATTAAAATGATATCAAACTGATTTGTTTGTTTCATAATTTTGTTCACTGATAAATTTCTTTTGTTAATGATTATTTTTTTATTTTTTTTCGTTTTCATCACTGCTGTTGTATTGTATCTTTACTTAGGAAACTCTAACTTTGTTGGGAGCATGTTAATTATTTATTCTTTCGTGTTATTTATTATAACACTCGTAAAAGAATATTTGGAAACGTTAAAAGTTGTAAGCTGATAAATTATTTGCTTCTATGATTTGTTATTTAGCTTTAAACCCCTTTCTAACCCTTTTCTTTTAACCTATTTCTTTTTGTATTTCTTTCTTTCATTATTTCGTTTAAATTTCTTTCTTTTTTATGTTTTCCTTACTATGTTATGCTATTTCCTTTTTTTGTTCTATTATTTATGTTTGCTACTGAATCTTTTCCTTCCTTAAAATATTTCTTTTGTCTTATTATGTTTAATTTCTCTGTTCTAAACTAAGCTAACCTAACCTTTCTTTTATTGTATTTATTATTTTGTTTTCCATTTGATATTTCCTTACTATGATATTTTCTTCCTTTTTTTTCTATTATTTGTGTTTGCTACTAAATCTTTTTCCTTTGTCTTATTTCTGTGTTAAATTTCTATTCTAAAGTAACGATACTAACCTAACCTTTATTTATTTATTTCTTTATTATGTTGAATTTTTCTGATCTAAAACTAAGGAGACTAAGCTAACTTTTTTTGTATTTTGCTTGCTATGCGATTTTAATTTATATGCTTATTGAAGAAGCTTTATGAACAACAGGGTTGGGAGAATATTAGGAAACTTGTTCTTAAAAGTTGTGAACTGTTACATAATTTGTTCTAATCTTCCCTCCTTTTATATTTTTTAGTATATTGCTTTTCTTTGATAAGTTTTTCTTCTGTATGTTGTAACTGAATCTTTTTGTTTGAATGAATGATTAATGTTTTTCTTGTTATTTTATTTTCTTGGTTTATGTTGTTAAACTTTTGTTGTTATGTGTTCGAAAATTTATTTCGGGAAATTAGTGTGTGATTATCGTTTTTCTACAAGATTACAAACTAAATCATCTGAGTACGAGACTTTAAACTAAATGCATTTGGGTACGAGATTACATATTGAAAAGTATAAATCGAACGCAGCAAGCTGCGCCGCGCACTATACAAGTAATAGTGCTAGACTGAAGACGTTCCTTGTTGTACACTACTTGTTGATATTGCAAACTTACATTACTTAATTAAAAGTTACGAAAATTCACATTTATAGTTATTGGGAAGTATTGTAGCATTTACCGATAAACTTTAATCCCATTGTCGGTGTGCTGAAAAATTTACGAAGCTTTGTTATTTTCAATAAGTTTATTTTCGGAAAACTTCGGCAATGTTCGTAAAACTTCGGGAAGGTTCGTTAATTTTCGGAACCATTCGTGTAGTATTTACAATATTTTCGTGTATATAAGACAGATAAAATTGAGCGGACAGTTAGTAGTGAAGAATCATTGAAAACGTGAAGACGTTTCTGGTTTACACTGCGTGGTGCAATTAGCCTGAAGAAAATTTTATTACGGCAAATTGTAAATTGCTGCTAGCGGAAACTAGTGAAGGATTTACCGATAAACTTAGAAGTATATATTCGGTAAACTGAAAAAGTAACGGGAAGTTATATTATTATAGTTAACGGTAAATATTAGTGCCATTACCGATAACCTTTTAAGTGTATTTTCGATAAAGTAAGAACTAAATCTTTTGTGAGCTGAAACAAGTTACGGAAAGTTTTATTATAGTTACCAACAAGTACTGGTGAAATTGTTAATAAAGTTAAAACTGAATTTTCGGTAAATCTTGTGAATTAAACGAAGTTGTATTACAGTGAAATAGTAAAGTATTAAGGGCATGTTTGGTAAACTGACACGTAACAATGTGATTTATAGTTATCGTCAGCTGTGAAAGGATCCTTAAAACTGAATCTTTGCTGAATTTGTTGTTTACAATTATCGTTGTGCGGCCAGTAAAAAATACTGTGAATTTAACTTGAACATATATTAATAAAATATACACCAATATAATATTTGATTACAGATGGCTTGTACAAGTGCAAACGACCTAAGTGAACTATTAATCATGGCAGAACGCTTCGGATATGAGGCAGCCGAAGTTGTTTATTACACGTGGAAGATGATAGTACAAAAATTTCATAGCAACGAAGTGCGTGTACGTAGTCCTGAATATGAGCGTTTTTTGCAGGCGCTATTTAGACATTATGGGGCTGTTCAGGAAATTATTTTGGCAACCTGTGAATCCGCTGCTGATATTTCTGATTTATATCAGTGCGGATTTTTCGTGAGGATAGTATAAAAAATCAAGCTTGTGAAAAGTTCAACCAGCTGCTATTAGCAGGTAAAACTGATGGTTTACTTGGTGATGCTGCTGCTGAGCAATTAGGTAATCCTGTAAACTTACCAGGGCCAAGCACTGCAAGATCTGGGGAACCTGTGAACTTAACTGGATTTGGTTCTGTGAAATTTGACGAAGTACCTAAGGCAATGGATGGTATGGGTGCACAACAATTTGAAGTAGTAAAGAGTACATCCCGCACATATGCTTACTTTGGGCTAAAGGGGACAGAACTAACCATTAAGTGTATGGGTTCAAAGTTGATTTTGTAATGACCCATACATTAAAGGATGTTGACAACAACACCTTTGTAGGAATAACTATCGAGAGCACTGCCTCGAAGATAAACAAACCAATTTATCTGTCATGGCGCAGAAAACCGGAATTGAACCCTGAGGTCCTCTTTTCCGTAGTGGAAAATACTCTCAACAGTAATGAGGAGTTCCTAATCGGAGGTAATGTCACATTTAAGGTGCATACTGTGCATCTCCGAAAGGGAAGAGGTAAAAGACGTGAACGAACCATTAAGAAATATCTTCCATTGGGTAACTTCTTGGAAGATAAGTTACTTCCTATGGAAAAGGATGTGTACTGCCTCCCAAAGAGTGTAATTCTTGGGATGGCAAGGGCCGAACAACGATATGCTCAAGTGTATGATTTGAAGAACAATCCGAAACGATTGTTGAAACAGGCAAGAAAACTAGCTATAAAACTAGGATAAAACGCTCCAGATAAAAATGGATGTACTTTGAACGACGTGAAAAAAATACAAAACCACCTCGCACCTAAGTACCAGATCGTTGTATACGAAAGAAATCAAATGACACGAGAATTTTATGTGATATATCCGGGGATTAAGGGTGGTAAGCAAATATATTTGCTATACGAAGATAATCACTACCAACTGATAACTAGTGTCCGTAAACTTCTGGGAACCGACGGGTTTTGTAATCATTGCTTGCAGGGGTACAATGAGTCTGGTATTTTTCATAAGTGTGAGTTAGGTGGACATATTGTGAAAAGTACCACGAGTTATCGACCTCTGATATGCAACGAAAATGCGATGATTGCCATAGATTGTTTCCGACAAATGAGTGCTTTGATAATCACAAAGATGTCACCGGACGAGGCAAGAGTGTATGTGATGTGGTTAGGGTGTGTGATGAATGTGGTGTTATGTTTGATTTGAGACGCCGTCGTAATTCTATGCATAAATGCGGGGAACGTTTGTGTAAATCATGCTATAAGCATGTTGAACGTGACCACGTATGTTATGTGCAAAACCATGAACTTACCCGGGTAGAAAATTTTTTGGACATAGTCTTTGATGTAGAGACTATGCTTCTAGATACAAATACTGAGGACGAACAGGAGCATATAGTAAATCTTGTTTGCGCGCAAATGATTTGCTATAAATGTAAGGGTAGCAGTTTAGACATACCATGCTTTGAATGTGGAAATGAAAATGGAAAACGTGAGTTTTCTTTTAAAAACATCGACGAGTTTATTCACTTTGTGTTAATATCTCGTCCGAAGTTTGAACGTACAATTGTATTGAGCCATAACGGATCACGCTATGATATCCATTTCTGTCTTAAAAATCTCATTCAAACCCACCATCTTACACCATCAATGACAATGACGGGGCACAAAATTACCGAGTTTCAAGTCGGTAATCATTTAATCTTTCACGATACATTTCTTTATATGGGAGTTAAATTATCAAAACTCCCGAAATCATTAGGCCTTTCTGGAAATTTAAGGAAGGGAGATTTCCCATACTTGTTTAATACACCAAACAATCAAAATTATGTAGGCAAAATTCAGAACATTAAGTATTTTGATCCTGAAAATCGTGCTCCGGAAGAACAACAACAATTAATCGCCTGACACCAAGAACGTGCTGCAAGTGTCGAGCAGTATGACCTGCAAAAAGAGATGTTGGAGTATTGCCGCAATGATGTGAGAATTTTAGCAGAAGCGGTTATCAAGTTTTCGGATATGGTAGATGAGAAAACTGGCGGAATCCAGTGTTTCATTTCATCCGGAACCATAGCCAGTCTTGCTATGCTTACATACTGCACTTTGTATTTACCCAAAGAGTCAATTGCAATTATTCCACCTCTTGGATTTGACTACCGCGATCGGCAAAGTGTAAAAGCTTTGCAATGGTTGCGGTATATGAGCGAAACAAGAGGTACTGAAATTCAACATTCAGGGAATGGCGGCGAAAGACGATTTGGAAAATACAAGGTGGATGAGTATGAGCCATCTAGTAATACTGTTTATGAATTTCATGGGTGTTTTTCCATGGGTGTTTGACCTGTTACCCTGATATGCACCATGAACAGCTTGACGCGTCCTCACCCCATCGTACAGCCATGCAGCAAAGGTACGAAGCGACCGTTATTAAATCCCAATATTTAAAAGAACATAATCTCAATGTTGTTGAGAAATGGGAATGTCAGTGGGATGACCAGGTGAAGTCCGACATGCCCATTCAAGAGTTTATTAAATCTCGGTGTAATGATCTTGTCGATCATTTGGTTCCCAAGCACGGATTTAATGGCGGCCGAACTGAATGCTTTAATGCCTTGTATAAGTGTACTGATGAGGAGTATATTCAGTATCTAGATGTCACTATCCTCTACCCCTGGGTAATGGCTCGTAAACTGTTGCCAGTGGGTGCGCCAAAAATTCATAGGGGGCCGGACTTTCCAGAAATGGAAAGTGTTCATGGTATGGTTAAATGTACCGTTTTGCCTCCAAGTGAATTATTCTTTCCAATCCTGCCATATGTTGCACATGGCCGATTACTTTTTGGCTTATGTCGCACATGTATGGAGGAAGAAAGTGTTACCGAATGTTTGCATAGTGAAAATGATCGTGCTATTACTGGCACATTCTGCTCCCCAGAATTGCATAAAGCACTTCAAAACGGATATAAGATACTCAAAATAAAGGAAGTTTGGGAATTTAACCTGGTTGGTGGCGAGGAAGAAAAATCGAATAGTCTGTTTAAAGACTATGTGAATTCTTTCCTTCAAATGAAGCAGGAGGCTTCAGGTTTTCCTACATCATGTCAAAGCGAAGGAGACAAACAAAAATACATTGAAGAGTATCATGCCCACGAAGGCATACAATTAAATTACAATAATATTAGAACAAACCCGGGTCTGAGGTATATTGCTAAAATATTCCTCAATTCACTTTATGGAAAATGGGGACAGAGAACCGATCTTCCACAATCAAAAGTCGTTGACACTCCGGAAAGACTTTTGACGTACCTGCTGTCACCGCAATACGAGGTACAAACAGTAACACCCATTGGTCAACGCCATCTCCTAATCACTTACAAAGACATTGAAAGCGAAAATAAACCATGGAAGTTTTCAAAAGTCGTGCTTGCTTCGTTCATCACGTCATGGGCAAGACTTCGTCTTCATGACCTATTGACTGCTGCAGGACCAGACCATGTTCTTTATTGTGACACAGACAGCATTATGTTTGTGCAGCAACGAAATAGAGAATCCAATCTTACAACCGGATCCTACCTGGGAGAACTAACTAATAAAGTACCAAAAGGGTGGGAAATCGATATGTTTATTGGATTAGGGGCTAAAAATTATGCGTATAGAATGAAAGAAATTGGGTCGGGAAAATTTGATTATGTATATAAAATTAGGGGAATCACTTTAGACAGTAGAACGCGAAAGGAAATTAATTTTGAGCATTTTTACAAATTAATTCAAAACAAAATTGAGAAAAAAGAGCTTAAGTTTCCAGGGAGAATTGTACGTAAGGCTGGGTCTTCTATTGTCTCTAAAACACAAGTAAAAACACATCGTAAGGTTAGTAATAAACGACAAAGACTAATCCCTGACAGTGAAACAGATTATCGTAGTATTCCATATGGTTATCGAAGGCAACGTCTTGTTCTGTGAGGAGTGTGTGAATGAAAACAAGAGTAAGTGTGTTGTAAATATGTAAATAGTGTTGTAAATATTGTATATATATATTAATTGTATGAATGAAAGGAGATGACTATGGCAATTTCGCAAAACATTGCTATACTGCCTCGGATATAGCATATAATTATTCACATCATTGGGTTTCTTTCTTGCATTCACAAGTACTGAATATTATATTATCCTCATACCCCATACTGCATTGCGTTAAATACCATCGTACACGGATCATCATGCATTGTAAATATGTAAATATTGTATAAATGTAAATATTTTTTTAAATATTGTAAATATGTAAATATTCCAAGTGTAGTAAATATGTAAATATTGTATATATGTAAATACTCTTTTTTTAATATTGTAAATATGTAAATATGTAAATATACGAATAAAAAAGCAACAATTATTGGAAAATGTAAATATAAAATTACAATATAATAAAAACAACAATTATTCATTTTTTTCTATTTAAATAGTGTATTTAAACCAAAAACAAACCAATAAAAATAAAAAAAATTCGATGTTATGTTTTATTCCTATACCTATATACATCTAATATCAAAACGTATGTATATTCTGTAATATAAAGGAAAAATACATGAACTGCTTCATATCAAGTATCATACAATTAAATTTATTTACATGGTTTAATAATGCTTTATGTGACGCTCTTACTTTTTTAAAAAAATGTGTGTTATGCATATATATATTCATTAAACATCAAATAAGTATGTGTATTCAATATAAGATAAAGAAAGAATGTATATATTTAT
This sequence comes from Thermobia domestica, assembly GCF_964235325.1. Classification (NCBI taxonomy): domain Eukaryota; kingdom Metazoa; phylum Arthropoda; class Insecta; order Zygentoma; family Lepismatidae; genus Thermobia; species Thermobia domestica. The sequence continues at coordinate 306,021,431 of NC_137459.1, forward strand.
TTATGGACAATAATAATTCTTAATACGGTATGCTTATATATTTTTCTACAATAACTATTCCGAAATCGTAAATCCACTTTGTGGGCGGTCAGTGTGGTTCGTGTGTCCTCGGCGTGCGTCGCGAAAGGACGTCAATGGTAAGTAAATATATTTTATTTATTTATTCAATAATTTTAATTGGTACAACAACATAAATTCATAATTACAAATTAGTTTCATTCTCCGAAACATTATGTATATATACATCATAAAAAATCGTAATTAGGGATTCATCTCATTGTGCGGAACATTATGTCGTACGTAAATAACAATTACATATGTAAGTCATATAAAAAATTAATTCATATTATCATTAACACCCCATACTCTTTTATAAGTTCAATTACATACATCGTACTCGTTCATGACCTCAATTGCAAAATACTCATTGCGCTATTAGCGTAATTAGACTCTCATTGAAAATACTCATTACTTCAATTACCAAAAAACTGAGATTTTTACGGGTTACCTACTTAGTAATAATAATACTTATTATTACCTCGTAGAAGATTAAAAGCTAGGAGCTAATTATCGCTCCGGTCATACCGTTACAAGCAGAAACGTGACATTTGGCAAGAATATTTCGGTTTTCTTTAATGTTGCCCACGAGAAGAGAAATTTCTCATCTTGTTTCTAAGACAAACAAAATAACATGAGAATTAACATTTTACATTCGAGACGGAATAAGTGTAACTCAAATTATCATGTCGCTTTAGAGATGGGAAAAGAGACGGGACTAAAAGTATCGTAAACATTACTCGTCTTGTTACCATTCTCGAAATAGTGCATGTCCATTGTTTAAGTAACAATCGCTCTGTAGACGGAATTTCTTAATATTTTTGTTACTTTCTATTTTACAGCTAATTGAAATATGGTCTGTGTAGGTATTTTTTTTAGCAAAGCTTTTAAACTTACTTCTGCATATCCTAAAAAATAGTATATTATATGTCTTACTGTTGAGTGATATTCAATTATTTCTATTACAGTTGTTTTTCTTAAAACATACAGTAGAACACTTTCTACATTAAACGTTAGTGGAAAGCTTTTGTTTAAAATGTGGGTAGTTGCAGAGGTGTATCTCGAAGGTACGGAAACCCTTCTTCTAAATCCCTACGTTTAAGTAAGTTTTTCCAAATTTTAGACCTACTTTGAAACTTTTAATACCATTAATATTACTATTGTTCTTATAATAATAATAATAATAATAATAATAATAATAATAATAATAATAATAATAATAATAATAATAATTATTATTATTATTATTACTGAATATTTGAGACCTAAATATTATGTCATATTCTAATGCAAATAAGCATACTGAACTTAAGAAAAATCAAAAGAAATTTGTTGGACCCTCTATAAGGATAAATTGCATTATAAGAGATACTTTGGAAGGAAAAGAGAAGAGGGAAATAAGGTCTCTGCTACTGAACAATATGAAAATCGAACCTTCGCATCCCTTAACAGAAACTTAGTAGGATTTATCTTCATCACAATAGATAGTAACGCCCTTTCTTTCGGTAAAAGTCTTTGTTTGATGTTTGCTTTATATTGACATGTTAACAAAATATACATACAAAATATACTTCGTATTTACCAATTTTGGTTGAACGAAATAATGGAACGTGTTTGAAAATGACGAACGGAAATATTATTATTATTATTTTAGTAAGACTGGAAGAACGTAGAAACAATTTCACAATGTCGTTTCAGACAAATTTATGACTCATACTAGACCTTAAGGATGACAGTTTTGTATTCATGAATTGTTTGCGTAACACGCCGTTTTCAGACAGTAGGAATCGAGAGTGTAGACTGTGACGTCATGTTTGTTTTCCCCCGGTGAAGGAAGTCTTTTGAGGTCCAACTGGTAAGAACGAGATAAATTGACTATGTTTTATGTTATTATACATCAGAAACATCAACTTTGTAAATTATAAGATATATCTGAATTTCGTAGGAGGGACTCGAACCCCGCACCCCTGACTCACGAAACGACTACTCAAGCCACAATCCTGAGACTGCTTTTCTAAGTAAGAGTCAAGATACACTCGTCTATATTACAAATTGCAAACGTTTACGATTGCGCTATTTTTTATTAACGATGAAACACTGATTTCGGTCAGGATAAAATACTATAGTCCAGAGAATTTAAGTTTATTTTTTTTTTTTTTTACAAAAGACCGAAAGTATCTCCGTAACTTATCTCTGTTATATTCGGTTATTCTCATTTTACATTTATTTCCAGTAACGTTGAACGACAAGGACACGAACACAAATACATCGAGGACATTTAATATTTCAAAGGTTATCCCATCGGGAATCGAAACTGAGACCCCGCCAACTGAACTATCTGATGGGTGGAATGCCTTGTTCGTTCCCAAGGGAAGTAAGCTTGTGATGGACAACATCTTGCTCTTGGGTCTTGGGACGCTCCCACTTTCTCATTCTACCAATTTGTCTAACATAGTTCAATTGCTTTAATCATAGTCTTCCTCAACATAACATGCATAATCGTGGGTCATTAAACGTAAATATTACATTTTCTAGCTGTTAACCCAAACCAATCCGAATCAAAAAGCAGTTGCATATTATTGCTCATTAAAATGTTTTCACAAGAAAATATGTAGAAGAAAACGGGGAATCGTAATCGTGTTTCGCTTTAGGTGAAGGTATTATGAGTCTGCTGTTTCACTTTTGAATGGAATTACGATTTACAGTTTCTTTTCTACATATTTTTTTTGTGAAAACACGTTAATGAGCAATAATATGAAACTGCTTTTTGATTCGGATTGGTTTGGGTTAACAGCTAGAAAATGTAATATTCACGTTTAATGACCCACGATTATGCATGTTATGTTGAGGAAGACTATGATTAAAGCAAGTGAACTATGTTAGACAACTTGGTAGAATCAGAAACTGGGAGTGTGGAATTTTGCAAATTTTGCAAGTGGCATATAATGAATATCTTCAAAAGTAATTGTTTGAACTTTGCCGTATTTAATATCAGAGATTGTTGCTATATGTAATAATGGTGCTTTTGCATCACCTAAAATTTGATATTGTATAATATCTGTATGCATAAAAATTTGTTGTGAATATCCAATATCTACGTATGGTTGTTTGAATACGCAACGTTCTTTTACAAGATCCGATTTTTCAAAAAAAATAATTGTAAAGCTAATGTAGGTGATAATGTAACTGATTATACACGTTCATCACATTCAACATGTACAACGTTTGAAAAACTAAAACTTATAAAAGTTGATATTGCGTTTAATTACTCTAGTAAATGATGAATGGATGGATAATATCCAACAATAACTTTACTTTTCATAGCCTCTGCATTTTTGAATTTGTACCATATAACATTTTCACCTTCGGTAACATTATAACACTTCAATGGAATATATACTTCACTTAACTGGGATTGTGATCGGATTGTGATAATCGTATATTAATATTTTTCATTGACCCTTTTACATTTTGGGATTATTTAGGTAATTTTAGGCTTTCAGTCAAGCAGCTACAGTACAAACATTATTGATGCTAGGATCATGGTTCGTACCTCGTTTTTTTTTTTGTAATAAAGCAGAGTTTCCAACTACATTAGTAAAATTTCCCTATTACGTACCAATGCGAGAAATTCCATCTGAAATTGGGAGAAAGGGATTTAAAAAAAAAACAATCCTCTTTTATCGCGAATTTCTACGCTCAAATGTATGACACGCACATGCGAATGGTAAAGGAAACTTTGCTTCATTGTGAAAATAATGAGGAACGAAGAATGTACGGAGAAAAATAGTCTTGACGCTATAGACGTTTTATCAATTTTCCCTCGATAATACATTTTCAGTTAATTTCTATCCAATCCACTTTAGCATAAAAAGTAATCAATATAGGACCATGAATCGTACCTCTTATTGGTTGGCATGAATAGGCTTTTCCAACGGTATAACTTACATATCCCTAAAGTGTACCTGAGAGAAGAAAATACACCCAAAGGTAATTTTTTTGTAAAAATCCCTTTTTTCGACTTGAGCAAGATTTTCGCGCTTCTGGTACATGATAAGGAAATTTGAGTGCTACATTTGGAAACTGTGCTTCATAACGAAGCCAACGATGTACAAATTGTTTCCAAGATTAATACGGATGCGTCACGGTTTTTTTTAATTTACCCTTTTTAAAAACCGCTTCGTTATTTATTACGTCACTGTCCCCAGGCATCTGACACGTGACTGCAAAATGCCCATAAAACATGTTTTCTTGGTCCGTCCATACTTGAATAAATGCAAAAAACCAGTGTGAAAAGCTTTACTAGAGATTTATAAAGCAAATTTTGAAAGTCGGCGCCACGGCCTGTATACAGGCAAAAAATGTAAAAGGGTTAATTAATAAAATATGTTGGACTATTTGTAGGATATACATTTGTACTAGCGTTTCAAACTAATGTAATATAAAAACTGTCATCAATATTTTCAGAAATCATTCTCATTTAAAGTGAAGTGTCAAGTTTGAAATCCGAAAACGAAATGGTGATTTCAATCCGTGCTCACCTTTTAAGTTTACTTCTATCGTATCAAAATATTTCTTTTCAACTTTAATATAATGCGGTGTGTGAAACAAAAGGTTTTACATGACCGTGCTTTACGTTATATACTCTAAGTTTTCGAACTATCGGGCCTATATTTTGTTGTTGTTTTACAATATCAACGCACACATTAATTGTATCCGGAATATTATAATCTAAATTACATCAAAATTTTCCACGTGTTAATATCAAAAGAAAATTTCTAACTTTTGTGTATACAACATTTTTAATATCAAGTGTATATTCATTAATAAATCCAAAAATAAAGTTGTAATCCCGGTGTAATATCAACCTTACATTCATCTTCTAATTTTAAACAATATTTTATAAAAATCTGATTTTTATTTTGTAAATATTGTAAGATACGAACATTTTCAGGAATCAACTGAAGAATAGATTCAATAGAAGAATAATATCTTGATGCTATTGAAACTTCATGACGTTTAACTTTATCATTGATAACAGTAGTAATTAAAATTCCTTAATTTTCACCAACATTATAAAAACTCCACGGAATATTAATTTGTGTTAATGCAACATCATATTCCCTATGACTTAAATCAATAGGTTGTGCTAATTTAACTCGTAATGAAGCTGTAGTATTATTATCGGTAAGTTTACTACTTGCATTTGAAGGAAGAGTAACGTAAAAGTTTTGTGTAAATTTGAATTCATGTTGCAGACTGAATAGAATCTGATCTAATCCACGAATTCATACTTGACGGATATCCCAACCATTTTACGTAAATCCTCCCATTTTTACGTTTTAATTAGATACGTTTTCTTTGAATTTATAATTACTTTTTGTAATTTTCGTGCTTAAAATATTCCTTTAATTTCTTCAACATTCCAATATTTTAATTTATATGTTACACGATTTGATTTAATACATTTATCTACAATACATATATCTTGTGACCATTTAGGTAAATATCTTCTTTCTAATATATGTTTATACTTACTAACACGGACATAATCACCAGGACTAAATTTACAACATATATTTTTCTTATTCATTCTATTTCCGTATAATGTTCCATATTTGAATCGCATTGGAATCATTTACTTGTGCAGGTGCCATTTTAATACTTGAATGATATGATTGATTCTAATTATTTACAATTAGATCCAAGACATTACTATAAGTATTCTTTGCAGGGAAGTAACGATACGATTTTTCTTTTAATGTTCTTATTAATAGTTCTGCTCACATTTAATTTCGAAATGAAGACTATAATGATTAATTTAATATTCTGTAAACAATTGTTTCAATGACGATTATAAAATTCACCGCCTATATATGTATGTACGTTAAACAAGAGTAACTTTATTTTTTTAAAAAAAATATTACTTTCGCCATCTCAGGACCTTTTGTTTTTAGAGAACACAACATGTATAACGTGAAAGATATCAATAAAACATAATATATATTGTTAATTTTTATTATACATTGCAATATTTTGCATATCTGCTAAATCAATTTGTAATGTGTCATTTGCTGCACTAACATAATACTTTTTACGTTCAAGAACTTTACGAGATGGTGCATGTAATGTATAAACATCTTGAGAAGCTATTTTTAATTTTCATTTTAGACATCTTTGTTTTAGGATGAAATGTTTGTATACTCCTTAGAGAATCGGGATTTGAATAATCATAATATATTTTTGATAATTTGCCGTTTAGACATATTATATTTTTTCCAATGTTTAAATAAATTAGCAAGTGCTGCAGGACTAGATGATTTTATAACCGCTACCAGGTTATAGAAGGATTTTTTGTGGACACTGTATATTTCGTAAAGACAGTGATTATTATTTTCGATTTATACTTTATTCTACAACGCACATAAGTTCTTTCTTTGGTGGGAATTGCTTCTTTCCCACACAATTGGACAAAGAAGTCTTTCATCATTTTTTCATATATATATTTAAAACATTGCTTTTACTGAGAACATTTCAGTTAGTGACTAATCATTTCAGTGTTTCTCCCTGACTCATTATATACACAGTGTATATTCTGCAGTTATTGGGAACTGAATTAAGTGCTTTCTTTAATCACTTATGGAAACATTACAATAGATTAGAGAAATACGGGCTGACCAGATGTCCCAGTAGCCAAAGTGGCACCAGCCTCACAGTTTTTGCAGCTCGTTATCTGTACTTTCTCACGCCAGTGTTATCGCCGTGTCTAGTGCATTATGGGCAGTTGACTAAAATTTAACATAAATTGTTTTCTATATTATGTTTGTATGTGCATATAGGTGAGTTAACTGAGTGATTTTTGAAATGAACTGCCAGCACTTTTCCGTTGACCATTGCAACCCGTAGCTTGAGCTTGGATGCTCGAGGAGTTCGACTCCGGTGTTGTACGCAGCCACCACGCACGTTGCGTTGGTTAAGTTTTGTGAAGGGGCACAAGCTATTTAGCCGGTGAAGGACGATTTCTTACGGCTAGCCCGAACTAGTGAAATCCCAGGTCCGCAGACCTTGTGCGTTTAAAAAGTTATATACGCGCCCTCCAATATCAGTATTCCACTGTGGAGATCTTCTTTTCGTTTATTTGCTGAAAATTCATCTTTACGCTGCAGGACTGTTCAGCGTAACAACTGGATTCATCGTGGGACGATCCAGACAACTTTTCCCCAGTGCTAATCCCCCAAGTGTGTCAATGGTGTGAGAGAAGAATTGGTAGTGATATCTGAATCATAATCATATATATATAAAGGACTATATTACCCGAAAGGAGCAAAGCGTGATTTCAGTGACGAAAATTATTTTATTTAGTCAGTGTCCAGTGTTGTGTTCATTCATCTTCGCTATTTTTTATATACAGTATATATGTGATAGTGTTCTAATAAATAAGTATAGTGTCATTTAATCCAGTGTGTTTTCGTTGTTTGTATGAGTGATGTTTGTGTGCGTTATGGTCTGGATGACCGTCTGATCGTCCGTGGGGTTTTCGAGACGAGACACCTGAACCTCTCGGCGCCTAATGCTCATCTCATTATTGAGACCGACGAGCTTTTTTGGAAACAGTTTGTAACCTTCCTTGGAGAGGTCTTCATCGTCCTGTCCAGGTAAGTTAAAGTATCAGGAGTATACTTATTGGTAGTACAACAAGCCACGGACAGCGAACAGAATACGGAGTGGTTACAAATAAATGGCGCCCAAACAGAGACCACGAATTCCTGCCGATTACAAATAAATGGCGCCCGAACAGCGACTCGAACACTGGGCGATTACAAATAAATTCCGCCCGAACAGCGACACGAACTACAGTTGGTTATAAATAAATGACGCCCGAACTACCGTCCCGAATCGAGACCATTGGTGCTCGAATATTCAAAAGATAAATATTTTAATATATCACTTCTTTTCCAGCTTAGAACCAGCAATCTGAAAAAAAAAACTTCTCTTTTAGGTGATTTCAATCATATCGTGTTGTGATATTATAGTTTATTCTAATTGTATGTTTTAAGCTTTATCTTGTTCAAGATGGCACACAAGGAAGTAGATTTGGCTACTAAGCTAGATTTACTTTTACAAAAAGCAGATAAGAACGAGGAGAATTTAGCTAGATTAGAACAAGGAAATAAAGAAAATATTGAATATTTAAAAAAGGAAAATAAAGAAAACCTAGCTAGAATAGAAAAAGAGCTAAAGAGTGAATTAGGTCAAAAGATAGACGCTTTACGGGACTTGTTTCGTGAAAATAGTCAGCAAATAGTAAATGCCGAAAACAAAACAGCGGAATGTGAACCCCAGTTACAGTCAGATGCTCCTACTGGATACGAAACACCGGAATTTGAGCCTCAGTTAGCGACTGATATTCCTAGTGTAAATAAAACATTGGAATTGGAACCTGAGCTAGAAACTAATACTACTAATGAAAAGGAAACGCAGGAATCTGAACTCAAACCAGAGACAGGTAGTCCAAACCAACCTCGTAAGAAACCTGACAATGATTTTATTCATTCAGAATCTAGTGAAAATTACGAACATATGATTATAGACGACAGAAGTCGCAAGCGCACAACAACAGTTGTCACAAACTACAGGGTAAAAAAGCACAAACGAGGTTACAGTTATAGCAATAGTCAAAGATACGCAGACCGGAGCGTAAACAATACGAAATTTAAAGGGAATCAGAACCAAGACTGCACTCGGAAAGGCAGTAGCAGAAACAGAAGGAGTCGTAAATCACGGTCACGTCATTTGAGTTATCACAAACTAGACAGGAACCGCAACTTGTGTGACATTAAGCATAGATTTGTATCCTCGTCGCCATAAGTGCCTTTACATCGCAGTGACGGGTATGTGACCGCGCAGTACTCCAAGGAAGGGATGGTTGTATAAGAATTTGTGATTAGTTTTGAAGATTTTTTATTTTGACTAGGGAATTAACATTGGTGAAGGGAGTAAAGACACAGTTTTGAAGCATCAGTTCACTGTTATTGAAGCATCAGTGCACGAAAAGATTTGTATTCTCAGTTTTTCTATTTATTGTTTTATATGTTAAGTTAAACACCACAATATGTATCACTGATATCGCAGATCGTATTATTTTTTAAAATCGTGTTTGTAACCTATTGTCAAAACATTCATCTCCAGACATGATGTAGAGAGAAGAGAAAGAGATACGACATCTGTAATATATGTATATGTGATTCACTAAGTAACTGTAGAAATTAGTTAAAGGACACATAAGAGAGCGAAAAGGAGCTCTAGAAGCCCGAACTTTTTAGAAACGTCCTAGATAGGTGAAAATATAGTTAAAAATTGCAAAAGGTATCATGTAAATTACCTCTCTTTTCTTATATTCTAGTATACTTTTTCTTTCACATCCAAACATCTCTATTCAGAATTACGAGATAAAGGTGAAGAGAGAAACATTCCCATTTCAAGAATTATATCAGGAAAAAAATCTTCTGACATAGACCAGATTCGAACTCGCAACCCTTCAATCCATGGCTCAGCGCTCTACCGATTGAGCTAACAATTACTAGGTTTCTACAACTACCGGTTGCTGAATGGTATGTATTAACCAAGTTTGCCGAGATAATTGCTTCATATAGCTATAATAATAATAATAATAATAATAATAATAATAATAATAATAATAATAATAATAATAATAATAATAAAGCAGAAGAAGAACAGAATCTAAAAAGTCACATATGTTAAAAGTTTGACGTGCAGAGTAAGTCCTAATATGAGATTTACGTTAATGTCTTTTACGTTAATGTACATATGCATGATTTCATTAGGAAAAATATTTGTACGCATTCACACTGCATCGTTTGTTTTCTGTGTTAAGTCAAATAATGAATAAGTGTGAGGCTCACGTGTTACCTCCTCGAACACATTCTCGATTTCCTTAGTATATCGAGGCATTATTTGCCAAGCTAAATGTTGTATGTGGAATTTATCACGAGGATTTTTACATACTATAATATAATGTGAATTTAAACTAATATCACGTGCATGCTTTCCTTTTGGAAATAAATTTTGAATAATAAATATTATAGCTAACTTTTAAAGATGTGCATACTTTATAAATAAATTAGCAACATTGCCATTGGTTTCCGACATTAAATCATCAAGTATTAATAGTGAGTTTTCTTTAATTTCAAAATTACCCATGTCGGGTATCCATCCCACAAAACATGTTTTCAAAGTACATCTAATTTTGATATATATAACACCATTCAATATCATTCAATTTGCAAAAACCTTTGAACACGTTCATTAAATAATCGATTTCCAAACATGTTTCCCCATCCCTTGACGGACGGGTGATCAAAAAAATAGTACATGGATGTTAAAATTGTAACATCTTGTACTCAAATGAATACATACAATAGACTATTTTCTTTAAATGCACACGCATCCACACACAAAAGAAAAGAGAAAATCAGCGGGGTATAAGAATACTAAATCTTGAAATTTTTAAAGCTCTCGACGTTTCACAGACACCGATTCAATAAATAATTAGCAACGACTTTCCATGGGAAAGAAGAATATAAAAGACATTAACCGATTAAATAAATAATTATCATCGACTTTCACTGGGAAATAATAATATAAAAGACATAAACCGATTCAATAAATAATTAACAATGACTTTGCGCAGCAAACGATAGGTAAAAAATAAAAAAAACAATGCGGTTAAAAATACATTTAAAAATAAATAAATAAATTGTAATATATTCACAATCCAAGACTTTTCGGAGCTCTCACAGTAAACGGGCCGGTTTAAAAAAGGGAAAACAGACATTCATACAGCTCACATTCACTCGTTCCTGGGCCTATAACCGTACTGTACACTTGCACGTTCTCGTATAAGTTCATCGTCAGTTACGTCATGTTCGTCAATACGTTTACGAATTTTGATGACTTCACGCTGTGTCTTTGTCTATGTACAGCTAAAGATATTGAACCCTGGTCTACGCACCTTGCTATTTGGATTTTCTATAACGGTGGACTCTAATTGTCCAAACACTAATTTATAGAAATCCTGAAAGTTAATTTTCTGAGAGGTCTTATCATTTTGTGTTATCCCCTTATTTTGAATATATGCCGGGCATCCCCTTCGGCATTTTGTAGCCTCAAAACGTAATTTTTTGCACCTAAACCGTTAAAGGTTGTATACTCTCAACATTCTTTAATTTCATTGGTCAATCACACAAATAGTTTAAGAGTGGTAACAAGGGTTTCTAGTCTTTTTCTTTCTTTAGGTACATGGTACTGTCAGTGTGACAGTAGATTCTTCGGTCTGGTCCTACAGTCATCAGTAGTTCGTACAGTCTAAGTATAGTCCATGAAGTAATAAATGCGACTAGTATTACATTGGAAAACTCTAGAGACACGTTTTGAGTTCCAATTTCTCTGTCAGTGATAGTTAAATGATCATCATTAATTGGGAGAACACTTTGAATTTCATACCGCGCCGTTGTTAAATACCTAAGAAATGTAACCTCATCACTAATGATTACACTATGTGACATCAGAGCGCTGATCCCATTTGTCATATAATGAATTGAGGTATAGTTTTGCACATTGCCTAAATCCCGGGTTCGTCCTAAAGTTATCATAATTCAGCTATATGCCTTCATGGGCATAATGTTCCTCGATATATCTTTGTTTGTCTTCTTCCGTTTTACGATAAACAGGAAAACCACAGGCTTGTTGCTTTTTCTGAAAGAAGGAATTCAAGTAGGGTATGAACAAACCATCTGAATTCCCCTCTTCAGGCCCCATGAGTTCTAATTAACATATTTAGTGTATATCGAGTATTTTCTAACTTCTTGCAGAGAAAGGTGCAACTCTGGACTACAAAATGTCCCTTGAGAGAAGACTCAGCGTCACTATGACTACAATCATTAGTGTTTCTCTCCTTCATACATGCATGACAGAGACCAAAAAGTAATCAGCCTCCCAGAACGCACGGCCAGATCGGAAAATAGAAGTCTTTTGGAGGCAATATTGTGGATTTCACTGCACCATGAACACTTTCCACATCTGGAAAGTTCGGTCCCGTATGTATCTTAGCTGAATTAAGAGGGATAGATCTACGTGCCATCACATATGGGTATAACGATGTGGTATCTAAATATTTCAACGTCTCATTACTCGTACAATTGACGTAAGATCGAAACACTTCAGTGCGGCCGCCGTTGCAACAATTCTTGGGAATAAGGAAATCATGTAGTTTAGTACAAAGTTTCTTTAATAAACCTATGTACGTCCTTACTCGTCTTTACCTTCTCATCCCAAGAACATTCCCATATTTCCTATAAGTTTATACCTATATTTTTCAGGTACTTCCGGTGGAGCATTGTTGGTACGTGTCTTTTTTCCATCGTATTGTACGAGTCTTGAGCGTCATGAAAATGGTGTCTCGGTTTAAGGGAAAACGGCGCTTACAAGAGTGCCAGTAACAATCCATAACGTCGAAGGCTTTTCACCAACTCTCCTAGTATGCTGGATTTCTATCCCTAGTTCTTCTTCCATATACGTAAGTCATTGCATTGCTTTAGTACTATACTTGGTCTTATGATGGAAACCAAACTTAGGAATAATGAGAATAGTATTTTCAGGTAAGTACAAAGTACGAAATGTACGCATCGCAAGACTTGCAATGGTGGAAGAAGTAACGAAACATTGTAAACAAATTGTTTTCACCTCGATAATGTCGCTAAATTTTATGATCGCTTCTGCTAGAATTCTAACGTCATTTTCAAAATAAGAGAGCATTTCCTTTTCGAGGTTAAATTCCTCGCCACTTAGCGCACGATCTTTGTCCCAGGCTTCCAATTGTTTCTTTTCTTCTGTGCTTCGCCCCTCAGGATCGTAAAACTCAAGCACGGGATAGTGACCAACATAATTTTGATTTTCTTCTCTATTGAACAAAGAGAAGATTTCTTCTTTAAATTTAACTAAGGCCTAAAGTTTTGGGTAATTTGGATAGTCCCACACAGAAGAATAGAAATGAATCTCTAAAAAAATATTTCCAATGTTAAGGCCGTGTCTAACGTTTTGAGCTGAGATCATGAGTCCCTATATAACAACATGGTGAACTTCTTTCCAAAATATTATGAAAACTATTTGTCTTATGGAGTTCAAACTTTCTCCAGATGTTAACCTGCTCCAATAGTACATGTTCACTTTTTTCTGTTTAATCTAGCTGTTATAGTTTATTAATTACTTTTTACAAGAAAATCTGACTACGCTGGAAATAATATAAAAATAAACACAAGTTCAGGTATTGAAGAATCAAAAGAGTTTCTTTTCCTGCTCGTGAAGTTGCAGATACAAACTCTCCTGATTCATTCACACCATTGTTCCTCACTGATCTTCAAAACGTTGGTAGGGGAGGAAAACAAGTTACGAAATGAGAAAAGGTTGTTCATTTAATAATGTGGAGAATAGATATCTTCAAAGTTACCATATGTTAGTTGACAATCTGATTACATGATTAGGAAAATGAAAGGGTTGCGGGAGGCAAGACTGACCGGTGTCAGAAATAAGACAACCTGTCTGCAGATCTTTTTACTTGTATTTTATAACAAGACTTGTCAAACAGGATGAACTTTCTCTATTTTCATTTTTCAACCACTTTTGTTCCTAAATTATGATTTTTACGAGGTGAAAAAAGGAGACATGACAGAAGGAAAACAAAAGTATTATAATATCATTATCATCAATATTTTGCATTCCAAAATAAGAAATGTTACTTTGCAAAATAAAGAAATATCTGGGAAGATGAAACAACAAATCATGGCGTTTTAGGCGTGTGCGTAACAGTAATATACAAAATAAATAAATAAATATTACAATACTTTTGAGGATCTAGATGATTTTGGTATTCCAATTGTAAACAAATGCAATATTTGTACTTGATTTTGACTGAAAACGTGATTTACAGATATATATATATATATATATATATATATATATATATATATATATATATATATATATATATATATATATATATATATATATGTGTGTGTGTGTGTGTGTGTGTGTCTGTTATAGCATTTTGACTCAATTTTCTTACCAACGTTACATTTCTTCTTAGGAATCTACAATTGCGTTATTTTGAACAAAGAGACGTTTATTCTTGTTTTCCCTACGTAGTTCATAACACTTCATAATTTTAAAGAGGTATGTGCCTGGTAATGTGTATCACTTCTACTCTCATGATTTATATAAAAAACAATTCCGGTTGGTCGTAAACTGGAATTATTATTCTCCGCTGAGGAATCTTACCAAACTCTCAATCAAATTTGGCCGACACATGAAAAGTAATGGCCTTGTCGCAAAGTGGAATGATCACAAATTCCACGGAATCAATAAAAATATAATAAAGCTCAAAGCTATATATCCGCAGTCGTGCATACTTCTGTTTTGTAGTAGACCATCCAATACAACAGATTAGTTGATGATTTGCGGATGAAACATCGCAAGCAAAATCTCACGATCCACAATTTCGCCCGGCGAAAATCTCGCGAACCAAAATCTTGTCGGACGAAATATAGCGGGCCCAAACCTTGCAGTAGCGATTTCTTCTGAATAGAATGTATAAAATATGTATTTAAAATATTCACTGTACACTTGGAAAATAATAATAATTATTATAAATAAATTACAAGACAGAACATAAGTGATCTTATTGATTTTTAAAAGAGGAAAAGAAAGATAGATAAGTAGTTATTTCCTTATTAACATTTGCGTCGAAAATAGATATTCACATTCCATGCTCACCATATAATTTAATTAAATAGAGACAGAACAAGAATGAGGTGGCAACTTTTTTGGAAAATATACGGGTAAAACCTGTTAACTCAGAAACAAAGAACTTACTTATGTAGGTGGATAACTTGTAACTCATGTAATTGAGATACAGCACTAAAAAGTTTGTTCCATCACCATGATATTGTTTTCAGGAATTCAAGCAACGTCTCGAGAATAAGTTCCCTTTCTTCCGTTAACCGTGTATTGAAATCATAAGTGGTAGGAATAAACCGTTTTCGGTTTTAACATTGATCGCCATAAAGATAAATTGGTAGTAGATAGAGACAGTTTTCGAAATCGATTTAGCATCTCAAAAAAATACCATCTTCACCTATCTTTCTCTACTGAGACCGGAAATGGTAAAACAATTCCACTCTTCCAGTTTCAATATTGATCCCCTAAGGCTTATGTGGATAGCATACGCGTCTTTGGCGCGGGAGACCCGGGTTCGATTTCCGGTGGGAACTCGTTTGGTTCGTATTGCCTCGCTGTAAATTCACGTCTCATATAGCCTCGTTGCTGAACGGTACGCTAAGCTGAAATCAAACTAAAACCAAATCCATAGCTCCATAGAGCAAAAACAATAAGTGATATCAAGAAGCATTTTTGTTATTAATAATGTTTGCATACGATTTTCTTCTGTCCCACCATTCGAATATCACCAGGATGATGTACTCTCCACATATGCTCTGCCTGATTTCCACATTTCCTTGTTTTAGTTATTAATATTTCGGTCTAAAATGACCTTTTGGCTCCATCTAACATTTCGTTGTCTAAAATAAATATCAATTAATACATTTAAATTTACTCGTCAGTTGTGTGTGTGTGTGTCTAACACAGCAGCTGTCTATTTCTCAAAACTACCCGTCTTGTAATGTTTTTGAGAATCCAGATATCATGAAGTAGAGATACTAGAATAATAATAAAATTCATTTCTAAGTACTATTGGCGACATTTTTAATTTGATAAAGGTGTAAAATATTTTAGTTTGAGAAGTTTCACACTTATATTACAAGACTAGTAGTTTTGAGACGTAGGACCCTATAGACTCAAGTTTGTTTTTTTCTAAAAAAGGAAAAGAATTGGGTTCTCGATGCCATTGCAAACGAAGATATGTAAATAAAATATATATAGTAAAAGAATCGTACGGACCAATCTTTATTTTTACCCATTTCTAGAGTATTTACCCCTAAGACTTCTGTTTGATCTATATATAAACTTTTGTCAGTTGACGCAACAAATTTGAGTTTGCTGTACGCTACAAATTAATTTTATAGAGTAGAAATTAATTTTATAAGATGAACAGCCTTCCCTCACTTGAAACCAACATAGACAGATTTTCTGAAACTTTCCTATGTCGTTAGCTGCAATATGCCTGTGCAGATAACTATTCGCGGAGATGTTTACGTAGAATCAAGGAAATCTTTACGATCTATGAAAAGAGAGAAAGCAGTCTTTGCTCTTATCTGCTGTCAATCTGCATTCCATCGGTTTATTTTTCTCCGCGGACAACCCTAATTCACACTCGTGACCCAGCGAGGGCAGACAATGAAAGAAATCTACCTGGTTAGCTTCCTATCTGCTGTTCTGCACTCTTGCAAAATGCAGTCAATATCTTAAACAGCTTTTAAATGGAAGAAAATTAATTTTTAATTAGCGCGCTCTAATATTACCTTCGCAAGAAAAAGTAAAATTGAACATGCAGTATTAATACTAACAAAAATTTGGCAGAATTTTGAACTGTATAAAATAAATCGTTTTCATAAAATTTTGGAAAGAAATAAGCCATGTTATTATATATGGAAATCCTATCGGATTCCGAGTGTTGGACACAGCCTTAATATTTAAAATTTTCTGACACTGAATAAGGATATTATGAAATATATGCTGTCCTTCTAATAGATTTTTAAGGAAGAAGGAACCATCGTAACGGCTACTACTATGAGCTATGCATATTATCCTGCTAAAGACAGGACACGCTACTAACACATGGTTAATAAAAAGCTTTCACCGTCTTAAAAGAAAACGAACGATATCCAACATTATCACCACATGTTTTACAGGGCTCACTGATACTTTTACTTATACTGGCGTGACAAATTTGCTTACATCACACTTACACCATTTCATGTTCCTTTTCACCGAATGGATTCGATGCCTTCAGCATAGCCCCTACGTCATAAACAATGTACATAAACCTATTAGTATGTACAGGCTTTTGTCTCTGTACAAAATATGTGTGGTTTATATCAATGTGTTGCATGTATGTCGAACAAAAATATTAAACGCACACATGATCAGATTTTCGCTGCCTGTTATCAAAGATGAGACCACAATCAATGCTGAACTTAACATTATCAGAAACAGATCTGTCCGCTTTATTACGCTTCACATGATTCTCAAAACACACACCCTCAACAAACTCTCTATTGTATGCATCACATTTAATTTTGTTATTAGTATAATCGCGTTCGTGTTTGTGTTCGCAAAGAAAACATTGAGTTTCACACTTGTGTTCATAAGTCAGACCATTAAACCGTCCCAAGCAATGATAACAATACTTTCGTTTAATAAGAAAACTTTTAATATTACGAATGGGTTCAAAATGGACAACAGTGTCATCTCGTTGATAGTAAATAAAGATGTTATTTTCTGCTGACTCTCCTGGGCAACGAATTATATATTCCAGGTTATTCTTTTAATGCACCTCATAAATTACAATTTGGCACTCACATTTCAAATACGATTGGAAAGCATCAACATGTCTAAAGTCACAGCCTCCCTTAGTTTTAACGTTAACTCCTTCCATCTCGCAGATAACTTCTGCCTTAAGAAGCCATGTATCCTGATCTCTTGTTCTTAAATTACAAAAAGTTTTACTACTTCATGTATGTTTTTCATCCAATAAACAATTGTCAGGGGAAGTCAATAAATATTTTGTTTTCTATGCGTATTAAACGTTTCTCCAAATAATCTTGGTATTTTGAATATTTTCAGCGGCACTCGTTTCATTAGTTGTTCCCTGGCAATACACGCTGTTGGCAATGTGGAACCAAAACAGTGCTTCATGCCCGAAAAGGAACTATTCATTTGAATTTAATACTCACTCAATTGAGGTAAGGACAGTTCTAGCAGACAAATCGTCTTTTCTTCTAAATGACATAAACACAGATTTATTGTTTGTACTGTTATTGCTATCTATGTATAGACCGATGTAATCAGTGGGACGCGCGTTGGATAACACATGTTGCAACGCAAAATCAATTAAATGTTGCACATAGGCCCCTGGATTATAATTGCTTCTCTCATTATCCACAAGTCTAGCGGTGATTTTATGGCCCCTACGATGAAACTTACGAAACCTTTTTCTGCTTTATCTTACAACTTCAAAGTTTATATTTCTCTGATCTTTACCGTCATTATTATTATTACTATTATTACCGCTTTTATTATAACCATTAATACCACTACTAGTACCACCTGTACTATTAATGTTGTTGCTCCCATATCCAATCAATGCTGGATCAGGGGCGTATGACGGGCCAGATTGGGGATGAGATTAGTCCCATAGTCATGATTATAATGTACACAATGCTGAGTCGGGGGAATGTATACAGGATTTTGTTCCTGGACTTCTTGCATGGGTCTCGTCCTCATTTTAAACCAATCTCGTTATTACTTCGTCAACGGAATTTAGATCGTCAATCCGATCTTTAAGTGCTAAACGCTAAATAGTTAATTGATTTACATTATTATTATTATTATTACTTATGGTTTTCTTGAGGGGTCACAACTGTGCAGTTTTCAAATGGGATTAAGCACTGTTCCGAAACAAACCGCGTCCCAAAACCGAAAAAATGAGAGCTCCGTATCTTGTATTCTGTCTGGCGGACCTCCGTACAAGATAATAAATACATAAGTTTTCTTTGTGCCTGATCATAAGCCTCATATGTACGGAAAATTTCCGTAAACAAAATAAGTCCAGTACATCAGCACTGGATACATAGTGCTGCAAGAGTAACATGTTATTACCTTCAAAAACACGAAGGGGGCGTAGTAGTGAATCACGTCTCTCCGACTCCCGATGTGCCAGTTGTTGCATTTCCATTACGGTCTTCCAGACGCTAAAAACTCTCGGGTCATCGTTCAGACCGCACACCAATTCTTGGAGGTAAATCTCAACAATCTTGTTAAGTTCTTCACTTGGGCAGAAGAAACCCATATGAAAGAAACAACAGAGAAACAGCGATTGTGAGTTATCAAGCTCACTTTACTAATGATGTTAAAAAGGACTAATCACTTTAGTTTCAAGTTGCAGTTAAATATTCTGTGTGACAGCAAAAGCACTCATTTATTTTCAAACAGCAGTTAAATATAGCATAAAAAGACTAGTTATCAAGCTTCAGTTATGTAATAATAATAATAATAATAATAATATAAGTAAAAAAGGAATACAGCAATCAAATTACTTTATGCAGACGAATGAGTACATTTTTTTAAAAAAAGAATAATCACTTATTTTCAATCTGCAGTTAAATATTGTGTAATATAAAGATTAATTATTTTCAAGCTTCAGTCATATAATCATAATAATATAATAAACGAGAAAGACATCAATCAAACTTCTTTATGCAGAAGAATTACTACAATTTAAAAAAGAGTCTCTCTTTTCCTTAGTACTGGTTAAAAACTAGCCAATGAAATGTACGATATGTATGATATATTGTTTTTTTAAAAAAAATCAGTAACTATAAGGAATATAGAATACACACCTCTTAATCTCTAGTTAATCTCTGGTAAATCACTAAAAAGGAAAATGACTTAATGTAGGTACTTCTGCCGCTCAACATTCAACAACAACGTCTCTTTGAAAAACTAGATTTCTTGTTACTAATGCTGCAACCACCAATAGTCCAGAAAGGTATAGCTTACTCTAACATAATAATAATTTAACTCAATAAAAATCTTAACTCCTTTAAAATTCTGCACAAATATTTTTATTCAAAAAACAACTGCTCAAAAACAAGTGCTTAAAAGACAGACGAAACTCCTGTTTGGTGACGGCGTAAAAGGAAATGATATCAAAACCGGATAAATAGCTATTATCAAATGCTATCATGTATGTCGACTTGTCCTATCAAGTAAGCAGACATATATGCTAGTAACCACATGTGGCGTCAAATTTTGGTACTACTACTCAATTTACTGTGGTTTGCTCTTCACGTCGGACGTTCATGCGTACTTTTTCTCTCTTCAGGTGAGTTAACTCATTTTGTCTCATGTAAATTTAATATTATGAAAAATAATTAACCGTTTTAAGTTGTTATACCTAACGACATTTTTAAAAACTACAGGAATTTAATAACCAAAGCGGAAATGGGTGTTGTACTCTCGGTGAAGGACTCCTCCCAAAAAAATCGTTCGCTCACAGAATATACGAGTAATTTATTACGAGCTTTTAATATTTTCGGAAATTCTTATCATTCACACAGTGTTCAAATAATTTAATACCATTTTCTTATTTCACTTATGATATTGGACCCCTCCAACATTTTTTTTATTCCTTTACTCTCGAAAATTGGGGGGTATACAGCAAATTACGGGGTGGGGTGCAACTAGTAAATATATTGAACTTCCTTCGGCCAGCAAATCAGCAAGTAATTGTTTTTTTCCTGTCCAACTTTCGTAGGAAAGGAGACGGTAAATAATTTCTATGCTCACACTGAGTGTTCGAATAATTTTCAGCTTTCAGTATTTTCAGACATTTTACAACGAGAGTTATTATAAATAACACGAAATAATACAAAATCTGAGTGTTTAATTATAAAGAAAACGAAAGAACACATAGTGTTCGACAGAAATGTCTATCCATCGCGTCTTTGGTGTCACAACCTAAGTTCGAATACTGGTGGCAGTATCTATGCTCTAAATCGATCCCTGGCGGTAACGGGGCGTGTTAAAACGTTTGCAATAATGCTTATTGTTTCCGCCTTTTAGCATGAAAACTCGCCTGCTTATTGTACGCGTTTTTATCTTAAAAAAGACAACTTCAAATCACGGATTAGGCCGGAGTAATCAACCGCGTACTACCGCGGTTTAAACAGCGCGCGTGCATTCACTCATATAGTACACAGATCTGTTGCAAGATAACAGGAATTCAAATCTTTATCGCCAAAAATTATGGGGATTGGTTCCCTCCCCAGGTCAAGGGCTTATACATTTCGGATTGCTAGTAAAAATTACTACAAACAGTCTTGTGAGGATATAGCTTTTTAACTATGTAATTAGCTAGTAACAATTCAAAAATTGACCAGTAACAAAAATATAGGTTCACGTCTCATTTATCCGTGCTGTTGAACAATAACTCATCTCTTAGTTATTTAATTCTACTCATTACTTTTCCATAGAACTTTGGTCAACAACTCAACAAGTTAGCTGTATACCAAACGTTAACTGTGACCGTGTTTTTTCCCGGACTTCTCGCATTTACTCCCGCATTCCTCACTCCCTTATATCATTCGTTTCCCAAACATTGTAAAGTAGCTCTTAATGCGTTTTCGTAGAACTTAGCTCAAAAAATTACAGCTCTACCATACAATATGATTGTCCCTGTGGTTTTTCCCAGTGTTTATAATGGTGCTGGGTTCTATCCCTGTTCGGGACGTCAGATATAATGGGAGTTTGGGAGGTCTGAACACATTTTACTATTAATCCTAGTATGTTTCTGTTCAGGACGTCAGATATACGGGTGACGGGTTCGTTCATTATGTGTTCCTGTGACGGAAAGCCAGATATAATGGTAGGCGGATTCGATACTTACTTGTTCCAGTTCGAGAAGACCAACTAATAATACTATCGGGATCCGAACCATGGACCTCTTTAGAAATCTTTATAACATCATTCAATTGCACAAATTAATGAATTATAGTGAGAAACTGGTAACAAGACAAATAACCTCACTCCCACGGTCCTGGGATTCGGGCGTCACACATACCAGAAGCATATGCCGTATGGCCACCGTCGCCGTTGCGTCAACCCAAAGGTATACCCCTTACTACCTGTAAAAGAATACAAGGTGGAACAGGTATGTGTGGTTAACACCAGACGAGTAGTGGGAGACGAAAGTAAACGTTTGGAGCTCACTGCTTAAAAAGTACCTTACCTTGTGACATACTACTTTAGATTGCATACGTTTTTAAAACTTTAGCATCCTAGATTCACTATGAAAGGAAATGTAAAATTACACTCTTTAATCTTATTAGATTTTCCTTTCTACAAATTTTAAAAAGAAAAGAAATATTTCGTAAGACATTTATATTTTGATTTATCATCACTGACACTGAAATATTCACATGTAAACACCAACACAGAACACTTTTGATTTATCATCATAATTTTCTTTTCTTTTTTCGGTGGCCCAATTATTTACGAGACGATACCGTTAACGCGCACGATATTCGCGATTGGTGGATACAATGCTAAATATTCACTAGTGCACTGTTGAATAGTTGACTTCCATTGCTGGATAGCGATGAGTTTAATATCCCATTCCTTGATGTACAGTAGGATTCTTCTATGAGTTCGTTACATTGGCGAGAGAAATACGTAGGAGTAACTCTTATTATCACATATGCATGTTCTCTTCTTCCTATCGGAACTTCATTTATACACATATCACTGCTCCCAGATCTCTTGATGCATTTTATATATATATGAGAACTTAATTACTATCCATCTTAGCTCTGAGGTTTTAAAATCAAACTCTTTTTGAGAGCGTATGTTGAATACGTCCAATTTGCTTAGCAGATGTCAACGCTCTTCTCACTTCTTCGCGCGTCACATCGTTGCGAGTTAACAGCGCAAGAATACACTAGCAAACTAAAATATGGTTCGTAGAAAACATTAAGTTTTTGCTTCTTTATTTCACAAATGATGTAGAATGAATAACCCATAGGTTAATTGAAATCACTATAAAGACACTGATAATTTCAATAAATCA
The DNA here is from genome assembly GCF_964235325.1 of Thermobia domestica. Lineage (NCBI taxonomy): Eukaryota > Metazoa > Arthropoda > Insecta > Zygentoma > Lepismatidae > Thermobia > Thermobia domestica. Next base: position 306,044,364 of record NC_137459.1, read on the forward strand.
TGAAATTAATGATTACAACTAAATTTTACATTGTCACGTAAAATCTGTCATCGCATGAGTTTTGCTGCGTGAGCGTTCAGCACAAGGGTAGCAAAAATTCTTCACCTTGTTTGGACTGACGGGAGAAGCAGGGCTGTCTGGAAAAATGAGGCACCTTTTGGGTGACAAATTCCTGAGCATTGTTCTCCTCCAAATGTTAGCTGGTTGCGTTTCATTTCTAAGAATTAGAGTTGAGGAAATACGAGGGTTGATTTAAATGTTCATGCCAATCCATCTCGTTATATGTTCTACCGTTTACTCCTACATTCCCATTCTTACATTAATTTTTTCAAGTGTCTAAACTACCTCTTAAAATCATACAAGAAGAAAAGAAGAATAACAAAGCATAGAAAGAGAGAGAAGACTTAAATGAATCTCCTAAGATGAAGAAGAAACAAACATCAAAAACAAATCACCAAAAATCGTTAATACATATATAACAGAGTTCAATATCAGAGTATATGAAAAAGGGAAAGGAATCAAGGGTTTATAAATCTTTTATTTAGGACATTAGGGGGTAATTTATGAAGCTTCATTTTCTCTGCAAAAATCCAGAGACAGCATCAGAGTTTTCACTGCAAATGAGAGACATCTTGTCTGGACCTAAATATTTCAAATTGAAATCTACATAACTTCTAGGATATTGCAGACGTAAATTAGAACTGCGATTTCCATCTGGACTTCATGTACAGCTTGTATGATAAAATTTTATTCTAATGTATAGCCATTAAATTCTATTGATAATATCAAATTTTCTTAACGTGTTCTTAAATCAATGTTTTCATCTGCTTTTCAACTACAATTTTCCAAGTAATCGCAATCAATTAACTCTCTCTACTAAAACGAAAGTTGGATGCAACAAGGAAGCAAAAGTATGTAGGGCTAAGGTCAATGATAAGTTGTCCATAAGGAAACACTGATAAAGCTGTTTCCAAGTACGTATCATACACCCTATGCAATGTGAGGAAAAGGAGAATTTAGCTGCATACTATTGCCAGGAAATCTATCATCGCAGAGTAGCTTCATCCCCACAGCCCCTTCACTCTCTGCTCACTTCATAGTACTAAGTCAATCACGTATATACTCGCTTTTTTCTCCTCAGCCAGGTAATTCACAAGAAACCACCGTAAGCGCGAACAAGGGGGAAAGTTCATACGTATTTCGTTATAACGGACAGCGCAGCACGATCATTCCCACTGTGACGTTGTCGATGGCTGTGATGTCACGTACATAGACACACACTTTCACTCTCTGACAAGAGCAATCTTACTTTTAGTTTCATTCAGTCTCCTGACTTCGGCCAAGAGGAATGTGCGAAGACCATGCTCTGCATCGTGTTATAGATTTGTGTGTTCATCAGATAATGAAAGATATGCATACAAAGTAATGCATAATAAAATAAATAAATGAATAAAGGTTTCAACCCTATTCCTTTTTCCCTTCTTTCGTCCACTACACCTCACAAGTTCGCGACGTATTTCAGATTATTACCAACGAATTCTTAATACGTTCACACATAGTGTTCTGAATTTGTAAAAGTATATGATCCAATAAAATGAATGTTACGACTAAATAAAGAAATGTTCCTTCCTTCCTCCACTACACCTCATAAATTCACGACGTCTTTCAGGCGGAGAATCCACAAGATTCCTTCCTTCCTCCATTTCTCCACTCCTCCATAGCTAAGCACTTGGTGTGCAAGCCCTTAACCTGGTAGTATCAGATTTGATTCCCATTTTTTATTCCTACGAAACTTAGTTTCTAATTCGATTTTCCATTTTTAACAAGGTGTATTATTGTAAATAATACGAGAGAGATTAAATAAGTTAAGAGCAAGTAATTTAAAATTGCCAATCAAAAAATAGAGTCCTGAAAAACCAGGGGCTTATTCTTTTACATTTGAGGACCCAGGAGGGTCCCAAAAGCAGTGGAGATTTCCTGGAAGGGTCCTGCAATTATTTTCTATAGGGACAGTGTTCTAAAGCGATTGGAGGGTCCCCATAGGACTCCTGAGGCTTCATTTCTTACAAGGGCTACATTGAATCACGCTTTCACAACTAATTTTTATACTCTGTCTAGGATCGAACCTGAAAAGTCAGAGAACAACGAGTTTTTGAGGGGCTATACAAAGTCCCTACACAGGAACAATTCTCAATCCACGGGCCACGGTCCTATTGACTTCAAGGGTCATTCACTTTTCACAAATGTCATTCACATCCCAATGTCGTTCACACCTTTTAGCAATCAAGATCTATTTTCTTCTCATGCAATAATTAACAATAGGACACTTTCTAGGCATTGCCAAACATGTTCAAACGCATTGAAAACAACAGATTCTCCAATTGTTGGCATTCTTTTACGTGTAGAAACCAACATCTTTTTACTATGCCATATCTGAGCTGAGGCGAACCGAGCTGATGGCTCACCCCGACAGAGCTGGCTCGAGCCAATGTCCGACCCGAGTCGGTTGACATCACTATTTCCAACACGATAAAGTTTTGCATAGCCATCTTGAAGAATTAATGAATTTAAGCAGCGTTTAGCAGTTTTCATCGGTACAGGTGAGTAGGGACATATTTTCTTGCCCCTCCTTTGGTTATGACACGAATATTCTAAATTATATCCTTAACTTTAAGAGCTTTCTGAGCAAGGAGAAAAACAACTGATAAAAGGTGATAAATTTGTTCTACCCCTTGTTGAAACCCAAGCAAGGAAGCTCGATGAGAAAAGACCCTAGACGAAGACGTGGAAGGCAAGTATATTGTATATTCGCCATTTGTCAACATTGTTTTAGTATGAGCTGTGATCGGAAAGCTATTTTTCAAAAGTAGCTGCACTACAGCTAAAGCTACATGATAAAAATTGTAGTTCGCTACAAGTATTAGTTCTTTTCCAGAAAAGTAGCTGAGCTACGGCTACTTTTAAAATGAACAGCTCTATCTACAGCTATTAACTACTTAAGCTCTTGTCACAAATACAGTTTACTTGGCATCATGCATCATAATATATAGAATGGTATCTACATGCGTAACTGAACTTAAAGTTTAGTTAAAATATTACATAAAAGAAATGTCTGTCAATTTGCATTTCACGCTAATGTATGCATTTTTGTTTGTTCATTTTAAAGTATATATTTCCCTCCCCAAAAAATGCATATGCTTTCGCTGCTAGAACGATATGTAGGTCTATTTTAAGAGTCATTACTACCCTTTTAACTCATCGTCAACATGCAATTTATTTTAGAAAATTTTCTTGTAATGTTGTTGCAAAATAATTCGAGACACAAATTAGAAACCACTCATATATTCTTCCTTACAATCATATAAAAATTACGAAATTGCGAGGAAATGTTGGAATTACAAAATATTTTTGCGTCCGTAGAGCATAGATTTATTTCTATCTGTAGTGCAAAATTTTCTACAAACTATAAAGAAATATGTAGTTTAGCTACTGCTACAAGCTACAGGTTTAGACTTGTAGCACCCCTACGGCTAGAGTTACAAATTTGTAGCTAGCAATTGTAGCTTTGCTACAAATAGCTCGCTACTTCCGAACCGATTATGAGATTTGTGAGTAACAACTATCACTTAGTATAATTTGTGTCATATACTGTATATAAGGAAATGTTCATCACAAGGTAACAGGTTACATTTTAAAGATACCTTAACAAACAGATTGAACTCTAGACAATATATTTGACGTTTGTGTCAAATTATATTTTTATATCATTGAAATATTTTATCAGTTTGATTTTAATGTTCCCATATTAGAGCTATTCAAAATTATCTTATGTGTATTCAAATGTTTAGACTACCTTTTAGAAAATTCATTCCCAATAATTCACGAATCTTCATGCTTACGCTTTGAAGCCTGAGAGAACAGCAGCGTGTCGTTGTTGTTCAAATTGATACTCATTCAACACTTTTACTGATATCTCCAACAGAACAGCAGTATGCATTAACAGTAAAGAAAGTGTGGGTTAACTGTCACTTGCACATCTTTTCTCCAATGAAAATCCTGTGATGCTGCATGGGTACAAAACATAACAAAAACTGTGAAGTCTTATTTTCAATAAAACACATCGTTCTTTCTAGTGTTTTCTTAAATGTCCAATGAAAACTATGGACCTACTCACCTGAACCGATTAAAACAGCTCAAAACTGCTCTAAATCCACTAAGTTTTCAAGATACCTAAATAAAAAAATTATCGAGTTGGAAATCTACACCTGTTTTAACGAGTACTTTGTTTCGTAACAGTCCTCTTCACAACCGAACCAAGGATCTCTTTAAGAAAACGTTACCTACACGAAGACTCACTAAGCTGGACACACAGTCATTTCTATAAAGGAGATATCCGATCTAACCTCTAGCGACCAAACTCGATCCATTCGAATGCGTTGAATGACAAGCGCCGACTCTAATAATCCAATAAGTTTAAATGGGCTCACGACTTGTTCACCACAGAGCAGAGCTCAGAAAAACCGTTCATATATCAGCCGTGTACCGATCCGATGGCGTGCCTCAACCGAGCCGACTCGAGAGGTTGTTCATCTGAACCGGGTCGACCGAGCGGATGGCTAATCTCAACCGAACCGGCTCGAGCCGATTTCTCATCTGAGCCTTATTAAACCAGGCCGGTAGCTTATCGCAACCGAATCGGCTCGAGCCGATGGCTTACGTAGCGGAGCCAATGGCTCATGCAATTCGAGCTGGCTAGAGCTTTTGGCTCAGTTGAACCGTGCTGAGCCGATAGACATCACTACAAAGTAGTGCATGCAAGCTGTACATTGCGTTATGATTTTTTTAAAAAAACTTGGTTGTATCCTCTTTATGAATATAAATGATGTGCTCACAAATGAGCACTTTCTCACACCTTTTTATAGAAAAAAATTCTCTGAGGAAAAATCAAAACAAGTTGAGGCCATAATGTAACACTATTTGATATATTTTAGATCCTGCTCAGGGCGATGTTTCAACTTCGAGGGAAGAGTACACCTAGAAAGAACACTGAACCCGCTACAGACTGTGTTCAGCATTCAGATTTCGGAAGCTGTCTCTTCAACATTTTCCTTATGCACTCTCACATATTTGTATCTTCAACACTTCATCAGAGGATGTTATAACTTCCGATACAAAATGTCTATAATTTCTATATATAATTTCTTTCTTCATTTTGATTCTGCGATACTATGTCATGGATATCATCAATGTTTTTTGGCTCAGCATTATTGAAGGTGCACCGCAGCGAAGTTCATTAAGAATGAACGCCTGACCTTTTAGAAATCTACCACTTTAATTCACACTGTAGCATTATAAGTTGCACGGTTCCTCAACGATTGACACACATTAAGAAGGATTTTTGAGGTGATATTCTTCTGTAGATGCACCCAATAACAGCTTGGTTTTATCCTCCTGTTCGTTGGTCATGTCTGTTCAAAAGTCCATTCCGTCTGAGGGGTTGGGAGTAAAATCAAAGTGTAGGGTCAATGATGTATTTGAGAATTTTGTAACCATCATGATTATTTTTGGGCTACTTGTACAAAGGGACATTTATAATAATAATAATAATAATAATAATAATAATAATAATAATAATAATAATAATAATAATAATCTTGTTCACCTCAACCCTAGGTTGGTCGCAACATGGAAATTTTAAAACTTTTCTCTCGCTTGGGAGAGCTGTTTTATACTTTGATAAAGTCTCTTCTTCGTAACTGCATCTACATATTCTATTCTTGGTCTTCTTTCTGCCTTTCCCTTTATCAGCACAATGATCCAATCGGAGTGTCGAATAAGATGGCCAAGCATGTTCTTTCTTATTTTTCCTATTATCTTCATGATCTGTGGTCCTTCATTAGCTTCCTTTATTTCCTCATTTTTGTCCATGATATGCGCAGAATTCTGCGCCAACACCACATTTTAACTGTTTCCAGCTTGGATATTTCTGCTTTTCTCAATGTCCGTGTATCTGATCTACAGCACCACGCTCCTTATCAGTGTCTTAATAAATCGTTTACGAACGTCCGGAGACACATTCCTTGATGTTAATAGTTCTCTTTTCCTATTGAAAGCTTGTTTAGCCTGTGTTATTCTGGAACATGACGTCCTTTTCACTTCTTCCGTCCGAGGATATTAAAATTCCTAAATAGGGGAACGTCTTAACGTCTTCGATTTTCTCTCCATCTAGCCATACGTTTGCCCCTTCCTGTCTTGCTCTTATTCACTTTATCACTTTTGTTTTCTTCTTATTTATCTTCATTTTGCATATTTTCAGTTAGTCGTTAAAGTTTGAAAGTGCTTCCTCCATGTCCTTATCGTTCTCCGTTATCAATGCTATGCCATCAACAAACCTTATTGTGGTGAACACCTGACAATTTACTTTTACATTTTTCTCTTTTTATCCAAGAATTATTTCATAGCCTCTTCTATATACACGTTCAACAGGAGAGGTGAAATTCCACATCCTTGCCTCACTCCTTTACTTATTCTATCTTCCTTCTAGTCTCTTCCTATAACAACTGTCTGGTTCCTATAATTTTGGTATATTATTTTTTTATGTCTAGTTTCAGATTCTTCAACGCTCTGAACATGATATTCCAACGTGCGTTGTCAAAAGCTTTCTCTATATCTATAATGATATCACAATTTTTTTGTTTATTCTGATGTGCTGTTCCATGATCAATCGTAGACACAGTATTGCTTCCCTTGTTCTCCTTTTCCTCCTGAATCCAAATTGATCCTCCGATAACCGTTCTTTGATCTTCCCCTCTATTCGTTGTGCGATAATTTTGTGCAGATTTTTGATGCATGGGAAATCAAACTTAAGGTTCTGTGTTCTTTGCATTTCCGTGCGCCTTTCCTATTCGGGATAGGGACCAATATGCTTTTCTCGAAGTGTGTTGGTATTTTCCCGAGATGTACAATTCATTAATAAGACTAAATAGTTTCTTCTTTCTTCTTATTCCGAGATTCTTAATCACTTCCGTTGGTATTTGATTTATTCCTGTGGCTTTACAATGTTGAATTTTCTCCAAAGCATTGTCAAATTCGCACTGTGAAATTGATGGTCCTAATTCATTTTCATTGATGTCTTCTTTCTTCTCTAACTTTTCTTCGTTCACTCTGTCTCCATTGTAGAGTTCTTCAATATATTCCTTCCATCTTCTTGTTATCTGCTCCTCTTCTATTAGTGTTGTTCCATTCTTGTCTATGATAATGTATGGGCGTTAGTTTTTCTCACCGAACTGTTTTCTAACCTCTCTATATGCCGTTTCTGCATTGCCTTTTACTACATTTTCCTCAATTTCTTTGCATAAATTGTTTGTAAAGTTTTCTCTAGGCTTCTTTACTTCTCTGTTGATATGATTTCTGCACCTTCTGTATTAATCTCCTCTGTTTGTTATCTTGAACTGTCTTCTTTGCTGCATCATTTCCAATATTTCTGCTGTTATCCAGAGTTTATATTGGGTTCTGTTTTCTCTTCCTATGTGCTCGACGGCAGCTTTTGTAATACCTGCTTTCATGGCTTCCCTTTTCGAGTCGATGTCATAATCTGCTAAAGCTACCGTAGACATCTCTTTGTCTGTCGCATTTGCAAATTCAGTTTTCATGTTTTCATCTCTTATTAGTTTGATTGTGTTCCATCTTTTGTTTGGTGCTACTATTCTTTTCCTCTTTAGTCGGGGTTGGCCCTTCATCAAAACTAAATTATGACCTGACGCAATGTCTGCTCCTGGGTAACTCTTACTATTCTTCAGTTGATTTCTAAATGCTTGTCGGACCAGTATATACTCTGTTTGACATCTTTCTTTGTTTACTGGTCTTGTCCATGTGTAACTTCTTCTTAGTGGTTGTTGGAAGAGAATGTTCGTTACAGTAACATTATGGCTTTTGCAGGACACAATTAATCATTCCTTTCTCCTAGGCCGAAATTCTCAGTTACATTCTCTTCTTTGCCTTCGCCAACTACTACGTTACAGTCACCGATGATGATTAAATTGTCTTGGTCTTCAGCTTTCATCTATACCTATATTTGCTAATAGATTTATTCTACTTCCTCATCTGTGTAGCTTGATGTAGGCATATATACTTGGATTATCATCATATTTTTTTCGGTTCGGTTGCTATCTTCAACGTTATTATCCTTTCATTATATTTCCAACTGTCTTATAACTTTCTATCCTATCTTCTTATTCAAGAGAAAGCAAAATCCTGCTGTACCGTTTACAGCTCCTGAGTAAATCATTCTGAAGTCTCCGCTCCACACGTCTCCTCCATCAGGCCACCTAAGTTCGCTGATTCCCAAGATATTTATATCTTCATGCGTTCCATTTCTTTCTTCAGGTTTTCAAATTTTCCACATTGTAACAGGGGTTTCGTTTGATTACGACCGAGGAGACCATGCTGTGTTTCCCTCCATTGCCGGGAACGATTCTCTGTGAAACAGTAGCGTCGTATTTCCTAACAATACATTCTCTTATTTCTTTTCCATGTTGTTTTCTAGAGACTGAGTAAAGTGGTAGTGTCCCAGGTCTTTCCACCTCGCAGTGAAGCAGCCATAGAGGACATCCTGTCCTTGCCTGTTTGGTCCACATCAGAGTCTTGCCGATGTCAATCATCTTCAGCCTCAGTGTGGTAATGGTAGAGCTGTTGCCCACTATCATAATATCTCTCTTCGTCTGACTCCTACCTCTAATATTACAATATAATACTTGGTATATGTTAAACAGCAATCTTCACCTTTTACATGTCAAAAGATCAATTCGAATTAAAACAAACACGATATATGGACTCAGTATCGTAGAAAAAAGTTTTATTTTCGTACTTCCCTTTATAGAAGAGCTGGAAGAGTAGTAGAAAATGAATCGATCTGGCTCATACGTGACCATACTTGCTCAACTCAGGAGCCCCTGGGAAATCGAGCACCTTGAACCGTCGATCCACGGTCTTTTACGACCTCCATTTTAGGGGTGTATTTGTTCCATTTTATGAGCACTTTTTAGGGGATGTATTCATTCCCTTTTATGAGCACTTTTTAGGGGTGAACTCGTTTCCTTTTATGAACATATTTTCCAACCCCTATTTGAACATAGCAGAAATTACATTGAGACTATGAACACACAGCAGAGTAGAAAATACATAAGATTCTTTCCACCCTTATTTGGATATAGCACAGCTAATAAAAGAGTATGGCTCATTTTTCAATCCTTATTTTACCATAACAGAAGACTACGAAACATAGCGAAGAATGCATAAGATTCGTTCTTCCCCTATTTAAACATAGTCCATTTTAGGGGTGGACTCGTTCTCTTTTATGAGCATATTTTCCAACCCATATTCGAACTTAGCAGAGAATACATAAAACTACTCCAACCCTTATTTTAACATAGCTATGACTTATTTTCCAACCCCTATTTTAACATAGCAGAAATAACATAAGATTCATTCCCTTTTATGAGCATTTTTTTCAACATAGCAGACAATGAGCATAGCAAAGGGAGTGTGAACACACAACTATTTAACATAGCAGGGGTGTATTCGTTCCACCCCTATTTAAACATGTTACATAGCAAAGACTACGTAACAAAGCAGGGGTGTACTCGTTCTCTTTATGAGCATTTTTTCAACCCTCTATTTGAATATAGCAAAACGTAAGACTGTGTAGCATAGCAGGGGTGTATTCATTTTTTCCACCCCTAATTGAACTTAGAAGGGGTGTATTCGTTCCACATTATCCACCTCTATTTGAACATAACAGAGATTATTTTCTTTTACGGGGGTAGCAACTTTGTCCCCTTTTATGAGCACTTTTAGGGGGTGTACTCGTTCCCTTTTATGAGCATATTTTCCAACCCCTATTTTAACATAACGAACACAACAAAACTAGTAAAAGAGTATGGCTTCATTTCCAATCAATATTTTAACATAACATAGCAGTGGTGTACTCGTTTCCTTTTTCAACCCTTATTTTAACATGACAGAAATTACACTGAGACTAAGAGCACACCCCTATTTTAACATAGCAAAGACTACGAAACATTTTAGAGGTGTATTTGTTCTCTATTTTAACATAACAGAAATAGCAAAGACTACCAACATAGTTCGTTTTTGACATAGCAGGGATGTACTCGTTCCGACCTCTATAGCAAAGATTCTTTTAAGGGGTGAACTTGTTCTAACCCCTATTTGAACATAACAGATATTATTTTCTTTTACGGGGAGACAGTATTCATTAGCTTTTTATCAACTGTTTAAAGATTGCAAAGGAATGCAGACTTCCGTTATTTGTTATCAGTTACTCAATAACTTCCGAAATATGTTAATAATTCTCATTACATCATTCATCCGGATTTTAAAAACATTGTGCTAGTTTTTCCTCAACAGACAATACTGATTTTATAGTATGTGTTGATCGCTCGCGGTCTGACTTGTCATTCAACGATAGGATTTAAGTAAAAGGGGAAAACCCGACGGTTACTCGATGACATTATCCCTATTGCGCAATATTACGCAATGCAATCACATAGGTTTGTGTTGATTGCTCGCGATCTGTCTTGTCATTCAAACCCTGACTGTGACTCGATGACATCATCCCTATTGCGCAATATTGCGCAATGCAATTACAAAGGTATAAAAGACTGACCGAGAAGTTCTTTTTTAATCAGTTGCTTGTTGGTGCGTAAAGAGTAAACTTCTTATCGGTGAAGCTCTGTTTAAAAGTTTATTTATTGTGTGTGTGTGTGTGTATTCTCTTAGTTGTCTATAGGTAAGACATCTTATAACGATAATATATTATAAAAACTCACATCTAAACTATTATAGTAACTTGTGCGATTTAAAAAAAAACACACACGTTTGAACGTATTATAGTCATGGCAATGAGAGAGGATAAACCGAATACTATCAATTAACCAACTGATACTCTATGTAATAATAATTTGAAAAAAATCATTTTAAAATGCGATAGTGTTTAAATGAGGATAGTTGATGCTTTTTAAATAATAAAAGAAAAGACTGTTTAAATATATGAAAACACGAACAAGATAATACATCTTTTAACACTTTGGGGATCCTATGGTACAATTTTGTACCATACGCGTTTTTCATGGTACATTGCGTTATTTCTCTTCTATTTGAGCTTTTTCGTCCGGGTTTTTTTGTTTTCCAAGTCCACAGGCCTTGTAGAAGACATTACGTATGGTCTCAGACCTCCTGTGTCCAGACATAGGAGGTGATGACGTCATAAGTCAAAAATTTATTATCTCATTTTCTAAGCCTATGTTCAATATTTTTTGGCGGATTTACTTTACCCCGTAGAAGATTGAAATTTTGTACAAACATTCAGTCCACCGAGTAGTATTTACAAGATTTTTTGTTTCGATGCCAGTGCTAAAACAGGGGGGGAACCAGAGGGGCAAATGGGTGAAAAAAGGAATATTTTTACCCCCAAAATCCCGTTTCACGTCATTTTCCCCCCTCACATACATGATGGGGACACGTGAGTCATACCGGCTGAAAGGCAGTTCCATTCTAAAGAGAATGACGGTCGAATCATTGTCCTAGGGTAATTAGGGACTTCTCAGAGATTTTTTGAAAAATATACTTCCATATAGGGAAAAATGGGACTTGGTGGGTATATTTTTTGGCGGGCTTACTTTTGCAGCTAGAAGATTGAAATTGTGCACAATTATTCAGCCTAACTAGTAGTATTTATCAGATTTATTTCAGATCTCTGCGTTAAAACAGGGGGTCCAGAGGGGGAAAAACTGAAAAAAGAGATTTTTAGACCAAAAAAATCCCGTTTTTCAGGATTTTCCCGCCTCACATACATGATGGAGACACGTGAGTCATAAAGTCTGAAAGGCAGTTCCATTCTAAAGAGAATGACGGTCGAATTATTATTCTAGGTTAATTAGGGACGTCTCAGTGAATTTTTTCAAAATACACTTCTGTATAGGGTAATATGGGGAAATTTCTGATTTTCTTTCTGGCGGGCTTATTTTTGCACGTAGAAGATTGAAATGGTGCACAAACATTCAGTCCACCGAGTAGTATTTAACAGATTTTCTTTCAGATTTCTGCGTTAAAACAGGGGGCTCCAGAGGGGTAAAAGTTGAAAAAAGGTAAATTTAGACCAAAAATTCCATTTTTCTGCAATTTCCCGCCTTAGATACATGATGGAGACATGTAAATGGTACCGCCTGAAAGGCAGTTCTATTCAGAAGAGAATATGGGCGACACATGACCCTAGGGTAATTAGGGATGTCTCAGGACGTTTTTTCCCTGAGATCATAGTGTTTTGTGGTAATTTGGGGCATGGTGCGAAATATTGATAAAATTTCTCCCTCCCTTACTATTCAAGATAGAAACTTGAAATTTGGCACACACATTCAGTATACCAAGTACTATTTCTCAGATTTTTTAGATGGCTACGTTGACACAGGGGGTCCAGGGGGGGCAAAATTCGAGAAAAAATCCCTCCGAAACTTTCTCTTTCACATTTTTTCTCACTTCTGGTATATGGTATAAGCATGCAAGTGGTACCATTTGAAAGCTATCTCCATTCTGAAGAGAATGAGGTATGAACCATGATCCTAGGATAAATAGTGTCGATACAGTAGCTGCTTGACTGAAAGTCTAAAAATAGCCCAAAAAGCCAGGATCCGGAAAGGGTTAAAGTAAATTTCTCTTTGGCTACAACTTTTGTAAAACCAATAGATTTAGAAACACGTAGATTCTTTGTAAATAGTGGTAACGAAATTATTTTACCGAGTACAGATGTAAATGCTATAATTGAAAAACTATTTAATAATATTTTAGTTGAACAAGAAAACAGAGCAATTAAGAAATCAGGGTGGTCTTTGTGTTCCCAACCAAACCATCTCTTAGAAATTAAAATTGGTAAATATGATCCACTGACCGCATCACCTTATATAAAATTGTCTCAATGGATTTTATCTAAAAAATATTTTAAATATTCAAAATAACGATAATAGATGTTTTATGTATTGCATTCTAGCTGCATTGCATCCTGCAAAAGATATCCACTAAGTGTAAATAATTACTCACAATATATTAAAACTGTATTACCGTTATTTGAAAAAAAACGAATATAAAATTCCCCGTTGAAGTAGCAAGCAAATGCAAATTTGAACATATGTATAATTCAGTATTTACTAAGGAACAAATTTCTATTTATATATATGGCATTAATTATGATAATGAAACATTTTTTGGTAGGTATAAGCGAAAACACATCTGTAGGTAAACATATTGATTTATTGTATTTAAACTCTCATTATTGTTTAATTACAAATTTAAATGGTTTAGTCAGACATCAGTTAGGTAGTCATCAAACATTTATTTGTAGACGATGTTTAGTATCTTTTTATAACAAATCAAAATTAGATGAACATGAGAAATTATATAAAGAACGCACTCCAACCAAAATTAACATTCCGAAACAAGATGTTTTAAAATTTCGTAAACTAAAATTGTTATTAGGAAATGATGTCATAATAGTTGCAGATTTCGAAAGTTTATTAAAACCTATAAATAAACAAATTGGATCCAATACAAAACAAATTCTGGAACATATACATGCAGTTTTAGTTATATTGTGTGCTGGAGTAACAAATATATAAAATCAGATCTAGTTATTTATCGTGGTGAAAATGTATCGATTAATTTTATGTCTGCTATGAAGAAGGAATTAAAAATAATAAATATATTAGATCAACAAAAACCAATATCATTAAATAGTTCTCAGTTACAGGAGTATAATCTATCCACTGAATGCTCTGTTTGTGATAGCAAATATATGAGTAACAATAGAAAAGTTAAACATTATAATCATTTAACTGGGAAATATATTACCACGGTGTGCAATAATTGTAATTTGCAAATTAAACGTCACAGTAATTTTATCCCAGTATTCTTTCAAATTTATCTGCATATGATGCACATTTATTCGTGAAAGAACTAGGTTGCACACCTGGCAATATATCTGTAATTGCTGAAAGCACTGACAAGTACACCACATTCTCAAAACATTTTAATTTTAGTGGTAGACCTATTGAGTTACGTTTTGTGGACTTTTATAAATTTCTTTCGTAAATTAAAAAAATTGGTGTCAAAATTTAAAACCTGAGCAATTCGTATATACAAAGCAATTTTCTTCCGACGATAAGTCTCCTTTAATTCTCCGTAAGGGAATTTATCCTTATGAACATTTAACAAATTTAGATACATTTAAAGAAACTCAATTACCTGTAAAAGAGGCGTTTAATAGCAAATTAAACGGAACACAAATTTCCGAGACCGACTATCATAATGCACAACAGATTTGGCATACGTTTAATTGTCAAAATTTAGGGGACTACCATGATCTGTATTTAAAATGTGATGTACTTCTCACAGCAGATGTATTGGAAAATTTTTGAAAGACGTGTTTAACTGCTTTTAGTATTGACCCAATAATTGTTTTACTGCACCTGGTTTGGCATGGCAAGCCATGTTATATAAAACAAAAGTTGAACTTGAACTCTTATCAGGTATTAATATGTATATGTTTGAAGAAAAATCGATTCGTGGAGGCATCACACAATCTGTATTAAGGTATGTCAAAGCTAATAATCCCTATGTGCATGATTTTGATGCGGAAAAAGAAAAATCCTATTTACTGTATATTGACATGAACAATCTGTACGGACTATCAATGATTGATTATTTACCATATGGTGGTTTTCGGTGGGAGGACAAAATTGACGATTGGCAAGACAAGAGTAAAATTATTAATTGGCCCACTGATAGTGAATGTTTTTTCTAGAAGTGGACTTAGAGTATCCAAATTATTTTCACGAATACCATTCTGATTTTCCGTGTGCTCCCACTAATGAAATTCCACCGAATGGTAAATACTCAAAATTACTATTAACACATAAATCGAAACCGAATTATATCGCATTATAGAGTATTACAATTTTATCTAAAGCAAGGTTTGATATTGGTAAAAGTACATAAAATATTATGGTTTCGTCTATCTAAATGGCTTGCATCTTATATAGAAGAAAATACTAAACGTCGTGCAAATTCTACAATTGAATTTGAAAAAGATTTCTATAAGTTATTAAATAATTCTGTATACGGAAATACAATGGAGAATGTACGAAAACGTATTGATATAAGATTAATTAATAATGAAAAAAGTGTAAAAAATTAGTAGCGCAAGATCAGTTTCAAAATTGGGTACAATTAGGAGACAATCTTGCATTATTCCATATGTTAAAAAAACTGTAACTCTAAATAAACCGATCTATGTAGGAGCTACAGTTTTAGAATTATCAAAATTAGCAATGTATGAATTCCATTATAATGTAATGAAACCTCGGTGTGGAGATAAGATTAGTATTACTTACATCAACACTGACTCTTTCATTTACTACATTGAAACCGACAATATTTATAAAGATACAAAAGACATGAATGAGTATTTTGATAGTTCTAATTATCTGGAAACTCGTGCTTTATATAACACAAAAAATTAACACGTTTTGGGTAAAATGAAAGATGAATCAAGTGGACTTCCCATCATTGAATATGTTGGTTTACGAGCAAAAAGTTATGCACTAAAATCTGTTGAAAATAAAGAATTGAAAAAAAATGTAAAGGGATCAAGAAAAATGTAGTTAAAGAACAAATTACGCTTGACGATTATAAATCATGTCTACTTCAAAACGAAACGATTCATAAAACACAATTTGAATTTAAAAGTAAATATCACAATTTAGCAAAAAGTCAGGTAACAAAATTAGCGTTAGATCCGTATGATGACACAAGAAAAATTTTAAATTGTAATATACACACTGTTCCTTGGGGGTATCATAATAAAGATTTAACATTCGAGATTTGTATATTGTAAATATGATATTTTAGTTTTTGTATACATATTAGTGTAATAGTATTGGTAAACAAAAATATGTCACAATCAGTTCGAGAACAAATAGTTGGAGAATTACATTAAGGTGCAAGACGGAACTATCCTCGAATACCCGTTATAACGAAAGGAAATCATGATTTATGGCAAGCTGATTTAGTTGAAATGAATAGTGGAAAATTGAAAGGTCTAGCAAACATCGAATCGAAATTTCAAATATTTATTAACTGTGATATACACATTCTCTAAATATGCTTGGGCTATTCCTCTGAAAAATAAAACTGGGAAAGAAATTACACAAGCATTTATAACAGTACTGAGAAAAGCAAACAAAATCCCAAAATTTTTACAAACTGACAAGGGTCGAGAATGTTATAATTCAGAGTTTCAGAAGGCGATGAACCAAAATAATATTAAACATTACTCCACGTACAGTGATGTGAAAACAAGTATTATTGAAAGATTTAATAGAACATTACGTAATTTAATGTGGAGACAATTTACACCGCAGGGAAATTATAAATGGATTGGCATTCTGCCGGAATTACTAAATAAATATAATAATACTATTCATTCCACTATTAAAATGAAACCTATCGACGCTATTAAAAAAGAAAATGAAAAACATCTATTGACAAACATCTATTGCAAAAAGTTTTCTGTGATAAAAAGAAAAAGTAAATTTAAGGTAGGTAAATATGTAAGAATTAGTAAACTTAAGCGTCCTGGTTTTGATAGAGGTTTTACACGCAATTTGAGTACAGAAATTTTTCGAATTGCTCAAGTTTTCTTCACTAATCCTCCAACATATCACTTAGCAGACTCAAATAATAAACCTATTGAAGGAAGATTTTACGGACACGAATTACAATTAACGAAATTTCCAAAAACATATTTAATTGAAAAAGTTTTGCGAAAGAAAAATGATAAGGCCTATGTGAAATGGTTAGGTCTGCCAAAAAGTGAAAATTCTTGGATTGATTTAAAGCATTCTCTATGGTAAAAGAGAAAAGTCAAGAATTTATAGGTGAAGCATGTCGTCACAAGTATTTCTTGTAGATTTTATAGTTTCAAAAGGTGAATTCTATATTTTAAATTCTAGCAACACTGTAAATTTTCGTTGCTTAGTGAAGTTGTCATCATCATCATCACGAGGTCTATCAGTATCACAAGTAAAAGGTATATTAAATCTAATTTGTTCTTCAACAAACGCTGTGTTTTTATGTAAAGGAGAAACTAAAGCAAAATATTTAAAAACGTTATTTAAAATAAATGTGATATATGTGTAATATGGAGTGGAAAATTCATTTTACATGTATGGTAGCAGGTCCTACAGGCTGTGGAAAATCATATTTTGTTAAAACATTTCTTGACCATTATAGTACGTTATTTAAAAATATTGTATGGTGTTACGGTGAATGGCAGCTGTTGTATGATACTCTTTCAGGCTGCACGTTTAAAGAAGGTCTACCTCAAAATAATGAATTTCAAGCACACGAGGGTCCACATCTTGTAATTATTGATGATTTAATGCGTGAGTGTGACCATCGGATTGTACATATTTTTACTAAGGGTAGCCATCATAGAAATATAAGTGTAATATTTATAACACAGAATATTTTTCATCAACAAAAAGGAATGCGGGATATTTCGTTAAATTGTCATTATATAGTTTGTTTTAAAAATCCTAGAGACCAAGCTCAAATTAATTATCTGGCACGACAATTGTATCCAGGTAATAAAAAAATTATTCAAGAAGCATATCAAGATGCAACTCGAATTGCGCATGGTTATTTATTTTTGGATTTAAAACCAAATACTGCTGATGAGCAGCGAGTTCGACCAAATATCTTTCCAACAGATTTTTTTAATTATGTTTATGTGTCTGTAAAAATAATTGCAATATGTTTTATATTTTAACAACTATTTGTGCTATAATAGTCGTATAAAAATTATTAGTAAGGAAAATGCACATTTGTTAAAGCTTTTAGCAAAGTCAAAACCGAAAGCACGTAAGGCAATTTTACAAAATGTAGATCCTGATTTAATTCGCTCTATTTGCGAATGTTCCTATAACGTATTAAAAAGAAATGTTCCATTAAATAAAACAGAGATAAATAAATTTAAAAAAGGAACTGAGATATTTGTTGAAAAAAGGTCCGTCATTAAAACAAAAGAAAAAAACGAATAATTATACAAAAAGGTGGTTTTCTTACTGCATTGCTTCCACCTATTTTAGGATGTATATTATCAAGTTTAATTAAGTAATTATGCAAAACGCACAAAAACTTATTTTAATCTCACCAGAAAAAAATACATCATTAACAAACGATATCTTATCTTGATGACGAAATGAAAGAAATTTGAAATAATAAAAGTTTAAATGCAGAAGAAAAATGGGTACGATATAGAGAGGTCTTACAAAAATATTTAAATATAATTCAAAAACCGGCAGCAGTTACAACAACTACTACTACTATTGATAAAGAGGAAGAAGACGAGGAGGAGGAGGATGAAATAATATCTACTCTCCCTGAAAGTTGTAAACGTAAAGCAAGACCTTTATTACGTAAATCGAAACAAAATCCTAATTTTCAATGGGATGGTAATGGAAATGTAAGTATTAATAATAAATTAATTCCAGGTGCAAATATAGTGGATTTGATATCCGATTTTGTTAGATGTAGTAAGAAAAATATTTCAGTTGCCGGTTGGAAACCTTTTGCTACATTATTAGCAAAAGCCAATATACCCTTAGAGTACATTGGTAATCCTCAACGAATAGAATGTATTAGAAAACTCACAGAGGACGAAGATGATGATGAGAATGAAGAGGATGGTCCTCCACCCCGTAAACGTAAATAGCGTACTTATAAACAATAATACTAATATAATATTGTAATCTATTGATATTTTGAGTATATAGAAAGATGAATAATCCGTACTTTCATTATTACACTAATCAAGCAGGAGGTGGATACAATGTATATAAAGGTACAGCATATCAAGAAGGTTATGGCATTCTTAGTTTTCTAGGAGGTTTATTCCGCACTGTATTTCCTTTGTTAAAACAATGTGCAAAAAACTGTTGGTAAAGAGTTGATACGTACAGGAATTAATGTAGCAGGAGATGTACTAGATAATAATAGACCTATTGAAGAGTCTTTACAAAATCGGTGGCAAGAAGCTAAAACAAATTTAAAAAAACAAAGCTCAAAACAAATTAAATCAGGTGTTAGTAGGAGTAGAGTACATATGTATGTTCTGCAGACACTTTTCCCCCTCCACCCCCTGACTACCAAAAATTATGGAGCCGCCACTGACCATTGTACTTTAACACAGAAGGATTCCCCAAAGTGAGATTGAATATGCTTTTATGACATTTAAAATCATAAAAACTTACATCTCAAACTTATAACTTATAGTGCTGTCTTTGATTGAAAAAATAGTTTTTGTTTGGTGTAAATTGGTTTAAAAATAACAGTAATGCGAACTTAAAGTTTACTATGTTGCATACTACAGATATATGTATATGCACTCTCGCTCAATCGCACACACACATTTACAATATCAGCTGTCGAGCACACACATACATATATAGCAAAGAACAAGAAGGAGGAAGTAAAACTTGGACGCTTGCCAATTTTTTTCTCTCTCTCATTCTCTCTCTCTTTCCTTCCCATCAGCTCTGAACGACAGAGAGGTTTATGCAATAGAAAACAGAGAGAGAATGATTAACGGCGGCATATACGTCGCCTCTCATATACTTAGTATTGAAATTAACAGCTAAACATAGCTCGGGCGCTGTATCCTTCGCTAAACTTTTCTCTCGTAACGATTCGTAACGATCAGAATTCGAGAGAAACATTTCGCGCTGTTACACGGCGGACTTTGGCTGTGAGCATCGTTGTCGACAGAGCCTCTATTTAGTTCCAAAACGTGCCGCATGCGCGCGCTAGTGTTTCATATACGAAATGTATTTCTCTCCACACATTTTCGTTTTTTCTCTCCACATACATCTCTAGAGTTGAAAGCATTCAATACCTGAGTTGTATTTGTATATCCAAAGGTCTTAGTTTTATGGCTTTATTACCATAAAAACACTTAAAACATACTTAAAATTACAAGTTCGGATACTGATAATGGAATCTTCTGTTAACTTCGTTCTCTATAGGAAACAATGACTTATTAAACTCTGTCCATTGATCGTAATTCAAACTGAATAGACAACCGTTAATATCAAATACCACTTGAACTTCGGTTTGCACATTTTTCACAATTACATTAAAGTTATTAGTAAGAATGAACTTTTTTTGAGGGTCCATTTCTAAACACTTCATTTTTCGGTTCTGACAACATATTTTTGTTCATTTTCATTCATTTTTGGATTTACATACAGAACTCAACAGTTGGATAATTACCTTTTAGACCAGTGTATTTGATTTTTATTCCATCTTTAACGATCTCATCAATCATTTTATCTGTTAAGTGTTTTGTAAATCTAGGTGGAAGAAAAATCTTAAACTTCTCACATTCGGCTAATATGCTCTTTCCAAATTTAGTTTTAATCTTTTCCATTTTCACAATTTTATATTCCGTATTTAATTCTAATTCTCTTAATCCAATAACCTGTTTCTGCTCAAGACTTCCAAGATTGTTTAAAAAATCAACGTGTTTTGCCATCGTATTTATTATATAGAAAATCAATCTTCAATTTTTATCTTCACTAAAAAAAATTAATCATTTTTGTTAATTTCGTTTATGGAAAACTTCCGTAAACAATACAAACATACAATTAAATAGATCAGATTCGTTGATGAAGATTGCTTTACCATCACAGCGGCCGTCGATTTTCCCGACGTCTGTAAAAGACTTAAACTCACGCCTGTCTTCAATATCAACGTCATTGTTTACAGTGTCTCTAGTGTTTTGATATCCAAGAATTTCCCCAACGTCCTTACCCTTAAACCATATAGTTCCGTTATCATCGATCACAGTTAGAAGCTCTTGGTCTTGAAATTTAAATACCCTCATGATAACTGGTTGTCGTATGGTTGTTTAAGGCTCAAGTGGTTCATTTTCGTTAGCGTGTTGAAGTTTGATTAAGCGCATGATAGACTAAGTCTATAAAGCAAGGTTAGGAGTTAAGGACAGTGAAAATTACTATCTAAAACTCTTCTACTACTTTCTCATTCTTAGGGTCATATGTAAAGTTCTTTCGCCCAATTAAAATCGCATAACATATAGTATCAGCAGCCACACCTTCTGAAAAGTTTACAACAATCTATATGTTTGTTCTTTCATTTACTGATACATTTTTTCTCTTACTACAATTAATCACATACATTGGTCTGTTGTCTATAAACTCTTTAGGGTCATAGTACATTTCAGTGTTGCCACACGTTATCCTCTTAAATGCAGTATAATCTTCGTACATCTTAAAGTAATCCTTGTTAGCAATATCTAAGTTTCTTGATTCTTTTGGAAATACCTCATTCCTCCCATTCTTAAGATATATATTCTTTACCTTACAATGATCAAACTTACTTGCATCTGCTGTTTGTTTACCACTTCTATCAGTTTGGAACATTACAACTACGAAATCAGGCATATCAAATTGTCTAGAATTAAATTGAGTAGTAACATCAAACTCCAAGAAAGAACCTACAACAGCCTTTTGAACACATTGATAAGTATGGAATGAAAACATGATTTTTGGTTCTTTAAGAATGCTCAACTTTAACTTGTTTTCATAACTAGATTCGTATTCAACAATATTCATTCTTATCTCCATACTTTTTATTGTTATTTTTCCATCATGAGGAGCTGCTCCTGATCCAGCCCATTTGTACAAAACATCGTTATTGTTGTTAGCTTTTGTAAATGTTATTCTCAATCCACCTTTCCACATAACCTCTTTATAATCACTTAAGAAGCCTGGAATTAATCTTAATGGGTACAAAACACTAAAGTCCTTTCTTAGACCAAGTTTATCATCTGTTTCAAATCCTGCTTGTTTTAGATATTCAACTTCTGGTTTGGAAATCTTTAATGTTCCGATAGCTGTAGATGTAATTCCAGGTAGCTCAATCTTATCTACAACAACTCCATGCTTTCTAACCTCAATTTGAGAAAAGAAGAATGGGAAGAAGTTATCTACAAGTTTTATAGTATCGTTTGCACCAAATGTTCCTCCAGCTGATGCACCAACAACTTCAAAAGTCATATGACAATCTGCTTTGTGTGGATGTACGAACCCATCACCCACGTCGAAATCGAACTCAATATCTTTGTTATCTTCATTCAAATTATTAAATGTTCTTGTGTTAGCTTTAAAACTCTGTAACTCATAACTCTCAACACTATCCATTTATTATAAAGAAAATCTTGAAACATCGTTGATAAAAACTGTTTGAGGATGAACGTTCTGTAAGGGGGTGGTGGTTAAAACTCCCCCTTGGCGCTTTTATGGAACATACCCATAAAAGACTCATACATAATAACACAAGATCATGTAGACGAAGGAAATAAGAAAAATTTTTCAGAAGTTAAGAGCGCCAATTCTTATAATCCCCATCCCAACTTAACCTTAGCATTCATAGCAGTACCAACCCCAAAAGCAGCTAATCGTTCACCAATTGGCGCATCACTACTAAATACTCTTTTCCATGCTTTAGTTTCTAGTTCCTTATCTGCAATATGTCTCGACTCTGTATCTTTATTGTCTCTGTAGTATATATCGTGTTCTTTACAAGCCTCATCTAATGGGTTAATATCTTCATCACCTCTCTCTAACCTTTCTTGAAGCTTCGTAAAAGGCCCGCAAAATCTGAAGCCTGGTATATGTAACTCCGGTATTCCCTTCATGTTTAAAATCTTATTCATTAGTCCTTTCCCAAGCTTCTCATCATTCCAGAATCGTGGTGGTAACGTATTTAAGATCTTAATCAAATAACCTATGCCTATTCCTATGCCATTAGGAATAAATTGTGAAAGCTTATTATTAATCATACTCACTATACCTACTTTCTCATTGTAAAAGTTATGATTTCCAGCCCTTTCTTCTCCATCTATAACTATTAACCGATCAATTAACTTTCTCACATCATCCGTCCATATATATTCTTTAGGTATATCTGTGTATTGTTTAATTCCTTCACCAGTCCTTTTAGGTGTCGTGTTCTTTTTAGGAGTTGGAGGTAAAGTTGGTTTAATATGATTATCCCAAATAGGGTTGATAATATTAATGTACTTTGAACCTCTACTAGATGCTACCTTTTTATCTCGATTATATTTTTGGAAGGCAGCATCTGTGTCTATTATTATTTCCTTGTACTGTTCAAAATCATCATCATCATAATCTTCAATGGTTTTACTAGTATTCGTCGTTAACAATTCCCATAGACCTTCTGTTCCTTTATAAGTTTTACCATTAATTATCAAATCATCGCCATTCACTTTAACTTCCAAATTTCCTATCTTGTTTATTATTTTCCCATCTTCTTCTACAGTTCTTATTCCAAACACAGTGTCATTTCTTTTACTATAATATTTCGTTGCAATCTTACCAAATGACTGTGCTGTTGTTAAAGGTTCTACTCCTTCCACTCTGTCTTTAATTTGTTTTCTCATTTGTTTTATTTCTCCCGTTATAGGCGTATCACTACTACTTGGAGAACTATCGTAAGTTATCTTTTTAGGTGTTTCTAGTAGACTGGGATCTATTGAGGCCGTCTTATGTGCAACTGGAACAAGTTCAGTTATTAGATTTTTATTTTGTTCTGCTACTTCTTTGATCTCAATTCCCAAGTTTTGAATAGCATCGATTACAGGTTGCTCTTGTGTCTTAAATTTATCGTATATACCTGCTCTTTCTTTCTTCCAAGATTTGAAGCCCTTTATCAAGAACTCCTTCAACTTAATATTCTTATCAATTTCTTTCTCATCCATTTATTGTATAGCAAACGAACGTCAATGAGCGTCAAAGAACGTCAATAAACGTTAATAAACGTCAAAGAACGTCAAACGTTATAACGTCAAACGTCAATAAACATCAAACGTTCAAGAAGTGTTTTATCTTGTTCCTATACTTACCATTGTTTACATTCCTTGTCATATCAATTACTATGAAACCATAATCTTCTTGCCAACATTTTGAACACAACTCTTTAAATTTATCATAAGACATATCTCCTCCAACAAACTCATTATACACATGTATAAGATTAGTATCATCTTGTCTGAATATACATAGGAAGTTGACGTTATCTCTTATAAGTTGTTTAGGTACTTTTGAATATGTTTGTGCGAGATAGAAACAGTCTAAATGTCTATGCCTACCTCTTGTAAAGTAATTTGTAACAGTATCTTGATTCTCCAAAATGTAATCGTCAAACACAACAACAGAGTATTTTTCACATTCATCAATAGGTACAATAGAATCATTACCGCTTAAGAACGTTGCTATTTGCTTCTTAAACTTTAGTCCTGCTTTCTCAAATCGATCTTTTAACTGCTCATACTTTGGCTGATTCATGCTTTTAGAATATATGTAGAAGTAATTATTGTTTAACCAACCTGGCTGTAATAAGAAGTTAAATAGCAAAAACGTTTTACCACACGCCGAGGGACCGACGATAAGACAGTGAACATCATCAGGTATAAGTTCTCCATTTCTTTTCTTAGCTGTTGTTTCTTTTATCATCTCTTTTACATCCCAATTAATAGTTTTCTTACTCATTTATTATAGAGAAAATCAGGGGTCCACCAGCACTGGACCCCTTTCAAACAGTTTGAGGATGAACTGTAAAGTGAGCGTTTTGCTCACCCTTAAGAACATTTTGGACATTCGAATACAGCTTGGCGCCTTTTATGATCTTAAATCTTTAAGTTGTTCTCTGATCTTAAGCAACGTATCTTTTATATATTCACCATCCATTTCACCATTTAATGTTATTATCATCTCTAACTGTTCTTTAAATGAGTTAATAAAAGTGACAATGGTTTTATACTCGTCTTTTCTTTTGCTTATGTTTAACTTCGAAGACAAACCTGTTATTATAGCACTTCCAGTTGCAAGAGACGTTGTTAATATTGAGTAAATTGTTACAGGTATAAAAATATTAATAAACCCAGTTGTTGCAGAAAGTATAACCGACAACGCGATCAAAGTGTAGTATGCATATTTAACAATTCTTAGTTTTCTCTTTTTCTTCTTTAAACTGTATTCTAACTTTCGAATGACATCTTCTATTAACTTGATTACTTTCTCTCTTGGAATATCTCTAGGTAAATCAAACTCGATCATTTATTATATAATAAATGGCTAAGGTATTTAAGCTAACGAGTGATACTTCTGTTTTAAAGAAGAAGCTCCATTACGAATTAGACAACAGCAGCAACTATTTAAGTATAGGACTAGTTGGGTTTTACAGTACATATCTGACACCAAACGTTACACATAATGAGCGGTTTACGTATGGAAGCGAATCTGTTCGTATACCAAATGGATAATACAGCTTAAACAGTCTTAATGAGTATTTAAAATCTCGCTCCATAAACATAACGTTAAAAGAGGATCATATAACAAATAGAGTAAAAATAGAAACAGGTGATATTGATATCAAGATGGGAAACTTAGGTACTGTTCTTGGATTTGAGTTTTCTAAAGTTTTAGAAAAGAACAAAACACATATTGGAAGTAAGTTGCCAAAGTTTTATCCGTTTGATACTATAAATGTTCACTGTAATATAGCAGATGGCATGTTTGTTAAAGATACAGAATACACACATAGAGAAAGAGGAATTATAGCATCATTCAAAACAGATGCTGAGTTCAAACATAGTATTATTTACGAACCTACTTATCCATTATTTTTCCCTATATCCAAAGACAAGGTTGACAATTTCGAGATAAGGATAACAGATGAGAATGATTCCTTAATTTTTTTTGGTGGAGCAACACAACTGTACTTTTGCAAACCAAGATTTTCTCTTAGATAAATAGAGAAGATGTGCTCCATTAAAGGTTGTATGTTTAGTGTTCCTTACAGTGAACTAAAGGATTTAAATATTGATCATGTATTAACAAAGAAACAACTTAACGATAAAGCCAAGAAAATTAAAGAAGGTAAAGGAATGGATTTAACTTTAACTACTGCACAAATGAAAAAGATTAAGAAAGAGCATATTGGCGGTTTTATCTTTACAATTCCAGCCATTCTAGCAGCTTTAGGAGCAGTTGGCTCATTAGCAGGTGGTGCAGCAGCGATTACTAAAACTGTACTTGATGCTAAGAAGAATAAACAAGAACTTGAAGAACAAAAAAGACACAATATGGCTATGGAAGAAAAGCAGGGGGCAGGTAAACCCAAGAAGTCAAAAAACTAAAACCATTGACCAACTTCGATATAGAGAGGTTGGCTAAAGAATTAAAGATAAAACGATTTAGAGGTGTATTTATGAGTGATGAACTTCCACAAAAACCTTATGTACATGAGTGTGGCGTAGTTAACCTTGATAAATCAGAAAACATTGGTAGTCACTGGATATGCTATTGGAAAGATAACAACATAAAGTACGTGTTTGATTCTTATGGTGGTGTTCCTCCTAAACAACTGGTACAATATCTTGGTACCGAAAACTTACTTTACAATGACGAACGAATACAAGACTTTAACTCAGTTATATGTGGTCATCTTTGTGTTAAGGTTTTAAATCTTCTAAATCAATTGTATTCTTTTAGCGACGTTATGTATATGATTAAAAATGATTAAGTGCTTTTATGGTTTGTATCCATAAAAGTTTTGCTTTAAGATAAATATGGAAGCTATACACAATAGATTTTTAGAATATTTTGAGAAGCATGAGGATGAGCTAGATGCACTAGATAGATATAATTTTTGTCGGTATTTTCAGGATGTTAGCGAGATAGACTTAAAAGATAAAGACAACGTATACAATGCTATTGATCTATGGAAAAGGTTAATACCAAAATTTTTGTACACGGAAGAAGAGTTGGAAAAGTTACGCCCAATAATTACCTTAAAGGACTTGTTGTCGAATTATAGCTCTAGACCATTACAATGCAGTTATTGTGGTAGTAAGTCATTAACAAAAGGTATGAGTAGTTACATTTGTGATGATTGTTCTGTAGAGAGTGGTTGGGTTTACAGTACTTGTGAAGAAACGAAAGCTGCTTGCGTAAGAAAACCATGGTATGATACTATAAAAAGATTTAAGTTACAGTTATCTCGTTTGCAAGCTTTACAGGATAGAATTATTCCTGAAGAGGTGCTCAAGGTGTTAAATGACGAACTTAGAGATGTACCAAGAGATTTAATATCAACAAAAGATGTTCTAGAAGTACTAAAGAAAAACAAATACACAAAATATTATGATGATGTCTATTTAATACACTATCACCTTACCGATCAAAAACCATTAAAATTACAACATATGGAGGAAACACTTATAAGCGACTTCGAAAACTTACACTAGGCCTTTAGGGAGCTGTATCCGGAAAGAGCATTGTTTATTAACTTGAAATGTGTATTGCACCATCTGTTGAAAAAGCACGATGTTCATGTTGATATTGATTTTAAACGCTCACCTAGACAAATATAGATGTTAAAGAAATGTTTTGAAAAACTAGGATGGGCAGAAAAAATTTTCAGAAGTTAGGGGGCGTTGGTCAACTTAGGTCAATAGAAGCCCAATTAGAGAACGATAGAAAACGATTTGAAGATGCATTAGAAACGTTACAAGACACATACATCAAGAAAGAAGATTTTCAAAAGATTAGAATGGATATCACTAGATTGGTTATGCAGAAAGAAACCATGCCTCTACTATATTGATTAAGAGCTAAAAACGTTAAGGAGCCAATCTTTAGAATATTTAATCTCTCTAACGGTTACAAATTTCTCTATAATGGGAAATAATGCACATGAACTTAAGTTTGGATAAATACTTTCTAGATATATATTTGGGTGATACTTTGATTAAAGATATACCTTTTGACTTTAAGAAGAACGATATAATTAGATTAATCCAAATAAAAATTCTGCTATGGAAGAAGGACAATTATTGTTTGTTGTAATGTACATAGAGAGAGAGCTTTCCTAAAGACGTTTGCTATATAATAAATATGGATATCTTTGGTAATGTTAAAATGACATCAGAGTTAGATAATGCAGTTGTGAGAAAAGATATTGCCATGTTGAAAGAAGAGCTTAACTTCACCAAACGGAATTATGTTATAGAGCTTCATAGTCGATTGATATCAGAAAATGTTGAAACTCCGTTCTTTTTAATACATAATCTATCTATCGCATACAAATTTCTTTATAAAGGTAGGTTAATGCATATAGAGTCATCTTACAATACGTATTATATAGATCTATATTTAAATGGTTCTCTAGTTGAAACTTTTCCATTGCACTTTAATACAAATGATCTATTAGCAGTTAGGCCATCTAAAGGTTCTGATCTGAAACATGGTAAATTGCTATTGCTTCTTATGCATGTAGAAAGAGAAGACGAAGATAGTGATGATGATGGTGAGAATGTTGAAAGCATAATATTAAACAACGGTAGTTATTGATTTTCTATATAATAAACAGGATGTATTGTGTTAAGTGTAAGAAATCGACAGATACGAAGAAAGATACCATTAGAATTGAACAAACAAAGAATGGAAGATATCTAAAGAAAGGTATTTGTTCTGTGTGTGGTGTTACTAAAACTCAATTCGTTAGGAAGCCTGATTGACTAGAAGAAGGTAAAGGTGTTAGAGAAGACATTGTAGAAGAAATTCAAAAACCATCTAGAAAAAACTTTGACAGATTAAGTGTAGTTATAAAAGGTATCGATAATCTTTGGCAGGCTGATCTTGTAGAAATGGATAGCGGAGTATTAAAAGGTGTTTCCAAAATCAATAAAGGTTATAAGTATTTGCTAACGATTATAGATGTGTTCTCGAAATATGTGTTTGCTGTTCCTGTTAAAGATAAGAGTGGGAAGAATGTTACAGAAGCATTCGAATCCATATTAAGAACGAGAAAGCCTAGCAACTTACAAACAGATCAAGGTAAAGAGTTTTACAATAAAGAGTTTAAGAAGTTAATGGAGGAAAATAAGATTAATCACTACTCAACCTATAGTGGTAAGAAAGCTTCTGTGGTTGAAAGATTCAATAGAACGCTTAAGCAGAACATGTGGAAAAGGTTCACGACACAAGGGAATTACAAATGGACAGAGATATTACCAACACTAGTTAAAGAGTATAATCATCAAATTCATAGAACAATTGGTTTAAAACCTATAGAAGTTAATAAGAAGAATGAGAGAACGATATTGGAGAAAGTGTATCAAAAAGAATATAAGAGTGTTAAGCCCAAATACAAGTTAGGTGATCATGTTCGTATAAGTAAATCGAAAGGGTTATTTGAGAAAGGATATACACCTAATTGGTCAACAGAAGTATTTGTTATTAGTGAAGTTATACCATCCAATCCTCCTACATATAGAATTAAAGATTTAGAAGAAGAGGATGTGCAAGGTAGATTTTACGAACCAGAACTATTAAAGACGAAACATAAGGATGAATACTTGGTGGAGAAAGTGTTGAGAAAGAAAGGTGATAAAGTATATGTCAAATGGCTAGGGTTTGATGATTCGCATAATAGTTCGATAGATAAAAGTAATGTTGTAGTGTAAATATAGATGTTTGTCTTTTATGGCTATTATGCCCTAAAAGGATAGTTTGAACGAGATAAGGGGATAACGAAACGTTACCCCCATAACATATTTCCGGGGTCGGTATTTCGACTGTGGAAATTATCAAAAAATAAGCAACTCCAATGATAGGAGATGAAATTATCAAAAAATTAGCAACACAACAAACTTCGAAGTTCCTAGCATTCTAGGGACTTCAGAAACTCATCTTACACAGTAACGAAACGTTACTCTCATAGCATATATTTCCAGGGTCGGAAGAGCGGTAATTCACCGCCCTGCGTTAATCCACAACAACATACAATCTTCATCAACGAGTCCGGGCTACTACAACAAACTTCATGGTTACAATGCAGACACTCAAAAGATTTATTGGATTATTATAAGAGAAACCTAGCTTCCCAGCTTGCTGGGGAGCTGCAAAACCCATTTTACAAATCCGACTACTTCAGAAACTCATCTTAGACAGTAAAAACTGGCTGGTAACGAAAATGAAGTTAAAAATAAAGATTTTCTATATAATAAATATGAGTACTATGGAAAGTTCTCTTAGTTTAAACAATATTTGTTACGAGCAGATCAAGGATCAGTATTGGTATGGAATTTTTGGTGACTTTAAACTGATTATAGATAAGAGCACTGGATACTTCAATGCTACTAAACTGTGTCAGGTCAATGGTAGAAGGTTCGATCACTGGTTAGAAAATAAAGGATCAAAAGAACTAATAAAAAAATTAGAAGAAAAGTATCAGTCTAAAAAAATATATTACATGATTTTAGGAGGAAGACAAAGGATAATCAGGGGTACATATGTTCATCCAGACTTGTTCCAAGAAATAAAAAGATGGTCTCAATTGAAAAAAGATAATGATAAGTCAGGTTTTGTTTATATAGCAACTACCAAACAGCATCAAGAGAAGAGTATATATAAAGTGGGTTATACAAAAAACCTTGAACAACGCCTAGGTCAGTTTAATGAGTTTAGACTTGACTTCGAGCTATTTTATTATGAAGAAACGTATAAGGCAAATGATGCCAAAAAGTTAGAGTCACTTGTGCATAAACAATTAGATGAATTTAAATATATAGGTGAATTTTTCAAGTGTGAACTCAACACGATCAAAGAAGTTATAGAAGAAATTCAAGATGATGAAGTAATCGAAAAATTAAAAGGATTGGAGTTAAAAGATGAATAGGTGTAAAAAAGGTAAAAGATAATGAGTTTCGAACGTTTTTATAAGAAGAAAATTTGGTTACAACTGGGGTCCACCAGCACTGGACCCCTTTCAAACATACAACTTTTATGGTATAATAGCCATAAAAGATAATTAGTTATTTTTGGTAGCACCGATCGGGCTCCCTATCTGTTAAGTATTTTTCTCACATCTAAAGGTACAAACCCCCGAACGGAAGATTTTCTGATTGCAAAATATACCATCATGGCACAAAACAAAACATCAGAAGACAAGCTCATTTCAGAAAAGATAAGCGGTCTAGATATGTAAAGAATTATTGGAATACTACAATGAAAAATTAGCTTCCTATAATTGTAGGAAGCTGCAAAACCCATTTTAATATGTAGAACCATGTGGAAGATCGGATATGATAAAAAAAATTAGCTGGAGCAGATGTGCTCCGGCAAAAATCGTCATATTACATAGTAAAACTAGCTGGTAACGAAAATGAAGTTAAAAATAAAGATTTTCTATATAATAAATATGGGTACTATGGATAGTTCTCTTAGTTTAAATGATATTTGTTACGAGCAGATAAAGGATCAGTATTGGTATGGAATTTTTGGTGACTTTAAACTGATTATAGATAAGAGCACTGGATATTTCAACGCTACTAAGTTGTGTAAGACTGGAGGTAAAAAACTCGAACATTGGCTTGAAAATATACGTTCCAAAAGACGAATGAGGTACTATGAGCAGAAAATTAATCATCGGAATTCCGAGGGTTTCAAACAAGCATCATATGAAGTCAAGTTAGCAGGTAACAAGATCAATAACACCATATCAGGCACATATGTTTACAAGAAGATAATACTAGACATCGCCAATTGGTTATCAGATGATTTTTACGACAAGTGCTATGACATTATCGAAAGTTACTTCCTTCAAGACTTTCAACAATATCGTGACAACAACGAATTACTCCAAATACAAATGCAAAAAATACAACAACAAATGGATGAATTACGTTTGGACAATCAAGAACTAGAAAATGAGGTTGAGTATTTTAAAACAATTGCAGCACCGTATACAGAAGATCCAGGAAAGATACATAGGCTATTCATTATCAAGAAAAACCTTAGTAAAGAACAACTTGAGAATATACTCTTTTACTATGACGAAGAAGAACGAGATCAAAAAGAAAGAATAGAACGATATAAGTATTGGGTTGGAAGAGTACAAACATGCAATTACGAAAGTAGGATTAAACAACTCAAACTTAAGTATCCAAGTATGAGTATTCTGCTTAACCTCGACGATCCAAACTCTATCAACTTATACAACAGAGCTAAAGAAAGATATGATGATAGAATAACTTGGCACGGTTCACATATGAACACAGATTTAAGCGATATAGATCTTGTTGACAGGTTTATTCAGTTAAGAGATATTTAAGTATGAGAAACTAAATATACCATTGCTTTTATGGTTTAAACCATCAAAGTACAATTTAAGTGTTATACATTACCCTCTGCTGCAACAGCGAATGCTACATTCAACATATCACCTAAATTGGGATTATTATGATATTTTCTTATTATAGCTCTCCAATCCACAAAATATTTATATGCATATATAAAGTCTATAGATAGGTCTTGATAAGTTGAAATGTTAGTCCAATGAACTCTGCTTTCAAACTCTGCAATAAATTCTTCTGTTAAATTTTGTGACATTGAAATCATTTCCCAATCTACTTTGTCAGCGTAATCTCTTATAAAGTTTTCTGATAATTGACGAGTTCCAGATATGTACCACCAATTAACTCTATCTGCATGTTCTCGTATAAAAGCCTCAGAGAGTTCGTTTTTGTAAGATATAGCATCAAAATCAACTTTATCTATAAACTCATTAATAAATTCTTCAGATAGCTTTTCGTGATACGATACTTCTTTCCAATCAACTCTATCTGCAAATTCTCTTATAAAGTCTTCTGATAAGTCTTGGCTTCCTGAAATAATCACCCAATCAACTTTATCAGCTAATTCTCTTATAAACTCTTCCGATACATTTTTCCATAAACATATTTCACTCAAATTAACTTTCTGCAGATATTTGCGTATGAAGTCTTCTGTAATGTGATCATAGTTATATTCCTCCTCATAATCATCATAGCCTATAGATAGCCATTGTTCATCAGTCAGTGAATCTAATATTTCATCAGACAAGTTCATAACGTTCGCATAGAGAATGTTTTGCGTAAGAAATGAGTTGTTTTCTTTAGTAGCCTTCTTGAACAAATGATCTAACATACCTATGGACACGCTAAAATTTATTTTGTCTTTATCATTATAACCACCAATATCTAAATATTTACATACACAATCAAATATAGGTTTGTAAGATAATATTTCCTTAGCACTAGTCATGTTTGTTTTTATTCTTAGATTTTTAAATTTATTTCATTTTTGTTGGTTTTCTATATAACAAATATGGAGAAAGATTTTGATGTATTACATGATAGACTTAAACTAATTCATCATGATCTTAAACTCTTAGCAACACTACTAGAGAAGCAAATACTGTTAAAGGAAAAAGAGTTATTAGTAATGCAACAAAAAACATCTGATTTGAGTAGTGATGATGAATATAAATATGGTAGTGATGATTATGATGATGATGATGAGTAAGCTTACAAAAATGATTCAGTTTTAAATGTGTATATGTGACTTTGATGGGTTAATCCCATAAAAGCCGTGTTCTAATACAACGCTTAATGGCAGGATGCTGATGGAAAAGTTGTAATTACAGATGCAACATTGCTTGTGGAAAAGGTTGATATATCATCAGCAGTTAAAATAGCACAAAATAAAGTATTACAAAATCCTAAATTTAGAATAAAATATCCTCTAACAAAAGTGCAGGTGAAGACAGAAACTCTGCCACAAGGAATTATGGATAGTACACTTCCAGATCTGTTTTCAGGCATAGTGCCTAAACGTATTATTATTGGTTTTGTTACTAATGCTGCTTTTAATGGTACTTATCAAACAAATCCGCTCAATTTTCAACATTTTAGTATGTCGTTTTTTACACTGTATGTTGATGGAACGCCTGTGAGATCCAAACCAATACAACCTATTTTGATATATATACAAGCTATTTATACAAGCTATATCTACAAGCATATTCTACGTTATTTACAGGTTCAGGTATTTATTATTCTAATCAAGGTAATGATATTTCACTTGCCGAATATAATAATGGTTATACTCTACTGGTGTTTGATTTAACTCCCGATTCTAGCGCAAGTGCTGCATTTCATACTAGTCCACAGCGGCAAGGAAGTGTACGTTTAGAGATTCATTTTAAAGAAGCACTGCCATCTCCTGTAACAGCAATTATTTATGGTGAATTCCCTTCAGAATTAGAAATTGATTTCCAGAGAAACATATATATTAATTAAAAATGTTAAATACAATTGAACTTTATGAAGCATTACAACAAAATTTACCAAAAAATCATTTTATTGTTGTATATGCTGCAGATGAGTTACCTTTGTTTATTGATACACTTCCAGCTGCATATACTGATTCTAGTGATAAGCCTGGTGAACATTGGGTTGCTGTTTATATATCTAATATGTGTGTGGGAGAGTATTTCGATAGCTATCGTATACCTCCCTATATACAAAATCATATAAGATTTTTAAAACGAAACTGTCTGTATTATACATGGAATAATCGACGTATTCAAAGTTATTTATCTCAATTTTGTGGACATTACTGTTTTTTATATCTAGCATGTCGTGCATCTGGTTATTCACTGCACGATTTCTTAAACAAATTCTCACTTACCACAATTGATGCTAATGATATTATGCTTTATTCATTTATGAGAGTATGATGATGATGGTGTTCTTATTTTTTTTTAAACTACGCCATTGCCGGTCCCAAGCCCTGGATGAGAAAGGAGGAGGGTTGGGGGTTGCTACCTTCGTAAAAGAAAATAATCTCTGCTGTGTTCATTAAGGGGTGGAAAAATGAATACACGCCTGCTTATGTTATGGTAAAATAAGTCATACTCTTTTACTAGTTCTGGTATGTTTAAATAGGGGTGGAACGAATTTGCTATGTTCTGCCATGTTCGAAGCCTTATTTAATATGTGCTATGTTCAATTAAGGTGGAACGAATACACCTCCGTAGTCTTATGTCTGCTATGTGTCATGTGCTATGTTTAAGGGTTGAAAAACCCCTGCTATGTTCGTTATGTCAAAATATGCTCATAAAAGAGAACGAGTCCACCCTTAAAATGGACTATGTTCAAATAGGGTGGAAACGTAGTCTCATGCAATGTTCAATTAGGGGTGGAAATGAATACACCCCTGCTCTGCTATGGTAAAATAAGTGGTGGAAAAAGTCATCATAAAAGGGAACGAGTCCATCCCTTGTATGTTACGTTGTCTTATGTTCAGCTATGTGTTCGTAGTCTCTGCTAAGGGATTGAAACAGTGATCATAAAAGACAACGAGTACACCCCCTAAAAATTGCTCATAAAAGGGAACAAATACACCCCTGAAAAGGAAACAAATACACGTTAAAAATAGGAGTTGAAAAAAAGTTCATAAAAGGGAATGAATACACCCCTGCTATTTTTCGTAGTCTTATGTGTTCGTAATTTCTGCTATGTTAAAATATGGGTTGGAAAGTATGCTCATAAAAGGAAATGAATATTATGTAATTTCTGCTATGTTAAAATAAGGGTTGGAAAATAAGTCATAGCTATGCTAAAATAAGGGTTGGACTAGTTTTATGTATTCTCTGCTAAGTTCGAATATGGGTTGGAAAATATGCTCATAAAAGAGAACGAGTCCACCCCTAAAATGGACTGTTTAAATAGGGGTGGAACGAATCTTATGTATTCTTCGCTATGTTTCGTAGTCTTCTGTTATGGAAAAATAAGGGTTGAAAAATGAGCCATACTCTTTTATTAGCTGTGCTATGTTCAAATAGGGGTGGAACGAATCTTATATATTATCTGCTCTGCTGTGCGTTCATAGTCTCAGTGTAATTTCTGCTATGTTCAAATAGGGGTTGGAAAATATGCTCATAAAAGGAAACGAGTTCACCTCTAAAAAAGTGCTCATAAAAGGGAATGAATACACCCCCTAAAAAGTACTCATAAAATTGAACAAATACACCCCTAAAATGAAGGTCGTAAAAGACCGTGGATCGATGGTCCAAGGTGCTCGATTTCCCAGGGGCTCCTGAGTTGAGCAAGTATGGTCAAGTATGAGCCAGATCGATCCATTTTCTACTACTTGGAAGCTTTAAAAATTTATAAAACTTCCGATTTCAATTTTGATCCTCTTGGATCACAAACTGAGGGAGCGCAATAGCCAGAAAGAGCAGAGGAAAAGCGTCTTAAAGTTTCCGATTGCCGCATATACGACATGACGCGCCAATTTTTCAAGTGATGTTTTTGGAGAGCAACTACGACTCACGTGCAGAGGATCCTAGGTTCGATCCCTGCTCGATTCAACATATCTTTTTGCTTTAACTAATAAGATAGCCATTTTATCTACAAGTAAAATACTAATTCAAGATATGTTTATAATGCATAAAACAATAAAAATGTTCAAATCAGTCGTAAATCCTTTTAATATTCCATGTTAACTAGAAATAAACATGTAACCTATTCCGTAAATATATTGATATCCCAAGTTATATTATGGTTACCACAGTCGTTGCGTAAAAAATGTTCTTGAGCTCTGTGTCTATATGTATAGAAAGGGGCGAATTACAAGGGGGATAAGGGGGAAATCCTCTTTGGTTATAGCGTAATCCAGTATTACCAAAGGGGACTTCCCCTTGTCCAACTTGTAATTTGCACACTCTCCAAACAATTTAATTTTGCTCCGAAGCCCACAGAAAGAATGAAGTTGTGAATAGGCATGACCAAGGAACAGGGGAGCTCTTATTGGGTGCCTCTTCTAGAAGGATATCGCCTCAAAAATTCATCATGATTACAACGGTATGTTGTATGATGTCGTATGTTGTATATTTTATTATTATGGTGTACTATTATCTATCTGTACTGGTCTTAGGAATAAGATCAGAGGTGCAATAACGGAGCATATTTTGTAAAGGAAGAAAAGGAAATTGTAATAAGTATTATTGTTCCTTAGTTACGATATTAAATAAAATAAATAGATGGATGATAGATTGAAGATTAGGAAGTTCTCAGAACTATTGATGTTAAAGGAATTATAAGTTTGTATCCTGAACACTAAGCGTGTGTAAAAATAAATAATATTTACGTTTTAATGTTCTTTTATATATATTGTGGCTCAAATAATATTTATTAAGAACCACGGGAGAGGAACAAAATATAGAATTACTGTTCCATGATATGTGTCATTCGTTGAGGAACCGTGCAACTTCTAATGCTATTTTGAGAATTTAAGTTGCAGATTTCTAAAAAGTCAGACGTTAATTGTGAATGAACTTGGCTGCGGTGCACCTTCAATAATACTGACCCAGAAAACATTGATGTTATCCATGGCATAGTATTCTAGAATCAAAACCATTGGTGTGCTATGGAAACTATAGGCATTTTGTATCAGGAGTTACAACATCCTCTGATGAAGTGTTGAAGATACAAATATGAGGCAGAGTATGAGGAAAATATTGAAGAGACAGATTCCCAAATCAGAATGCTGAACGTAGTCGCCAGCGAGTTCAGTGTTCTCTCTAGGCGTACTTTTCCCCTCGAAGATGAAACATCGCTCTGCGCAGGATCTAAGATATACCAAATGGTGTCCCAGTATGGCCTCAACTCCCCTCACAAAAACTTTTCTACACAAGAATGTGAAAGAATGCCACTTTTGAGCACATCGTTTATCTTTATGAAGAGGATACAACGAGATTTTACAAAAAGAATAATTCGTTGTACAAGGTGGTCCGGAAGTTGGCGTAACCCCCTTTAGTTTCAACCCTATAGTGGTAGTTCTTGTAGAATGTCTGTACACAGTTACCTTGAAGTTTTAAGAGCCTAACAAGTCATAAACATCGGTATGATCACCACCCATGTCGTAATACAGCTGAATTCTGCGTCACGTTCTCGCAGATATTTTGCGGATATAGTCCGGAGTAAAGAGGGTGAAGGCGTGTGCCAAAGCCTGCTCGTAATTACTGCGTTGTGTGATATCGAGTGTTTGTTACTTGTTGTTTTATGAAAACTCAAAGAGTATTGTCTTGTGTAACCAGATCGGGACTTCTTGCAGGACAGGCAAAGGGAGCTGGTAAAGATACACAACCTCTTCCAATCCAGCGGCCAGGAAATGTACGATCCAGGTAAATGCGCACGGGAATCGCGAAGTGCACTGATGCTCCATCCTGCTGTATCACAACAATGTCTTTGATACATTTTTTTTTCAGTTGAGTCACCAATCACTCAATCAGCATCTACAGATAAAATGTCCATTAACATTGTATTTGAAGAAGTAGAAATTAGGAGTACGCACGCATAAGGACCACCCTATTCGGCTTACATTCACTACTTTGAGACTGAAACAAAACTGATTTGAAAACAGTAGAGAACACACCTCATCTTCACTTGCAAAATACTCATGTGGGATTGTTAGGGGTAAGGTGATGGCCAATGTTTCATAAAACTGAGTGCATTCTTATGAGATAGATTCTGGCAAATGATGATACTATTGAGAACTACTAAGACGTTTAAGTGAAAAAAATGCGAGGTCATCGTGAAAGCCTATTTAAAGTGGTTTTGATACGCCAAGACAACATAAAGTCCATAGGTGTACCAACAAACTGGAAGGAAATAAAATGTTGTTTCACCAAATTTAGTACCCTCAAAACTTTTTTCTATTCCCTTCTTAATAATAATAATAATAATAATAATAATAATAATAATAATAATAATAATAATAATAATAATAATAATAATAATAATAATATATTTGGTTTTCAGTTTAGCATCCCTTTCAACAGTGAAGCTATATGAGAAATGAACCTATGCTTAAGGTAAGCCCGAACGACTTGAGCTTCTGTCGGGAATCTAACCTGGGTCTCCAACGGCAAAGACACCTATAATAATAATAATAATAATAATAATAATAATAATAATAATAATACAAACTGCGTTCTGGTAGTGCAAGTATTAGGTCCGATAGTCATTTCCCGGACACTAGAAATCCGGATATATTTTAGGCTTACGAGTTCAAATATACACTACTTTTCGCATAAATTTTGAATACTAATATCTGCTTAGAATACATCCTTTAATCAATAAGACATGATGAAACCCTTCAGGTAGGTACTAAATATGTTTCAAAATTAATTCCGAATGGATAAGTCATTTCCATGATGCTATCACAAACAACAGAGAACATGAATTCAAATGTGTCGAGAAAATAAATAAATAATTTCTTTCCACCTCTCTTGAGGTCGGAATTGGAAAATTCTGGGCCATGTGTCCACTTATTTATAATGAGAAGTTTACATACGAGTTTCAACTTTTTACCTTGGATTTCATCTTTTAACAAAATTGTTGTAGGTATATTAATTTTGAACCTCTTACCCTTAAATCGAAGTTATCATTGTAAGCTAGTTGGAGGTAGGTGCTAATTATGACCCAAAACTAGTTTCAAAGTTTTCACCCGTTTTACAGTGATGCGATCACAAACAAAAGACAACATCGGTTTCAATGTGGAAAGGTTATATAGGAAATCCCCTTTCTCCGCCAAATAGATTTTCAGGAACGCTGACGAGGAGACGGTCTTAAGTGTAAACAACCGATTTGGCTGGGGTCGGGATATATGTTACGGCAGACCAAAGTAGGACACACGCATTTTGGCGCTTGGGCCCATACACAGAAATTTCCGAAATAGGGGGCCCCAAACAGGCCCTACATACTATAACTAGGAAGCGAATGACGTTACTTGTATACAACCGATTTGGCTGGGGTCCGGATATGTGTTACGAAAGACCAAAGTAGGAGACATGCATTTTAGCGTTTCGGCCCGTACGCAGAAATTTCTGAAATACGGGGCCCCAAAGTGGCTCTACATGCTATAACTAGGAAGCGAATGACGTTACTTGTACACAACCGATTTGGCTGGGGTTCGGATATGTGTTACGGAAGACCAAAGTAGGAGACACGTATTTTGGCGTTTGGGTCCATATGCAGAAATTTCCGAAATAGGGGGCCCCACAGTGACCCTACATGCTATAACTAGGAAGCCACTTTTGAGCCCCATATTTCGGAAATTTCTGTGTATGGGCCCAAAGGCCAAAATACGTGACTCCTACTTTGGTCTTCCATAACACGAATCCGTACTCAGACAAATAGTTTGTGAACAAGTAACGTCATTCGCTTCCTAGTTATAGCAAGTAGGGCCACTTTGGGGCCCCGTATTTCGGAAATTTCTGTGTATGTGCCCAAACACCAAAATACGCGTCTCCTACTTTGGTCTCCTGCAACACATATCAGGACCCCAGCCAAATCGGTTGTGTACAAGTAACGTCATTCGCTTCCTAGTTATAGCATGTAGGGCCACTTTGGGGCCCCGTATTTCGGAAATTTCTGCGTATGGGCCCAAACGCCAAAATATATGTCTCCTACTTTGGTATCCCGTAATGCATATCCGGACCCCAGCCAAATCGGTTGTGTACAAGTAACGTCATTCGCTTCCTAGTTATAGCATGTAGGGCCACTTTGGGGCCCCATATTTAGGAAATTTCTGTGTATGGGCCCTAACGCCAAAATACGTGTCTCCTACTTTGGTCTGTCGTAACACATATCTGGACCCCAGCCAAATCGGTTGTTTACACTTAAGACCGTTTCCTCGTGAGACAAATATCCGTTGCCTTTATTGGAGATTTGATATGCCTAACTTAATTATGTTTGTGGTATTCTATTCTGGGTGAAACATTTGAATTCCTTTTACTTCCCTTAAGTATATATATTTCAAAAAGGACATATTTTATTGTTCATTGCTCCTATGACGAAATTTGTTATTTGTTCAAATATCATGCCTCTATATTTATTAGCGTGGTCTGAGCATCTACCAGCGATTCACTTTCAGTCTTTCATATAATAATACAGGTTGCCCCGTTCTTCTATCATCAGCGAAATTTCCAAAACGAAACATGTGTTACTTTCTTACTTTTTGTTTAAGAGCTTATTGACTGAATTTTACAACTCCAACTTAATCAAATTCCCACATTCAGTACTTCGTGAAAGGGAAATTTTAATATTATAGAAATTTATCCTTTAGTGACTTAGGTGTGACATTTTCGGAAACGTGCGTAGTCTTACTTTCAATTTAATGTTTCTGAACTGAATTTCAGACTTCTAATTTAAACGAAAATGAAATGAAATCTTTGTTTTACGTCCAACGGTTATGCCGGTTAGGCTAAAGGAGACGGCGATGATGAGTAATGAATGAAATGGTGGAATGAAGAAAGTGGGAGGAAACGGGAGAACCCCGAGAAAACCCCCACACACGGTGTTTGTCCACCATAAAGTTCACTTGGCGGGGGCTCTAATTTAAGCGAATAGTTACAGTCAACACCTACTGATTAAACAAATGGCAATTTGAGTATTTTAGAAACACTTCTTTTGCACCTTATGAGCAAAAATTTCGAATACGCTGAATCATGTTTTCTTTTATATTCAATGAAAGGTTTATATGCCGAGTTTCATCTCTCTAACTTCAAGGATTAAGGACATATACTAGTTGCTTGTAAAAGTTTTAACCCCCTTAGGATAAGTGTTCCTGATTCCCAAAAAAAATTCCTGATGTCCCGCTTTCATCCTAAAAAAAAGCATTTTCTCCAAATTTAACGTGTCTACCTATAGTAGTTTGGGATGGGTGATGATAAGTCAGTCACTTCTACTATTTCATATACAGGTGTGCAAACTTTGAGGACTACTCACGGCATTGTCAAGGCTCTATATTTGTATTTTACATTTAAAGTTGCAACCGGGTGTTTCTCGCTACCGTATTCGGTAGCCCGATCATCACCCCTGTTCTTCGCGCGCAGAGTCATTCGAAGAACTGAAAACGTACTCTGTACACAAACAGGTTATGGTTGTGAACTCGGAAAGCCTGGTACTTCTGCTTGTCAAGGTCAAAAAGTGGGAGAAAAATGGATGTGTAGAATGTAAAGAGGGTGCAACAGTGATTGATACTTGTAAGAAACATATTCATTTGTAGTTCGTGCACATTCCGCCTTCAGCGCTACTGTGGCACAACGAATATTGTAACTGTATAACTCTTGTACACCGCTAATAGTTCTATTGGCGTAAGTGACGACCGAAACTATGTTGTCAGCCCTGACTGCGATAAGGCACTGCTGTGCTGCTTTTGCTTTTCTTGTTTGTCCTTTGTCATTTGTGAGACGCCAAGCATGTTGTTTTTGCTTGTTGCACGCGCTGAACGAGTTCCTGCGAAGCGAAGTATTTAAGAAGTTATCTACATATTCTTGTTTTGCGATAAAAAATATGATAAGTACTTTGAATTATAATACGGTTTTAAATTCGTTCACTGTTGAAAAAATACGAACATAAAGCTGTACATGTAAATGTATATTAGTCGAGGACGTAGCTACTGACAGTGTTGCAGGCACGTAGCCAGGATTTCGTGAAGGAGGGGGGGCGTCCGTGACATGAAATACGGTGGTCATCATGAAAGGGGCTCGATCACTCTAAACTATATTACTGGAACATATATTGGTTCGTTTAGCCAACATTTCGTAACGGTGAGGGGGAGTGACATGAAATTCTGAAGACCCAGTACCTCGATCAATCTAAACTATTTTACTATCAACATATATTGGTTTGTTAGGACAATAAAATGACGATATGTTGGCAAGTATTTTAATAACAAACCATGAAGAAATTTCGAGCAAAATAAAAAAAAGTATTGAAAAAGATTTTGCAATATTTACGTTCTTCTCCTGTTTATTCAAATATAACAATTTTCCTTTCGTTATGACCTCAATTATTATAAAAAGTACACACTGAATACTGTCTTGTAAACTATCTTCTAATATAAATAAAATAAAGAGTTTGTTTGTGTGTTTGTCTCTGTCTGTCTGTGTGCGGCCTGGGGACCAGACGAGTGGACCGAGAGTTACCAAATTTTGGTCAGTGGTACCTTGGCCCAGGCCCCACATCAAGATGCAGTGATTTTTTTTCAAAATTTCGAAGCAGTGGGGTCTCAGGGGTCTTTCGCCGGAAACGGCTTGGGAACCAGACAAATTGACCGAGCGTTACCAAATTTTAGTCACGAATACCTTGCTCAAGGCTCCAGACCAGAGTAAACGTTTTTGTCGAAATTCGAACCAGGGGGTCTCAGGGGGGCGTTTACCGGGACATGTAAAAGTAGTAGAAAATGACCGATATTTTACTACTTATTTATTTAACAATCAGCAGATACAGCTCAGAGGCCATCTTGCATTGAATATCCAACAACATTAACAATGGAAAGGATTTGGGAAGGTATCGCCCAGGGCCAGTTTAGTAGGTGCCATCCCTGCATTTGCCTGGTAGGACTGAGGGAAACCCTGGAAAACTTCAGTCAGGATGGTAGGCAGCGGGATTCGAAGCCACGACCTCCCGAATGCGAAGCCAACGCTCTACCACTTGAGCTATTAATGTCAAATTCTTATTTTCGCGGTCGCTGAAATCAATGGTGAAACTCCAGTCGCATTAACTTCCAAATTCACGCTATTCGGCTCCGGGCCGGGGGT
Source organism: Thermobia domestica (assembly GCF_964235325.1). NCBI lineage: Eukaryota > Metazoa > Arthropoda > Insecta > Zygentoma > Lepismatidae > Thermobia > Thermobia domestica. The sequence continues at coordinate 306,088,029 of NC_137459.1, forward strand.
CACCGGAGGGGGGAGAGATACCAAGACATATAAAAGTAATCCAAAATGACCGATATTAGTGTCAAATCCATAGTTTTCGCGGTCGCTGAAATCAATGGTGACACTTCCATTAGTGATGATTTGCAAGTATGCGGGCCTAGAGTCAGCGGGGGCTGAATACCGAGGCATGTAAAAAATACCCAAAATGACCGATATTAGTATCAAATCCATAGTTTTCGCGGTCGCTGAGATAAATGGTGATACTCCCACAAGCGTTGACATCCAAATACAGCTCCTGTGCGAAGCATGTGTATATTCAACTAGTTTACAATATATGCGTTGATTTCTCTGTTGAATCAAATGCTAACAGAACTTTCTTTCAACAGAACTTTTTGTTTTTATTATTCCTCAACTACTGTCGGTTCCAAATGACAGGTTAAAGGAGCAACAGAAAATTGTCCTTGAAATGACATATTTGATACTGCAAGGATGCGATGACGAAAAGTTATGATTAAAAATGTCCACGCTGTTACACAACGGCACTTACGTTTTCGAAAGCTTGAAATCTCCCTGACTAGTAGCAGGAATTCTGAAAATTCCATAACTTTTCTTGATTTTTCAAATTATCTGACTCTTCCAGAATACCTCGCCTACCTCGCCACCGTATTGCAAGTAATACAAATCTCTTCATAAGAAAGAGTAAGCAAAAGTTTCCTGTAGTTTCCTTTTTAATTTTTAACGCTAATCCTTCTTTTTGTCATTTCATTTTGTTTTTTCCTTCTTTATTTTTTTCATTTCTGGTCTCCAAGGGGGGTCCGGAACCCCCAGACCCTCCTGGCTACGTGCCTGAATATTTATTACAGATTTTCTCGTGGAAGAATTTATTTACACTATAGCTGAAAAGTAGTACTGCAAAAACACATGTAATTCATATTGAGCACGATAGGAGACAATGTTCATTTCAGATTTTCCAGTGCGGGGGGATTGAATAAACGATGGGTGAATATAGTAATGTGAAAATTCTGGTAACTCAGATTGAGCACGCTCGGGAAATGCCCTAGAGGGAATTTCGAAGCACTAGGCCCAAGAGCCACCTCTGTAATCATCACTGACTGCCATTTCAACAATGTGTTTTATGGTCTTATGTCCGTGTTCCCATCCTTTCCCTCCCCCTCCAACTGGATACTTGATACTTTTTCTATTCCAAAGGTTTGTGCTAGTTTTCTGCCGAAACCTTGAGTTTTGAACTCTCATCGGTTTCGAGTTAGTTAATTATTTCAGTTTAGGATTCCATTTCTGCATCGAGACTATATGAGACGTACACTCAAAGATTATGATGAAACTCAAACAAAGTAATCGTCCAAATTTTGTAAGAGACTCCCACTGGGAATCGAACGTGCAACTACGTGCACGAAAGGCGCGCGTGTTAGCTATTAGAACACCGGAAATGGCGTCACCATTTTTTAGTATGTTCAAAATTAAGTTGTATTAACATCTTACAAGTTGTATGTACCAAATTTCACAAAATTAAATCCCCACGTTAAGCGGGTTTGCATATCCGGGCTCCTAACTATGAAAACATTTACGCTCAGTCCAACCTCAATCATTTCACGAATTCAACCTGTTTTACGTATGTTATTAGGACATAATATCGATTCTGATTTATTCTAAAAACACTTTTATACATTGCAAGAGCTGTAACGTCCAAATATTTACTGAGAACTCATAGTCGTATCGGAATAAACAAAAGCGAGTATGGAACAGTAAGCTGCTATAACAAAAGGCAAAAGAAGATGTGCAAAGGCATACAAAACGGTCGACTGGTTTGGAACGATACACTATCAATCACATGTGTGTGAGTACAAACCCGGTAGCAAGTTGTTTCTTTTTTTAAGTGTCTTCCTATTTTTATCCGGAGGCTGAAAATATTTCTTTGAGTAACTCATTGAAAACTTCTTTTGTTTCAAATTTGATTAGAACGGAACATTATATGAATTGCGAATCTTAAATCCATAGCTAAAAAAATGAAGTATACTCACTATTCTATTATCCTCTGATTTGTAACGAAAAACTATTTATAAACAGTGGTGACTTCAGAAAATTATCCTCGGGGGGAATTTCAATATGCGGGAGGAGGGCAAACATTGGTAGTCCACATTGAGCACGATCGGATATATGGTCCTGAAGGCGGAAATTTCTTAGCTCGAGAGGGGTCTCAAATTCTCCCTCAGATCATGTCCTGAAAGCATCATTGCTTAAAAGCTTTTCGTAACAAATATAATATTACACTTGTTTCTCGTTCTACATTTAGAATTGGCAAAATCATAATAAAAGTATAAAAATTACAATACCAATCATGTATAAATTATCCTGTAAGTTACCAACTTTGGGTCAGATTAAAACTCAAACATTTGTTTTCGGATTGCACTTAGAAGTAAGTCCTCTCTATATAATCCTGATTGGAAAGCCATGTTTAAGACTAACTAATTAATCCATATTTATATGAATATTTTTTATCTTACTATTTTTACTATTCAATAGTATATACACTTCATTTCCAAAATCAAAATCTCGAAAATATATATTGTACGAGTGCAGACTCGTAAATAAATGATTATTTATCATATATATTGGTCTCTATTCAAAATTCTATTTAATCGAATCCGACAAGAACACAGACAGAAACATCGAGAACAGGTGAAAAAAAGAGAGAAAAAGACGTTAAACCCGGCGGAGACTCGAAGTAAGTTCGAATGGTGCTTTACAAGCCGAACGCCTTAGACCACTAGGCTATGGTAACAACTAGTGATTGCAGCAAAGGCTTCGAGTAGTAGTTCTTATTACAGAATAACATTTTCTATTGCCTAAAATTTAAACCTAATTTACTTTGATATAATATATCTATTAATTTGTTTCATGAACGTTTTCGTTACTTTGATGAATGATGTATGTTGTTGATATAGATTCTATTACACGTTCTTTCGTAAATATTATAGAAAATATCAGGGTTATTTATGATCTTTTATGGAAATTGACTGGCGCATACGCAGTACACAGACAGTTCAATTGGAAGGTGAGGAAGGAAACGGTAACACACTGTTAGAATGTTTCTTTCGCAAGCAGTAGTTCCCAACCGAGGGACGGCGGGACGCTTTTCGTCCTCCTTAGGTGGCGTGAAGGGTTTACGAAGTCCCTTCGTTGTCTTATATTTCTTGAATGGTTATACACAATATCCAGTCACATCTTCTACACATTTGGAAGTGACAAATCGTAGTACAAATAAACCGTTCTCCACACACAGTGATTGTTGCTTTTCCAAGATTATAAACTGAAACACTTTTTATTTCAATAGAATATAAAAGTATCAATGGGAGGGGTTACAACCCCCTAACCCCCTGGGTCTTCGACATATCACCGCCTAAACTGTAACTTTCAAGTTAGAATCGAAAAATGGAGACAGTGACCTACTAAATATATTTTTAGTTCATTATACATTTTCATAAATAAATTAATTACAATTACAATGACAGTAAATGCTAAGTATTTATTGTAAATCTTTGTACTTTCATTTTCCCTCTTTCTTCTCAATTGAGCTTGAAAAATGTAAAAATTGGAGGTTAAGAACTTCAAATATTACGTATATTTCAGCGTATTACGGAATTATATTTAATAGAATCAAGCAGGATCACAAACAGAAACGTCAAGAAGAGGTAAAACCAAATTGTACTGTGGTGGGATTCGAACTACTCTTGAATGGTACCTCAGAATCTCTAGCCGAATGCCTTAGTCCGCTCGGATAATCTGACAAGTTGAAAATATAGTAAGCGTGTTTCATGTTCAATCTTTTGTTACAGTATGAAATCTATTTTGTATTCTCTGGAGTTTAAGCCTATTTTGGCCTGATGTAATAGTCTGTTGAAATTGTTTTATGTTTACGGTATTATTTACTTTGACGAATGATGTTGTTAATATAGGTTCTATTACGTATTGTAACCCACCCAAGTTTCATAATAAAATGAAATTTTGTAAAAGGAAAATTTTGTGAGATGAAACTCCAGTTTACTCTTAAGTCGGTTATTTCTCTTGGAGTTGGAAGCACTGCATAACCTTCGGTTGGATTGCGCGAGTCGTCGATCGGGATGACGTCACGTTGCAGCCGAGGTTCTGGCTTTAAGACTGAAGCGCTTCGCAGTGTATAAAATGAGGTAAGGGTGTTAGGTCCTTCGAAATAGAGAATGGGTCATTAAAATTAATATTTTTCCGTATAATCGTATAGTTTAGTTAACTTCTTTTAAGATCTATAAAAGTTCCTGACTATGGTTATTATTTAGAAGACATTATTATTACTCAATATATTTGGAAGCACTTATTTCTAAAAATATTGCCAAAGGAAAAGTAAGAAAGTAAAAATAGTTAACTGAATAGTTCATGTTACTGGTTTTGTGTAGGCAGAGTTATGCCTTGAGTTAAAACATGTTGATTCTTGTTTTCCTTGATAAAACTAAAGTAAAGTCGCTAGTCAGGAAGTTTAATATATTGAAATTACGGAAAATATTAAGGCTAGTGGAGACATCAAATGAATGATTTATGTCTTAGGTCCGCTTTTGAAAAGGAAAGAAAAAAAGGAATCTATAGAGTTGCAGATGAGCTGTTGCTCGTAACTCATGTATTTTGACCCATATATTAGGAATCTTTCCTCCCACATTTTCATTCCAAAGAAAGCCACTTTGCAGTAACTTCGAGTTCCATACATTTTGATGATATTATTGTATAGGTTTCTAAATTCTATATTCGGATTTACGATTGGTTATAGTATTTACTTCAGAAACTTTTGTCACTTGAAAAAAAAAAACTTTTGGAAAATTAATGTTGCTTGCTAACGGAGATTTCGATTAATGATATTCTTACTTGTTAAAATTGTTGAATGTTTTCTATATTACTATTTATATAACACGTTTCGGATTTGTTATAATAAAATTTTCCATTTTGTTAGAAAACTTTTTACATTTACAAGTAGTTGTAGAAATATTCCTGATTATCTTAATAGTGACATTTTGCGTACAGTATAAGCCTTTTCCAGTATTGAACCTCACTCTTCACGTCGTCATTATTCTCAGCCGTGGGAGAGTGGAATTCTCCTTTCTCTCTCCTTTTAAAATTCTTGTATTCTAAAGGGGGAAGTGGGGTGACGTCCGTTCTCGCAGGACTGTGGGTAGTGGGGGCTATTTAAAGATTATATGTGTATCGTTCATCCGTTACATATATAATCTTATATATAAAAGAGAACGCACAAATCCTTTGTTCCCTCATCACGCTAATACGGCTGAACCAATTTCTTTCATTTTGGGGGGGTTATTAGGATTTGGACCCTAGATGGTTTTTATCATATCACTTTAATTTTTAATTACCAGTGTCTTGAGATAATTGACCATTCAAGTGTCCATAACGTACAAATCCTTTGTTAGTTCATCATAGGTAAAAATAAACGTATTTATATGCAACCCGCATGACCGTGCCACTCGGCGGGTTAACATAAATGACAGGCGATATAATGTTAACATTTACTGCAATCTTCTATGGTTTTTATCATATCACTTGAAAGCGAAAAAGTAAAAATTATCTAAGTAACAAAGTTTATTGCGTTCCGGGGTGACCGCAGCGAAGCGGGGTGAACGCTGCTAGTTTTTAAATAAAATAAATTTTATACACTGCCCTGGAAAGGCAAAATTTATGCTGGCTTCGAGGTCCGGTTCGGGGAGGTCCAGCCAAAAGTGTTCCCCTTTATAAACTAAAATTTGTGTGTATTTCTTTGGTCAAATTAACCTCTAAAACAAGTAACATATTTTCATTATACTATGCCTTTCTTGTTGAGTAATATAAATGTATATGAATGTTGACATAAAATACTTAATACAGTGTTGCCGGGGTCGGATACAAAATTTATGGTATAGTAGGTCATTGTGTAATAAGAAAATAATTATTGATAAGGTTGTAAAATTAATAGTAATTATCCTTTTGGTTTTTTTGAGCTTAATATTTTGTGGTGTGCTTGTAAGGATGGCACAGTCAAAGAGACACATGTAAAGTCTCGATTTTCGGATTCTTCAAGTTCTAGTGGGGATGAATTTCTTGGATATTCTTATGAATTTAGTAATCCTATGTTTGATCGTTTAAGGCCTTCAGCCCATATTCAAGTGAATCCTCACGAACCTTTACTAAGTGGTCAAAGTAGACCATTTCAGGATCAAAATTATAACGTGGATCCACAAAGTAATGTGGGACACAGTACAAGGTTTGCGAATTCCTCGCCTAATTTAAGAGCAGGAGGGAGTCAGAGCTTGCAAAATAAATATAGAGATCGGCCATTTAATATGGCAGCTTCATTAAATTTAAATTTTGAGAAATTTGCTTCGGAAGGAATCTATAAATCTTTGTTGCATGATATTAATAGTCTACCTATAATAGATGGTACCAATACTGAGTCTACATTTCAGTTTTTATTAAAACTTGATAGTATTGTCAGAGGTAAGGGTTTGCCTTTAGATCTTGTGTTGGTAGCTTGTCTTTCTCGTACAAAAGGAGAAATGCAAGAAGTGATACAATCGTTTATTGGGGACGCTTCCCCTTGGCAAACAGTTTGTAGACATTTAGTGGTGCGATTTATTTCCACTATTGGTAGAACACAATTCATGCGATTATTTTTCTACGTTCCCATGCGGGAGGATCATTCATTATATGAGTTCGTAGATAATAAATTATCGATTATTCACGTACTTGATATGTCCTTTGATGAAGCCACCATTTGTAGTTTAATCACTAATATGGTAACGCCTTCTGTCCATCAATTTCTAGCTGAAAGAGGTATGCCTATCGATTTAAATCAATTGTATTTAGCTGCAGAACACTATGATGCTTTGCATAGGTATAGGAAGGATTATTATAAATTACTTAATCGAGGTAGTAGCGTACGGGACTTGGTACCACCCCGTAAATCATCTTCCTTTATCGGAGCGAAGAACACAAAACAGCAAGTAGTGTTGCTATCTCGTGAACCAAGAAATTTACATAAAAATTTAGTTTCTCCAGCTATGTATTCTTTACCATCTAACTATAAAAATTTTGATAAGGCGGAATTTTCTCATAACCATAATTTAGAATCTCAACACTTAACTCAAAATAACTTAGACGTAAAACAAAATGGTAGTAAATTGGAAAATTTGTTAGCGATTCCTGTTTACATTACGGGTATGCGTTTTAAGTGCTTAATTGATACTGGGAGTACGAACTCTTATTTGGCTCGACATCTTTATGATGAACTTAGAAAAAGGTGTAAAATAAAGACAGAAAAGGTGAACGTTCAGACGATTGGCTTAGGAAATGTACAAGTTACAGTGGATATGAGAGTAAGACTATATTTTAAAATTGGAAGACACCAATTTAGTGAAAGTTTCTTCATCGTGGACTCTAATGAGTTTGATCTTCTGCTTGGAAATGACTTTCATACAAAATACGACGCCATAATAGACATTGCTGGTAATTTATATAATATAAAAGCTCGGAAGTTAGTGGTTCCTATAATCCGAGCTGATGAATTTTTGTGTACCCAGACTTCTCTCGCTTCTGCATATACTTCTAGGAATGGGGTGAGTGGAAAGCAGCCGCCATGCGACCTTGGTTGTCCGAAAGCTACACCTCAGCCTAGATCTTTTGGTAATTTCAATCAGAGTTTGACTCCATCGACATCAGTAACCAGAGACAACGGAGTTAACACCACGTTTGATCCTGGAGTGGAATTCGTTTTTGATCAGTCCATATTGCATCCACCGGAGACTAAACCGGAGGAATCTCAAGGTAATTATACGGTTCCTGATCAATTATTACTATGTGATTCTAATTTACAGGAATATGTTAATAACTTGTTAACTTCATATTCTGATGTTATTGGAAACAAAATTGGTAGAGTAAAAAATTTCACTTACAAAATTGAACTTGCCGATAAAACTCCCATTCGATTGCAACCTTATCAACTTCCAACGCATAAGCAAAAGGAATTAGATTATTTTATTGCCCAGCTTTTAAAAGACGATATTATAGAGGAAGTAGATTATTCTCCCTACACATCGCCCTGTTTCCCAGTAACAAATTCAGACGGAAGCAGGCGTCTTGTAATTTCATACGGAGAAGTGAACAAAAAGGTTATGGTAAACAGCTATCCTTCTCCTAACATGGAGAATGTAATATCTAGTATTTCGGACAATAATATTTTTTCAAAACTTGATTGTAAATCCTGTTTTCATCAAATTCCTCTGTCTGAAGAGAGTAGAAATATTACTGCTTTTGTGACAAAAAATAAAATCTATCGATATAAATCAGTACCAATGGGATTAGTGTTATCACCTTTTGTTTTAAGTAATTTGATGTCAAAAGTCTTTGAAGGGTTAATTGGTAAGAATTTAGAGATATATTTTGATGACATAATTTTATTTAGCAAAGATATTGAGAGTCATAAAGCTCTATTAGGGGAGGTATTATCTCGAATAAGAAACTGGGGAATTACTATTTCAGAAAAGAAGTCCTGTCTATTTCAAACTAGTATTAAATATTTATGGTTTCGTTTTGAAAATGGCAACATGTCAATAGACCCTGAGAGAATTAAAGCTATCCAGGGGATACCAAAACCAAAGAATAGAAAAGGAGTGAACAGAATATGTTCATTTTTCTCATTCTATTCAAAATTTATTTATGGGTATTCAGAGTTAATTGCTCCCCTTCAAGAATTAAGATCTGTAAAAAAGCCTTTTAAATGGACTAAAGTTCATGATGAAGCCCTACAAAAATTAAAGGATGCCTTTTGTAGTCAGGTCATTTTGAAAGTCCCAGATATGAATTCCAACTTCGTAATACATTGTGATAGCTCTTTGCGTCATTTTTCTGGGGTTCTCAGCCAATACGATTCGGAAGGGAATCTTAGACCTGTATCTATGTTTAGTCGGGCAATTCCACAATCTGATTGGAGTAAAAATATATACGAATTAGAACTTAAGGCTCTTTCTTTATCTTTGGAAAAATTTCAGTATTATTTGGCAAATCCCTTTGTAGTATATACTGATAGTAAGAGTTTAACTTGGTTACTTAATAACCATAAAAGACAAAGGAGATATGGAACTATGTTAGAGAAAATTTCAAGGTTTAAATTTCGTATAGTCCATGTAAGATCAAAAATAAACAGTATAGCCGATTTCCTTTCAAGGGTTGGAAACCATCTAGAATTCTATACAAAAGACGATAATACAATGGAAGTCGTAAAAGATCATAATAAAACAGTAAATTTGTCTTTCATTAATTTTTGGCAAAATCCTGTGTTTAATGTACCTCTTACAGATCACCAGAGGAAGGATCCTGAATTAAGAGAGATTATCAATAGGTTAGAGCATAAGGAAGAAGTTCCTCCGTATGTATTAAGAAGTAAGATCTTGTTTAAAAAGACCAAAGGTAAAGGGAATAATGGATTTAGAATTGTAATACCTAATTCTTTAATTCAGTCGATTATTGAGTATTCTCATTGTCCAATAATTCATGGTGGGCATATGGGATATCGAAAAACCATTGCTAAGGTCGCTGAAAAGTATACCTGGCCTACTTTATATTCTGGCATTAAGAATTTTATACAATCTTGTCATTTGTGCCAAACCTGTAAAGATTCCAATCGAAAACCTATGGGTCAATATTTTACAAAAAAGGTAATGCACCCAAATTATACCTGGTTTATTGATATTGCGGGGAAATTGCCTAGTAGTTCTGGATTTGAATATATTTTAATTGTCACTGACGCCTATAGTCGTTTTGTCTTTTTAGAACCTTTAAGACGACTAACTTCAAAAATCATCTGTAATAAGTTGCAGGAATTATTTCTTCGATACGGCTTTCCTGGTAAAGTCCTAAGTGACGGAGCTTCTTATTTCGTGAGTGATTACTTCTTGAAATTATTGTATAGTTATGGTATACAGAGTGTAAAATTCTCCCCATATAACCCACAATCGAACAGAGCCGAACGTACGGTGAGATCGGTTAAAAATTTAATTCGTATTTATGTTGATAAGTCTCAACAGAATTGGGCCCAATTACTATCTAAAATTGCTTTTACTATTAACATAAGCATGAATGAAACTACTGGGACCAGTCCATGTGAACTTTATATGGGACGGAAATTTTACCATCCATTGGATGTTAAATGGTTGATGGATTTAGATCTTTTAGACGATGACCAGGATAAAGAGCAAAAATTAGTCAACATAAATAATAACATTGAACGCGCTTGGAAACATAGTGCGAAGGTATATAGTCAAAAACATAGTCCTGTTAATTTAAATATTGATGATTTAGTATTGGTTAAAAGGTTCATGAAAATTTCAGCAGAGAAACATTTCAATCCAAAGATCGCCCCTCAGTGGGAAGGCCCATACCGCCTTATTTCTAAACCTACACCAAATACAGTTTGGCTAGAAAATATTGAAAGACCATATGTTCATATAAAACGTCATGTTCGTTTTTGTAAGAAATATTTTCCATCGAGACAATTTAATCAATCTAACCCATAAGGTAACACGAAAAAAAAAATGATTTGATGTGAGAATTGAGGTTAAGTAAATTATTAATATTGTACTTATTTATATATTTTAGGATGTTTGTTCGAACAAATTTTGTGTGTTGTATATATTTTTTTATTCCTGCAGGAATGCCTCGTCCGAGAAAGTGAGAGGTCAACCCTTTTCATTTTGTAAATATCTCATCATCACCCTTTGTGTATGTTATGTAAGGAATTGGAAAATTTACTGTAGCAGTTTGTAAAGAAGGCGTTAGCATTTGAAAATTAATAGAAGATTTGGTAATGTATTGAAATTATTTTATTATTCAACTTGGGATTTGTTATGGTTAGGAATTTTTTTTTGACCGACCCTCGGATATTATGTAACCCACCCAAGTTTCATAATAAAATGAAATTTTGTAAAAGGAAAATTTTGTGAGATGAAACTCCAGTTTACTCTTAAGTCGGTTATTTCTCTTGGAGTTGGAAGCACTGCATAACCTTCGGTTGGATTGCGCGAGTCGTCGATCGGGATGACGTCACGTTGCAGCCGAGGTTCTGGCTTTAAGACTGAAGCGCTTCGCAGTGTATAAAATGAGGTAAGGGTGTTAGGTCCTTCGAAATAGAGAATGGGTCATTAAAATTAATATTTTTCCGTATAATCGTATAGTTTAGTTAACTTCTTTTAAGATCTATAAAAGTTCCTGACTATGGTTATTATTTAGAAGACATTATTATTACTCAATATATTTGGAAGCACTTATTTCTAAAAATATTGCCAAAGGAAAAGTAAGAAAGTAAAAATAGTTAACTGAATAGTTCATGTTACTGGTTTTGTGTAGGCAGAGTTATGCCTTGAGTTAAAACATGTTGATTCTTGTTTTCCTTGATAAAACTAAAGTAAAGTCGCTAGTCAAAAAGTTTAATATATTGAAATTACGGAAAATATTAAGGCTAGTGGAGACATCAAATGAATGATTTATGTCTTAGGTCCGCTTTTGAAAAGGAAAGAAAAAAAGGAATCTATAGAGTTGCAGATGAGCTGTTGCTCGTAACTCATGTATTTTGACCCATATATTAGGAATCTTTCCTCCCACATTTTCATTCCAAAGAAAGCCACTTTGCAGTAACTTCGAGTTCCATACATTTTGATGATATTATTGTATAGGTTTCTAAATTCTATATTCGGATTTACGATTGGTTATAGTATTTACTTCAGAAACTTTTGTCACTTGAAAAAAAAAAAACTTTTGGAAAATTAATGTTGCTTGCTAACGGAGATTTCGATTAATGATATTCTTACTTGTTAACATTGTTGAATGTTTTCTATATTACTATTTATATAACACGTTTCGGATTTGTTATAATAAAATTTTCCATTTTGTTAGAAAACTTTTTACATTTACAAGTAGTTGTAGAAATATTCCTGATTATCTTAATAGTGACATTTTGCGTACAGTATAAGCCTTTTCCAGTATTGAACCTCACTCTTCACGTCGTCATTATTCTCAGCCGTGGGGGAGTGGAATTCTCCTTTCTCTCTCCTTTTAAAATTCTTGTATTCTAAAGGGGGAAGTGGGGTGACGTCCGTTCTCGCAGGACTGTGGGTAGTGGGGGCTATTTAAAGATTATATGTGTATCGTTCATCCGTTACAGTATTCGCTCATAAATATTACAACAATTGTCAGGATTATTTATGATATTTCATGAAAATTGACTGGTGCATGCGCAGTAGAAACAGAAAGATGCACTTTACCGACATTTGTCATACACGCCAGAACGCAAATTTCTAACAGGTTCTCAAAATGCCTCGTTCTAAAGGTTGTGGAGAACTGTCTGTTGCTCTGAGAGGAGAAATCATAGGCCGAGCAAAAATGAGACAAACTGTGCCTCTGATTGCTAGAGATCTGGGATGTGACAAGAAAACGGTCAAGAAATGGGTTCAGCGACATGAAGAAGGTGGTGAATGGTTCAGGTTTCGGTCAAGAAGTGGAAGGCCAAAAGTGACAACTGCAGCTCAAGATCAAGCTTTAGTTACAGAAGTAATCAACAGACCTCTACGCCACACGTCAATCCTCTTGGACAAAGCCAGCGAATATAATTGTTCTCAAGAAACAATAAGAAGATTATTCGGGGCTGGTCTACACTGTTCAAGACCCGCTAGGAAGATTCTCCTGACTGAAACTCACAAGGCCAGACGATGGAATGGGCACAGAATAATATAACCCAACCTCAGTCATATTGGGACTTAGTCATCTGGAGCGACGAGAAGGTTTTCAAATTCTTGTTCAGGACGAATATCAGCACACTTTTGGGGATACATGACGGCTGCTGGTCCTGGAGATTTGGTTGCGGTGCCTGAGAGAATGAACAGCAGTGTTTACATTAATATCCTCGAAAATACGTTGTTACCGTCCTTAGAAAGAAACTTCCCCGAACAGGAAGAATATATATTTATGCGTGACAACAGTGCTGTTCACACTTCCCGGCAAACACGAGAGTGGCTAAGTGAACATCCAGAGTTAATTTGTATTGAGTGGCCCCCTCTATCCCCAGATTTGAACCCAATTGAACATCTGTGGGCCTACATGGTGCAAGAATGGGAAGAGAGACGTGAAGACAGAGACCAAATGTTTATTCAAAATCATGTTATGGAACTGTGGCAACATTTTCGTGACACACCGTCGTATTGCTCGAGACTTGTATCTAGTATCCCCTCCAGACTTCAAGAAGTTACTGACTCTGGAGGTGACTACACGAAGTACTAGTGTGTTATTTTTTGTGTAAACATTTATTTAAGTTTCATTTATTTATTATATCTTTATTTTTTTCAAGAGCAATACTTTCGTTCTTCATTCTTTTCCTTTGCTTGTTTACTTATTAGTTCGTTAAAACTTAAAGGAAGAGTAGTATATCTTCAACAAGTATTTGTGAATTTACTTTGAACGTTTCTAAGAATACATTTACTTTTTTTCTTACTCTATATCATGCTCAATATTACTTTCATTTCAGTTAATTAATAACTTTATTTCACATCTCGGATAAAAGTATTATTGTCTTTTTAACGATATTTTTTCCTTTTGATTGTGTAATTTCTAGTTTCATTGAATTATCTAAATTCGAATGAATAAACCACATTTTCTTTATTGTCCCTTCCTTAGCTAAGTTCGAATTCGAGAAAAATGTGGTGTAATATACGTTCTTTATTCTTCATATTGTGCAGTAATGACAATATTAATTATTTTTCATGAGTCCAGTTGATCAGTGAGAACTTGGACAAACATTAACCTGGTGATTCTTCACGCAATGACAAGCGTAAAATACATTTTAGCTGTTCTTTATACTTCACAGCGATGAAACATTCTAACAGTGTGTTAGCGTTTCCTTCCTCACCTTCCAATTGAACTGTCTGTGTACTGCGTATGCGCCAGTCAATTTCCATAAAAGATCATAAATAACCCTGATATTTTCTATAATATTTACGAAAGAACGTGTAATAGAATCTATATCAACAACATACATCATTCATCAAAGTAACGAAAACGTTCATGAAACAAATTAATAGATATATTATATCAAAGTAAATTAGGTTTAAATTTTAGGCAATAGAAAATGTTATTCTGTAATAAGAACTACTACTCGAAGCCTTTGCTGCAATTACTAGTTGTTACCATAGCCTAGTGGTCTAAGGCGTTCGACTTGTAAAGCACCATTCGAACTTACTTCGAGTCCACGCCGGGTACAATGTCTTTTTCTCTCTTTTTTTTCACCTGTTCTCGATGTTTCTGTCTGTGTTCTTGTCGGATTCGATTAAATAGAATATTGAATAGAGACCAATATATATGATAAATAATCATTTATTTGCGACTCTGCACCCGTACAATATACATTTTCGAGATTTTGATTTTGGAAATGAAGTGTATATACTATTGAATAGTAAAAATAGTAATATAAAAAATATTCGTATAAATATTGATTAATTAATTAGTCTTAAACATGGCTTTCCAATCAGGATTATATAGAGAGGACTTACTTCTAAGTGCAATCGGAAAACAAATGTTTGAGTTTTAATCTGACCCAAAGTTGGTAACTTACAGGATAATTTATACATGATTGGTATTGTAATTTTTATACTTTTATTATGATTTTGCCAATTCTAAATGTAGAACGAGAAACAAGTGTAATATTATCTTTGTTACGAAAAGCTTTTAAGCAATGATGCTTTCAGGACATGATCTGAGGGAGAATTTGAGACCCCTCTCGAGCTAAGAAATTTCCGCCTTCAGGACCATATATCCGATCGTGCTCAATGTGGACTACCAATGTTTGCCCTCCTCCCGCATATTGAAATTCCCCCCGAGGATAATTTTCTGAAGTCACCACTGTTTATAAATAGTTTTTCGTTACAAATCAGAGGATAATAGAGTAGTGAGTATACTTCATTTTTTTAGCTATGGATTTAAGATTCGCAATTCATATAATGTTCCGTTCTAATCAAATTTGAAACAAAAGAAGTTTTCAATGAGTTACTCAAAGAAATATTTTCAGCCTCCGGATAAAAATAGGAAGACACTTAAAAAAGAAACAACTTGCTACCGGGTTTGAACTCACAAACATGTGATCGATAGTGTATCGTCCCAAACCAGTCAACCGTTTTGTATGCCTTTGCAACATCTTCTTTTGTCTTTTGTTATAGCAGTTTACTGTTCCATACTCGCTTTTGTTTATTTCGATACGACTATGAGTTCTCAGTAAATATTTGGACGTTACAGCTCTTGCAATGTATAAAAGTGTTTTTAGAATAAATCACAATCGATATTATGTCCTAATAACATACGTAAAACAGGTTGAATTCGTGAAATGATTGAGGTTGGACTGAGCGTAAATGCTTTCATAGTTAGGAGCCCGGATATGCAAACCCGCTTAACGTGGGGATTTAATTTTGTGAAATTTGGTACTTGCATTATAAGAAACAAACATAAATTAAAATTATAAGAAAATCTTAATAAAATCTTTATAAACGTTTAAGAATATGCCGAAAAGGCCAGAAATTTCTCAATCTCTTTCCCTCCCATGTCGTGGTGCCATTTAAAAGTATACTTCAAAAATAATAAAAAAAAACTCTACAGTCGCACTACAACATTGGATGGCAAATAGTCTAGTTTTTCTTAATGCATAAGTTTACATTAATTAAATTCAAAAGTTGCATTCTAACTTCTTTTTAAAATGTATCAAATGTACCACTATTCGTCTTAGCACTAATGAGAACTATGGATTCGCCTTTAATATCCGTCATTTTCGATTACTTTTAAAATGTCACTCTTCTCGATTCTTCAGGGATGAACTTGAACGGCATGTAAACAGTCATTATCCATATCAGCGACTCACCCGAAAACTACGAATTCAACACGAATATCGATCATTACAATTATTTTAAAATGTCAGCTCTCCCATCCCCACTCCTTGGGATGCTATGGGTTCCTTACCCTCCCGTGTATTTCTTTCCAGATTGTAAGACATATAAAGTTTAGTTGGAATTAAATCAAGTGTTACATAAATATGAAAGAAAAAATGTTTTAAAATTAACGGAGGTGACTCTTGAACTGGAAGTGGCAAAAATCAACGACTTCTGGTTCAAGATTGATCACTGCAGAGCAAAAGACGTTAGTAGAAAACTAGAAGCTGTTTCTGAAAATCGATTGAGCGTCCTAAGAATGCATATTATCTCTGTTCTTAACCTACAAGTAAAACAGAAATTGGTAGCGATTAACTATTTCCTGTTTTTAACGTTGATTGCTATGGAAGAAAAACTGTAATAGGTAACAAAACGCTGTTTTCCATAATCGATTGTTTAATTTTCATTACTGTGGAGCAAAAGCTGTAATAGATAGCGAGAAGCTGTTTTCGACAATCGACGGAGCATCCCAAGAATACATTTTGTTTTTCCATGACACTCTAATAAAATCAGAAATGACAGGGTGTCTACTAAAATTCCAAAATGAAATTTCATGACATTTTCCTTAACAAACCATTAAATTTAGTAGCATTCTCAAAAGCGAATTTGAGTGCGACTTGGGCAAATTTTCACGCACGTGCTAGAAGCGTGCTTTACTTGTGATTTGGTATCGTCTAAAGCCATATGCGTTTTTGGTGGTGAATTTTGACATTTTATAGAACATTTACAAGTATGTACTTATATTTGTACAGACAAAATGAATCGTGACCCAAAAGCAAAATTTCTTCACTTTCATGACCATTTTCTGATTTCGTGACTTTCTTTAATCCTTTTCGTGACCGATAGACACCCTGGTAATCCAGTATGACTTCCAGGTTCAATGTAATATACATAGAACATGACCTATAAGAGACAGCGAGAAGAGTTTTTTTTTTTTTAAATGAGTTAGCGTTCTTAAAATAGGTACCATCTCTTCTTTTACCCTGTAAACAAACACAATTATTAGAAATCAACCACTTCCGGTTTTAACGTTCATCGTTGTACAGTCTTGTTCAAGAAATCTTGACCATTCACACTGCTATGAAAGATGATATTCTTGCAACCGCAAAAGGAAATTATAATGCTGTGACTCTAAATAAACTTCTTAATCGACCAAACAAAATTCACATTTATTTGATTTAGTTCTAACTATAGGTAAGACCACAGACCTTTTCAAAGAGAGATGAGTGGCAAAGTTTTCTTGAACAATACTGTGTATGACAAACGGCAATAGATAGGCACGGTTTTTGTATTCGATTAAGCGTCCCTAGAATATATTCCATCTCCACTATAATCACTAGTAAATAACACTAAGTGGTAGATATCTACTACAACTTCTGGTTTCAATTTTAATTGAAAAATATTGGTTGGTCCTGTTTACTGTCTTTAAGTGATTTTGTTTTAAATGAGAAGTCCTAAAGCCAAATTTCATGTTTGTAACTTTTAGAGATTCTGAGATACCGATATGCTATTATATGAGTAATAATTCCTATTCTCACCTTTTCCTTCTCCTTTATTACTAAGATATAAAAGAAATGGTGAAACATGTGTTAAATTGTTTTAAATTGGAAATCCAAATACCAAATTTTAAGTTCCCAGTCCTATACGTTTCGGAGATAAGTGTATATTATTAAAATAACTCTCACCACAATTCCTCCTCTTTTCGTGAATTTTCAAAAATTTTTCTTAGTGGTACCCCACGTCACAAATCCTATGTAGGTGTAAATTCAAAGTTTCCTGGTAGTCCCTAGAGCAGTGGCTCCTAATCTAGGGGTGCGAGTCTCTGACATAACTAAATTTGAAATTACAGATATTACGAATGTTGTAACAAACATTAAATTAAATATTTAAACACGAAATAACTATTCTGTAAGAACTGTGGTTTCATTCACAAAACTGGTAAAATATAATATTCCACTGCACTACAATGCTATGCAGGAATCTTGCTGGAAATAAATATAAATTTGTGAGAATATGGCTATTATTATTTACTATTATTATATGCAAGCCCGTTCTTCGTACGGGTAGAATAGGTTTATGGGAAATATTTGAAAGTTATATTTGATCACTCTTTCCCCATTACGTTACTTATTTGAACAAAAGTGAAATAAAACCCCTAGCTCGAGCATGTTCAAAAATGTGTTTCATACGATGCAGTATTTATTCTTTGCAAGAAATCTAAATTCTCTTCTGCTTTTACGATTATTTCGAAGTGAGTTGATAAAATTGAAATGTCGCACATGCTAAATATGTTTAAAAATTCATTTTAGACGTTTCAAACAACTTGCCACACTGTAACCTCTTTTGGAAGCAGAATTTTCGAAAACGCTGGGGCGTGTCCACATGATGACCTCGTTAAGTAAAAAGTTATATACCTAGTTTCATCTTCTATGCTAGGAAGATATTTAATTTTTGCCGTATACATTAACTCCTACACCCTATTAGGATACGAATTTTAACGAAACTGACATGGTTAAGAAATGGCTTCAGCCAAGTGCTAACTATGTTCTAAAATTCTCAATCATTTTTCACGAGATGAGACGGAAGTAGAATTTCCTAGAACGCTGGGTTGCGTGTCTACTTGGTTTTTATGTTAAATTTCATCTTCATACATGAGAGAATTGAAAGATACTGTATCTTTAGCAAATATTTTAGACCTTGACCCCTCCCCTTAGGATACACATTTCAGTGAAAGTGATATGATGAAACCATGCTCTAGAGTAGTTCTAAATATGTTCAGTAATTCTCCTCGAACATTCTATGATGATGAGATAGCAAACACCGATTTGAATGTCGAGAAATAAGTAAATTAAATCCTCCCTCCTGCTTAAAAGGATAATTTCGAAAACTCTGAAATACGTATTCCATTCTTTTTAGTTCAGAGTTGGTTTACGAAATTTCACATTACGAATTTAAGCGAATTTCACATTTCATGACATTTTCTGAATAAATAGTGGTAAATTTTAATATTATAGAAATCGTCTCTTTTCTCCATCTTTAAGAGGAGAATTTCAAGAAATATAAGTTCAATTATTTATAGTTAAGAAATCAAAGCCAAATTTCACACCTCAAACGTAAGCAAATGCAGAAATTTTAATAGGTAGACACTATCCTCCATTCTCATCTTCGGACAGAATTTTCGGAAAACCTAAACATGTATTGTTTCGTTTCTAATTGAGTTTAATTTTGAAATTTCACGTCTCCAATATAAAGAATTCTTACATTTATCAAGAGGGTATTATGATGGCAGTAGAAAATAAGAATGGGAAGGTAGTCAGCGAGAGAAATGAGGTCATAGGAAGGTGGAAAGAATACGTTGAAGACTTATATGAGAGTAGGGATAGACCGTGTAGCCTAAATGTTGAAGTAGAAAATGAAGTAGGCGAGGATTATAAAGGATTTAGTATTCTTAGGGATGAGTTTGAAAAGGCTATATCCGAGATTAGAAATGGAAAGGCAACCGGAATAGATAACATACCAATCGAATTCATTAAAAATATAGGAGACAAGGGAAAGAAAGAATTGTTCCGATTATGAAATGAAATATATGAAACAGGAGAATGGCCAAAAGACTTTCTGAAAACCATCATGATACCGATGGCTAAGAAATCGAACCCAAAGAGATGTGAGGATTATAGAACTATTAGTCTCACATCTCATGCAGCTAAAATTCTGCTCCGAATACTGAACAGAAGGTTATATGAAAGAACAAATACAAAAGTTGAGGAGGAGCAGTTCGGGTTCAGAAGAGGCAAGGGCACAAGAGATGCAATTGGATTATCAAGGGCGATCGGTGAAAAATTTATAGAAAAAGGGAAAGAGGTGTATGTTATATTTATTGATCTAGAAAAGGCTTTTGACCGCGTGAATTGGGAATTGTTGTTGGGAGTTCTAACGAAGATAGGGTTGGAATGGAAAG
Organism: Thermobia domestica; assembly: GCF_964235325.1. Lineage (NCBI taxonomy): Eukaryota > Metazoa > Arthropoda > Insecta > Zygentoma > Lepismatidae > Thermobia > Thermobia domestica. The sequence goes on from NC_137459.1 coordinate 306,108,006, forward strand.
ATAAAATACTAATAAAAAACTTATGCATGAACAAACAAGTGAGTGCTAGGATAGGGGAAGAACTGACGGAAGAGAGTGCAATTGGAAGGGGAGTTTGACAAGGATGATGCCTCTCGCCAACACTATTTAATGTCTATCTAGAAGAGATAGTGAAAAAGAGTTTACATGATGATGATGGCATTTCGGTAGGAGGTAGAATGATTAAATGCATAAGATTTGCAGACGATATGGCGCTTGTTGTAGAATCTGAAAAGAAAATCAATAAAATGTTAGAAAAAATGAGAAAGGGATTTGAAGAATATGGGATGAAAATAAATGCTAGAAAGACAAAAGCCATGGTGATTGGAACGAAGGGGTCTGTGTCAAATATAAAAGTAGGAGGGGAGAAAATAGAGCAAGTGAATAGTCTTCGACACCTGGGTAGTATTCTTAGTAATGACATGAAGTGCGAACGTGAAATAAAAGCAAGGATAGGAATGGCGAAAGAAGCCTTTAGGAGGAAGAAAAGTCTGTTTTGTGGGAACTTGAATAAAGAGTTGAGAAAAAGACTCATAAAATGCTTCGTGTGGAGTGTTGTACTGTATGGGGCGGAAACGTGGACATTACGTAAACGTGACGAAAATCGACTGGAAGCCGTCGAAATGTGGGTGTGGAGAAGAATGGAAAGAATTAGTTGGGTAGAGCGGAAAACGAATGAGAGAGTGTTAGAAATGGTGGGTGAGAAAAGAACACTTTTAGATATTATTAGCAAGAGGAAGAGAAACTGGTTGGGACATTGCCTAAGAAGAGATTGTATCATGAGGGACGTCCTAGATGGTAACTAGGCGGGAAAGAGAGGGAGGGGCGAAGGAGACTACAATTAATGGATTATATAAAAACAGAAGGATCATACGCGAAGACGAAGAGGTTTGCGGAGGATCGTGAGCATGGAAGCTTCTCAGCTGCGGCAAGTGGCCTGCCAATAAAGGCAGAATACCTATGATAATGACATTTATCATTTTCTAAAAATAAATGAAATAAAATTCAGTTGAAAAATTAATGTTATACGAATTACTCCTTTCTTGTTTAGGTGCGGAATTTTCAGAAACTGTAAGAATTCGTAGGGACCTAGAGTCTCTTTTTCGGACTTCGTCTCAGGAAGGCAGCTCCACTTTTTGTATTCAATACTATACTTTGTAACAAAATTTATGCGCTGTACAATATATATAATAAAAGATAATGCACTCCAAATAAAAGATAGACACGAGGGTGAATCAAAAAGTAATGTCTTGTGTGGTATAAAAGTCTATTAATTAATGAACATATAACAGCAAAAGGCATTACAGATCATAGCTTCAATTTTACTCTATTGAGCGGACGCGGTGGCTCTGTGGTAGAGCGTTCACCTCGGGCGCATGGGGTCCTTGGTTCGATCTTAGCACGCGCTAACTGAACTTTGTTGTGGACAAATACGTTTGCGTGCGTTTTCTCGTGGTTATCCCGTTTCTTCCCATTTTTCATTCCACCGTTTCATTAATTTCTAATCAGCACCGTCTTTTTTAGCCTAGCCGGCAAAATCATTGGACGTTAAAGTTCCATTTCATTTTTTACTCTAAAGAAAGCTACCGTTCAACATAGTCACCACGCTTTTAAGACATTTGCGTCATCGTCGAACTTAGGTATCAAAACCATTTTGTAAAAATTCAGGAGTTTGCTTCTTGACCTAAGATTTTAAAGCTATTTTAACTTCATCAAAGCCATTTAACTTGAAACTACGTAGGATTTCTTTCATAGGTCTGAACAGGTAAAAGTCGGAAGGGGCCGAATCAAGGTCGTATGGTGGGTGAGGCATTATTGACCAACCCACTTTTGCAATCGCCTGATTTATGAAAAATGAAGTGAGCTGAAGTGCATTACCATGATATAGCTTGATGGAGTGAAGTCTTTTACTCGTAGTAGTATCTTCTTTCTTATTGCCTCCTTAAGCTTCGTAATTGTGGTTACATAGATTTCACTGTCAATTGTGGCACGATGTTCAGAAACCAACACCCTGTGTGTCCCAAAACACTGTTGTCATAATCTTCTGGGTTGATGTGTAAGACTTGATATTTTTGGGACGAGGAGAACCACTGTGGCACCATTCCTTGGATTACACTTTACTCTCTTAGTCATACAGATATTCCCTGGTGTCATCTCTTACTTAGTTGGTTCTCTACTACCATCAGATGTAGAGGTCTTACATTGAGCTTTCCATTTAGGACGACTTTTGGCAAGTATTTTTGCTTCATTTATCCCCAATCGTCTTTCCTTTACATTTTTTTCTACCATTTCTTCCCATGTTTGCCTGGGTCTTCCTTTTGGTCTCTTTCCATCTCGGCTGGCGTGCCACAGCTTTCACAGTATCGTCCTTTCCCATACGGTAAACATTGCAAACCATCGTAGTTTTGTCATTTCTGTTTGTTGTTTTAAATGCTCTACTTTTTTTAGTGTTGTTCCGATGGTTTGATTTCTCACCCTGTTTGTTTTTCTATCTATTTTTATTAAATATTCATTTCACTTGCTTATAACTTATAGTGATATTTGGTTTTCAACGGCCATGACATATCCATATGTTAACGTTGATACGTTATTTTATAGAAAATTAACTTTGTTAACTTCGATATATTTTTTTCACTTATAAAGTTTCTCCTTAGGGCATGGTATAGTCTTCCTGTTGCTGCAATTCTATTGTTTATTTCTTCGTCTATTTTTTCATCATTCCTAATTAGGGCTTCTAAATATTTGAAACGTGACACTTGTTCTAAGTCTTTATCTGCCAACTTTGCTGCATGGTTTTGTGCTTCTTTTGTTATTACCATAGTTTTTCTTCTGTTTACGCTGATTTTCATACTTTTTAAGTTCATTTTTCAGTATATTTACGTTGTGTTTCGGTTCCGTTTTAGCCACTAGGCCAAATCGTCTGCAAATGCGAATTCTGATACTGTATATGTATCATTATGCGCGAATTCCCTACAATAAATATTTTTTGTCTTTCCCTTTATTGTTTTCATAATATCATCCATTAGAATTATAAATAACAGATAGCTCAATATACATCCTTGCCTTACTCCTGTTGTTGTATAGAACTAATCGCTTATCTAGTGTTGCATGTCCGAACAAAATTTTTGCAGTTTCTTTAAAAGCTTTGTAATACATATAAAGTATATTAGGTTTTCTTTAACTTTCCTTGTTCGAGGAACTTCCTATGTTGCATTCCAGGGTATTCTGTCGAAAGCTTATTCCAGATCAATGAAATACAGATCCACCGTTTTATTGTATTCGATAGTCTTCTCCAATATTTGCCTCACAGTAAATATTGCATGTTGAGTGCTGCGACTTGACCTGAAGCCACAGTGATTTTCTCCTAGATGATGTTCGACTTCTTGTCTCAGTCTGTTTTCCAAGATTCTTGCATACGTTTTTCCTAGTACACTCAGTAGCGATATACTTTTGTGGTGATAGTCTCCGTCCTTGTAAATAGGAATGATGACAGCTATTCTCGAATCCCTGAGATCTTATTGTATTTCGAAACTAGTCGGATTGTATGTAATAGTAGTTTGTTTCCTGCTTCTCCCATGCATTTTGATTATTTCTGTTGCTATCGTATTATGTCCTGCTGCTTTCCCAAGTTTTACCTTCCTTATGGTTTGTAGTAGTTGTTGTTTCGTAATTGCATCTTCATCGTTTTATGGTTCCTAATTTGAATTTCGTGCTTCTGAATCTTCCGCGATGCGTTATTAGAAGTTATTTCCTTCTAATAATTCAATGAAATATTTCTTTCGTTTGTTCATAATATCTACTTCTTTTGTTAACAGTTTTCCGAATTTATCTTTGATAAATTTTATTGGGTAACCTTTGTAAATTCTCAGGCTCTTCAGTGTTGTGTAAAACAATTTTGTGTTTTCTTTGTTGTTGGTTTCCATGATGGTGCCAAATTCTTGCCATGTTTTCTTTTTTTGCTGCCTGTACTTTTTCTTTCGTTTGTTGTTTTCGGAGTTTGTAATGTTGATAATTTTCATTTTTTTGTCGTCAGGTATTTTTGCCATGCCTCTTTCATCTTACTTGTTATTTAACTTCTGCCGTTCTACCATGGAGTTCTTTTTTATGTATTCCTATTTGTGTTTGCTGTCTACCTTTTCTGCTGAGTTCAGTACCACTTGTTTGAAGTTTTTTCTAGCTTACTTCTAAACTGTTTGTTTCACTCTTTTCTTCTTCTATTGTTCCAACTTCTTCCTGAATCTTCTTGAATTGTTCTTGATGGTCTTTCTCATTCAACTTATAGCTTTTGTAGGTTTGCATTATAATATTTTTCTTTGTTCTCTTTTATTTTTTGTGGTTTTCATTACAATTTCCATTGTAACAATTAATGGTTCCTGCCAATTTCGGGACCTGTTCTTACTCGTTCATCCCTAACATTTTATCTTCATTTACAATTATGTAACCGATTATTGGTTTTTCATTTTTGGAAGGTTCGTCTCTTATACATGAGTATTTTCTTGTGCGGAAATTTTGTGTTCGTGATTATTCAGTTTTTTGCCACGCATATATTTAATAGCTTTTCTCCATTATAAAAACGGATTTCTTCCCCATGTTTACCAATAGGGTTTCCAACTCCTTCCATGTTATTTCCCACTCAAGCATTTAGATCTCGCAAAATGATAGTGCTTCCCGTTATCTTATCTATTGTGTTCTGCTCTTTTTCATAGAATTTCCGTTTCTTTTCAGTAATTTCGTCTTTCTCAGGCACGTATTCCCGTGTTTGTTCTACTATTCAAGTCTTTTACTCTAACAATCATATATTGTTTTTTCATTTATGGTTTTCCAGTCTATAAGTTTCTTTAGACCCTACATTTTCTTTGTGTATGATCAGCCAACTCCTGCTCCAGTTCTCTCATTCTTTGGTACCGTAACCTGTGTATACTTTGGCCCATTTTTTTTAATTTTCAAACTTCCCATTCTAACATCTCCTAAGATTTGGAATGCAATCTAATGACATTTCTCCTTGTTAAAATACAACACTTTGGCTTTCTTTTGAAAGCAGTAAATACTCAGTGTGACCAAGAATGATATTTATATTTCCATTTGTTTTTTGCCATGCAAGATCTTTCATGATTGGTATAACTTTAGCCCATTTTTCAAAATCTATTACAGTTATAGGGTTTGGCTCTTTTTTCCTTGCAATGTTGCTATTCAGTGGTAGAAATTGAACGATAATATTTCAATATGCATAATTTCATTGTAGAAAAAGAAAATAGGTACAACACAGAAAATTACGGTAATTTTAAGTGGCAAATGTGATAGATTATTTATATTTTTAATTTAGAACTATTAAATAAGTAATGGAAGTACGTAAAGTATCGTAACTGCAAACAGACCACAATGAGTAATATCTGCTTCAAGCAATTTGCTAATTGTTTCACTGCTAATTCGATTGTCCACAAAAATATACATTTGTCCAATATTTCTTCAATAAACATTTCATTAATAACTCTATAATGGTGCCTTAATTACTTTTACGAATAAATTTACAAGGAGAAGTTTGCTCTTGAGATGAGATTAGATTCTTTTCAGATAATTTTCTCCAAAACGACGACTGTTCATATTCCATTTGAATAATTTGAAGAATTGCAGTTACTTTTGTTAGACAAAAGTAACTATGTTGTGTGATTTGTCGGTTCCTTCCAAATAATGAGAACAACGAACGGCACGTGTCGCGAATCTTTCAAACAGTCTGTCAGAGTTCAATACATGTCAAACAGCACATATGCGGAGGGGGCATTTTTTTTCTTGGGGCGCCAAACTTGCACCCAAAATATAGTTCGTAACACTTCTTAGCAAGGGGAGTCAATTGTTTTTGCAATTTCAGAGTCACTTTTCCCAGATATAAAAAAAAGAATTAGAACTGTTTACACAGAAACGAGACATTTCTCTTCTTCCTCATGTAAGAATACACAAACACAAACGAAATAGAACAACGTACAGCAACTTCCCACGCTATCAAAACTCGCAATGCTGCGATGCTGATGCCAACGATCACAACGCAATTTTACATGTATGGGCGCGACTCAACGGTAATGTTGCTAAACGTTACTTATTTCCTGGAAAGTGTTTGTGACCTCAAGAACATGTATCGGAACTCTTTGCAAGTATTACAACTTACTTCGCTTTATTTCGACTGAAAATTACTTTAATTGAGCCACAGCAGAATAAGCCATTTATAGAGTTTTCAATGAATTTAGAGGATTTTGATAGGGAGTTCGTAGCATCCCACAAAAAAAAAGCATAGCCCAAAACTGATTTTATTTTTGAATTTAGTACACTCGACTTAGCTTACAACACTATTCAGATTCTTTCTGACAATAATGTTGACCAGTGTTATTAGTATGACGTGCAGCGCTCCCATTGTGTGAGGAGCTTCAGTTCATGTTTTCTACGAGTACAATATTGAAGGACACACAGTACAGTATATTAGAAAAAACTACAAACTCATTAGTACGTGTCTAAATAGTTATACATGACTCATTATGGAGTATGTGGATCAGTAAATTATTTACCCTTAAATAGAAGAATGTGTATTTCTCTTTGTGGAACAGGTAAGTTCTTTAAATGACAATTTAACAATTGATGATTTTTAATTTCAAAGATCATTTTATTTAATTGTGCCTTGCCCTTTGACGTTTTCAAATATTACTGTAAATCTCTAGAAAGAGTTTATCCTACATCATTTAGAGTTTTTTTTTCAGAGAAAACACAGAGCTCGAAACTGTTTTCTACTCAACTGTGTAAGATTTTCCTGGAGTATGCAACCGCATAGTTCAAAGTACATGTTTCTCATGGGCGCAGTACACCAGTGTAGATAACAAGGAAATACTTACCTCGTAGAACAAAAACATGTTGGCGTTCAATATTCTGGGTTTTTCTGCATCTGGAAAATCAAGTGCACCCAAATGGCCTTTTGGATTTCAAGAGTGTATTATTGTTTTCTGAGGTTTAGAAAAGTCGAAATGTTAGGGTGTCGCTGTCGAAACAAATAGACAAAATAACCTGCAAATATAAATTCATTTATAGAAGACGATGCAAAGGATGTGGCCGTTTAAGATTGTACCCAGTGGTGTTATCAAAGGAACAACAGAAACGAAATGCATGTTTTGATTCTGACTTTTCTCTCTCATCCTCAACTGCGTCCGTGGTTAATGAAATGGAAACAAGTTGCTTTTCCTCAGCAGTCGAATCATTCTTGCGTTCTTCCCAGGATTACCTAATTTGCTTTTCCACTTCACACACTCTAATACATTGATTTAACTGGGGATCTATTTCCATCCTTTAAAAAGCTTAAGAAATTTGTTAGCGTATGTTCTTACTACAACGACATGTGAAAGTTGTGGTCTAAAAAAATACATGTGAGTAACTATGAACTAAAATTAAGATATGCATATATTAGGATATGTGCACTTTTGAAAGGAAAAGAAATGGGCTATGTAATATCATTGAAGACAAAAAGACGGGGCCCAACGATAACTTTGTATCGATGAAACTGTACGATAAACTGTTGGTATATGTTTTATATACCAGTTTGTAACATATTTCGTATAACCACACTGAAATCACAATTATACATTTTTGAATATCATGTTATCCTGCTGGTTTATTTGGAACAAAATAAGTTAATGAACTTCTTCCTTTACCGATAATGTATTCATATACACCTAGGTATTATATGTACAGATCAGCTTCACAATTTATTTATTTATTTATTTTGGTTCTGGCAAAAATAGGAAAATTTCTGAGCTTATATACATAATTGTGGTTCTCTTATTTTTTAATGTAAAGATATACGACAAGCTTAAGGCAGTATTTTCGACCTTCTTTTTTGGCTAGTAATAAGTTCGAACTTGAGCTCAGACAGCTCTCAAGAGCAAACACAATATTTAATTATTGATCAGTTGTTAGTTTATCAATATGTAAGAATACTTGAACGTAGTGCCACTTGAATAAAAACAGGTTCTAGCAAGTTGGTAACATTGCATCTCTTGAATTAGTGATAACACTTCTGAATAACCTGTGCAGTTTGTTGGGCTATATATTATGAAAGTTCCTCATGTATTGTCTACGTCAATTTCGAATATATATTTGATTTATTTGGAAATGTGATCGTCATATCTATACAAGGTAATAATATAATAAAGAAAGAGAAGTGTCATTTCATACTTCGGTTGAGGGGGTCAATAGCACACCACCGACATAAGATATTTACATTTTGTACTAGTATATTAGTAGAGAATCGATTAAAGTACCTATATATATTCCTCAAACACTTGGGAGACAATTGCCCCCTCCTGCCCCGCTAAATGACCCCCTGTACTATAATTTCTTTATTCACATCTATTAGCATCTAGAACTTCGGAAAAGTCAACAGACTTATTAAACCCATTTGATATTAGGGAATTATCCCTTGTGTGTATAAAATAATGAATTTGGTTTACCGTTCATAACTCTTTTATATATGTTCCTCATCTGTGTGTGTGTCCATTCGACAGGGAGACAAAATATCTCAAGAACTGTTTGATGGATCACAATCAATTGTGACCAGGATGTAGAGGAAATAAGTTAGAAATCGAGTTCGTTGATGGGGGAGATCACTTCACCAGGAGTGCTAGAAATCAACCATTTTCGGTTATAACGTTGATCTCTTACGGGCAAAAAACGATAATACAACAGCAAAATGAAAGTGTATTTGTGTACAGTGAAAGCTCTTTCCTGTCGTCGATTAATTGTCCTATCAATACATTTCATATGCATTCTTAACTCTTTATTAATACTGGAAGTGATAGAAATCCACTACAGCCTTCAGTTTCAATTTTATCTGCATAGAGCAAAAATATAAAAGAGAGCAAGAAGAGCTTTTTTTAACTTTCGAGCGACGAAAGGAGACAAGAAAGTATAGTGATCGTGAAAAAAAATCGACTTCGAGGATTAAACTGATTTAAACGTTTCATGTCCATAGACATTAGAAAAGTGATTTCCGACTTATGTCCGTCTTTTCGTCCGATCTTGTTGATTTACACTTGCCAAGAGGGCATATCGTTCAACATATCTCAACTAAATTATAAACTTAAGGTTGTAATGAAATTCTCCAGGGAGATTTTGAATTTTCTTTCTACTTCTAAAAATAAAAGGTAAACTAAACTGTCTCTTTCCAACTCTAAACTAAATCATGGTGCGGTGCAGATATGAATGAAACCATCTCTTGTCAAATATGAAAATAATTGTAAAGCGCTTTCGGAAAATTTCGCCCAAAGAAAATTCACCCCTAAAAGTAAACTATCCCTTATATATTTTCCGAATAGAAAATGACTTATGCAATGTGTTAGGGTTATTAATGAAATATTTGTAGGCTATATAAAATAACAAAAATTGTAGAAGTCGTATTTCACAAAACTCTCAAAAAGTCTCACCGCAAAATAGCACTTGTGCATATTCTCATAGAAGTTATTTATTGAACATTATAGAAATATTTATTAAAAATTTATTTATGAAATATGAATAAAATCGCCTGAGTCATTTTCGAGAAAGTGATCTGTAAAGAATATCTCCTGAAGACTAAGCTAGTCACTCGTAAATTCGTTTGTAAGGAGTAATATACATTGGATTATAGAATTATGAACGAAATATTTACTTATAAAATATGAACAATATTGTGTGAGTCTTTGTTGAAAAAAATCGTCCGAAAGAACCATCCTCAACAGTAAACTACTCCCTGTATTTTCTTTCTTTTCTTATTTTTATTTTACAAAAAAAAATTAGATGGTATACTAGTATTATCAAGTTATTACTGAAATATTTACTTATGAAACTTGAATGAAATCACCTGAGTCATTTTTGAGAAAACAAGACAAAGAAAACTTAACCCCCGTAGTTTTTTCGTGGGAGGAAAATGAGTTATGCCATATTGCCAGATAATAATGAAATGCTTACTTATAAAATAAGAACAAAACCGCCTGACTCTTTTATATATTTATTTAAAGAAAATCATCCCAAAATAACTCTTCCCGAGACCAAACTACATGTTCTCAGTTTTCACAGATATATAGCTCATACCACAGTATAGAGTTGTTATTGAAAATTTGCTTTATGAAAGATATACAAAATTATTAGTGCCGTTTATGAGAAAATAGCAAATTTAATTCTCGCCCTTCAGTAAACTACCCTTAAGGCCGTGTCTAACGTTTTCAACTGAGATCATCAATCCCTATATAAAAACATGGTGAACTTCTTTCCAAAGTATTATGAAAAGTATTTGTCTTATGCAGTTCGAAATTTCTCCAGATGTTAAACTACCCCAATACTACATGTTAACTTTTTTTAATTTTTAATCTAGCTCTTATAGTTCATTATTACTTTTTACAATGAAATATGACAGCGTTGGAAAGCACATTAGCAGGGTTTCATTTCATATTCGTGGAGGTGCCGATACCTGATCCATTCACACTATTGTTCCTCACTGATCTTCAAAAAGTTGGTAGGGGAGGAAAAGAAGTTACGAAACGAGATAAAATCGTTCTTCTAAAAATGCGGAAAATGCATATCTTCGAAGTTATGTTAGTTGACAACCTGATCATATGGTTCGGAAGAAGAAAGGGTTGCGGCAAGCAGGACTGGACGCTGTCAGAAACGAGACAACCTTATCCACCTACACATCCTTTTAATTGTATTTTATGCCTTCTTGTCAAGCAGGATGCACTTTCCCTACTTGAATATTTCAACCATTTTATCCTAATTCTTGATTTTTGAGCAGTGAAAAAAGGAGACACGTCAGAGGAAATGCAAAACTAAAAGCATTATCATCAGTATTTTTGTTTTCCAAAATGAGGAATGTATCTTTAAAAAATAAAACTTTAAAAGAAATATCTGGGAAAATGAAAGAACAAATCATGGGTGTGAGTAACGGTAATATACAAAATAAATAAATAAATATTATAATATTTCTAAGAGCCAAGATCATTTGGACCCGATATATACTATATGATCGAAGGTATCCGGACACCCCAAAAACATACGTTGTTCATATTAGGTGCATTGTGCTGCCACCTACTGCCAGGTACTCATTACCAGCGACCTCAGTAGTCGTTAGATATCGTGAGAAAGCATAATGGGTCGCTCCGCGGAACTCACGGATTTCGAACGTGGTCAGGTTATTGTATGTTACGTGTGTCAGAAGTCTGTACACGAGATTTCCACACTCCTAAACATCCCTAGGTCCACTGTGTCTGATGCGATAGTGAAGTAGAAACGTGAAGGGACACGTACAGCACAAAAACGTACAGGCCGACCTCGTATGTTTACTTACAGACACCGCCGACAGTTGAAGAGGGTCGTAAAGTGTAATAGGCAGACATCTATCCAGACCTTCACACAGGAATTCCAAACTGTAGCACAATCCACTCCAAGTACTATGACAGTTAGGCGTGAGGTGAGAAAACTCAGATTTCATGGTCGAGCGGCTGCTCATAAGCCACACATCACGCAGGTAAATGCCAAACGACGCCTCACTTCCTGTAAGGAGCGTAAATATTTGACGATTAAACAGTGGAAAAACGTTGTGTACAATGATGAATCACGGTACACAATGTGGTGATCCGATGCCAGGATGTGGATATGTCGAATGCCCGGTCAACGTCATCTGTCAGCGTGTGTAGTGCCAACAGTACAATTCGGAGGTGGTGGTGTTATGATGTGGTCGTGTTTTTCTTGGATGGGGCTTATACTCCTTGTTGTTTTGCGTGGCACTCTCACAGCGCAGGCCTACATTGATGTTTTAAACACATTCTTGCCTCCCACTGTTGAACAGCAATTCGGGGATGGTGATTGCATCTTTCAACACGATCGAGCACCTGTTAATACTGCACGGCCTTTGGCGGAGTGGTTACACGACCATCACATCCCTGTAATGGACTGGCCTACATAGAGTCCTGCCTTGAATCCTATAGAACACCTTTGGGATGTTTTGGACTCCGAGTTCGTGCCAGGTCTCACCGATCTACGTCGAAACCACTCGACAGTTCAGCACTCCGTGAAGAATGGGCTGCCATTTCCCAAGAAACCTTCCAGCATCTCATTGAAAGCATGCCTGCGAGAGTGGAAGCTATCATCAAGACTAAGGGTGGGCCAACACCATATTGAATTCCAGCAGTACCGATGGAGGGCGCCACGAACTTGTAAGTCATTTTCAGCCAGGTGTCCGGATAATTTTGATCACATAGTATATATATAATGTGTGTGTGTTATATAGTATATTGACTCAGTTTCCTGATCAACATTACGTTACATCTTAGGAATCTACAATTACGTTGCTTTTGAACAAAGAGATGCTTATCCTTGTTTCCCCTATGTAGTTCATAACACTTCATAATTTTAGGGAAAAATATCTGGTAACGTATTATTTCTACTCTCCTGATTCATTTAAAGAACCAATTACCGGTTGGTTGCAAACTGGAATTATTATTTTCGACTGAGGAAACTTATCAAACTCTCAATCAAATTTGGCCTATACATGAACCTTGTCGCAAATTGGAATAATCACATATCGCATGGAATCAATAAAAAATATGTCCACAGAAAGCTATATTATTCCATATATCCACATTCTTCTATTTTGTAGTTGACCATCCATCACAACAGAGCTGATCTGTTGATGATTTGCGAGTGAAACATCTCAACCAAAATTTCGTGGTCTACAATCTCGCCTGGCGAAAACCTGGATAACGTGTAACTCATGTAACTGAGATACAGCACTGAAAAGCTTGCTCCATCACCATCAATGCAATGAGCATAAGTATTTAATAATATTATGAAGGAAATTTACATTTAGGCACTCATAATTATAACAAATATGTTTTGATTAGTGGGGCATTAGGAGGCTATCGGGCTCAAGCCCCCCTCCCGAAAAAATTTCATTATTTTTTTCGCATTATACGTACAACACAAATTCTTCTTACTTGTTCTCAAGCCTCCCCCTTCTAAACAAGATCCTAAATACGCAACTGGTTTTGATAACGTTTAAATCAATATTACCTATATAAGTGGAAATACTTCATAGGAAGTTCAAACCTAAATTGTCACAGGTAACTGTAGTCGTATTGTCGAACGAACTCCCAAAGGATTGACTTCTTGAATGAAAGTGTAAGAGGTACTTGTTAATTTGCATTTTAAACTAACGTTTCTGCAAGCACTTTGCAGTCTATACTGGAAAATATTTCACTATGGCGCAACAAAAACAACAAAAAACAAACTAGATATTGGTCGATATTCGTGATGTATTTAAATTTTAGCAATTCGAAACGTACATATATTTTTTTTTTTAATTTCTAGCTCATATAATGATTAGATAAACTTCTGGTTTACGCGCATACCCACCATTGCTAACTCTCTTGCTCACTTCAGACGTACACACGCGCAAGTCCACCAGTTCATCCTATTCTGTACGTAGTGTTCTCCACTAGACAATAAATTTCTTGTCTCGTCTTGATTATAACTTCGAAAACGACACGAGAGGTACCTTTCTAAATTCGATACGAGGCAAGAAAAACAACAATTATCGCCTCGTTTTCGAGATGAGAAATTTTTCGAGTCCCGTGGGCAACACTAATTCACCCAAGTCTTGGTCTCAAACACTGCTTTAGTGTTGCATGATTCATATATAAAACATTAAAAATTAAAAAAAATGATGCTACGAAAGCAATGAAGAGCATTTATCTACGTTTAAAATATGCAAGTCATTACACAATTTACTCCAGTAATAACCATGGTTTAAATGCTGTTATATCACAATATTCGTGGACCAATCGCGACGCAGAATGGTTGTGATAACTTCCAGATAAAATTAAGGATTAGGGAATATATAGTAGATAGATATATATATAGATAGATAGATAGATAGATAGATAGATAGATAGATAGATAGATAGATAGATACATACATACATACATACATACATACATACATACATACATAAATTATCAAAACGGAACAATAAGAGCGAAAGAAGTCTTCGAGGAACGAGAAGAGACGGGACCTACTAAATTTAGGAAACGAGAAGAGAAAACCTTACTTCTCGTTTCGTCTCGTCTCGTTTCATGGAGAACATTATATGACGAAATAGATAACATTCTTGCTTATATTGACTACCTGGCAGATATTGGTGCATTTTTTGGCATAAAAAATCGATTGTATGGCATATCAGTCTGCAAGGGTATAATCAATCTGTATGCTATTATGCTATTATTGGGATATTAGCAAAGAACAGAACACTATAGAATGCTTTAGGTTATTATTTCAAAATGAAATGAAATCCTTGTATTTTACGTCCCTCGGATATGTCAGCTAGGCTAAAGGAGACGGTGAAGATGAGAATGTATCAAATGGTGGAATGAAGAAAGTGGGAGGAAACGAGAAAACCCGGAGAAAACCAACGAACATGGTGTTTATCCACCACAAAACCCACTTTGTGCGATCTTGAATCGAACTGGGTATCCCACACACCAAAGGTGAGCACTCTACCACTGAGCCACCGCGTTCCTCGTTATTCCTTAGGGCATAATAACTTATGTAAAAAAAATCTTGAAATTCCCATATTCTTAATCTGCACGAAAATAGATTTGATGAATAATATTTCTTCTACCTGGGTTTATTAAACTTTCAAACTACTCTATGCATAAGTATAGGAAGTCTAATAGAACGGCTATGTTCGTCTGTCTGTTAACAGGTATCAGACCAAAGGTGGCAAGATATATCGAGAAGGGTTTTCCGGAATCGATTTAGCGTCCTAAGAATAGGTTCCATCTCCTTCGTCAATATTCAATATAAATTGGTAGTGATAGAGATCGGTCATAAATCAAAAACTATAATAGCTCGAGACAAGCCGTTTCAGGGAACTGATTCAACGTCTTTAGAAAATATACCATCTCCATTCCTATCTCTCTATTGAAAACCGGAACTGGTAGAAATTTACTACATTTCCGGTTTCAATATTGATTTTCATAAAGCATAAACGATACGATATATCGAAAAGCAGTTCCCGGTCGTTTTCTTCTTACACATATATTAACTATTTTTCAGTTCACTGTACATCACAACAGGGTAAATCCTCTTTGATCTCTATGTAAACGTTTGCCAGTTGATGCGATAAATAAGCGAGTTTACTCTACACTATACAGTTCGAAACGATTTTTATCAGATGAACACGTCCCTCACTTCAAAGTAACATAGACAGATTTTCTGAAACTTTCGTACATCTTTAGCTCCAATAGGCCTCTACAGGTAACTATTCGCGGGTATGTTTATGTACACCTTGTCTCAGAAAGGTTGAGCGCATTCTTTATTGGTGTTTTGAGGCAAAAATGTTCTAAGTCCAACTTCGGTTATCTTCGGAAAAAAGTAAACCAGGTTCGAAACTTCAAGCCACCCTTTGCAATCGGGAAAAGTTTGCAGATGCGTTTTTCTTCTTTTAAATATAATAAGACTTGTTACCAAGTGTAGAAAAAAGCAACATTGATTGAAATACTTAATGATACAATATTTCGAACCATTGTATCAATTTCACCACATGCTCGTTTGTCATTTAGCTCTCCATACGTAATGGAACATTTAGATACGTAAACGAATCTTTCCATATGTAAAAGAATGCTCAAAGGTAAGACATAGAATATAATTATCCCCTGAGTACTAAAATAAAAGTCAAAGTAGAACAGAAACAGCGTTTGTAGTGGATATGAATGTCATAATTATCTCGAGAACAATTATAAAGGATGTTAGCAAAAGTCCTTGCGGTAGCTCACTGGTAAGTTGTCGTATTTCAAATCGTAACGTTATGAGTTGAATTCCATCTGGGTCAATCCTCTTTTAAAAATTATATTTTCCGCAATGCATGAAAAATTATATAAAATAATTACATTAAAATACATCAGTTATATATATATATATATATATATATATATATATATATATATATATAACATAATCATTGCAGAACATAGTAATTATTATGTTTAAAATATAAAATCTGAGAATTTTCACAGTACGTCGGTATTAAATATGAGAATGTTAAATGCAAGTTAGAAAAATCGTTTAATACCAATAAATAAACTATGTAGTGTATTTATTTGAAGCTATTTGTCATACAGATGTAGCTTCTCAATATTTTCATTACAGCATGTCATTTACATTCGTGAAATACAGTATATTCCTACGGATAAAGAAAGTGTATAAACAGAGTATCCAAAGTCGGATCCTGCTTCAAGACACATAACTTTTCCCGATCCCCTTAACGTCACGGGAAGAAACAAAATTTATCTTTAGAACGGAATATCGTTACTTAGTCTCATTCGAATACGTTGAATATACTTTTGTGTATTTCTCTCTCTCTCTCTCTCTCTCTCTCTTTCGCTTTGTTTAAGTGTGTGTGTTTGTTGCGGAATATCCCAAGTTGAATACAACATTTGTAAAGTATATGAGCATCAGTGTCATGGAATACCGGAAATTGAAAGTTCTTCAGGTTGGATTTGCTTGTTTATGTTAGCTCACTGGTAGAGTTCGGGCTTTTTAATGAGGTCGTCTTGAGTTCAAAGCCTGCAGAGAACTATCTTATTTATTTTGTTAGAGGAATTGCACAGAAATCGGATACAAGGAGTGGTTTACTTCTAGAAATATTTTCAGAAGCGTTTAGGTAGCCCTGAAAAGGGCTGTTTTCGGGAGTTAAGGTGGGGACATTAATATTGTGACCAAGACCCTTCTGAATTTATTACACGCTCCACTCTTCTGGGCATGGAATCTATTAAATAGGTGACAAATCTATCTCCTTTCCCTACCTCCAGCCATGCTTCGTAAACAAGATGCCACAGGTCATCCTGAGTTCTTGGTGGATCTGCCTCAGGTCAACTGTCACTTAGAGTACGCTTCACTTCTGCCCACATATTTTCCATGGGATTGAGGTCTGCTCCACGAGGCGGTCAGTCAACTAAATCAATCTCAGGCTGCACTGCGAACCATTCCTGAACCACACGGGAAATATGTATTGGCGACTGGTCTTGCTGGAACTGAATTACACCATCAGGCTGAAATACTCGTACAGATGGCACCATGATATTATTCATAATGTTTAAATACTGAGCACTGTCCAGATGTCCTTCAATTCTGTGAAGCTGTCCTGCTCCGCTACTGGAAATCCAACCCCAACAGGAAATAGATACATGACCACTGCGATTTCAAGCAGCCACATATCCAGGGTCATATCGGGTGCCTCTCGAACGATACACAAACAGCGTACCTCATTTGATGTTGTGAATATGGATTCATCTGAGAAAGCTACGTTTTCCCAATTGCGACCCACATTCGCCTGTGCAAACGCGAGACGGTAAATTTTGTGGTCGTCTGAGAGTTTTGCCTTCACGGCAGCAACACGGCCACGTAACGCAGCATAACGAAGCCTTCGCAGAGCTGTGTGTTTACTACCAGGAAAGAGAGATGCTTCCCTTAGTTGTCTAGACGTCCTTAGTGGGTCTAACCGGGCTTCGTTTACTAATCTCGCATCTTCGGCTTCGGTTGACACATGCGGACACCAGGAGATCGTAAATTACCAGTCTGACGTGTAGCACCATATTTCCGAATTCATCGCCTTCCTGTAGAGGCCGGGACACCTACTCGCCTGCTAGCTGCAGTTGCAGAGTAGCCTTCCATTTCCCATAAAGTAATTACTGCTGTACGCCTATCCATAGTTACATATGTTCTGAGATATGAGCAGGAAGCAATAGGTAAAAGCTACTACCTGATGTGTTTTTCCCCTTGCACGACACACCTATTGTGGGGAACGACTTGGTCAACGACTCGCGAAAGAAATCTGAAAATGCTGCGCCGTAATAATATTAAAAACAGTTTTTATAAAGGAATATTAATACATACGAAAAGTTGTTTAAAGAATGAATTGTTACACTGACTTTACACGTATAAAAACATATACAATATAGCAAACAGATTGAGCGATATGATTACAGCTGTATTGAGACGAACACTTTCGAAGTCCAACTTTGGGTATCTTCTGAAAACAGTAAACCAAAGCTGCTGGTTCGAACCTCCAAGCCAACCTTAGCAATCGGGAAAAAATGTACAGATATGTTTTCCTTCTGTTAAATATAATAAGACATGATGAAATGGTATTAAATGTGGAAAATAAGTAAAATTGATTGAAATACTTAACGATGCAATATTTCGAAATTATATATTCACACTCTCGTTTCGTCATTGTGATTTCCATACGGAAAAGAGCATTTACGTATGAGCTCAGTTATATTTCAGAAGCAGCTTCCGAAAAGCGGTCACGTTAGCTCAGTGGTACACCCCCGAGCGTTTAAATCGTGAGTTCGATACCCGTTCAGGTGATATTCTTTTATGATATTCTACTTTCCTCAATGCATGAAAATTATGTAAAATAGTTACATTACAGTTCATCAGTTGTATATATCAGTTGAATATATATATTCGTATCATTTCACGACATAAGCAATTCTTATCTTTAAAATATAACATTTGAGGTATTGACAGAACGTCGGTATGTTATATGTGAATATTAAATACAAATTAAGAAAATCGTGTAATAGCAATAAATAAGTTATGTAATGTATTTATTTGCAGCTATTTTCATACGCAGATAACTTCCCAATATTGGCATTACAGCATTTAGGTAGAGCATATCGAAAGTCGGATCGTGGTTCAAGACAAAAACTAGCTAGCCCCTAACTGTCACGTAAGAAGTTCACGAATCGCAAAAGTAAAGTGAAGAGATTGAGAGCGGTAATACCTTAATTGCTCTCTTTCAACTCTCTCTTATCTGCATTTATACATATAAAAGTGTGTGTATATATGTTCCAACATAACTCATGTATGCCTAGAGCAGGGTTTCTCAACCTGGGAGTCGTGGCCCCTGGGGTTCGCGAATATAAGCAGAAGAGATAAATATAGTTAGAATATAATACCGGAAATTATTTTTAAATATTATTTTGAATTTTGTTCTGATAGGCATACTTTTATTTTTATACATAGGCCTACTGTAAAGCACAATAAAAAATAAGTCTACTGAACATTTTCAAAGGGTGCAGAGTTGTTTAAAAATGAATTTAATTGAAAGGGGTATGATATGAAACTAATGAGAACTGTATATAGAAATACTAGAAAAATACACAGACAACAAAACCTGCACATTGAAATACAATTAAAATTGAAACCTAATGAGATACCTAAGCATGGTGTAATTTCACTAGTACAGCAATGCCCGGTTCAATCTTCGTGACGAACATTATGAAGCCATTTTCAACTGATAAGCGATTTCTTGTCTTTGTTTTAATGTTTACCATGAAAAAAAAATTTCGCACAAGTATGATGTAGAAGATGGAATTATTACTTTTAAAGCAGCAGATACCAGATCAGGATATTCTTCTTTCCTCATCAGGCAGAACTTGTCCAAGTCTTCGTTACAGAAAACCAGTTGCAAAGACTTGTAGCATGATCATTCTATTATTTGGTCAGGAAGATGTGGGCTTAGATCAGATACGTTAATGGCCTCTTCAATGAAGGAGTTTAACATCAATCCTGAACCAGCACCTTCGTCGTTGAGAATATAGATATTACAATTACTGTATCCACTGTCAATGCCGGGCGCCGAAAAAAGGGGGCACAAATTTCGGAGGAAGTGTGATACTCATGTTAGAAAGTGCATGTGCACATGTATAAAATAAAAGGAAAAACGTAATAAATGTGTTCAAAATCAAGGAAAGGCAGGGTTTACTTTTGAAAATTTTATTGAGCTTCGTGCCAACAATGGGGCGCTTCGCAGTTAGTCTGTCGGCCTCCTCATGTGTACGGAAACATCGTCGTATTCTCTCGCCCCGAGCGCTGATTTTCAATGCCACGGCACTGTTCACTACAAACAAGAAATGGATTCTACTATTATAGAAATAGGTATGTTAAAAATCCCACACAAGCTTATTATAAAACACAAATTATAAAAGGATCGCTGGCAAGAGGATGTGATAAAAGGAGATCGTGATAGAAATTAGATTGAGAACCACTGGCCTAGAGTAATTTTAACCACATTTTTATAGTCTGAAAAACAGTGCTGTTGGGTTACCTATGGTGAATCGGAGGGGGATACATATAAAAGATTGCTAGAAAATGATCGGTATTAGTGTCGAATTCATAGTTTTCGGGGTCGCTTATATAAATAGTGTGACTTTCGATTTCGCTTAACTCCGATTAAGCTCTCACTAGTAGGGATGGGCACGAGCGACTTTTCTTTGAAACTCGACTCGACTCGAAACAGACATCTTTGAGGTCTACTCTAGGAGTCGGCGCGAAAAATATCCTCCAACTCGACTCGGATTAGAGTCGAGTCGAACCAAAACGAGCCAAATTCTGTGTATAGTCCTACCTAGACAATACATAGACAATATAATTATTCTATTATCAATTATACTACTATTACTAAAAATATGATAATAATAATAATAATAATAATAATTATTATTATTATTATTATTATTATTATTACAACACCGTGTATAAACATAAACGATAGATGGTTAGTAAAGGAATACTAAAAGCTAGATGACTGCCGACGTCGGTAGTCATGAAGTCTACAAGGCAAAGACATCGTTCATTACCCTAAGCTGTAAGCATCGGTGGACTACAGATGGTCAACTATTGACCTCTCGCCAAAAATTGGTGGCCCCGCAGTGACAATCCGCGGTGGACCCAGTTATAATTTTGAAAACTTTACTACCAGCGGCAGAGACGCGATGAAAGGACAACGAACTACAAAATTACTCTCCCAAAATATATTAAAATGCCTATATGTGTGATTTGTTTATATTTAGGTGAGTCAAAAAAACACAAAACAAATACCCCGGGGTTTACGCGAACTATCAATATTACGATTACTAGCCACGTGTTCTGACTTCCTCACGGAAACGATCATAAAAAGCTTGCTTGTTGAGGGATAAATCATTGATGTCTTAATTTAGCCAATCAGACAAACCCCTACATCTCGAGTCCTAGGACGTGATACCGTGAACCGTTTCAGATTTATTGCTTTCTGATGGGGTACTATCTATGTGCAAAATTTGAGCATAATAGCTGACATGCAACTTCGGTGCCTCTTACCTTTAGTACTATTTTAACCAGAGATGGTGTGGGTCAATGAAAATTTGATCCACGACCCACCATGACCCGCTATCACTCACCACCCAAATGACCCATTGACCCACTCTGACCCATCATTCATCCTGATCCACTGTGACCCACCACCAAGTATGAACCACTCTGAACCATTGCGACCAACTCCGACCCACCAACACCCATCGACATCAACTCTGACCCATGATTCACGTCCTCTTCTCAGTTGACTAAAGAGCTTATACTTGAAATAAAAGAAGACTGTGAAATTATCACTTATCGGAGCTTGAATTCCTACCGTCAATCGCTCAAGCACCGCTTTGTTACAACACCGGTCAATCTAACCTTTACGATATATAATGGTAAAGTGATTCTCGTCTTTCAAATTAAGATGAATTTAAATTTATCATATATAATTATTTCTTTGTTGCCTTACATACACATTTCAGTAGAAAATAGGATGAAATTTGAAAGTCTCAAATCAAGGAAAAGTAGACCAACGTAAACAAAAAAAGAAAAACTAATGTTCTTTATAATTAAGCATCTGGAGTGCCACTCTTTATCTAATCTACCCCGAAAATTATGGATTCGACACTAATGTCAGTCTTTTTTTTTATAATTTTGATGTCAGCCCCTTTCATTTCTCCTAGGAGAACAAACGGATACTACCACCGTTAGGACTAAATTTGGTCTTAAATGACATTAAAATTTCTACCAATTAATTTAGCGACCAGTGTTGCATTCAAAAGCTCAGCGCCCCTACGCACTTTTGCTCTCAGCGCCCCCAACAATTACAAATTTCTCCGCCCCTACATCCTTAACTTAAAAATAAAACTTAATTCGAATATGCTTAATTCATTACAGTTAAATACCACTCACTACATGCTACAGCTAGAACTACGTAACAAAAAATAACAAATGTGAAGCATGTTCTGAATTATTTTTAGATTTCTTACGCTATTATTAAACATATTAGAATAGTAAAAGAGGATTGTTCATGAAATAGTATAGTTGCTCTTGATTTTTAACTTTTTCACACGGAAAAAAATAAAATATTATTCAAGTTTTAAACTTTGCATTCTGCAAATATGTTGCCCTCTAGGCAATAGGACTAATGTGAAATGTGGACTAATGTGGACTAATGGGAAATGCGGCACTGTTAGCGGCGCTGAAAACTTACGATTCGATTCTAATATCGGTTGATTTCGATATTTTTATGTCGCAAGGTAACCATCCTGGGTGCTAATGGGAGCTTAATTGGACTTGAATTGAAAGTAGAACTATTCATCTAAGCGACCACGAAACTATGAATTCGATACTAATTTCGACCCGTTTCTGGCTTTTTTGATATGTATCCCGACAGTACTCTTTTCCAGACTGTAAGAAATATTGTTAAAATTGCTCTAGATATATCAGAATTATGTTGAAACACACACATACATCCACTTTTATATTCTGTATAAATAGAGAGTGAGCGAGCAAGCGAGAGAGAGAGAGACTCAAGGCATCACCACTTCCACATTGCAAAAGCATATTAGGAACTGAATCGAAAATCTATGTAAAGACTTTCTGCTGTGGCAAGCTTCATAAATACAATTCCAGTCTACTCATGTGACCTTTAGGTTTCATGAATTTCGTGCGAGCGTTGCGAGTTTGGATTCTCTGTTTAAACGCTCTGTTTATGCATCGAATAATTTTTCAAGAACATAAATGACATGGTGTATTATGAATGTGGAGAATTACCCTCTATATAACAAATAGCTGCAAATAAATGCACTACATGGTTTATTTATTGTTATTGAACGAGTTTCTTAACTTGTATTTAACATTCTCATATATAGCCTATAGAACCGACCGACTGTGAAGACCTACCTATTTCAGATGTTATATTTTAAACATAATAATTACTACATTCTTCAATGATTATGTTATATATATATATATATATATATATATATATATATATATATATATATATATATATATATATATACAACTGATGTATTTTAATGTAATTATTTTATATAATTTTTCATGCATTGCGGAAAATATAATTTTTAAAATAATTTTGACCCAGATTGGAATCGAACTCACAGCCTTATGATTTGAAATCCGACAACTTAACAGTGAGCTACCACAAGGGCTTCTGGAAACATGCTTCTAGCGATGTATAACGGATCTCAAGAAAATTATGACATTCATATCCACTACAAACGCTCTTTTTGTTCTACTTTGACTATTATTTTAGTACTCAGGCGATAATTATGTTCTATGTCTTAACTTTGAGCATTCTTTCATTCTTTTACATATGGAAAGATTCATTTACATATCTAAATGTTCCATTACGTATGGAGAGCTAAATGACAAACAAACATGTGCTGACATTAATACAAGGTTTCGAAATATTGTATCATTAAGTATTTCAATCAATGTTGCTTTTTTCAACACTTGATAATAAGTCTTATTATATTTAAAAGAAGAAAAACACATCTGCAAACTTTTTCCCGATTGCAAAGGCTGGCTTGGTAGTTCGAACGTGGTTTACTATTTTCCGAAGGTACCCGAAGTTGGACTTAGAACATTTTTGCCTCAAAACACCAATAAAGAATGCGCTCAACCTTTTTGAGACAAGGTGTACCTAGGTAGAATTAATGAAGTATTTAATATCTATGAAGAGAGAAAAATAGACTTTGCTCTTATCTGCTGTCAATCTGCATTCCGTCGATTTCTTTATCTCCGGGTACAACCCAAAGTTCACGCACGTGACCTAGCGAGGGCGGTGAATGAAAGAAATCTACTTGTTTCGCCTCCTATCTGCTGCTCTGCGTTGTTGCAAAATGTAGTGCCATATATTATACAGCTTTTAAACTCAAGAAAATTAATTTTTAATTAGCGCTCTCTAATATTACCCTAGCAAGAGAAAGTAAATCTGAACATGCAATATTTATACTAACAAACATTCGGACGAATTTTGAAATGTATAAAGCAAATAGTTTTCATAATATTTTGGAAATAAATATGTCATATTATTACATAGAGAAATCCCAACACAATCCGTGTGTTGGACACAGCCTTAGGGGTAGAAAAAAATCAAATCCACCTCGGAGAAACAACCAAGAAACGTAGGTTTAATGTTTGATCTCGATTCGTTGAACGTTACGACTTTTAGCCGAATGCATATGAAGACAAAAAGAAGGTAAGATGTAGAAAAATCACGTTATCGGTACCTATGGACCATGAAAAGTAAAAATTCGTCGAAACTTCAAATTAATTTTATTTTTGCAATCACAATATTTTCTTCTGTCCTTTCGCCCCTCGAAAGTTATAAGGACAGTTTACTGAAGAGCGAAAATAGAAAAATGATATATTCTCTAAAATGGCTATAATGATTTTGTTTATATTTCATAAGTCAATGTTTAAATATCATCCACGTAGTATGGCGTAACTCATTGTTCTTTTAAAAATCACGAGGAGTAATTTATTCTTAGGTGTTTCAGTAATATTTTATTATTTAGACGATGTTCTCAAAATGACAGCTGAGTTTGTTCATATTTCATGAATGCATCCCAGACAGCACAATGCACATACAGTACCTGTATAGTACATGTATAATTGCACGGATGCAACATGTGCATCATCTGTATAAATGCACGCCTGTACATGTGATGCACGTATACATCACAAGTCCTATTCAACATCTTCACGTGCACAGGACATGTGCAATGCACACGTACACGTCCTGCACAAGTGATTTACACCTACTGCGCAGGTGATTTACAAGTAGCACATATTCGATTTACACGTAGCACACAGGTGATTTACATGTAGGAAAACGGTGATTTACATATAGCACATAGGTGATTTACACGCAGTAATCAGGTGATTTACATGTAGAACAGAGATGATTTACACTTAACACACAGGTGATTTACACGCAGTACCCAGATGATTCACATGTAGGACAGAGGTGATTTACACGTAGCACATATGTGATTTACACGCAGTACCCAGGTGATTTACATGTACAACAGAGGTGATTTACACGTAGCACACAGGTGGTTGACACGCAGTACCCAGGTGATTTACATGTAGGACAGAGATGATTTACACGCAGTAAACAGGGGATTTACATGTAGGGCAGAGATGATTTACACGCAGTATCCAGATGACTTACATGTAGGACACATGTGATTTCCTCGTAGTGCAGAGGTGATGTAAAAGCATATTCGAGATGCAACGGAGAAAAGAGTATATATATATGGTGCCTTACGCAGTAACACCATCTATAACACCAAATACATAACCTCCAAAGTATTTCACAAGTAACTAATAGTTGTCAGTGAGAATTTTACTTTTGGAGTTTATTATTTGCAACGAGCAAACCTTTGAGTAGTATCTTTGACATGTTTGCCAAGTAACAAATAACGCAACATATTCTGCTGTAATAGGTCACGAAAATAATTTTATAAACCTATGAACTGTCTGACAGTAGTTACAACGGTACAGTGCTGCCATCTGTTCATCTTGTATCCTAGCTCAGAGGACGGTATGAAGTTTTTACAATCATTCAGCTGTCACTCGTCGAAAAGTCTCTATAATACCGCTTGAAGGAAAAACGACACCTACCAAAAACGGAGGTTACTTTATATTGTTGATTAGAATCAGAGTAAAAGAATGAAAGTAAAACTATACACATGCACGGTATTATGGACGTCTCATACACACGTGCAGTAGCCGTGCAAATGCACATGTGCACACAACGGCTTAAGCACCGGTAATTTAAATGTGCTTCATCTACGCAAATGCACATATGTACATGCACGGCTCAAGCATGGGTTATGTACGTGCGCTGCATCCACGCAAATGCACATGTGTACATAACGGCTTAAGCACGGGTTATATAAATGTGTGCTTCATCCATGCAAATGCACATGTGCACATAACGGCTTAAGTACGGGTTACGTACGTACGCTGCATCCATTCAAATGCACATGTGTACATAACGGCTTAAGCACGGGTTACGTAGGTGCGCTGCATCCATGCAAATGCACATGTGTACATAACGGCTTAAGCACGGATTACGTACGTGCGCTGCATCCATGCAAATGCACGTGTGTACATAATGGCTTAAGCACGGGTTATATAAATGTGTACTTTATCCCTGCAAATGCACATGTGCTCATGCACGACTTAGTCACTGGTTATGTACGTGTACATAACCCACGCAAATGCACATCTGCACATACACGAGTTATGTATGTGTGCTTCATCCACGCAAATTCACGTGTACGGCTTATGCACGGGTTATGTATGTGTTCATCATCCACATAAATGCACATGTGCACATATACGGCTTATGCATGGATAGGGCACATGTGTCGTACACGTACGTGTTGTCTGGGATATTTCATTATTAACCTGAAAATATTGCATCAGTTACCTGTTCGTAGAAGATTTACAAGAGATTATTTATTTTTAATGTTAACTTTTGTTTAGCGGCTTTCTCAAAACTGGCTGAGGAGTTTTTGTTCACATTTCAAAAGTAAGTATTCCATTAGAAACCTATCATATGGCATAATTTGTAGTCCTGAAAAATATACGAAGGTTAGTTTATCCTTGGTTTCAGTTATTTTTCCAACGATTCTTTTAATGAACGGCTCAGGTGATTTTGTTCATAATTCAATAATAAATAGCTTATTAATAGCCGTATAGTTAAATTATTCGTAATGAAAGAAGTCGCAATGGGTATTTTACTCTTGGAGTTTTTTTTTTTTTACGACAACTTTCTCAAAAAAGATTATATCAATTTTCCCATAATAACTCCAGGCAATGGGATATACAGATGTTAACTCAAGAGAAAGTAAGCGAATCTTGAATTCAAAATTTTCCTAATGCAAAATTATGTTGGTAGTACTGACAAAAAATAACACAAAAATTTGTAGTTTCTAAATTTATATATATATATAAAGTACCTAAAAAGTACATATAAAGTACATAAAGTATATAAAGTACATACTAAAACTGTATAAGCACAATCCTATCCTAACTATGTATAAAACTACATGAGCTGACATAAATTCAGGAAAGGGGGCAAGTGTACGCAAATTTCAATTAAACTTATATATTTTGGTAAAAAAAATAGTTACAACGGGAAACTTGTACATGGAACACAAAGCATGATCTCTGCTATACAAAATGTGAACTCAACTTTCGTATACCTCTGTCCTTGGAGGAACTAGAATTCGTAAAATGAAAATGCTCAAATTCGTACTCTTGCCCCTGCATGTGGCGCAAGAGTTCGAAATCTAAGGGGCAAGAATACGTACCCAAAACAGCATTAACACTTATCATAGATGAAGGTGCCCACTCTTTCACATGATTTACATTGTTCATGCCACCATTCATTGCATCTCTCGCACTGTATCCAGTCTTCTGTTGGAGGATCGCTTTAGATGACATTGCATAATGGACACTCGTATACTACTCTCTCACTGACCTGAGGAGTTATCTTTGGTTGTAGTTTTCTTGGTGCAAGTTGATGTTTGCTTTGGTCATTGGAGGGCGCCGTTTCGGAAGTAAGTCCTGTTTGAAAGGAGAACATGTCAGAATCTCTAATTGACTTCAAGAAGGTCAAGATTTACAGGTTGAGGGCTTGGTGGCAAACAGAGGAGGACTAGCAACCACCAGAGGAGTGTATGATGTGTACGGTCCGCATGGGCTCCTGCTTACTTCCAGTGAAGATCCAGCTTTACTGGTTTAAGGTTTGGTATCAGATGAACGAGCAACCGGCAGAGGAGTGTTTGATATGGACAGTCCGCATGAGCTCCTGCTTGCTTCTAGTGAGGATCCTGCGTTACTGGCTGAAACTTTGGAAACAGATGGAGGAGAACGAGCAACTGACGAAGGAGTGTTTGATGTAAATGCACCGCATATGCTCTTCTATACTTCCAGTGAATCCTCCGATGGAAGATTGTGGACTATATTCAGCTCTTCTGCTTGATTCGTTGATTCATAAATGCTTTCATCTTCAGAGCTGGCTTCTACATTTAAGTCTACGACATCCACAGTAGAAGGAAGAAAACATTCTTCAGTGAACACATCTGGATTCAGTGGAACAATTCCACATCTTTAAAAGCTGGATATTGCAATACCAATGGTTGCAGCTTTGTAGTAAGCCTCAGTGTGTACAAACTATCACCTTACAATTATGTAATTGGGCGGGATGGATGATTCCTCACCCATTTATCACACGCTGTTGAATACCAGGACTTCGGAGGAACAAAAAAACGAGCAATCTAATGGTTGCAAATTATGGCAGGTATACGGTGGTGAACTTAACATCAGAATCCCATTTTACCTGCAGAAATTAATCGCCTCGATTGAAATATGAGAGTACTAATTGACAACAAGTAACAATATCTTTTTCGTGACCGGATTTGATCGCACATGTTGGTGTAAACAATGCAACCATTGTACGAAGAGTTATTAGTTGATTAAACGAGAATGAGATATCATTCCCACAGAATCCGACGGATATCCATCGAGTAACTCTTGTTTCATTCGTTTTCTGGGAAATATCAACGCAGGTGGAGTTAAGGAACCAGATGCACTCACGCAGGAAACAGCTGTGATGGTAACTCCACAATCACTAGATACAATTTTATTCACAACTGATTTTTAGTCAACAACACTTTTAGAACTTTATGAGGAACCGTAGTTTTGCCAGTATCGTACATATTGTAGATATCCTGTGAAAAGAAACCGTTTTCCCTTACAAGATCTTGTAGACAATTAAAAAAGCATTCAACTTGTGGCTTGATAAAACCACGAGCTCTTTCCAGGCCAGTCTTTGAAGGCTGTCGCAAAGCAATAGTTGGATGTCTACGACGAAAAGACTTTATTCAATCTCTTCCTGCCATTCGATTCACATGGCTAAAGAGATGAGGCAAATGGTTGCGTTCAGGAAAATCTTGTACCACTATTCTTAGATCTTTTAAAATTCAGCCATAGAAGAGTTGATCCAGTAATGTGACATATCACACTAATTCGTTCTTCGTACCATTTCTTCGGTAAATACTGGCTTTATTGTGCCCAAAGGCGCTGCAGTATCTCTCCGCAAAACAAAGGGAAAAAAATCCTTAATTCTCCTATTAGTAATGAGAATGCATTAGACACAAAAAATCAGATAATATTTAGACCATTTACAATATATATATATTCTAACCAGCTTATTTCATCAGTTTCTTGTAGCAAAGAATGCTTATCATCTACGAGGGTAACTTGACCTACCTAATGAGAATGCATTAGACACAAAAAATCAGATAATATTTAGACCATTTACAATATATATATATTCTAACCAGCTTATTTCATCAGTTTCTTGTAGCAAAGAATGCTTATCATCTACGAGGGTAACTTGACCTACCAAATTCCTCGACCTACCCTTCATGAAGCTACGTATTATCAAATGTTAGGTTAGGGTAGTTTTATATATGTTCATAGGATCCCATACCAAACATTGGACTAATAAAATGTTATTAACGAAGACTTGACATTTAAGATAAAAAAAGGACAAAATGTAGTATTTCTGAAACCTGAATAAAATAAGCAAGCGTGCTGTTATTCAATAACTGCATATTTAACTGCCTCAGACTTTTATTTGTTTCGAAAATTCAAACACCACCTTAGATATTGTTATGTAACGAATGGAATTTAGAATAACAATTTGTCCCTCGTACATAAGAAAAATATCGGAATTCTTCGGAATTCTTAACGTTATAGGATACACATGGGAACCAGTATTCGTAACGTTTTCCATCACTATCTATTACAACGGAATTTATATTCTTTTTGGTTTTTAGATTGAAATCAAATTGATTTTTTAATAGAAAAGAAAGGGCAAGAATACGCAAGCGTATCCTTGTCCCGTCGGTAACTGCGTACCCTTACCCCCTAACTACACAATGGACTTTCCCGTAATGTTTCACAGCCAACTGTTGCAAGGGAGTCAATTTACGCATTTTGGGTCACGTGGTGTTAGACCACGCCTTTATGGGGTAGTTTCACCGAGGGGTTAATTTTGTCCCAATTTACGGCATAAAATTTTGGAGATTGTTACCTTTCTATGGAATACAGGTGTACGTATAGCCCGCCTTGCGGTATTTTATTTCAACTTTTGCGCCCCTTATAGTAGACGCTCGCTGAAATTTAGCACCCTGTCCTCTATGGCTTACATGGTTTACGCTCCACCTTTATGGAGCTGTTCCTCTGAGGGCCTATTTTGTTCCCTTTTATGGGTATAAATTTGAAGATTGTTATTCCGATTTTACCTTATAGGATGTATGTATAGCCTACCTTATTTTTGTTCTCTTTCATGGGTAAACTTTGACGCTCCTGCGACCACCTTAGCATTGCCTTTGGGATTACGTCATGAGGTTACGTGATGTTAGGCCACGCCTTTTTGTATGTTTGTGTGTGTGTGTGTGTGTTCATATACTTCGCTTTTATGGGGTACACCCACCACCTTTAATAGGTAGTTCCACCGAAGGGGTCGATTTTGTTCCCTTGAAGGAGGGACCTCATACATTAGGCACAAGCGCTGAGCCACCGTGCCCCATTCAGTGCGAGCAGTTTCACGTGTGAAAAGAACATGGACATGCTATGTTACATTACACATTTCTGCTCGTTGTTACGCATACGAGTTTGTTGTGAAATTGCAGAATCTGCTTTTACGAAAAATATAATGTCAGTTCGTTTATTGAATATTTCTAAGATGCGCAAAAGTGGGCCATATTTTGAAAATCTAAACTGCTCCGATTCTTTTTCGAAACCGTTTCGAAAAAGAATCGGAGCAGTTTAGATTTTTATAATCTGGCAACATTGTTTCCATCAATGAAGCTCTTAATGAGCAACAAAACGCTGAGCGTTTAAAAAAATCACTCGAACAATGAACTAATCAGATTTAAGCAAAGAGTAAGTGTGACGTCATCTTTTATTTTAATCCACGAACGGAAACGAAAGGTACAAACTAGGTCCAAAATCACATCATCCCATTCCTTTTACCCTTCTCAAAGAATAAATATATCCTTTCAAAGTTAATCATTACATACTATTTGACATTTAAATACTGTATATGTTCAATCTGCAATAACAAAAGAATGGCAATGATATTGACAACGAATATGTAAGCACATTTAACACAATGTAGCTGACGTCTGCTCCTAAACATATGATTATAAACCAGTGCACGAAGAAGATTTTTTTAAACTTTGCAGCATTTTTATTTAATCTGCGGAAAAAAACGATATAAATTAATGTTGTTAACTAGGTCCGGAATCGTCCCATTTTAAACATCTAAGAAATATTCAATAAACGAACTGACATTATACTTTTCGTAAAAGCAGATTCTGCAATTTCACAACAAACTCGTATGCGTAACAACAAGCAGAAATGTGTAATGTAACATAACATGTCCATGTTCTTTTCATACGTGAAACTGCTTGCACTGAATGGGGCACGGTGGCTCAGCGCTTGTCTCCAATGTGTGAGGTCCCTGCTTCAATCCTCAGTCAAGTAAATTCATGTTTTCTCATTTCATCATTTCTCATCATCGTCGTCTCCCTTAGCCTCAAGGGACGTTCAACTCAACATTTCCTAAATTAGTACCAAGAATCGAACTCGGAACGATTGCAATGTCTATAAAGTAGTAATCAACACATGTAAGGTATCCATGTTCACCCCTAAGGTGGAACGAAACAGACCACGAAGTGCATATCAAATTTAAGGGAATGATTTTACGTACACTTCCAAATAACCATATAACTTAATAAGGCTCCAAAATCAATCATTGATACTCATCAAAGGAAATTTACTATACACATACCCTACCATGTAAAATAAAAATAACAATCTTCAAGTTTTATACCCATAAAAGGGAACAAAATAGACCCTCAGTGGAACTACTCCATAAAAGTGAAGCTTAAAAAATTTTAGCCATATAAGCCAGGGCGCAAAATTTCAGCAAGCGTCACACTATAGGGGGCGCAAAAGCTGAAATCAAATACCGCAAGGCGGGCTATACATACACCTGTATTCCATCAAAGGTAACAATCTCCAAAATGTTATGTCTTAAAAGGGAACAAAATCAACCCCTCGGTGAAACTACCCTATAAAGGAGTGGGCCAACACCACGCGACCCAAAAAGGCGTGGCCTAACATCACGTGACCCAAAAATGCTTGGCCTAACATCACTTGAACCTATGACGTCATACCACGTGATACCGAAGCGGGCGCCACGCTCCAGTGGGGCGGAAAATTTCGGCCAATTCAAGCCATTACTACTGACGTCTTATACACCCCAAAATGTTTAGGTACTTGCGGCTGGATTAGATTGATGAAATTTGGCATGATTGTAGCCTTCCAAAACGGACCGACAGGAAAATTGCCAAAAGTGAATATTTTTAATGTTTAGGGGTCTAAAGGGGAATGAAGAAATTCCCATGCTATTTAAATGGGCGTTTCTTGGGATACAAAATCTGATCTCTTAGATAGTTGAAATAGGAAAAGAAAGAATAGAATTGTGGTTTCAAAAGGTGCGAGGACGTAGGCCGAGTAAACTCAGGGGTCTGGAGGCGGAGCCTCTAGCTAACCAAGGGCTAGTTATAGCATATGACTAAATTCTGTATAGTTGACATCGAGATATGAAAATGTTTCATGAAGTTACAAAATGTGTTACAGAAAGTGGAGTGACATAAATTCTGAGAGAGTTTGCATAAATCATAAAATAAACAAAGCACAAAGAATCACTAGTCACACGCAAATTATATGCAGTAAGACACTACATTAACGTATGTCTTTTTTTTTGTGATTCAAGCCTTCTTTTGAGTTCCATTAAGGTGGCACAACTTTGCTTTCCTCGATTTAGCGACATGTCCCATCTCGAGTCGTTGCATTGTCATTTCATTTTCTGCTTGCTCCTGTTCCAAAAGATCTATCAATCTGTATTGGGTATATATTCAAGTGTGGATTCCCTACTTTCTTGTTTTAGACTAGGGGCCACCCATAGGTCCTGTTGGATCAAAAAGGTCCAGATAAAGTTATTACTAGACTTTGTCTAATGATACTACTAGATGATTCCTAGCTTGGTCACATGTTCTGAAAACCGGGAGGTTTTTTTTGGCAATATGGCCGCCAAAGCCAAACGTCGCCGAAAAATTACTGTATATCAAAAATCTAAATATATATTAAATGGTTGAGCTTTTTACTTTAAAAAATAGCATTCTTTAAAAGTTGTTCAGAACTAAATTTTCAGCGAATTCACTATTTTTAACTTCCTTTCCAGTGGCGTAGCGTGGTCAAAAATTAGGGGACACTATTTCCTAAACTATGTTACAAATATCTGGACCTTACAAATATCCGCATGATAAAGACGTAAGTAGATGCTTCAGGGGAGAGAGCTAGGGGTATGTACCTCCCTGTTTCACTCACCGAAAATGAGAGCAAAGTTAAAAGCTAATATATACATAATGTTAACGTATACGCTACATTTTACTTTATTTACTTTTACGGTATTTACTTAAATGTAAGTCACTGTAACTTCTCAGAGGTTTTACTTCATTTAGTAGGAGGAGTTGTACTGCATTTAGTAAAGGCATTTTAACTAGTTCTTTTTGTATATAATCTACATTTTTTTTTATATTTTCGTTATCTGACCAGGGATGACTTCAAAGTTGAACTTTCAATCTGGGGATAATTTTCTATACATTTCATCAAAGGGTTTGTCGAGTAAGTTCCAAAACAAGTTTCCATTCCTTGCCCGGATGTGACCCCACCTCTTCGGGATTGGAAACGTATAGAACAATTTGACCTATATGTAATACATATCAAAGTGATCTGAATGACTAGTTATTGAGAATATAATATGCACTACTCAATTGGTATCACAACTAATGTGACTCATTGTTACGGCTAGATGTGACACATTTCTGTATGTTCCACGATTTCACTTACATACGTTGTCAGATCAGAACGTTGATTACATATTCGTCAACTGATCATATAAAAGAGTTGTTTGACAGGTCACACGGTACAAAAACTTTCAATAGATGTTGAGTTGCTAATTAGGGAAAACTAGTCGTGGTGGTAATTTGAGCTCATTTACTCGATCTAAATAGCTCTTTCTTTATCCGATTAGTCACCCTTCAGGATTTAAGCCTTCTAACCACGACAAGGCCCGGGTAATGAAAGGGAAGAAGGCTCCGACTAGATGTTTGTTTGAGCTTGGCTTTAGTTTTTGACTATGCGTGAGAGTCATGTAACTGACTCATTACGGTCCTGGCAAGATGGTGCTACCTTGGCCTTTGTTTTTAACGTGTGAGAGCCATGTAACTTACACTGTCTCACGTACTTTGACATATAGATATATAGGTCATGCTGTTATACGTATTTCTAACCCTGAAGGGGTGGGGTCAGTTCCAGGCAAGGAATCGAAACATGTTTTGGAGCCTACTCGACAAACCCTTTCAAGTAATATAGAGGTTATCCCCAGATTCCAGGTTCAACTTTGGTGTCATCCCTAGTGAGTTCTGAATATAAATCCCATTTACTTACAACAAAATAATTTTAATCTGCAAATGTATTTAAATTACATTCTCGTTTATTACCATGTTTGAAGATATATATACTAATATTTTTTTATTTTTAATTGTATGAATTATTTTCTCTCCCATCACTTCAAATACTGATTATCTGACCGTACAAACAGGGACCTTATTTCGATTTTTCTTTGCAAGGTACAACACTAAATTGGAATATAATTGCAATCGATAAACAAATACAGTGATACTGGTTAGTTATTTAGTTTAGTGTGTATACATTTTTACAAGAGTAGGTTAACATAGGTATGATTTGTAAAAAAAAAAAAAAAATGACCTGACTCAATAACATCAAAATTACGTGAACGGATTTTTACATTCCCTGCAGGAATCGACAAGACATGACATTAATGGTACACTTACAAGATGTGTTTCTTGTGTATTGTTTGCAAGTGCAGGAGAAAAGTAAGTCGATAGGAAGAGTTCAAAATGTAATTTTTTGGGATCTATTCGCAACATTGTATATGTAGCCATGATGACATTAGATGGATCGAGTTCTGGGGCTTCATCCAGGATGTGGTTCCACTTGAAGCACTGAAAGTAAACTCTTCTGATGTAAGGATGTATCAATGATGAGGTTGGCAGTAATTTGGAGAAATCCAGACGCTTCATGCGATGATACTGGTGAATTCTATATTTATCCATCGATGAGAATTTACTTGACATCATCTGCACTAGAAAGGATTCTGCAGACATTATCATGGTTTCTGGCAATTCTTTGCCGAATTCAGTCAAATACTGTACCATTTTCTTTGCAATTGTAACAGCAGAATGCTCAGTGCTAACTTTGGTTCTGGTGTCACATCCAGTTAGAGCGTAGGCTGCCGGTAAGACATCAATCACGGGACTCTGCAAACATTCAGCAAGAATATGGATGGGGACATGCCGCGAAGTGATCCCAGCCACACATAATACCCATAATTCTACTAATCTATAACTTCTGAAGTATTTCTGGTAATAATACAAGGCACAAATGAAGGCATCAGTATCAGAGGATGCAAGAAGTAGACGCTTAATGCGCGAGTTGGAAACTTCATGTTTAATATGAAAAAAAGTATACTCTTATCAGCTTCTTCTAGTTCGCATTGCAAATCACGATCATTTCTTCATTTAATATGCGAATGTTTCTTTCCCCACAAATTTCAAAAACCACCAACAAACACATCCATCCCTCGAAATTCATGACTGTTTCATCAAACTGTCAGCGAAAACCATTTGTAGCCAGTACTTACTTTGGGAGGTGAGATAATACATGCATATCTTTTGCATTGATCGTAAGTTCACATCTTGTCACATCTTCTGAGGCACTCACGCGATTTTACACTATCTTTTTTTTATGTATACACATCGAATATGATATCTGTTCTGCTTGTTCCTTGGGCTATCGAAAGAATTCTACGCAAGATGTGATGTGCAAAACCTCCAAACATCATCAACGATTTCAGTGCTTCAAATGGTACACATACTTGATGAAGCCCCAGAACTAAACCAATCTAATGCCATTATGACTACATAGACAATGATGGCAAAAGGATCCCAGAAATGACACTTGGAACTCTTCCTATCAACTTTCCATTCCCCTGCACTTGCAAACAATACACAAGAAACGCATCTTGTAAGTGTACCATTAATGTCATGTCTTATTATGAATTCTGCAGTTGTGAAAGCAGAAAATGTAAAAATCCGTTCACGTAACTTTCATGTTATTGAGTCAGGTCTCTTTTTATAAATCATAGTGCACCTACTCGTGTAAAAATGTATATATTCTAAACTAAATAACACCTAAATATCGATTGCAATTATATTCAAATTTAGAGTTGTACTTTGTAAGTAATAATGGAAATACGTTTTCTCTACCTTCAGTACAGTGCAATCAGTATTTGAAGTGATGGGGAGAAAAAAATTCATACAATTAAAAAAAAATAAACAAATATCAGTATATATAACTTCAAACTTAACATGGTAATAACCGTGAATGTAACTTAAGTATTTTTGCCGATTAAAAATATTTTCTTTTATGTAAATGAGATTTATATTCAGAACTCAGATAATGAAGATATAAAATATGTAGGTTATATACAAAAAGAACTAGTTGTTACTGGCTTTACTAAATACAGTACGACTCCTCCTACTAAATGAAATAAAACTTTTGAGAAATTACAGTGACTTACATTTAAGTAAATGCCGTAAAACTAAATAAAATAAAATGTAGTTATACGTTTACTTTATATAGCAGTATTTAACTTTGCGCGGATTTTTGCGATAAACGTAGATTTTAGTCAGGGGCGTCATGTTGTAAGAGGTAGAACAGGGCGGTAATACCCCAACTCTCTACCCTGAAATATATACATACGTCTTTATCATGTGGCTATTTGTATGGTCCAGAGATTTGTAAGATAGTTTATGAAATAATATCCCCCTAAATTTTTGATCACTTTACGCCACTGGAAAGAAAGGTAAAACTAGTAAATTTGCTGAAAATTTCATTTTGAACAACTTTTGTAGAAGACTATTTTTCAAAAATCTCAACCGTTTTAAATATATATTTAAAGATTTCTGGTATAGAGTAATTTTCAGGCGACCTTTGACCTTGGCGGCCATATTGCCAGAGACTCACGATTTTCAGAACATGTGAACAAGCCACAAATCATCCACTAGTACCATTAGACAAACTCCAGTAATAATTTGCTCTCGACCATTTCGATCCAATAGGACCTATGGGACCTGCGGGTGGCCTCCTCAGTATTCACTTTGCACTGTCATGCTTCCGGGTAGTTGACTCCATTGTCATCGTAGGCTTTTGTCCATTGATAGAGTAGGCTTGTGTCGCTTAATCTTGTATCTGTTTCTTTCAAGCGTATTTTCTATTTTTTAAACCTTCTCGTAAAGAAGGCAGATTTCATCAACCAGCCAAAATGATTAAATACATGAAAATACAGGAGGAAACATGGGTGATGTGATATTGTTTTTACATGAATTTTCAAGAAGTGACACGAACGTTTCTAATTAAACTTTTATGCATCGCATGATGGTGACTGACTGGCTTTCTGGCGATACTTCACATACAGAAGACTTATTTCGCATGAGTCATTTATCTTGCTTTTACCGGAAGAGCAAGTGCGAGCAGACTATACACTTTAAAGGTGTACAATCAGGAGCAAACTTAGATGGAACAAGATATTACAGCAATTGATTTCGGTTGAGAGGAGAAACTGAAGAATACTAGCCAAGTACTTGTCTGGACATAACAACACCAAGCTCTTTTCTGAAGCTGGTGTATTGCAAATTTAATGTTCAAGATTGTTTAACTCAGATATGTGCATTAGTTGTAGGGAAATCACATTTTGGCAATAAAAATAAAATGAAATAAAACAGGATGAAAGTGACATGTCGGAGTTATCTTAGTGTTGAACTAAGTTTATAAGTTGGAATGACTTTGGCAGATTTCCATTGCATTGGAAATTCACCTTCAGCAGGGAAAATTTAGTAACACGTATGTTGTTTGACTTATAGTGTCCCTGCAATTGATTAATATTTCATTGTGTAATCCACACCTTGTATGATGTTTCTCTCTCTCTCTTTCTCTCTCTCTCTTGACTACCAATGATTGCAATTTCCTCATGGACGACTGGAGAAATGGGTGGTTACTTCAGGCACTCATATTCAACATTTTGTTTTCCAATGATGATATCTTCGATGCTGATTTTTATGAAAATGATTAGCCATTTAAGACAAAAAACTGACATTTATGTAGTCAAAGTGTAATTTAGGAAGTTAATTTAATTCTGATAATAATCAAATTTACTTTTATTTTTGGCGTGTCCTGAAATTCTCTACCTCTTCATGAACGTTTACAGGCACTCGTTAGCTGTTAGCGTTCTTGTTTCCTGATGGGGAGTTCCCGGGTTGGAATGTAGGGGCAGGTCATGCTTACTGAGGTTTTCCAGGATATTCTCGAACTTTCACCGCCAAATCCAGGCCTATTAACTTTGAAAATAGTCCCTTTCCGATTATCTTGATCTTCATTTACCGTTGTTCATATTTATTCTTAATGATTTAAGTGTATATTGATCTTTTCAGGATGTATTTGGAAATTTGTTTGGTAGATACATAGACTAAAAGATGTGATAATTTAATGGGATACTTAATTTTGTCTTAGTAATATGGATCGTTAATTAAAGCCGGTCATCAATTTTGATTAAAGTTCCTTTTCGACTTTGCATAAAATGTAATTGAAATATTTAGAAGAATGCAAGTAAATATACGTAGCTTGTTTATAGAGAGCACATGAACACCAAAATTTACGTCGAATTTCTGCAGTAGTAAAACAAAAATGCAGGGGTTGACGGAAAGAGTGTTTCCTTTCTTTTCTCACACTTTTTTTATATTTGAATTACTATAATATATAAAAAAGAAGCAAGTACACGCGTGCACAACTGGTAAAATCAAATAATATAAAAGAAAGCAATGAAGGCCTTATGTAATGGGGATGTCTGGGTAGATTAAGGGTACAAGAGCTCTCATGATTTCTTGCGTTCCCTATTCGTTTGAACAGAATGTGGAGTATGTCTGAGCATCAGTACATAACTACACACCCATATTGTATAATGCTGTGAAGTAGATATCATTTGAGAAAACGGTTTGTTTTAAAAAAATAAGAAAAACTGAGAAAAGACAAAAAAGTTAAGAGAAATAGTATAATGTTCTCTGACTTTTCAAGCGGGATTTCCCAGCTTTTTCTTGTTGTCGTTTTGATCTTGTCTGTACAAAGTATCTTGCTCATGTTTTACTTGGTTGTTGTGTTACGTTGTGTGTGTGTGTGTGTGTGTTTCTGTGTCTCTTGTAGCCGCTGCTTCCTATCCTTTTCGACAATTTCCATGCTCATGTTCGCAGAGACGTCACGTTGTGTGCGTTTTTCCATGGAAGGACGTTCCGTATCCGTGGAATAAAAAACTGAGGATAAAAACGCGTCAAAGAATAGAAAAAATTGAGGAAGGGATAGGCATTGGACAGCATGACAAAGAGGTTTTAGTTTTTTTTTTTATTATTATTTATTTTTTTCAGTCATGAATTACGTCAAGCATGTCCAATTCCCCTTTCCTCTCTTTTTCAGTCGTACTGAATAGACAGAGAACGCTTGGCTCATATAACAACATATAGACAAAATGTATGAATGTGATAAAAATAACACTTTCCCCTGTACGTTTCTTCTTTATGTCATACAGGCCCAGAAAAGGGGGGAGAGAAAGAAGGAAAGAAAAGGAACTTAGTAGGATGATGACATCGAATTTTATACTGTAAAAGCTTTGAGCCATCAGAAAAAAGAGAGTGACGATTTTTTGGAATTTTGTCTTCATACTCGACCCTTTATAAGTATCAAAGAGAAACAGGATTGTAAGAGAAAGAAAGTAAATCTTCCTCAAAATGCACAGAAATGAGATGTTGAAGCTTCTGCGAAACTATTTTGCGCGATAACTGAAAGATTATATTCTGTTAAACTTTACATACACTATATGGTAGTTGAAAGTTTTATTCCCTCATTTTTCTCCCTTGTTCTCTCTTTAAGCAATCATTATTTCATTATGATCTTTTAGTATTGTATCGAAAATAACGTCATATCGACCACAAACCCTTTCACTGCGGAATTACATTTTCGGGTTGTCCCTGGGAAAGGGGCAATTAAGCAACCAAAAAATGAAAGTATTATATTTTCCTAAAATATGTTTTAAAGGCCCCAAAATGTGTATTAGAAATACAAAAAAAAATGTATAAACGGCTAAACATTTCAAATTCAATCATTGTATTTTTCAATAAATGATATGTAACACATGACATACATAAATAACTCTTGACATATAGCAAAATAACATGTTGTGAATGTTTGAAATTGACAAAGTGCAAAAATACACAATATTGTGTAACATTAGTGCTAAAAAAAAAGTTACATTTGAAATACATAAAATCTATATATGGCTATATGGTATATCAGGCAACAAGTATACATTACATTACAATCACTGGCATTCACAGTGCTTTCTGTAATATTTCTTAGTGTGATATTCCCTGAAACATGGTGAAGCACACAGAGCTGGTTTCTCAGGACAGTCTGGACAGTTAAATGTTGTTTGCTTTCTTTTGCAAAATCCTTTACCACTGACAAGAAAAAGGTCAAGAAAAATAGTGCAATAAGTAATTTATTCTAGAGATACATGATTGTTTCCTAATGAACGAAGTTTCAATTGAAAATGCAGTAACTATCAAGACAGAAAACCATTTTAAAAAAAAAGAAATCCACTTAATAAACAATGTTCTCAAATGTGGGGTCACTAATGTGAAGAATGAAATTATTTGTGCTTTTCCATATTTGTATTGAAATTGGAGTAAGTTTTGTCACCGTCAATCTTAGGTCCGGTTCCACATTTTGCTTTAAGGTTTTAATAAGGTAGAAAAGATCTGCTCACTTAAGTAAGTGGTAGGGAAAGGCATCCATTGTTGCAATGCCTTTTTACACAACAACCCTACATCCTCACAGCGCACACGCAACCAAAAGCTACAAAGTTCATTTTCTTTGAGAACGCT
This sequence comes from Thermobia domestica, assembly GCF_964235325.1. Taxonomy (NCBI): domain Eukaryota; kingdom Metazoa; phylum Arthropoda; class Insecta; order Zygentoma; family Lepismatidae; genus Thermobia; species Thermobia domestica. The sequence continues at coordinate 306,149,472 of NC_137459.1, forward strand.
TTTCCATGAATTATAACAGGATAGTTCTAATAGCTGTTCTTTTTTTGTGTTAGGTAGATTCAAACCTTGTATGTTATGGATTTCTACATTAGGGAAAGAATTTTCAATCCAGCCATTACCAGGTATTGGTACAAGGAAATATTCGCGAAAACTTGCAGCTAATGCTTTCAATTGTCCTGAAGTTTTGTGCATTTCAGCAGAGAGTTTTTCACCTGAAGAATCAATGAAATCCCTGAGCACTGGAAATTATAAATAGTTACGTTTTTGTACTCGTACTGAGCACAGCTGTTTTAAAAATACTTCTAGCATAACAACTGTGAGTTCCATTTTATTATAACAATTCAATTTTTAGGCGTCGGGGACTCCCTGGCTAGGACCCGCGGACCCCACTTTGAGAACCACTACTTTATAGCAAAGACTAAACTGTATATATATATATATATATATATATATATATATATATATATATATATATATATATATATATATATATATATATACAGGGTGGGACATTTTAATTAATCCACGGAAATATCTGAAAAATGATAAAACATAGAAGAAATGTTTGAAGTACACGTTATATATTGCTAAGGGGGAAAACCATTTCCGCCAAAAGTACCCCTCCCCACCCCCCGGAAATGGGGGTAACGGGGGTAACTTTGAAATGTCAATGGGAACATGGGTCGAGTAATACCTCGTTCGAAAGGTCTTGGAAAACTAAGTAACGCTATACCAAAATTTGTTACATATGGAGCACCAGTTTCAAAATGGCCGCCATGATATAGTTCGGAAACTCCAGTAGCCGTAGTATGAAAACCATGGGAGGTAAATGAATGGAACAAAATTGAAATACGTAAATATCATAGGGCATATCGAATGGTGTGGTGCCTGTGATCCCAGTGGCCTCCCTGAAGGGGTCTTGGGGGCTAACTTCAAGATTTCAAATAGTAACATGAGTCGAGTGGTACCTCGTTCGATAAATCTTGCAAAATCAAACATCTTGCAGGAGAAAAGGATTGAGGTGAAATGGCAGTGTTCTCAAAAGGCCGCCGAAACATAGTATCAGTGTCAGAGAAAAGGTTTAGTATCCGTAGTATGAAAGCGATTGGAGATAAATCAACAGAAGAAAAACTGGAGTAGGTAACTGACGTAAGTCACATGGAGAGGTGTTGTTGGGGTGACTCCACTGAAAGGTATCCGGGGCCAACTTGAAAATTTCAAATAGCAACTTGAAGCGAGTAACATCATGTTACATAGACAAATTAATATCAAACAGCTTCTGTAAGAATATTTTCGACATGAGACACCGTTTTCAAAATGATCGCCAAGACATTGTGAATGTGTCTAAGAAAACGTCTAGTGCCCATAGTATGAATACGGGTAGAGATAAATGAAAATAACGAAAATTAAATAGGAAAACCACGGAGGCGTTCCAAGGCTCGAGAATGATACAACAGAGATAAAAATTTTAGAGTAAAATTGCCATAATATATAGAGAGATATCCAAGTCCTGCAAAATAATATTTTCCTGTGTTCTGTATGTGAGTGGGGTGGAAAGTAACAGTGAAAGTTCAAATGAGAACTCTACTTTAATTCGCAAATTAAGGCAACCTTACAAATAGGTATGGTATGGTTGAAACATTTGTTTGTAAGGATGACGCTGTAGTGACTAAAAAAAGGTGAAATTTTATTTGAATGGTAACGCATATCTGTATGGCTAAGTATGATTTGATGCGAAAACAGAAGGAACGTTATACGAAAGAAGTTGTCGAATAATGCAGTTGCTGGAACTTACAAACGTGTGAATTTGCTAATCTCCGTCGCCACAGAAACTTTTGTGCAATGCGTGTTGGTTATTCGGAAAGCATTTCGGGGATATACGCACACACTGTTTCGTCCCTCAAGCTCACAATATGACATGAGTCCTAATAGTTAATCAAAATGTAACTGTGGCCAAGGGCGCCCATGTTGTGGTTTCCAAGGGAGGCAAGAAAAAGCGACATTTCAAATATAGTTTCAAATTTTGCGTTTTCGATATCCTGAAGCACAATTTTCTCTAGGGGGGCAAGAGCCCCCATTGCCCCCCTTATGGGCGCCCTTGACTGTGGCCATCCGCATTAACTGAGTGCACTAATTCTCTATGCCTGAAATATGCCTTCCAAACAGCAGTGGGTAGGTCAAGCGTACGCCCGAACCGTTGTCCGGTCGGACATTGAAATTTTGAAGTTAGCTCACAAGATCCCTTCAGGGAAGCCGCTGGGATCGCAGGGGTCACATCATTCGATATGCCCTATGATATTTACGTATTTCAATTTTGTTCCATTCATTTACCTCCCATGGTTTTCATACTACGGCTACTGGAGTTTCCGAACTATATCATGGCGGCCATTTTGAAACTGGTGCTCCATATGAAACAAATTTTGGTATAGCGTTACTTAGTTTTCCAAGACCTTTCGAACGAGGTATTACTCGACCCATGTTTCCATTTGACATTTCAAAGTTACCCCCGTTACCCCCATTTCCGGGGGGTGGGGAGGGGTACTTTTGGCGGAAATGGTTTTCCCCCTTAGCAATATATAACGTGTACTTCAAACATTTCTTCTATGTTTTATCATTTTTCAGATATTTCCGTGGATTAATTAAAATGTCCCACCCTGTATATATATATATATATATATATACATATATATATATATATATATATATATATATATATATATATATATATATATATATATATATATATATATATATATATATATGCAAACAAAAAAAAAATACAGTATTCGAGCATAAGACTGTCTTATTATTTATATTGCTCGCCCCGTCAAGGTTAGTGATCAGAAACCGTGAATCAGAATGTAAAGGCATGACCAAAACGAAAGAGAAAGAGCCTGTCACTCATCCATAAGTCTATAAGATGACGATCCATAAAACCTGTCAGTGATTTTCGACCTTCGCACGGTAGGGCCTATTGTATTTCCCGATCATTCCCGATTTTTTTTAGGTTCTTAATTAACCCTCCAATAGTTACCCTTGGACTCTCACTTCGAAGTGATCAAAAACACATTGTGCGTGGGTTTTCTCGGAGTCCTCCCGTTTCTTCACACTTTCTTCATTCCACCATTTCGTTAATTTCTCATCATCACCGTCTCCTTTAACCTAGCCGACAGAAGCGTGGAACGTAAAATTTAGATATTTCATGTCATTTCCATTTTCCGTAGTGAACAATGAGTGTAATGTACTATAACACAAATCACACTTTCGATTTCCCGTATTTCATAATTAACAAACAATTGGTTTCTGCAAGAGTTGCACTTCAAAACTCACTATAATTTGAAATATTGATTTTTATAATGAAATTTATTTTCATGTTTTAGAACATACAGTACTTTTTTATATGAAGTATCAATCGGCAGCGACTGCTTATGAAAAATAATCGAGAATGACTGCAGCAGGATTAATTTATTTTCCACAGCACTCGCGGATAATCGTAGCTTTACTGTATATATATTTGGCTTAAATTTTGAATTTCCCTATATTTTTGTATCTCTATATGTTAAAAACGAGCACCTCCCTGCGGCTGAAAGGGAAATATAGGATATATACGTCATTGATCATCATATACCGCATCTTTTTCCATCTCAGCACTAGATCCTCACCATTAACAAGAGCTTCCCCATGTGTTCATTAGTCCCGAGTCGCCCCGGGACATAAGATTTAACCCTACATCTGTCTCACTAATCAAATTCTGTTTGTGATGTGTTAGCACTTCACTTCATTCATCATCATCATTTTTCTTTATTCTATGTATTGGAGTGCCTATTAGCACCTTAGCACCTCAACCATATATCTGCACTCAACTTCAATATATATTGTGACATTATGATTACTATTCCTTATGTTCATACTTTCTGCACTTAGCCGATCTTCATTTATCTTATCATCAATAGAAATCCTTCAAGAATCTATGCCAAAGAGAGGGCGTAACCCTCTAATGGCTGGGAGTAGAGGTCTCTTTGCTCCTATAAAATAATTGGTGAATAAAGAATTATGAAGTTAACCCTATTCCCGCACCCTTAAAAAAATGAATTTCCCTACTTCCTTAGGATCAAGATTGGAAATAAAACAGTTCTTTTTCTTTAAAAAAAAAAGCAAAACGTGTGTTTAAAACATGAAAAAAATGTTCAAAATGTTTTAAACATCATTTAAAACACGAACGTAAAAACGTTTGAAACATATATTTCAAAATAGTGTAATAACTTATTTGTTAAAAATTTTTGCTCTTTACTTGCAACCGAACTTTTCATTTATTTTATCCGGGTTAAGACTACACTGTGTTGGATACAGAATATTTCATTATGGATTAGTAATTTTCAATTTCATATCATGGACCACCTTTTATTACACTCTCTTGTCAGTGACTCTCATAAGTACATTCTTGGTTGTAATAAGCTTTTTAGGTAGATTTTAAAATCTACCTACTACGGAGATTTCACACAATCTATCAATGTACATGGTGAAACAAAAGTCCTTACCACCCTTGTGTGTTGAGAACGGGTTGAGGGAGAATGATCAAACTTAGAAGTGGTCTGACACATCAAATGGTGCTATCAAGCATCATGGCGGCCATCTTTGGTATTCGAAATTTCAAATGCAAAGGTAGTCATGTTACATGTTTTAAGGCTAGAACGTAACCAGAAATACGCTTGTGCTGCTAATTTAGCCCTAAACCAAGTTATTTAAGAGTTACTGCTTCTGAAAGTTTCTGAATTATGTCTTTAGGGGCTAAGCTCGCGTTTTGTTGAGGCGAGTGGAATATTATTTGCAAAATTTCATTACTATTTCAGAACACTGATGCTAATAAAATTATTTTAAAATAATAAATTTTCGTAAAGTAATGTTTAAAGCACACTTCATGGTGTGCTAACTTTAGAATATTTTCTGCAAGCCTATGTCATTGATTTTCTTTTCTCTTTTCAAGGCAATAATATATTGAAGAAAAGTAATATTTGGGGAGTTCAGAGCACAAAGGATTCAAGTCCATTTTCAATAAGGTTCAGGTTTGCTCAGCAAATGAATTCTATTTCAAAACGTAATATCTTCGCAGTCAAGAATCCGAAATAAATGTAACTAAAACTACGTGAAAGGGCGTAGGGTAGTTTCATATGACATCCACTAGACAGGGGCGTCAGTGAAGTAGGAGGGCAGCCGCCCCTACCCTCACCCTGAATTTCAGATTTTGGGGGCATTAAGGCAGTTTTAGAAATCTTTTCATAAGCAAAGTCCAACAGAACAAGCTTGACGAGTAAGATTCTTACACCGAATAAGTACGGAGGAAATAAAGGTGATCAAAACTGGAAAGTTGATTATGCTCAATTTCCAGAATTTTAAGCAGGTTCAAAACCCGAAAGTATAACCACCTTTGGAATCCTTGGGCCAAAAAAGATACACGAGAGTAATATAGGCTTATAACTCCTTACGGGCAATGAAAATGGATTATAACTGATCATAATTCATATTTATTCGATATAAGGACTTCATATTTTTTTTTCTGTTGGACTTTGCTCAGCAAAGGGTTTCTAAATCTGCATTACTGACACCAAAATCTGAAATTCAGGGTAGGGGGCGGATAACACCTAAACGGAGGCCTCTTTCTAGCGGCAATCATATAAAACTCTAGATTTCACCTTGATACGTACTTTTTCTTTCATTCATTTCGGATTCGTGGTTGCGAATATATGACTTTTTAATCATTCCCATGCTTCCAGAAACGCCCTTGTCTAGCGGGTTTCCTATGACTCTAGCACACACCCATTCACGTACTTTTTGATTCATTTATTTCGTATTCTTGGCTACGAAATAAATAGCATAAACTTAGTTTGTTTAGTTTGATTGATTTCAGATTTGCATCAGTAGCAAATATACATGGGACAGAGCTTATTGTTTAACGTGGAAACCAAACCACTAATTTTGAAATTTTACGTCGGATCTCAGTCAAAATATACACGGCAAACTCCGGACGTCTCGTGCCTCTACCCTGAAAATTTGATATTAAAAGACCGAAAATTGCGCCCTGTAGTATGGTGCATACATACAGACAGACGAACAAATGTATATACATCAAGTTTTCCCGGGATCCTGAGAACCAGTTGTACGGAAGCTGAGAACCAACATGTACTGTATCAACGAATGCCTGCAATATTTTAATTTCAGAACCGTAATTTAGCAAAGAACCCTTTGTATATTTTCCGAATACAACACAAAAACTTGTTTGTGTGATATTTTTTCATTTATTTTTAGTATCAGTTCTGCAGCTAGTCCAACTTTCGATTACAACACTTTTTTACAAGTTAACTGATAAGCATTTAAACAATACAATAAACGTTGAAAACAAGGGGAAAAGGAGACGAAATAAATTGTAGATGACCACATTGACCTGCTGTAGCCACGAGAAATAAAAATATTCACATGGGAAGAAAATACCTTTCTGAATGGGGAGCATATTTTGACAATTTCATTTCTCTGGCAGTTTTTTTTTCTTGTTTTTTTTTTACAAAAATGAAACGAAATAAAAATATACATATGTTTAAAACAAGTCTTAAACAATGCACGTGTTTAAAACAAAATGTTTAAAACGTATATAAAATTTGTTTTAAACAAAATCAATAGTTTAAAACAAGTTTTAATCATTTGTTTTAAACAAAACAACTTGCTTAGGATACGCCCTCAATGTGGCGTGATGAAACCTTGAGGCAGGGAGTGGACTTATGTTCCAATATTCGCTTCAAACGGGTAACCGTTATCCGTGATGTGATCACAAACCATAGTCAAGATCTATTTCAATGTGCTGAAACAAATGTACAAACTGCACATTTCCCTTTCTTAAAAAAAAAAGAAAGAAAGAAAGAAAGAAAAAAAAGAATTTTGGAGAATGTTGGGTCACATGACCATTTATTTGAAATTATGAGTTTATATAGATATTTTAATCTTCCTAATCCTAAGGTCTTATCTGATATATTACTTTTCGCATTGATTTTAATTCAAAGTTTTCAGCAGTTTTCCCACGATGTGATCACAATCAACATATAACATCGCTTTATATCAGGAGGGGAAAAAGCAATAGCAAAATGCACTTTTATTCTTAAAACAGGTATTTAAAGAAGCTGAGGCACTGTCTACTCATTTTAATGAGGAGTTTATGAGTTTGACCACCCTAACTTCAGGGGTTAATGTAGTACTCGATTCTGCACAAAACATTTAAATTCACTTCTTAAAGAACAATTTTACAGTATAGAATTGGGAGAGGAAGAGAAACTGGTTATAACATTGGCTAAGAGTGAGCTGTATCATGAGGGATGTGCTAGATAGTAGGGTAGCAGAAAGAGAGTGAGGGGATATCTTCTTAGCATAGGCACTTTTATTGTTCACTCATTGTTCTAATAACAAAAGAAATGTCCTGTCCAAAAATAATGTGTCCAGAAATATCAGCATTTTTATGACCTGAATTTTCAGTTGCACATGTTCCCCTTTTATCCATCCGAGAGTGGTTTTCGAAAACACTGAAATATGATTTTTTTTCTTTTTCTTTTTTTAATGAGTTTGTATAACGAATTTTGCACCTCCAACTTAAACAAACTCTTACATTCAATATATTCTGAGCAAAAAAAATCTTAGTATTGTAGGACTTGTCCCCTTATCCTCCTTGGAAACGAAACTTTCAAAAGCGCTGACACACATATTTTTGTACTTTTATTGCTTTCTGGATATGAAAAGAAACAAAGAAGTATAATATTCATGGGGGAAAAATAAATTAGATATTTTAACGGATTTCCCGTTTCATGGCCCATGCATAGTTCGAAAAAGCTATTTTCGGCATATGTTCGTCTGTACCTCCGGATGAACATTTGCCTAGAAACCATACCGTTTAATGTATCCAGACCAAATTTTAAGCTTAAGGTTTTTATGTGATTCTCCAGAGGCGTTTCTTTTTCTTCTTTTTTTTTCTTCACCCGTAAGTACTATGGACCGTCTCTCAGACCGCTGCGACTTTTTATTATATTTTCCACAGTCTCACTACTACAAGTGGATCTTTTCGTCTACCTTCCTGACTAGCAAATGGTTACGTATTGTGAAGTTCGTGTTATAATTGATCCCCTGTGCGCGGCACTGGAGGGGTCAAGCGGTCTCACGGACATACTATAGTAGTTACGTGAGTATTTTGTTGATCAGTTGTCTTTCGTTATCTACTGATTATTAGCAGTTTTGTGTCTTACCGTGTGGCACGTCTTGCACCACACATCAATTAATGATCCGGAGACTGGAAAACCTGAAATAATCACATTTTATAACATGAATAAAGGCGGAGTGGATACTCTAGACAAAAATGTACAGATTACACATCAAGTCGTCGAACAAGACGATAGCCATTGACAATTTTCTTTATGCTGGTGGATGTTGCGTGTGGTGTCAATGCGTATGTCTTGCATCAAGTCTACGCTAAGTCCGCAGTGATGACAAGACTTGATTTCATGAAAACGTTGGCAAAAGGACTTGTTAGGCCTCACATAGAACGTAGATTGTTCATCGGACATCCGTCACGAGAGCTGAGTTTTTCAATGAAGACCATACTACAGCTTGAAAGTGATGTTCCCACCATAATTGAAAACTAAAACATAGTCTTCTGTCAACTGAGTTGTAATCGGAAAGCACAGATATTCATTCGTGTCAGCGTTGTGGGGTACCGATTTTCTTGCAGTGCAGAAAAATAAGATATAAGTGCCTATCTGAAGAAAGTGCATGCTGTCCGAAAAGTTAGTGCGGTATTTTCTTTACCAGAAAAACGTATTTTATTTACTTTCTCCCTCATATAAGAACTAAAAATAAGTTTTATTCATTACCTTTTCACTACAAAAAAATGTAAGAGTACAACTATAACAGTACCTTCCTGTAAGTTTAAAAAAGCTAAAATTCCATGTTTTTTTTTCTCCGTTTTTACTGTATTTTTTATTCTCAGTGCATCTATAAGAACAGTGTATTTTAAATTAGTGTTATTTTGGCTACATAGAAACGGAGAAAAAATTGAATGTTTCAACAATTACAATTTTAGAATAACAATGAAAACATTGTTGCAATTTTGACTATGTTCTCTTTCTCATTGTTTTAAAAATAAAAAAAAGCTTTTTTTACATAGTGAAATTACTATGTTTTACTTGTCTATAAGCAACCAAGATATGTAGGATATCATTTTAAAAAATATGCAATGAAACTACTATTCAGAAAATGTGAAACAACAATGCGGTCTGACAGACGCGATTATTTTACGGACGAACATAGTAGTTACGCGATTATTTTCGTCCATAGTACTTAAGGGTTAATTTTCACCCATCCTTAAAATTAAAGTTAGTTCACTAGAGATTTGTTATTTTCTCACAGACAGCTGTAACGATTTTGTTCATATTTGATAAGTCAAATTTTCAATAGCAATCGTATACTATGGTATAAGTCATCTGGAAAAAATAGGAAAAGTTTACTCGTGATGGTGAGTTTGCTTTCGGGACGATCTTCAAAAATCTACTCAAGCGAGATGTTCATATTTCAAAAATAAACATCTCATTAACGAATCGACAATATAACACAAATCATTTGTCCTGAGAAAATTACGAAGGGTAGTAGTAGAATAGAGGCACTCCAGCTGAAATTTGATCCCTCCCGTTCTTAGAATTCGGTATCATTTCCTGGAATTGGGAGGCAAGTTTCGACAAGCCTTTAGTTGTTATGTTCATAGCCTTTTACGGCTAGTACAGGAGAGCGTGGGAAAATGTTTGTTTATGAGAACAGGTTGTTGCTATGGTGATAGTCTTGGATGCCTTCATCGTCTTGGATGATCATACTCTTGGACGGATCAGAGTCCTATCAGTTATCATGATCGAAGCTTCCCAATTGATTGATTGATTTTTGCTTTTCGTTATGTATTGAATAGCTAGATGCTCTTGGCCTTCATAGTCTTGGATGCTCATACTGTTGGACGGATGAGAGTCCTATCAGTTATCATGATCGAAGCTTCCTAATTAATTGATTGATTGATATGTGTCTTTTCGTTATGAATTTGAACCCCCCAAACCCGTCCACTCCCTCCTGCGAAGAACGTAAGCGAACGTTGTTACTATGCTCATACTCTTGGACGGCTATCGGATCTTGATGAGAGTCCTTTCAGCTATCACGTTCGGAGATTCCCAATTGATTGAATATCAAGTTCGAAGCTTCCCAATTGATTGATTGATTTTCGTCTTTTCGTTATGTATTGAATAGCTATTTTGCATAGCGAAGAGCATACTTAATGTCTTAAAATATTCAATGCTTTCTCATCGAGAATCGAACCTGAACACTAAATATGTTTTCATTTTGAAAGCTCTCTCATTGAAATTGAACGCAAGACCAGTACTTCACGATTTAGAGTTGAATTAATTCTTGCGTGAAAAAAAAAAGAATTTCATGTATTGATTTTAACGTAGCATATGATATGTACATTGTTCGAATCTCTTCATTTCGAAGCACTATAATGCTTTCAAGTGTTCAATGCTCCCTTTCTCTTTCTTTCCCTCTATCATCGAGAATCGAACCCGGACCAAAGTGGTATTAAACATAAATAACAACTATAAAAATAAATTTAAAAAATACAGCATCACCTTATTATTATTAATATTATTATTATTATTATTATTATTATTATTATTATTATTATTATTATTATTATTATTATTATTATTATTATTTTGGTCATGATTTTGAAGTTGAACTAGTCCTTGCATGAAAAATAATCACTTCGTTTTCACAACAGAAAGGATCGAATTAATTTCATGCCTTAAAATGTGTAATGTTTTCTCATCGAGGACCGAACACGCAGGACACGGGGAATCAAACGCAAGACCTGTACTTCACGACCATTGAGTTGAATTAATCCTTGCATAAAAAAAAAGAATTTCACGTATATAGCACTTCCTTTCACGACAGAAAGGAACGAAATAGAAATATTTAATGCTCTTTCACTAAGAATCGAACCAGAACACTAAATATGCTTTTATTTTGAATGTTCTCTCATCGGAATCGTACGCGAGACCAGTACTTCACGGAAAGGAACGAAATAATTAATTTAATGTCTTGAAATATTTAATGCTCTTTCACTAAGAATCGAACCAGAACCGTAAATATGCTTTTATTTTGAAAGTTTTCTCATCGGAATCGAACGTGAGACCAGTACTTCAGGATTTAGAGTTGAATTAATCCTCGCATGAAAAAAAAAAGGATTTCACGGAGTAATCCAACTTGAGGTGAGCACTCTATCACTGAACGTCAGTGCATCGCATATAGATTAGATTTTATTTTTTTAAAAAAAAACTTTTCGTCTTATTTTTTTCTAGTCGTTTTGTATTGGGTAGCTAGATTCCCCCCCTCAGCCCCCAGACCCATCTTGTAATGCTAATAATAGAAGTTCCCAGATTTTCTGCTAAGAGTTTGAGGAGTTTGACCTGGTCTTATTCTCACGAAACATCTGGAAAATTTTTGTCTGGAACCTTCTCAGGAAATTGAGTTGATAAGACGAGTGTTGCAGTTCATGGATGTTTTTAAAACGTATTGGTAGCGGAAGCTTCTCATAGCATATCATAATGTTTTAAAAACGTAAGATTTAGAGTTGAATTAATCCTTGTATGAAAAAAAAGAATGCTTTCTCATCGAGAATCGAACTCGGATCCCAAACGATCGTGGTCTTTCGTAAGTGTATGGTACATGTATAAACAAGATGAAACATGATTTCCTCTTCGTCATCCCTTCCTGCATCATGCATGTGTGCACAGATATTTGTATGCATAGTGTCATTAGTCTCTGTTGATCATCTGCTGAAATAACATGGCTGTGTAAATCATAAGTTACTTTATAATATTGACTTCCATAGATTTCGAACATAATTGAACATAGAAACGTAAGCAAGATTTCATTGAAGTAGACGATTAGAAAAATACGAATAGTGGAAGATTAAGAATGGAACTGCGACCAAATTCTGTATCTGAAAGGATACCATTCCAACAAATGCCAGAATTACCATATGGTGGTGCATATAAATGTTTTGCCCCTCAATATAATCAGTATTGTACAAAGGTATTACGTTTAAGAAAATTCGAACACTGACCTATTTCATCAAAACAATGCCCGGATCAATTAAGTGATGCTGGATTTTTTTACACGAAGACAAGGGACCAAACTATATGCTTCTATTGTGCTGGTGGATTAAAAGATTGGACTGATAACGATGTTCCATGGGTAGAACATGCGAAATGGTTTCCAAATTGTCAATTTGTTTACCTTAAGAAGGGATATGCTTTTATTAAACAAATACAGGAAAAGTGCCCATCTAGTATTTCGTAGTGCTCCGAATGATGATATACATAAAAATGCCAGTAAAAGTTGCAATAAGGAACTTAATTTTCAATATGGTACAATTTGAAGTGAAACTTGAATAAAGTTCCATTACATAATTTTTCTTTGTATATAACTGTAAAAAGTGCATGTACATATTCTAAAGTTATCAAAACAATATGTATTTACACAAATAATTTAAGTATGTGCTATTATGTATAACCTCCAGATGCATTAGCATCGTATTTGGAAAAATGGAAATATATGTTTAATATATAAAGGAATGAAGATTAATTTATTTGGACGTAACATGCACGATCTTGAATTTACTGAACTGATATCATAATCGTAAGTGTATAGGACATATATAAACAAGACGAAACATGGTTGTTTCTCCTTGTCATATTAAATGGTGCATAAGGTCTTAATTTAATGAAAGCCAAATTAATGTGTATTGTACTGAAAAGTGGAACATTTGAATAAGTGAATCGTGTTGCTAAAGGCCTTGTATTTGATTTAAGTGAAATTTTAACAGAATGGGAAAGAAAACTTGTATATTTGATTCCGCTTGTTTTCAGACTATAAATAAAAAACTCATAGATTCAATTATAACTGATTTATTGGATAGTGTACAAACACAGTCAAGTTTGACGGAAAACGAACTTTAAAGTTGATGGGTGTCAATGAAGTGGACTTCTGTTCATAAAGAAGCAGAAAATATTTTTCGTTTATACTGAACAGTGTAGTACTAATTCTAGTGCATTTAATAATAATAATAATAATATAGTGAAATTGAAATCTTTTATTATTTTCACATAAAATTTGTATTTTGTGATCGACCAGTACGGTAGGATTTTTAAATTAGTATACTCTTGTTGTTGTTATTCCGATAATTCTCTTTTAGGAGTTAATAAACTTCATTTAGAATGGTTGATCTGAAAAGAAACCGTACGGACGTCTTCTTTTCAATCACAGTACAACGTACGTTTACGATGAAGAACGTTGTCTTTGTAGATTTTTGAATTTATCAGAAAGTCCATACGGTGTGAACCGCGATCTAATCAGGGACCCCAAAATACTGGATGTAAATCCTCTATCACTGAGCCATCATACTCGTCAAACCAAAAAAAAAAAAAAAAAAAAAAACACTGACACATACGTGAATGTCTGTTTTGCTAGTCTCTTTCTTTCCCTGTTTGCTAGCACATTGAACTCCATCTTAAAATGGTTTAGTTTCAAGAGCAACAGATAAGATAGCATTGTAAAATGTTTTGATGGTTCGTATTGCATCTAAATAACAGACTGACCTACAGCCCTGCTAAACGAATGATAAAAGGTACAGTACATTTAATTGTATGTTAAAGAGTTTTAGTCCTATAATTGACTACTAGACTAGTGGAGAGGGAAAGTGATAATGAGAAATGATGAAGTGAAGAAAGTGGGAGGAAACGGGAGAACTCCCAAGGAAATCCATTCATACGGTGTTTGTCCACCACAAAGTTCACTTGTCTGGAGTAGAATTTGAACACGGTGCTTCATGCATTACAGGTGAACGATCCGGGAGAACCCAGAGGAAATCCACGTACACGGTGTTTGTTCATTGTAAAGTTCATCTGGTGGGAACAGAATATTGAACCTGAGACCCCTCCCCCCATGTACCAGAAGTGAACGCTTTATCAGTGAGCCACCGATGTCCCTGATGAAAAAAAAGTATAAAATATGGTAAGAAACACGACCGCCGAGCTAAGATGCCCTCCAGACAATGTATTTGCTTTGTGTTTTCCGTGTTCCATAGAGATGAAATTCTAACGTTAAAAACACAAACATATAAGCGAATTTGTATGATGCCCCTGTTCACTGTACGTTGATTTCTAAGAAAATGATAAGATGAAATTCTTGAATGTTTTCTGGTTCGCATTGCAAATACATATCAGCTCACGCAAGACTTGGTGTTTTAATTTTGATAATATGATGCATACCTGTCTGTCTTTCTGCCTGTAAATGAAATCTTTGAACAATGAAGAGTTTTAAGTCTCACAATAAAGCCAACAAGGTCTGTCTGTCTTTCTGTCTGTAAATGAAATCTTTGAACAATGAAATGATATCTTTGAGTTTTACGTCCCACAATAAAGTCAACAAGGTTAATGGGAAATCTTTGAGTTTTACCCACTGGAATGAAAGATTAAACTATATTACTCATGCAATGATTGTTTTACATCCCATAAACATTTGTCCCTATACTTGTGAAATATAAATGTAAATATATCTAAGTGTATATCTTTCTGTCTGTCTATCTGTATGATGAGCATAATCGTGGTACGTTAAACTGAAATATTTTCTTATGTTTCGAACGTAAGAAATATGTGAAAGTTTGTGTGTGTGTGTGTGTGGCTCAGTGATAAAGCAACGACTTATTCTTTCAGATGAATACTTAGTATAGTAGAGCATTGTTCCGCAACTCCAGTGCATGCGGTCCCTAGTTCGATCTCCGATCAAGTAAGCTTATAATTTTTATTACTAATTGCCGTCCACTGTGGTCGACTTCCGAACATAGTGTCCGTGAGTTTTCATAGTCTACTCATACATTCTCATTCTACTAAGTATTCATTCATTCATTTGTCTTAATCATCCGTCTTCCTCAACATAATGAGCATAATCGTGGTACGTTAAACTGAAATATTTTCTTACGTTTCGAACGTAAGAAATATGTGAAAGTTTGTGTGTCTGTGTGTGGCTCAGTGATAAAGCAACGACTTATTCTTTCAGATGAATACTTAGTGTAGTAGAGCATTGTTCCGCAACCCCCAGTGCATGCGGTCCTTAGTTCGATCTCCGATCAAGTAAGCTTATAATTTTTATTACAAATTGCCGTGCACTGTGGTCGACTTCCGAACATAGTGTCCGTGAGTTTTCATGGACTACTCATAAATTATCATTCTACTAAGTATTCATTCATTCATTTGTCTTAATCATCCGTCTTCCTCAACATAATGAGCATAATCGTGGTACGTTAAACTGAAATATTTTCTTACGTTTCGAACGTAAGAAATATGTGAAAGTTTGTGTGTGTGTGTGTGTGGCTCAGTGATAAAGCAACGACTTATTCTTTCAGATGAATACTTAGTGTAGTAGAGCATTGTTCCGCAACCCCCAGTGCATGCGGTCCTTAGTTCGATCTCCGATCAAGTAAGCTTATATTTTTTATTACAAATTGCCGTCCACTGTAGTCGACTTCCGAACATAGTGTCCGTGAGTTTTCATGGTCTACTCATACATTCTCATTCTACTAAGTATTCATTCATTCATTTGTCTTAATCATCCGTCTTCCTCAACATAATGAGCATAATCATGGTACGTCTCGGATGTTTCTGTTTCATTTCGAATTTGAAAAAATGTACTTGTCGATTTGCGACTTATGTCTTTTCGTACCGAAAAGTTTCTCCATTCGTTGGCAAATAAATCTAAAAGTAATAATTTTTTCTTCACGAACTATGAGAATTGTCTGAAACAAAGAGAGATGTGTTTATGCCCTTATTATTATTATACTGAACACCTAACATTACCATCATCATCATCATCAGCCTTGGAGAAACATGAATCTAGCAAATTCCGAACTCGTTATCTTTCTTTTTTAGAGTAATTAACTGAAGGTGTGATGATTGACAAATCTAAGGCACGGATCGCCATTAAGTTCCAGGACTTGCTTTGTACAAGATGCATACCAAGAAGCTTCAGAATTTGAAAAACGAAGTACTGATTGTAAATCCTTTACCACTGACCCACCATACTCCTCAAACCTAAAATGTAATAGGTTTGTACATCATGTAAAGACCCCCAGGAGAAATAAAGATACGTCCCCACAAATATCCCTTTCTCGGTAAAAGGACATATGATTAAGACAAATGAATGACGAAAAAGTAATAGTTGATAGAATGACAATGTGAATAAACGTTATATCACTGAGTCATCATGCATCCTGAAATCCATTGAATTTATGAGTAGAAGAACAATACACGTACTAGAAAGAAAAGATACATGTTATTCTAACCTGAAATAATTGCTTTAGAAAAATAACAAACATAAAAATAAAAAATACAGGAATGAACAAAGTAGAAGTAAACAGGAGAACTAATGCTCACAGTTTTTTGTTTACCACAATTACCTATTAACATGAACTCGGATTGAGACAGGAACCACAAGCACCAGAAGTAATCACTCTACCCATGCCCTTAACCACAGGGATAACGAGCTCCCCTAAAGTTATCACAGTAGGCTTGCAAATGAACTAAAATATGATTGAATTGGGTCTTTCCTAACTTCTACTGCCCATCTCCCTACATTTGGGGCTGACTGTTGCCAATCTACCATTGGGACTCAACCATTGATCCATCATGACCGATAAAAAAAATAAATTGTGATTACTCATCACTCTTTTACAAAAAGTTACGAATATCGTCAGCGAACTTTCCATTGTGATAATACCAAAGAGACAGGAGGCTAATGAGGTAATGCTTAAAATTACTAATATTTGGCGAACATGGGGCCCATGATTAGCAACCAAAAATTGGCATGTCCATGCTCCCTTTTAGAAAATTTTGTTCCAACTGGACCTGATTCAAAACGTTAGTGGTTACATTAGATAGTATTTGCAAAGATGTGATGTGCACAAGAGTAACATGTAATCGTTTCTTAGAAAATTAATTACTTTTCAAAACGAAAGTCTAACATTAAAAATGAATCGAATGACTTCATTAAAATATTGAAATCTATTGTACACGTTCACCATCATCATCTTTAAACATCGCAAGTTTACTTTTAAAAAAAGAATGAACTACATACGTGTGAAGATAAATATTAAACCTAGACATTAATCAACAAAAATGAGAAGTGTTAACGTGATGTTCTGACGTAATGCTGAACAACAAAAGATAGCATATATCTAAAGAAACACTGACCTATCCTATATACAGAAGGAGTAGCAATGTAATATTCTGCGATATAATACATGATGCATTTTTATATAACTCTGCGCATGTCGACATCAGGTCCGCAATTTGTATTACTAGCGAAAAAAGGTTGCATCACGTAATGGCCAATAAGTTTTGATCTATATTTGTTGGAGATACAGTAGCATCATTATTACGTATAGCCATATAATCTTCCTGTACACACGAAAAAGAAAGTATTCTTCAGTTGACAAATTTTCTTTTTCGCATTAATTCGTGAACAAATGAATTAATCTGTTTTCACGTTATGTTTGGAATAGTTATAATTTGATAACTTGTCAAGTCGGTACTGTAATAGGAAAATAAATTTTCTCAACTAAAGAATTTTCTCAACTGGCTGTATGGGCGCTAAATGATTATCCTCGAAGATGTATTGCTTTTTAAGACAAATAAGAAAAAGTAATTCAGATGACGAATTACAATAGTCTTGTGTTACGTTTTTTTGAACAAATCTGAGAAAGTGGTTAGATCTAGCAATGTAGTATTCTGTGATATAATACATGATGCATTTTTACACAGCTCTGCACATGTTGACATCAGGTCCACAATTTGAATTACACTATTAAAGATGTACCTAGACTTATATTCGGTTAATCGAATCTGTAACTGTAACTGACCACTCACACTTCGAAAAATTGCACAAATCTGAAATTATCAGATGAACCTTTAATGCGAAAAAACAGCTGCATCACGTAATGGTCAACAAGTCTTGATAAGTGATGACACTACGGATAAAAAAATATCTATATCCTCCTAACTCTAGCAAATCCCCAAAGTCACTGCTAACAGGGGAAATATAAATCAAAAATCATCGCTGATAACGAGCTTGCGTGTACAAATTTATATTTTCGATATCGTTTTTCTGAATATAATGTTGCTCTTGGAACTAAACACTTTTTAAGACGGAATTCAATGTGCTATAAATTCCTACATATAATAATAACGGTCAGTGGCACAGCGTTCAAAATCCTGTTCCCTGGAGACAGATAGAAAGAAGAGAAGAAATTGATTGGAATATTATTTGAAAAGTAGTGCCTTGTACTTGTTCCATACTTAACACAAATTGGTAAATGTATCAAACCTTCGTTTTGTAATAGCTTCTCCCAGAGCTGCAACTTGTGTTCTAACGTTTTTATTTAAGTGGCGCCTGCAGTAATTATGTTTTTTTTTTTTCAATCTTGATCTGACTATACTTTATGTAGTTGTCCAGATATAAGACGTACAAGAAACTTTTTGATTCAAAATATATTGGATCTTGGATCAAGTTATCACAAACTTTTTTGAACGTACCTATGTTTTTGTATCATCTCGAATTTGAAAATGTACTTATCGAATTGAGTCTTACCTCTTTTTGTATTGAGAAGTTTCTCTCGTTTCGTTGGCAATACTCGTTACCCTAGTAATAGTATTTTGAGGTTTCAGCTTTAGATCTTCATAATAAATATTTCATTCGCCCCTTCATTTGTACATTTTGTTTCTACTTTTATATCTCTGTAGTTATTAGATAAAACATAAAATGTGAACGTGATTTAAAAACAAAGATGGAGTACGAATATTGAAAGAGGCATTTAAATAAGAAATAACCTATCTTGTGGATCTTTGAATAAGAAGTTAGAAACATAAACGCTACTCACGCACACACGATGTTTGTACATCACAAAGTTCACTTCATGCGAACTGCGATTAAATCCGAACCCGTACACATCATTTGAGGTACAATTCATTTTCATTCCTGTTCTTTGTTTACTGTAATGGAAAGGTGTGTTCTAGGTCAGATCACCACCATTCCTTAATATTCCGACTTTTCTGTAAATTTTATCTAATGTGGTCATTTTCCTCATCGAAAACTTGGGCGAACTAGTATTGCTCATAAGTCTCGGATGTGTGTGAATTAGTATTGCTCATAAATCTCGGATGTTTCTGTATTGTCTTGAGTTTGAAAATACATCGTGTTCGTGCAATTGCTATATCAATTTAAAGTATTTATATATGCCACATGTAACATTAAAACAGTGTCTGAGGACTAAATCTTGAGTGAACTAGTATTGTCTATGAGTCTCGGATGTTTCTGTTTCATTTCGAATTTGAAAAATGTACTTGTCGATTTGCGACTTATCTCTTTTCGTACCGAAAATTTATCGATTCGTTGACTATACTAGTTTACCCAAGTAATAGTATTTTGAGGTTTCAGCACCTTGATAAATGTTATTCATCGTGTTCGTACAATTATTTTTATCTATTATGAAGCATATTACTTGTGCTTTAGACATGCTGACAGATTATTATCAAAACGGCAGGGACTTAGTTGTCATCCTAGTAAAATACGTAAAATTGTTTTTTTTTTTCATGCAAGGATTAGTTCAACCCTAAATCGTAACGGCAGGGACTTAGTTGTCATCCTAGTACTATATACGTAAAATTCTTTTTTTTTTTTCATGCAAGGATTAGTTCAACCCTAAATCGTAAAGTACCAAATTCGGTCTCAGCTCCCTAAACAAACTAGATTTTTGTGTACACAATCTTTATATCAAACGAATCTACTCCCCCAAATTAATAATAATAATAATAATAATAATAATAATAATAATAATAATAATAATAATAATAATAATCAAACGGTAAATTTGATACATAACTTTTCACAAAATTAAGATTTCCTGCTCGAAGTGATTCTACCTAAGGAACGTCTGAGATGATTTTTCGTTTCTTTTACTTTTATTAAAATGTAAAACTTCCAAACAAATGTACAAGATTAAATCTAAACCTAATAGCTCTCTCTCTCTCTCTCTCTCTCTCTCTCTCTTCAATTAGTTTTTTTATTGGTGAATGAATTCAAATACGATTTTTAATACAATGTAAAATATTAATGAACTAATGAATGATACATAATCGGAAATGTATAAAATATATATCACTTTCACTAAAATCACTACACTGAAAAAAATATTTTTTTTTCTTTTCATAATAATGAATTCAAATACAATTTTTGCATACCACGTAAAATATTACTCACTAATGAATGATACATTTTTCAGAAATGTATAAAATATATCACTTTAATAAAATCACTAGACTGAAACATATGTTTTCTTTCTTTGCGTGTTTCATTTCACTATTGGTATAGTAAACTTGATAATGCATATTATTTTCAGACAGTTAGATATCCTCTTGTCACTCAATTTACGTCATAAAATATATATCACTTTCACTAAAATCACTACACTGAAAAATATTTTTTTCTTCTTTTTTTATCAATACATATCCATCCCATCGATGTCATCCACAGGTTGAGTATCAGTTTCCCCCCAACATGATTGTGTTTGAATTCTGTCAAATAATTCATCCCTGATTGATTCTCTAATTTTTTGTTTACATAATACTTTCATTTCCAATTTTAATCTTTCATCATCAATGTTTATATCGCCGTCCTTCTTCAAAGCCGGAGATACATTCGGAAAACTATTGTTCATTTCACTAATAATATTTTGTTCATTTACACACGTATGAATTGCCTCAAGTCCAGTACATGCAAGACATTGCGATTTGTCGCGACCCCGGAAACACACAAATCCACCGGGATGGTAGAAATTTTAGGGAAAAAGGATGAGAATGAAGAAGAAGTCGATAATCATGTACATGTCCATACAGTTACGATGCGCTCAACTCTGTGAATTCAATATCGTGCATGCTATGTCCCGTTAAATTAATATTTTTTTTTTCCTTTGTATATTAAACAAACGTTTCCACTTTGCAAATATGTTAATAAAGCGCCATTATCTGCTTCTACTTTTTCAGTAAATCGCCCTGGTAGAATCACTTTTTGTCCTGCTTCAAAAGTCACACAAACCTTCTTTCCATATACGGATGTAATTAATTTGCAATCTACAATACGATAGGTTTTATTAATTTCTAAGTCTTGTAATTTTGTAAAAGATACTAACGACGCTGCATTAAGTTTGGTTAATAAATTCATTGACGATGCCATCTTTAACTATTGGATTTTGTGTTCACTCTCGAAGACGTATTCTATATGTATGACCATTAAATCACCTTGTCCTCATTGTCTTAAGAATTCGCAGGATACCTTTCTTATCTCTCGGCGGAAATAATAATAAAGGATTCTCCTGCGTGAGACACAAAACTTAATACATTCACACAGGATTGAAAATTTTCAAGCTCATCGATTTTCCTTAACATTGTGTGAGAACATGATGTCTTAAGAAATCCCACGAACAAAGATCATTTCTTTGATCACATAGGAAGTAAATCGTAAACGAAATAAGCTGAATTGCATAAATAATGAAATTTGCAACTAAGTAAGTTAACGAATAGTGTAATGAGAGAATTTACTTATCATGGGTACAAAAGATTTATTACACTAATTTTACAACTAAAAAAGTGCTAATGCTATATCCATGCATATCATTTATTTATTAACTTGAGAAAGGCCTACGACTCGAATATGTGGGAAACAAAATTTGAAATACCGAAAAAAAGTTATTTAAACTAATTAACATATATTTAAAAGAATCTAAAAGTAATAAATTTTTCTTCACGAACTATGAGATTGGTCTGAAACAAAGAGAGATGTGTTGACGCCTTATTATTATACTGAACATCTAGACTAGTAATACATGAAGGCAAAATTTGTATGTGATGTCTTGTACTTCCAAGTCGAGTTGCCATATTACACGATTTAACGGATATCTTCCAATTAAAGCCTTAATTTACAACAGTGAAAACAGAATAAATCCTTTTTCTATGACTTTTATAAGGAGTTCTGTCCGACATTGGATCTCATCATAATTTTTTGTAAAAGTATCGTTGATCTTGCTTCTCGATGTATTCTATCTCGTCTCGAGAATGAACTATATCATGAGGGACGTACCCTCGCCACAGAATTAAGATTTCTTGTTCAAAGTAGTTCTACTTAAGGAACGTTTAAGACGATTTTTCGTTTCTTTTATTTTTTTATTAAAATGTAAATTTCCAAACCTAACCATAAGAACAGAAACACGACTAAATGTAGAATGTTACACATGTTGATCGGGAAAAAAAAAATGTGTACAACGATAAAGATGAAATCTTTCAGTTTAACGCCCCCACGAATATCTCTTTTAGGCTAAGATGAAAGGATGATTAAGGTAAATGAAATTATATGAGATGAAGCGGAAATACCACATGAGAATCAACGAACACGATGTTGTCCATCACAAATTTATTTATTTAATGTCCTACGATTATGCTCATTATGCTAAGACACCATGAGCTAATTAATATATTCGGTAGTCGAACTAGGGACCACCATATACCAAATGTAAGCGCTTTGCCGCTGTGCCGTCTGCTCATCTTTTCAGCACCTTCAGCTGATCTAATAGCTAACACGGACATGTGGTGAACGTGGTCCTGAGTTCGATTTACGGATGGGAGAGCATTGGAAGTCAAAAATAAAGCAAGTTTATTATGATAACTGTTTTCAAGAAACATATGAGCTTTTCCAAGCGAATAAAATCTCTCCACCTCTCCAATGCTACATTTAATATCCTTATTCAGTTCCACATCTGAAACAAAGTTTCATTTCCTTATTCACACACATTATACGATAGATGTATCAAAATATCATCTTTAGTAAATCTTATCTATTAAAAAACTTATTTTACATTACACATAACTCAGCGTCTTCGCATTCAGATTACACTATCTTCAGTCGCACGTGAGTATGTTCGTATGTGAAGACAACAAACATACATGTAATCTCAAATGCTGTATACGTTTGAAAATACGATATTCACGAATCATTCAATGCGATATTCCCCTGAGCAACTAAGGTCTATTCGATCAAAGAACAGTCTGCAAACAAATTCTATTCCCATGAACACTAACAAGTGAATTCGTGAGAATCCCAAGACCAAATTAGATAAAGCAAATAGTTCATAACCTACAGACATTTCGTGGGGGCGTAATCTTTTGTGCTATGGGAATATGTTATAGCGCAATACCTCATCACGGCTTCAGCTTAAGTGATTTTAATTACTTGTCATAACAGACATCATCATGTGAATATCCATATAACACATTTCACATCCTACGTTTTTAAACAATATGATATGCTATGAGAAGCTTCCGCTATTAGAATATGCTCAATCATTGGAATCCATTCGCAGGAGGTCTGGGGGAGGAGTGTATAGGTGTGTGTTTCGTTATGAGACTCATATATGGTTACTTGTCCCACGTCTTAAAAAATCGTGAAATACAATATTTACCTTAGCAACTAAGTCAATTTCGTGAGAAGCTTTGATCATTTGAATATCACGTCTTCTACAGACACTTTGTGGGAATAGGACCAAGGAGCTAAGCAACACGATTTTGCATGAGTATGTGTTTCGTTATGAGACTCATTCTTTTTTTCATGCGAGGATTAATTCAACTCTAAATCGTGAAGTACTGGTCTCGCGTTCGATTCCGATGAGAGAACTTTCAAAATAAAAGCATATTTAGGGTTATGGTTCGATTCTCAGTGAAAGAGAATTAAATATTTCAAGACAATAAATTATTTGTGTTTCGTTATGAGACTCATTCTTTTTTTTTTTTTCATGCGAGGATTAATTCAACTCTAAATCGTGAAGTACTGGTCTCGCGTTCAATTCCGATTAGAGAACTTTCAAAATAAAAGCATATTTATGGTTCTGGTTCGATTCTTAGTGAAAGAGCATTAAATATTTCTATTTCGTTCCTTTCTGTCGTGAAACGAAGTGCTATATACGTGAAATTCTTTTTTTCATGCAAGGACTAGTTCAACTCTAAAATCATGACCAAAATAATAATAATAATAATAATAATAATAATAATGTGATGCCGTATTTTTTAAAATTTATTTTTATGGTTGTTATTTATGTTTAATACCACTTTGGTCCGGGTTCGATTCTCGATGATAGAGAGAAAGAGAGAGAAAGGGAGCATTGAACACTTGAAAGCATTATAGTGCTTCGAAATGAAGAGCTTCGAACAATGTACATATCATATGCTACGCTAAAATCAATACATGAAATTCTTTTTTTTTTTTTTCACGCAAGAATTAATTCAACTCTAAATCGTGAAGTACTGGTCTTGCGTTCAATTTCAATGAGAGAGCTTTCAAAATGAAAACATATTTAGTGTTCAGGTTCGATTCTCGATGAGAAAGCATTGAATATTTTAAGACATTAAGTATGCTCTTCGCTATGCAAAATAGCTATTCAATACATAACGAAAAGACGAAAATCAATCAATCAATTGGGAAGCTTCGAACTTGATATTCAATCAATTGGGAATCTCCAAACGTGATAGCTGAAAGGACTCTCATCAAGATCCGATAGCCGTCCAAGAGTATGAGCATAGTAACAACGTTCGCTTACGTTCTTCGCAGGAGGGAGTGGACGTGTTTGGGGGTTCAAATTCATAACGAAAAGACAAAAATCAATCAATCAATTAATTGGGAAGCTTCGATCATGATAACTGATAGGACTCTCATCCGTCCAACAGTATGAGCATCCAAGACTATGAAGGCCAAGAGCATCTAGCTATTCAATACATAACGAAAAGCAAAAATCAATCAATCAATTGGGAAGCTTCGATCATGATAACTGATAGGACTCTGATCCGTCCAAGAGTATGACCATCCAAGACGATGAAGGCATCCAAGACTATCACCATAGCAACAACCTGTTCTCATAAACAAACATTTTCCCACGCTCTCCTGTACTAGCCGTAAAAGGCTATGAACATAACAACTAAAGGCTTGTCGAAACTTGCCTCCCAATTCCAGGAAATGATACCGAATTCTGAGAACGGGAGGGATAAATTTCAGCTGGAGTGCCTCTATTCTACTGTAGTTTATTTTTAAGCGTTTTTTTACAATTTTCTCAAAAACAACTCTAGCGACTTCTGGTAGACCTCTTAAGGCTAGATTCAGAACTGAGCAACAAGCTCAGTGTTTTCTTCATTTTATAAATGTTTTGGTCTTCTGCTTCACGGTAGACCATACCAGAAACTGCAGCCTGAAATCGTTGGTTCAGGTTTCTCATAGCTTGGCATCAAGGTGGTTTCACATCTGGAAATCTTGTCCTGAAGTTTGCTGTCACTACATTTGTGTTTTTCTCGTGTTTCCATTGATAAATTTCATAAGAACAAAATTATAAATACGAAAATTAGAATGAGTAAAAATAAATATTGGTAAATGGACAAGAAAGTTTTATTTTCTTTCTTTTTTTCTTTTTCTTTCTTTCTTTCTTTTTTTGTTCCTATTTGCTGCTCTTTTGACATGAAATTTGCCACATTCATGTCTTTGCCGATTGTACACATATTAACATTGTAAGAAATACCGACCGAATTCATTATCAAATTATATTCCTACAACAGCACATATATAGACATGCGACAATAATTTTGGACATGAGTGTACATATTCAAGTCGGTGATACGAGGTCAGCGCATCGGATCCCAGACGTTATTATTTTTGGCTTTTCCGACTGAAGTTTTCACTTAAAGAAAAACTCGGATTATTCTTTATTTCTCTCTTGATGTGGTTGAACACTAAAAAAATTAGTTCTCACAAGGGAATATTCCGATTTGGTGAATTCAATTGCTGAAAATTCTACTAGCAATTACTAGCACTGGATTCAGCACCAAAAGAAATAGATAAAAGGAGAGTTCTTAATGGCAGGCCGTATACAGGGTGTGAGATAAGTGAGGCCAAAGTGCGAAGATAGAACGTAGAAATGCTATGCTAATTTTGAAATGAATAGAGGGATTGAGGTCAAATACTGGATATGAGGAATGCATGTAGAGGTCCACTGAATAGGCGTAATGTGAATCATGGGGGAAATATGAAAAGCCACCATGTTGGAATTAGGGCAAGAATAATATAGGGACCGTGTGGCGCACGGTCTATTGAAGTCAATAGTGGTCAATACATTTTGAGACAGGAGGCGTTCCATGCTATGGCAATGTAACAATACTGCGTAAAGTTGACGTGAATGACAAACAACTATAAACGTAAATGAAGCCATTTTCCACGCAACAAGCGTTCCGATCCAACAAATATTCGTTCATATGCTGGTAAAGGGGCAAATATGACCAAGGACAACCTGAAAGCGTTTATGATTGACGTTTTCTGGCCTTCTTTAGAGCAGAAAAAGTTGCTGCTCCTCGTTGACTCATGGAGAACAAATTAGTGGTGGGCACAAAACCCGGTTTTTCGGTTTTCGGTTTTTAGAAAAAAACGAAACCGGTTTCGAAAATTTAAAAAAAAACGGTTTCGGTTTTTCACCGAAACCGGTTTCGGTTTTCTTCAAAACCGGTTCGGTTTTTTACCGGAACAGGTTATCGGTTTTCTCCAAAACCGGTTCGGTTTTTTACCTGGTCCGGTTTCGGTTTTCTTCAAAATCGATTCCGTTTTTTTTTTCCAAAATTTGTTATATTTCTGACCAGAATGGTGTTTCGTTGTTCTCAGGAAACCAAATCCATTTCCACAGAAATAGTTTTATGTGTTTTCGAAAAGTTTTCACCGAAACCAGTTTCGGTGAAAACCAAACCGGTCTTGGAGAAAACCGAAACCGGTTTCGGTGAAAAACCGAACCGGTTTCGGAGAAAACCGAAGTGTCGGTTTTTCGGGTTTCGGTTTTTATAGAAACCGGTTTTCGGTTTTTATAAAAATCGGTTTTGCCCATCCCATCCCTAGAACAAATAAAGATGAAGATTTGGTGCGGAAACCTGACAATGTTGAACTTAACCGACACCATATCCCTGACGGTTGAACGTCATACAACCGTTGGATGTGTTCTTGTTCCGTACGTGTACGAATTTCGTAAAATGTATAACAGACACCGTTTTCTCTGTCATCTGACTTCAAAATATGACAACGGAACAACTTCATTAACTTGCAATCATTCACCAACTTCTATCACCAAGGTTCCAAGCTATGATTAGATATGTTTTCTATAAAATTGGATATTTGCAAACAGCACCTTACTCATTCATGTCACCTGTCGACTACTGCTTCAATTTCAATACCGGAGGCAGTTGTGATGAGTCCGATTGTCCATCTTTATCGTTTTTCAAATGTGCACACTTTTGTCTCCATTTCTGTATCAACTACACAATCAATCATACGTTTCATAACAGTTACAATTAAACAGAGGTGTCAAACTGTATTGGCAACTATTGATTTCAATAGACGGTGTGCGTCAAGAGTCATATGTCACACGATCCATTACCCGTATATTCTTCTTGCGCTAATACGGTTTTTCATCCCCCCCCCCTCATGATTTAAATTACATCTATTCAGTGGAACTCTACACCCATTCTTCATATCCAACATTTGGCTTCAATCCCTTTACTCGTTTCAAAATTAACATGGAATTTAGACATTTTCTATATTCGTACTTTGCCCTCATTTATCTCCTACCCTGTATAAGGTCTGCCATTAAACATCCTCTTTTTCTATGTTTTATTTGGTGCTGAATCCATTGCTAGAAAAAAATTTCAGCAATTGAATTCACCAAATCGGAATGTTCCCTTGTCAGATCGGGAATTGAGAAAGCGACAATGCATATCGAACCGTGTGCTAAAAATTTTATTAAGCAAAAATAATAATAATTTTGAAAGAAAAGAACGATAAAACGCTTTCTCTATTTGCGCCCATAAATGGAAATTGAATTCATGTGCTAACGAGAAATAGCACAAAAGGTGAAGAATACTTACTGCATGTACAGATAAGGATAGAAATGTTGAGAATAATTTAGTCATGCTTTAAAATAAATTATATAGATTATGTATATATCATGGTAGATGAAATGTGGAACCACTCTTCGGTCCAAATTTGTCTAGAATCGCACGTCTGGCATCATATGCTCATTTTCATAATCATGTGTTTGACTATCTAAATAATATTACAGTTTATATAATTTGTATGGTTCTAAGTAGTAAATTCTTCCCTTTCTCAAAGCTATACCAGCACATTTTATATTAATGTGCACCCCGATTGTACGTATTCAATTTTGCTCAGCTTTTAAAATATATTTATAATCTTTAAAAAACTAGATTTTATTTTAATTCTCTTGTTTAAATTGTCTATTTTCTTCTTTTATTTCTTGCAGGTGTGCATTGATGAAGAAACCACGGTCTAGTTTACTCCCACTGTTTGAAGTTCAAAGATTATTTTATTCCAGAATGTAAACTTATTTATGTGAAATTGAACAAAATTAATCAAATAGCATTAAATAAAATAACTCATAATAACAAAATCAACAACAAAGATAACCATTTGTAATGGAACGCCAAACAATGCATTACATATATATGCAGACACTTGGCAGCCCCATCCCCAAGAGAGACAGTGACTATTACATTGAAGAGCAGTGTGTAATTATAATGCTTTTAGTTGTTTTTCATTCACACTTATACTCACCGATACGTGCTAAGTAGAAGTATACCCACTCATAGTCCATTTTTGACCTTGAAAGTACTTACACTTTTGGTACTCTATGTACATATTGTCGTTGAAGTAATGAATATTGTAATTACTCTAAGTACTCTCATTGAAGTACAAAGGTTCAATTGTAATTAAATTATTACGGCTTTCTTTTTACCGGTACTTTAGGTACAATAACTGACATGTAATTATGCTGTACCGGACTGTAGTTTCATTATTTTGCCTACGTAATAACGACCTAATATTTTTTGTTCATTTTTTTTTTATATGCGTTCCTTTGTAGAGCATGTTAAAGTGACAGGATGAATTATTTTTTGATAAAGGTTTAAATAGGAAATTGAACGAAATGGTTGGCTGTGCTTGTACTTTATGTTGATTAATTATTTTTGTGTACTTTGTAACATTTTGAATGTCTAAACAGATCTCGCCCATATATAAAGTGATAAGTAAATGCATTTGTAATGAGGGTGTGACATTAGATGAATTGAATCGGCAGACTTTGTAGTGCTTTGAATTATAGCGAAAAATTTAAAGAAAACAACATTAGTTACTGAAAATAAATTGTTTTGGGTTTAAATGAGAAAATAATGTTAATTTAGTTCTGGGTAGGGTGGACATTTTAATATAAAGGAAGTAATTAATAATGTAAAGAATTCACGCATGGTTCTTGAAGTGTATAATTAATGTCAACCGTTTGATTTTGATAGACTTTTTTTGAAACGGAAACGGAATCCTTTAAAGATTAATTGTTTGGTAAAAGAACAGGTAAACTGCAACGCGACAGGTTCAGGACGCGACAGGAAAATTAATTCAGAACGACAAGGGTTCTTTAAGAAAAGAGACCGCCATCTGTTTTAACATAAGTGCCCGCAGGGGAGGTTGGGCGACACAGAGGATGTAATATATGAGTTACGGAGACTGAGAAGGTTTTAGAATTTGGTAGAACTTTTTGGATTTATTTTGGTTGGTATACAAACTTTGATGCAAATCAAGTGGTTACATTTGAAGAAATAAAAGTGCACGATGCGTTTGAGTTGGTGAATTGTATTTTATAGAAGTTAACAGAGAAGAAGAATTTATCTGTAAGTACTGGCTTTGTTTTCTTTTTGTTTTATGTTTATGTTTTCTTTTTTTTTCATATGAGAAGGGACATTGGAAATGAAATACACGTAAACACTTGTAATTGTTGGGAGTATAAGGGGGACGGAAGTGTTTGTTTTTTATCGGGAATTGATTGCGGATTTCCGGCATCGAAAACCATATGACTCGGTGTATTTTTATGGAATTATAAATTAACTAATGTATAGTGTAATGTAATATGGAGGCTACAGGGATTTAATATTGGTTATTGCACTTGGATTTGAACCAGGGCTCTCCCACGTGGAAAACCGTACGCTAAATCTTTTGTTCGATGGAGTTTTTACTTATATGGCACTAAAATTGAACACAACCTGTGACGTTGCCGGGAATCGAATCAGGATCTACCGCGCCGAAAGCCAAACACAATAAACAAATAGCAAGGAATTTTGGATTGTTTGGACCTCTCCGTCAGGACGAGGCGTAGTTATTATTTTACATATTAAAAGAATAGATGCATAGACACACAGACAGATAAATTTTATAATAAATATGCGATTATTTTCTTGCTCATAGAATTTTAGCATATCTTCAGAATATAAGAAGTTAGTGTTACATGAAAAGACCATTAAATGATGGGTGAAACTGATTACTTATGTAATATAGTATTAATTTTTATTATTTTTTGTGTGTGGTATTAACATTTACAGTAGGGGAAAGGAACTGGGTAGCCTACACCTGCTTTGAATTTTGCTTGTTTTTATCTTTAGTAACATTGAACTGAACATAAGTTTGAATTTTGATGACGAATAATATTTTTATATTTGTTAGCATATGTCAGTGGTTCCCAACTTTTTTCATTTTGAGGCGCACCTGGAAAAAAAAGTTAACTTTGTGAAATGCAGGAGCTGAATAAAGCTTGGTATGTGATACTTTTGTAATCATTTTATGAGAAAATTTAGATTTTTTTCTTATCGTTCCTTGAAGGTACAAATAATCGTATTTGATTTGGAGTTTAGTGTCCCTTTTTAGCACCATAGTTATGTGAGACATGGACCTACTGATTAACGTGGAATCAGAATCCTTGAGCTTCAGCAGGAAATTTATTCCCCACGCCAAAGTCGCGTACGCTAACCACTTAGCCACAAAGAAGATTTATTCGTGTTTAAAACTCACGTAAACTAAAATATGGTATATTCACCTCGTGATTTACAGCGGTCGTAAATTAATAGATAGGAGTTTTGTGTTGTAAATGGGAGGAGAGTATTTGAAAATGTTATTTTGCTCAAAGTCACGTTTCAGTTTTATTAATTGAATACCGGACAAGCACCTTTTGTAGGTATAGAGCATATGTTATTTTACTTTAACGCCTTAGGCTTGCACTTCTTGGCTATGAAAGATGGGAAACTAGTTTAAAAAGTAAAACGATTACTATGGTTTATATGAAAGAAGCACCGAGAATTGAACTTGGGCCTACGTGTACGAAAAGCGCCCAAGCTAGCCATTAATTTATCGGAATATATTAGACAGTATGGAGAATAAGAATTAGCACCAAGAATGTAATTTTACGTGCGTATGTGACATACAGGCTGGGACGTTTTTATTCTAACATTATCAGTGAGATTATTTTGTTTTGCTAGTATTATATATCTAGGGTTTAGGGTAAAGTAGACGGATGAAAGCGAATACTTATAAGTAATTTATGAAGGGAAGAAATAATAGTGGTAGAGGGAAACAGACATAATGTTTCTTCGAATGAAAGGAAGACATTTCGTATGAGACATAACCATACTATTTTATTGAGGCATTAGGTCATAGATTTTTAGATCAAGAATTTTTAGATGGGGATAATGTAAAAGTAATTAGAACATGATACGGTATTAGTTAACGAAGAATTCTCTTTATTGAAATTTTGTGTATGAAATTAGTACACAGTACTAATACTGCGTACTGCAGTGTGCTAAAATGATCCGAGAATAATAAGTTGTCTAATATTAATCACGACGATTGCATGGTTTAAAGGCACTTTTTAAATATAGAAATCATATTTGTTTCTCGCCGAGCGACTTTGTATGAGAAGTGACTAGTAAGAGGAGATATATATGTAATAACAGGTAGTGTACGTCAGAGACAACTTGTAGTTATCTAATTAAGGTAGGTAGCGACACTTTTTTGTTACGGAATATAAGAGATAAACGTTTATTCGGCAATGCAGGCAACGACATCTAATAGTGTGATTAATGTACTTATTATTGGAACTAGCCTTATATATTGATTATAGTATTTAAGTTTATGACAAGATTTACTAGCTTTGAAATTCTGTAGGTCGTCCGCAAATTTCCTGTACACTAGCGCCGTGTTTGCCGTCAGATACGAGGCAGCTCAGATAATAACAACTATTGGCTTAACCGACCTATTAGGAATTACCGTGACTGAGTTACTGAGATGCCTTGTTGTTACAATAAGGATAATAGTTTTAATTCGGTAACAATATCTACTGTATAAAAACAAGCAAATGAGAAATGGCTTGTTTTAAGATAGCACTGGATAAAGTATACCCTTTAATTGGCCTACACACCGTCTGCATGATGTAACTAGCTCTATTAAGAGTTAGGATGGGTTGCATTTTAGATATAACGAAAGTTTTACGCAGTATACTTGACATTTATGCTACGTAAAAATAACGTATTTTTAAGTAATGTTTCATAAGTTTCTTTTTGGAAGTTTGTGATTTTTGTGACAAAAAATTGCATTAGGAAGTGTGCTGCAATCTATTTTGTATTTATATAATTATTACTATAATTATATTTGCTATACTTCAAACAAAATTGAGACTTAGCCCTAATAAATGACTGCTTAATATTTTTAACAAAACATATTGCATTTAAGTTGTTTTGTTTGAAATATAATTGTGTTCTTATATTTGATATTGAGGAATTTCCGGCTGTACTATGATCGTAAGACTTCTAAGAAGGAAGTGAAGAATAGCAAGCGAAACGAAAATGGCCCCAACTGTGTGTAAATCAGCAATTCACAACTTTTAATGCAAGTTGGCTACTAGTATGTAACTGACAGATTGTTAGAATCTTGCAGATGCTCGCTTGCTGCTAACTTAGAGATCAGAAAACTTTTAAAAGTTCCGCAAGTCTAGTACAAGTGAAGCGCAAACTTATGCTATGTAGGTTGTGACATACTCTGCAATGAAGCAGAAACGGAACTGGTGGGTCACATACCTAGAACAGATAGAAGATGGACGAGAAATAACTTACATTGGATTTTCTAGAGATAAGGAGCGATGTACATAGAAGACAATCGAATACAAAATGTATAGATGTTTCTGTCGTTTAGCAGAAACTGTACAAATGGAAAAGATCAGCTGATGGAAACATGTAGAAGAAAATGATGGAGACCTTTGTTCACCAGATGATTGATATCATTTGAATACATATGAAAGTTACACTTTTATATTTAAGCTGAACGTTACAATTTTTCTACAGCGATAGGAAAATGATCTATCAGTTGGCAACACTGGAAAAAACGTTAGAAGCACAAACGGTGGATGGTTTAAATTATTTATTTTTACGTCCTAATAGTTTTTTTTAGATCACATACATTAATTGTATTTTCGTTTCTTTATTATAAACATGAACATGCAAAGCATTTTGTTTATATGGTTAGTTTTAATTATTTGGTATTTGATATT
This sequence comes from Thermobia domestica, assembly GCF_964235325.1. Lineage (NCBI taxonomy): Eukaryota > Metazoa > Arthropoda > Insecta > Zygentoma > Lepismatidae > Thermobia > Thermobia domestica. The sequence continues at coordinate 306,183,142 of NC_137459.1, forward strand.
GTACTGATTGGTATATTATTTCAATTACTAGAAGATAGTTGAAAAGTTTTGTGTAGTTAGACGACTATGGAAACCTTAGAGTATTGTGATATGAACATGTTTTAAGTTACAGAAGAAGGGTGAAACAGAATTATGCTGAAAATTTGTAGAAGGAGAATGTGTAAGGAAATAAGAGATTCGTGAATTTAGAGAGACAATTGAAATCATATTTAGTTATTAAACTAAAATATTTGATAAAGATTTTCAAAATTTTCTATAATTTTATTTGACATATCCAGTTAAAAATGCGCATGTTATTCACAAGTAATGTAGTTAGACACGTATTTGAAGACATTTAGTGGTACTTTGATACATTTTTAAAGATATGCCTGAATATTATTTTTAACGTTATATAATTGTTTGACTACATAGATGAAAAGCAATCATACTGATATGTATTTTTGGTTATATGTTTTGTTTTCCAAGGCCCTAATACGTAATATAAGCTATTTAGCATTTTATGAACTTATTTCGTTCATCCACTACTAAATTACATCCATCAGTTGCACATTTAAATCAGTAAATTTTTTAACTTATGAATCAACTAGTTATTAGTGTGAAGAATACGTTACATCATAATAAATTATAATTGACCAAATCAATTACTTCTAAGTCTTTAGTAGTGGAGGTTCAGATGTTAATTATCTCAATTATTTAAAATTGGATTCCAATTGTAAGTGCACTTGTTATGATTACTTTTGATATTTTAGTTTCATATTTAAGTATAAAGTTTGTTTGTTTATTATCTATATAAGTAAATGTTTGTATTCATACTATTTAGAAGTTCCTATAATACATTTTCAATGAAAGGAAAATTTTCGGCATTTTAGTTTATCCGAAGAAACAATATGTAGTGTATTCCCCTGCAAGAGAAATGTTTCTGAAATTCAGTTTAACAGAAAAAGTTGGTAACAAAATATGTTAATAAAAAAATTTTAGTGCAAAAGTTAATGTATATTGTAATCAAAACGTTTCTACATTTTAGTTTCTCAGAAGTTAGAAAAAATGTAGTGTCAATTTTCTGCAAGAAAAGTTTCTGGAATTTAGTTTAACAACAAAAAATAAAGGTTTGTAACGAAATGTTAGTAAAACATTTTCAGTGCAAAATTTATTTGTATAGTGTTATAACAAAAAGTTACCGAAAAGTTTATATACTTTTAGTTTTTCAGAAAAGTTAAAAAGAATATGTGGTGTAATTATCTGCAAGAAAAGTTTCTGAAATACAGTTTAACAAAACAGTTGGTAACAAAATATGTTGGTAAAAAATTTTTAGTGCAAAATTTTATCTGTATAGTGTTGTAGCAATAAACATTCTTCATTTTAGTTTATCCGAAGAAACAATATGTAGCATAATTTTCTCAAGAAAAGTTTCTGGAACTTCGTTTAACAAAACAGTTTGTAACAAAATATGTTAATAAAAATTTTTAGTGCAAAAAGTGAATGTTAACGTTGTAACAATAAACATTCTTCATTTTAGTTTATCCGAAGAAACAATATGTGGTGTAATTGTCTGCAAGAAAAGTTTCTGAAATACAGTTTATCAGAAAAAGTTTGTAACAAAATATGTTAATAAAAATTTTTAGTGCAAAAAAATTAATGTTAACGTTGTAACAATAAACATTCTACATTCTAGTTTATCAGAAACGTTAGAAACAATATGTGGTGTAATTGTCTGCAAGAAAAGTTTCTGAAATACAGTTTATCAGAAAAAGTTTGTAACAAAATATGTTAATAAAAAATTTTTTAGTGCAAAAAGTTAATGTTAACGTTGTAACAATAAACATTCTGCATTCTAGTTTATCAGAAACGTTAGAAACAATATGTGGTGTAATTGTCTGCAAGAAAAGTTTCTGAAATACAGTTTATCAGAAAAAGTTTGTAACAAAATATGTTAATAAAAATTTTTAGTGCAAAAAGATAATGTTAACGTTGTAACAATAAACATTCTGCATTCTAGTTTATCAGAAACGCTAGAAACAATATGTGGTGTAATTGTCTGCAAGAAAAGTTTCTGAAATACAGTTTAACAAAAGAGTTAGTAACAAAATATGTTAATAAAAATTTTTAGTGCAAAAAAAATTAATGTTAACGTTGTAACAATAAATATTTTGCATTCTAGTTTATCAGTAACGTTAGAAACAATATATGGTGTAATTGTCTGCAAGAAAAGTATTCTGGAACTTCGTTTAACAAAAGAGTTAGTAACATAATGTTAGTAAAACACTTTTAGTGGAAAAGTTAATGTTTAATGTTGTAACAATAAACATTCTGCATTCTAGTTTATCAGTAAAGTTAGAAACAATATGTGGTGTAATTGTCTGCAAGAAAAGTTTCTGGAACTTCGTTTAACAAAACAGTTAGTGACAAAATATGTTAGTAAAAAAAAATTAGTGCAAAATTTATTTGTATAGTGTTGTAACAATAAACATTCTGCATTTTAGTTTTTCAGAAATGTTAGAAACAATATGCACTGGAATGTTCTGCAAGAAAAGTTTTCTGGAATTTCGTTTAACAAAAAGTTAGCAACATAATGTTAGTAATACAATTTTAGTATATCGTATCCACGAAGTGAAATTTCTCGAGTTGCTACTCGCCAAGTTTCACAAGTTTCGTGGATACGATACACTAAAAGTGTATTACTAACATTATGTTGCTAACTTTTTGTTAAACGAAATTCCAGAAAACTTTTCTTGTAGAACATTCCAGTGCATATTGTTTCTAACATTTCTGAAAAACTAAAATGCAGAATGTTTATTGTTACAACACTATACAAATAAATTTTGCACTAATTTTTTTTTACTAACATATTTTGTCACTAACTGTTTTGTTAAACGAAGTTCCAGAAACTTTTCTTGCAGACAATTACACCACATATTGTTTCTAACTTTACTGATAAACTAGAATGCAGAATGTTTATTGTTACAACATTAAACATTAACTTTTCCACTAAAAGTGTTTTACTAACATTATGTTACTAACTCTTTTGTTAAACGAAGTTCCAGAATACTTTTCTTGCAGACAATTACACCATATATTGTTTCTAACGTTACTGATAAACTAGAATGCAAAATATTTATTGTTACAACGTTAACATTAATTTTTTTTGCACTAAAAATTTTTATTAACATATTTTGTTACTAACTCTTTTGTTAAACTGTATTTCAGAAACTTTTCTTGCAGACAATTACACCACATATTGTTTCTAGCGTTTCTGATAAACTAGAATGCAGAATGTTTATTGTTACAACGTTAACATTATCTTTTTGCACTAAAAATTTTTATTAACATATTTTGTTACAAACTTTTTCTGATAAACTGTATTTCAGAAACTTTTCTTGCAGACAATTACACCACATATTGTTTCTAACGTTTCTGATAAACTAGAATGCAGAATGTTTATTGTTACAACGTTAACATTAACTTTTTGCACTAAAAAATTTTTTATTAACATATTTTGTTACAAACTTTTTCTGATAAACTGTATTTCAGAAACTTTTTTTGCAGACAATTACACCACATATTGTTTCTAACGTTTCTGATAAACTAGAATGTAGAATGTTTATTGTTACAACGTTAACATTAATTTTTTTTGCACTAAAAATTTTTATTAACATATTTTGTTACAAACTTTTTCTGATAAACTGTATTTCAGAAACTTTTCTTGCAGACAATTACACCACATATTGTTTCTTCGGATAAACTAAAATGAAGAATGTTTATTGTTACAACGTTAACATTCACTTTTTGCACTAAAAATTTTTATTAACATATTTTGTTACAAACTGTTTTGTTAAACGAAGTTCCAGAAACTTTTCTTGAGAAAATTATGCTACATATTGTTTCTTCGGATAAACTAAAATGAAGAATGTTTATTGCTACAACACTATACAGATAAAATTTTGCACTAAAAATTTTTTACCAACATATTTTGTTACCAACTGTTTTGTTAAACTGTATTTCAGAAACTTTTCTTGCAGATAATTACACCACATATTCTTTTTAACTTTTCTGAAAAACTAAAAGTATATAAACTTTTCGGTAACTTTTTGTTATAACACTATACAAATAAATTTTGCACTGAAAATGTTTTACTAACATTTCGTTGCAAACCTTTATTTTTTGTTGTTAAACTCAATTCCAGAAACTTTTCTTGCAGAAAATTGACACTACATTTTTTCTAACTTCTGAGAAACTAAAATGTAGAAACGTTTTGATTACAATATACATTAACTTTTGCACTAAAATTTTTTTATTAACATATTTTGTTACCAACTTTTTCTGTTAAACTGAATTTCAGAAACATTTCTCTTGCAGGGGAATACACTACATATTGTTTCTTCGGATAAACTAAAATGCCGAAAATTTTCCTTTCATTGAAAATGTATTATAGGAACTTCTAAATAGTATGAATACAAACATTTACTTATATAGATAATAAACAAACAAACTTTATACTTAAATATGAAACTAAAATATCAAAAGTAATCATAACAAGTGCACTTACAATTGGAATCCAATTTTAAATAATTGAGATAATTAACATCTGAACCTCCACTACTAAAGACTTAGAAGTAATTGATTTGGTCAATTATAATTTATTATGATGTAACGTATTCTTCACACTAATAACTAGTTGATTCATAAGTTAAAAAATTTACTGATTTAAATGTGCAACTGATGGATGTAATTTAGTAGTGGATGAACGAAATAAGTTCATAAAATGCTAAATAGCTTATATTACGTATTAGGGCCTTGGAAAACAAAACATATAACCAAAAATACATATCAGTATGATTGCTTTTCATCTATGTAGTCAAACAATTATATAACGTTAAAAATAATATTCAGGCATATCTTTAAAAATGTATCAAAGTACCACTAAATGTCTTCAAATACGTGTCTAACTACATTACTTGTGAATAACATGCGCATTTTTAACTGGATATGTCAAACAAAATTATAGAAAATTTTGAAAATCTTTATCAAATATTTTAGTTTAATAACTAAATATGATTTCAATTGTCTCTCTAAATTCACGAATCTCTTATTTCCTTACACATTCTCCTTCTACAAATTTTCAGCATAATTCTGTTTCACCCTTCTTCTGTAACTTAAAACATGTTCATATCACAATACTCTAAGGTTTCCATAGTCGTCTAACTACACAAAACTTTTCAACTATCTTCTAGTAATTGAAATAATATACCAATCAGTACAATATCAAATACCAAATAATTAAAACTAACCATATAAACAAAATGCTTTGCATGTTCATGTTTATAATAAAGAAACGAAAATACAATTAATGTATGTGATCTAAAAAAAACTATTAGGACGTAAAAATAAATAATTTAAACCATCCACCGTTTGTGCTTCTAACGTTTTTTCCAGTGTTGCCAACTGATAGATCATTTTCCTATCGCTGTAGAAAAATTGTAACGTTCAGCTTAAATATAAAAGTGTAACTTTCATATGTATTCAAATGATATCAATCATCTGGTGAACAAAGGTCTCCATCATTTTCTTCTACATGTTTCCATCAGCTGATCTTTTCCATTTGTACAGTTTCTGCTAAACGACAGAAACATCTATACATTTTGTATTCGATTGTCTTCTATGTACATCGCTCCTTATCTCTAGAAAATCCAATGTAAGTTATTTCTCGTCCATCTTCTATCTGTTCTAGGTATGTGACCCACCAGTTCCGTTTCTGCTTCATTGCAGAGTATGTCACAACCTACATAACATAAGTTTGCGCTTCACTTGTACTAGACTTGCGGAACTTTTAAAAGTTTTCTGATCTCTAAGTTAGCAGCAAGCGAGCATCTGCAAGATTCTAACAATCTGTCAGTTACATACTAGTAGCCAACTTGCATTAAAAGTTGTGAATTGCTGATTTACACACAGTTGGGGCCATTTTCGTTTCGCTTGCTATTCTTCACTTCCTTCTTAGAAGTCTTACGATCATAGTACAGCCGGAAATTCCTCAATATCAAATATAAGAACACAATTATATTTCAAACAAAACAACTTAAATGCAATATGTTTTGTTAAAAATATTAAGCAGTCATTTATTAGGGCTAAGTCTCAATTTTGTTTGAAGTATAGCAAATATAATTATAGTAATAATTATATAAATACAAAATAGATTGCAGCACACTTCCTAATGCAATTTTTTGTCACAAAAATCACAAACTTCCAAAAAGAAACTTATGAAACATTACTTAAAAATACGTTATTTTTACGTAGCATAAATGTCAAGTATACTGCGTAAAACTTTCGTTATATCTAAAATGCAACCCATCCTAACTCTTAATAGAGCTAGTTACATCATGCAGACGGTGTGTAGGCCAATTAAAGGGTATACTTTATCCAGTGCTATCTTAAAACAAGCCATTTCTCATTTGCTTGTTTTTATACAGTAGATATTGTTACCGAATTAAAACTATTATCCTTATTGTAACAACAAGGCATCTCAGTAACTCAGTCACGGTAATTCCTAATAGGTCGGTTAAGCCAATAGTTGTTATTATCTGAGCTGCCTCGTATCTGACGGCAAACACGGCGCTAGTGTACAGGAAATTTGCGGACGACCTACAGAATTTCAAAGCTAGTAAATCTTGTCATAAACTTAAATACTATAATCAATATATAAGGCTAGTTCCAATAATAAGTACATTAATCACACTATTAGATGTCGTTGCCTGCATTGCCGAATAAACGTTTATCTCTTATATTCCGTAACAAAAAAGTGTCGCTACCTACCTTAATTAGATAACTACAAGTTGTCTCTGACGTACACTACCTGTTATTACATATATATCTCCTCTTACTAGTCACTTCTCATACAAAGTCGCTCGGCAAGAAACAAATATGATTTCTATATTTAAAAAGTGCCTTTAAACCATGCAATCGTCGTGATTAATATTAGACAACTTATTATTCTCGGATCATTTTAGCACACTGCAGTACGCAGTATTAGTACTGTGTACTAATTTCATACACAAAATTTCAATAAAGAGAATTCTTCGTTAACTAATACCGTATCATGTTCTAATTACTTTTACATTATCCCCATCTAAAAATTCTTGATCTAAAAATCTATGACCTAATGCCTCAATAAAATAGTATGGTTATGTCTCATACGAAATGTCTTCCTTTCATTCGAAGAAACATTATGTCTGTTTCCCTCTACCACTATTATTTCTTCCCTTCATAAATTACTTATAAGTATTCGCTTTCATCCGTCTACTTTACCCTAAACCCTAGATATATAATACTAGCAAAACAAAATAATCTCACTGATAATGTTAGAATAAAAACGTCCCAGCCTGTATGTCACATACGCACGTAAAATTACATTCTTGGTGCTAATTCTTATTCTCCATACTGTCTAATATATTCCGATAAATTAATGGCTAGCTTGGGCGCTTTTCGTACACGTAGGCCCAAGTTCAATTCTCGGTGCTTCTTTCATATAAACCATAGTAATCGTTTTACTTTTTAAACTAGTTTCCCATCTTTCATAGCCAAGAAGTGCAAGCCTAAGGCGTTAAAGTAAAATAACATATGCTCTATACCTACAAAAGGTGCTTGTCCGGTATTCAATTAATAAAACTGAAACGTGACTTTGAGCAAAATAACATTTTCAAATACTCTCCTCCCATTTACAACACAAAACTCCTATCTATTAATTTACGACCGCTGTAAATCACGAGGTGAATATACCATATTTTAGTTTACGTGAGTTTTAAACACGAATAAATCTTCTTTGTGGCTAAGTGGTTAGCGTACGCGACTTTGGCGTGGGGAATAAATTTCCTGCTGAAGCTCAAGGATTCTGATTCCACGTTAATCAGTAGGTCCATGTCTCACATAACTATGGTGCTAAAAAGGGACACTAAACTCCAAATCAAATACGATTATTTGTACCTTCAAGGAACGATAAGAAAAAAATCTAAATTTTCTCATAAAATGATTACAAAAGTATCACATACCAAGCTTTATTCAGCTCCTGCATTTCACAAAGTTAACTTTTTTTTCCAGGTGCGCCTCAAAATGAAAAAAGTTGGGAACCACTGACATATGCTAACAAATATAAAAATATTATTCGTCATCAAAATTCAAACTTATGTTCAGTTCAATGTTACTAAAGATAAAAACAAGCAAAATTCAAAGCAGGTGTAGGCTACCCAGTTCCTTTCCCCTACTGTAAATGTTAATACCACACACAAAAAATAATAAAAATTAATACTATATTACATAAGTAATCAGTTTCACCCATCATTTAATGGTCTTTTCATGTAACACTAACTTCTTATATTCTGAAGATATGCTAAAATTCTATGAGCAAGAAAATAATCGCATATTTATTATAAAATTTATCTGTCTGTGTGTCTATGCATCTATTCTTTTAATATGTAAAATAATAACTACGCCTCGTCCTGACGGAGAGGTCCAAACAATCCAAAATTCCTTGCTATTTGTTTATTGTGTTTGGCTTTCGGCGCGGTAGATCCTGATTCGATTCCCGGCAACGTCACAGGTTGTGTTCAATTTTAGTGCCATATAAGTAAAAACTCCATCGAACAAAAGATTTAGCGTACGGTTTTCCACGTGGGAGAGCCCTGGTTCAAATCCAAGTGCAATAACCAATATTAAATCCCTGTAGCCTCCATATTACATTACACTATACATTAGTTAATTTATAATTCCATAAAAATACACCGAGTCATATGGTTTTCGATGCCGGAAAATCCGCAATCAATTCCCGATAAAAAACAAACACTTCCGTCCCCCTTATACTCCCAACAATTACAAGTGTTTACGTGTATTTCATTTCCAATGTCCCTTCTCATATGAAAAAAAAAAAAAAAGAAAACATAAACATAAAACAAAAAGAAAACAAAGCCAGTACTTACAGATAAATTCTTCTTCTCTGTTAACTTCTATAAAATACAATTCACCAACTCAAACGCATCGTGCACTTTTATTTCTTCAAATGTAACCACTTGATTTGCATCAAAGTTTGTATACCAACCAAAATAAATCCAAAAAGTTCTACCAAATTCTAAAACCTTCTCAGTCTCCGTAACTCATATATTACATCCTCTGTGTCGCCCAACCTCCCCTGCGGGCACTTATGTTAAAACAGATGGCGGTCTCTTTTCTTAAAGAACCCTTGTCGTTCTGAATTAATTTTCCTGTCGCGTCCTGAACCTGTCGCGTTGCAGTTTACCTGTTCTTTTACCAAACAATTAATCTTTAAAGGATTCCGTTTCCGTTTCAAAAAAAGTCTATCAAAATCAAACGGTTGACATTAATTATACACTTCAAGAACCATGCGTGAATTCTTTACATTATTAATTACTTCCTTTATATTAAAATGTCCACCCTACCCAGAACTAAATTAACATTATTTTCTCATTTAAACCCAAAACAATTTATTTTCAGTAACTAATGTTGTTTTCTTTAAATTTTTCGCTATAATTCAAAGCACTACAAAGTCTGCCGATTCAATTCATCTAATGTCACACCCTCATTACAAATGCATTTACTTATCACTTTATATATGGGCGAGATCTGTTTAGACATTCAAAATGTTACAAAGTACACAAAAATAATTAATCAACATAAAGTACAAGCACAGCCAACCATTTCGTTCAATTTCCTATTTAAACCTTTATCAAAAAATAATTCATCCTGTCACTTTAACATGCTCTACAAAGGAACGCATATAAAAAAAAATGAACAAAAAATATTAGGTCGTTATTACGTAGGCAAAATAATGAAACTACAGTCCGGTACAGCATAATTACATGTCAGTTATTGTACCTAAAGTACCGGTAAAAAGAAAGCCGTAATAATTTAATTACAATTGAACCTTTGTACTTCAATGAGAGTACTTAGAGTAATTACAATATTCATTACTTCAACGACAATATGTACATAGAGTACCAAAAGTGTAAGTACTTTCAAGGTCAAAAATGGACTATGAGTGGGTATACTTCTACTGTGCTATTAAAATGCATTTCAACCTGATATTATTGTACTGAAACTTACGTTAAACAAGCTATATAATTCAGACTGTATAAGATACTTTGTGAATAGGAAGTTTATCGATATTTGCAGTAATTCTGCATTAATTATAGTAACACTGCAGAGGTGAATATGTCAGTCAAAGGATAGGTATTGATGGAAAAGCATTTTCCTGGATTGGCAAATAATAATAATAATAACTTAATAATAATAATAATAATAATAATAATAATAATAATAATAATAATAATAATAATAATAATAATAATAATAATAATAATAATAATAATACAGTATAACCTCGTTAACACGAACTCGCTTAAGCCGAACACTCGGTTAGGACGAACAAAATTTCGGTCCCTGCATCGTTGTACGTTATATTATAGGAAGTTTTATCGGTTAACACGAATTTTGGTTAGCACGAATTACGAACTAATTTTTAGTCCCTTGAGTCAGTAAATGTTTTCATTTAACACGAACTTTCAACTCTTTATTTTTCTAGATCATTTTTTTTTTTATTTTAGATTTCATTCCAGATCAGTTTTTGCCATACAGTATTTATACAGACGAAAATTGTCTTGTAAATAAGAGAAAAAAAAGAAACGGGTATCTTTCCTCTCTTATGAGGTGTTGATTCTGTCTTCCGTCAAGCGCTGAACATGCAGGTGCTTGGCAGACGAGCTGGCGACAGCTCGAGACAAAACATATCTCTCCTGTAGCTCCAAACTGGTGACAGCAGTCATAAACACCTTTCCGTTACTAGCGGTACGCACCCTGCTAGTGGAGTTGTCGATTTTATAACTTGACCTTGATTTTCTGCGTGGAAATTCCATTTGCGTAAGGCGCTTATGCTTGCTGTTTCCACCACTTGACCTTCTGTGTTCTGTGTTGTTCCCAACTGATGTTATAAAGAGGATTGATGGACGTAGTACCAATGTAAATTTTTTTTTAATCTTCGAAGATATGATAATAATGTAGTGTTTTCACTTTTCAGAAGGTGGTACCGAGACCGAAACAAGTCTCGATCTCGATTCGATACCATTCTGTGGATGGTATCAAGACGGGGAATAGTCTTGGTCTCCTCCCTATACCATCTCTTGTGTTTTCTATGACATACATAATATTCTGTAGCGGTATGTATAGTCTGTATACCGTAGTGCGTATATATGGAGAAACTGTATTCGTATAATAAAATTTGGATCCTCGGTTAACACGATTTTTCTTAACACGAACTCCTGATTTTTTAGTCCCTTGGAATTCGTGTTAACGCGGGTTTACTGTAATAATAATAATAATAATAATAATAATAATAATAATAATAATAATAATAATAATAATAATAATAATAATAATAATAATAATTTGTAAATTGTTGGTCTTCCTGCGGAATCACTGCGGAAATTATCCCAAACATGGAAGAACTGCCCACTAGCGTACAATAGCCTGCTAACAACGTGATATAGTGAAAAGAAAATGCAGCATGTGAACTAAGGGAACTAGAAAACTAAAAGATTTCTTTCAAGGTGTACTGGAGTGAGAAAGCATGGAATTATGAAAAAAAAAAAAAAAAACATTATGCAATTTTGTGTTTACTTCTTTTGAAAAGCAAATATGTATTATTGTGTCAGTGCTTTAGATGATTTTAAAAAATATTAATATTGAGAGAATATTTGCTATGGCCAGATATTATATCTGCTTGGTGTGCCTCAAAACAAATTTGCTGTACCAAAATTATACTTTAAAAAAATAGTTGCTTATTCCAGTTTCAAATCTCGTATCTGCTCCTGTTCTTTAGACAGAAGCATATGGACGGGTGGACCAACTTCTCTCCAAATAAAGTAACTTATAATAATAAGTAGTCTCTCTAAAATTGAGTTGATTTTGAGTTTAACGTCCCGTTCAGCAGCGAGGCTATGTGAGACGTGGACCTACTGATTAACGTGGAATCCGAACCACATGAGCTCCCGCCGGGAATCAAACCCGGGCCTCCCACGCCAAAGGCGCGTACGCTAACCGCTTAGCCACGGAGGAGCTCATCTCTCTAAAATTGAAAACATGATTGAAGATTAATATATTGTCTCAGGAATTGATTGTGCATATATTATGAGCCCACACGGAAAATGTTAGTCATTGGATTACTTGATTTTGCATGACAAAATATAGTGTATATAAGTGTCAATTCGTATGTTTATGATATTTTATGAGACAGAATCTATAGTTGCATGAGAATATATTACGTAACCTTGTTTGAAGAAATCGACGTTGCATCTTTTGATAATTACAATAAAAGCAAGTAAGACGTTCTTAAACTTGTCACTAGGTGGCAGGTATGACAAGTGAACAATTCACTCGGCAACAGATGGCACTGTCACCAAAGTAAATGGAAGTTAAACGAGTAATGCCAAGAAATTCTATAATCTACAAGGGAATAGTCAATGAACAGCACTTAAAGAGACGATTAGACATGCAAAATTTTAAAGCAATTTCCGTATATCTCCAAAGTTTTTGCTATGGTATTATGTACATAACTTCCATTTATCTCGTGTCAGTGACACATAGAACTAGAGATGCAAAAAAGTCGGCTTTTTTGAATCGATGGTTTTTTGCACATAAAAAGCCGGCTTTTTTTAATAAAACGAGAATTTTGGATTTTTTTTCATGATTTTTCTATTTGAATACCTTTCTGAGTATACTCTAAAGTTAAATAAGATTTCATGACCTAAATACCATATTTCGCTCTGGAATTCACCATCATGATGGATGGAACACATGCTTTATGAATTAAAGTAAACATACAGTACGCAGTATTTGAGGGCAATTGCAGAGGATATTTAACTTTATTTTAACTTGTGAGTTATCGACATTTTTTTCTTCTCTACGTCATTTCTTTTTCAGTCATCCGTGTTTCATTTCTTAAAGATTAGCAGGCCTACTCTAGCTCCTAGCACATAAGTTAAAATTATGCTTTTCAATATATCCATCAGAGCGTACGTTTGTCAGTATATCTGTAAGAGCGTACTTCCACATCTTTGTTATACTGTAGCTGTGCAATGATTTAGCAATAATCTTCCGGATACAACCTTGAATACAGTTTTATAGAAATAATCAGTAGGAGATTCAGAAAAGTATTTTGGGAGGTGTTTCTCTGCTTAGTGTTTGTTTTTTCTAAAATTTCCTAATTTTTATTTGGGAGGAGCTTGAAGTTTATGAGTATAGGTATAACTAATATTTCGTTTTATTTGTATCCAGCAATAATCTTCCGGATACAACCTTGAAGACCATTTTATACTGATAATCAGTGGCGGATTTAGAAAAGTATTTTGGGAGGGTTTTCTCATATTAATCCATCCCCGCCCTAACCCCCTTCGCAAATCCGTCACTACTGGTAATTAGTAATAACAACGATTTAAAAACGATAAAGGAAGTTGCCAGGATTCGCAGTACAAGCACTATCTCTACATTCACAGATGGAATTTAAAAAAAAAAAAACTTTGTCAAAATGCTCGAATTCGGGGTTGAATCCCGGACTTCCCGAAAGAAGTGCAAAAACTAACCACTCACTCATGGTTGTTGTGCAGTTGTGCTTAACTTAAATATATTCTGTCTATATATGGCTTATGGAATCCGAAGGTTCAATGCCGCGTTCACAAATGCTCTCCACTGATATCTATCCTTAGCCAACTGGATCAAGTTTTTACTTTCTATTCCTATTTCGGCGAGGTCCATCTTACTGCCCTCCTATCTGCGCCTAGGTCTTCCTAATGGACGTTTTCCGATTGGATTTCCAGTTAAAACTTTGAAAGCATTCCTACCTTCTTTCATTCTGGCTACATGACCTACCCATTTGAGCCTCCTAGACTTGATGACCGTAACGATGTTTAGTAAACCGTATAAATTATGCAGTTCTTCGTTATCAAGTTTCCGAATATTCATCTCAGGATATCATTTTCAAATACTTTAAGTCTGCGTTCTTCCCTCATCGCAAACGACCATGTTTCACAACCATACAGAACAACAGACATGATTATCGTTTTATATATTTTAAGCTTTAAATTCCTCGACAGAATTCGCGACGACAAAAATTTTGAACTGAATAATAACACGAATTTCCTTATTTCAGTCGACATTTAATTTCTTTGTGGATATGATTTGGTCTGTTAATATTGATCCCAGGTATTTGAAAGTATCCACTTTGTCGAAAGTATTATTTGATATTTTAGCGCATCCACACTTTGCCGTATTACGATCCCGGTGAAATTCCATGTATTTCGTTTTCTCTGCATTTACTTCAAAACCAATGTCGCTGCAAGCGTTTAGTAAGGCCTATGCATTTCTTTCTATTGTTCTCCCATCATCCCTTATAAAATTTACATCATCAGCATACGCCATAGCCTGGTGAATACCATTCAGCTCTAGGGCCTGGTTGCTATCTTTAATTTTCCTTATAGCGTGCTCCGGAACAATGCTGAATAATAATGACGATAGCGCATCTCCTTGTTTCAAAGCATTCTCGACGTTGAAGCTCATAAACAAGAATTTTTCTACTCGGACTTTACCCTGGGATTAATTTAAACATATTTTAATTAATCTAACTAGCTTTTTCGGTATTCCGAATTCTGTAAGAATTGTACAATACTTCCCTTCTATCCGAGTCGTAAACCTTTTTTTTTAAATCAATAAACAGCTGATGTACTGGGTAATATATTCCCATTTCTTTTCAAGTATTTATCGAATAGTAAATATCTGGTCGATAGTTGATCGATTTTCCTAAATCCACACTAATAATCTCCAATAATTTCATCTGCGTATGGAACCAATCTTGTTAATATAAAGTTAAGAGAAATGACTCGCTAATTATTACAGTAAGTTTTGTCGCCTTTCTTGTGAATTGAAACAGTGATTGATTATTTCCACTCTTCTTAAATGTATTCAATAGTTTTTTTTTTTTTTTTTTAAGTTAAATTCCTGTCCTTAAAAATTCAGATACCTTCAGGACTGGGTAAACTGTGATGGTGGTTATAAGCCTAGGAAACCACAGGATAAGATGAACAGTCTATTACGCATATTATCCATGAACTTACCCGGTACTTGCGCGATTCTAAACAAGCTTAAGGAAATGTCGGTGCATTATAGAATTCGAAATTTTACCGATTTTGCAGATCCGAACCACCTAATAGGTGATAACAGATTATTACGTATGTGAACAATGATGAAAAATTTATTCGAAATATCCATACAATGTATATGAAAGTTGAAACTTTTAAGAATGTGCAGAACAATCCGAAACCAAGCTCTTGATGTGAAGCCTGTAAGGTTATCATATAAAGGTATTTCTCTCATGTTTAATTGTATTTTGTTTCAAAAAGAGGGTGTGTGATATTTTGAAGTAAAAATACTAAATACAATTTTGCTAGTTATTTGTGTATCATTTTTTTTCTAAAATAAAAGTACTTACTTTTGTGTATAAGTGGTTAAAAATTATTACATCTATTGGTTAATCCTTAGGAATCCATAATGTATATTTGTTAAGAATTAAAAAAAAATCTTTTCGAAATTCATGGTTTAACTTAGGTTTTATATTACTACTAGAGCAATCCAAAATCATAAAAAACATAATAGCAATTTAGACATATGGTCGGTACCTTGAACATGGTTGCAGTTATTTAAAGGTCCATAAGAAACTAATTTTAAAAGCATAATAAAGCAAAATTTTAGAAATTAAATCATAAAGCATAATTTAAAGTATATAGCACAATTGTTGGAAAATACTGTGTAACTGCAAGTTTAACATAGGCCTACTATATTATTTTTAAAACCAATATTTACAGTGCAAAATCATTGAGAACGTAACAATGCAACAATGAAAAGCTAATTTTTATTTCTGTAAACTTTTTGGTGTAATCCTCTGATGTGGAGGAAAAAAGAAAATGAATAAAACTATCCTCCAACAACGAATAGTACACAAGAACAACACACTATATTGTTATGTGTACCTCTTGAACTTCAGCACTTTCTGTATTTTTTGGTGATATCTTTTACTTTCCCTTTCTGTATATACGATGCACCTCTAAGGCACACACAAGTGAGACAAAAACTGACTCGAGTAAAGCACATCCCTTTACAATGCATTAAGTAGAAATTTCATTAAATATGAAATAAACTGGTAGCATAAAATATTAATAAATAGATCAAGATATTTAGAATATGTAATGTATAGTAAATATTTTACATTATACACGGTTAATATAAAACAATGAATGAAATTAACAATAAAGCATAATTTGAAAAAAAGAAAGCATAATTACACAAAAAAATAAAGCATAATGTGGGTTGCTCTAATTACTACCTACATCAACCACTAACTAAATGAGTTTTTGTGCTGTAGAGAAGCGAAACAAAGTCTGCTTTATCAATTTAAAGCACATTTTTTTAAAAAGCCCAAAATTTCCCAAGCAAAAACGCGAAGCATAAAAAACCGAGTTTTTTTTTCAAAAAAGCCGTTTTTTTCGAGCCCTTGCATCTCTACATAGACCACCAGAGCACCTAGTAGAATAGATGCTAGATAGATGGCCGAGTCATCAAAAAATTATCTTGTTTTCCTAAAATTCGATATCATTTCCTGGAATTCGGAGTCAAGTTTCGACAAGCCTTTAGTTGTTATGTTCATAGCCTTTTACGGCTACCACAGAAGCCCGTGGGAAAATGTTGGTTTGTTGCTATGCTCATAGTCTTGGATGCTCATACTCTTGGACGGCTATCGGTCTTCATCAGAGTCCTATCAATTATCACGACCGAAGCTTCCCAATTGATTGATTGATTGATTTTCGTCTTTTCGTTATGTATTGAATATCTATTTTAGACCTTTACCCCAATCCTTTGATATTCAGTGTTCGAAGCACTCCAATTTGATTGGTCTTCGTCTTCCCCGCGCAAGACCAGTACTTCACGATTTAGAGTTGAATTAATCCTTGCGTGAAAAAAGAAATTTCACGTATTGATTTTAGCGTAGGTAGGGAGCTGGGATTGAAACCCCCGCCACCCCCTACTCCTCATGGAAAACCAATGAGCATAAGAGATTTAGCCCCTTGGTCCTATTCCCACGATATGTCTGTATGTTATGAACTGAAGGCATGATATTCAAATGATCGAAGCTTCTCAGCAGAATGTATGAAATTGGTCTTAGTTGCTAAGGTAAATATTATATTTCATGATTTTTTTTTAAAACGTGGGATTAGAAACAATATATGAGTCTCATAACGAAACACATACCCATGCAAAATCTTGTTGCTTAGCCCCTTGGCCCTATTCCCACGAAATGTATGTAGGTTATGAACCGAAAACGTGATATTCAAATGATCAAAGCTTCTCAGCAGATTGTACGAAATTGGACTTAGTTGCTTACCTTAGGTAAATATTGTATTTCACAATTTTTTTTAAAAAAACGTGGGATAAGAAACAATATATAAGTTTTATAACGAAACACATACCCATACACTCCTCCCGCAGACCTCCTGCGAATGTATTCCATTGATTGAGCATGTTCTAATAGGGGAAGCTTCTCATAGCATATCATATTGTTTAAAAAACGTAGGATGTGAAATGTGTTATATGGATATTCACATGATGATGTCTGTTATGACAAGTAATTAAAATCACTTATGTAGAGAAATTAAAGATCAGATTATGCCAAATGAATTTGCTGCTTATGTTAAAGCCGTGACGAGAAATTGCAATATAACATATTCCCATAGCACAAAAAACTACGTCAACGAAATTTAGAATTGAAATACAGTCCCATATAGATACCTGTATAAACAAAATGAAACGTGACTTTCCCAAGTCTTGATGTGAAATATATCTTATGTATTGAAATCGTAACGAGATATGTTTTCGATTATGGTAGGCATGATCGAACTTGTTATGACATGTTTCTCTAAGGCAAACACGTTGGTGAGTGTGTGTGTGTGTGTGTGTGTGTGTGTGTGTGTTTGTATACATAGAACATTTGTGATTCAGAGTTAGAAGAGTAAACGTGTGTGTGGTTCATCTTCCGCGTAAAAACTTTCACTTCATATTTGTAATAGTGAGTGTGTGTCTTTGTGCGTGGTTGATCCGTTGGATGACTAGAGCTGTGAATAAGTGTTATCATCAGAAGATTTTATTAAAATAGGTAAGTGAAAAAATATATTATTAAAAATATTATGGTTTATGATTATTCCTGAAAGAATAAAACAATATGTTAGGTCTTCATTTAACTATAAATGTACTTCAGACACTGTATTTACTTTGCGATTCCGTGTTTGATAGAGATGAAATTCTAACGTTAAAAACACATACATATAAGCGAGTTTGTATGATGTATGATGCTTCTGTTCGCTGCACGTTGATTTCTGAGAAAATGATAATATGGAATTCTTGAATGTTTTCTGACTCGCATTGCAATTAGATAACACCTGCTTTAAGAATTGTCTGGTGTTTTAATTTTGATAATATCATGCATACCTGTCTGTCTTTCTGTCTGTAAATGAAATCTATGAACAATGAAATGAAATCCTTGAGTTTTACGTCCCACAATAAAGCCAACAAGGTTAATGGGAAATCTTTGAGTTTTACGTTCCACGGTTGGAAATCTTTGAGTTTTACGTCCCACAGTTATGTCGGTTATGCTAATGGAGACGGTGATGATGAGAAATGAATGAAATGTTGGAACGCAGAAAGTGGGAGGAAATTCACGTACATGGGGTTTGTCCACCACAAAGTTCATTTGATTGGAACAGGATTATGAACCTGCGACCTTCCATGTATACGGTGTTTGTCCACCACAAAGTTCACTTGATGGGAACAGGATTTTGAACCTGTGACGCCATACACCAGAGGTGAACGCTCTACCAATGAACCACCGTCACGCCCCCCCGAGCTAAGATCGAACGAGAGAAACAATGAAATGAAATCTGAGTTTTACGTCCCACTCTTATGACGATTAGGCTAATGGGAAATTTTTAAGTTTTACGTCCCATAGTTATGTCGGCTATGCTAATGGAGACGGTGATAATGAGAAATGAATGAAATGTTGGAAAGGAGATAGTGGAAGGAAATTCACGTACACGGTGTTTGTCCACCACAAAGTTCATTTGATTGGAACAGGATTTTGAACCTGCGACCTTCCATGTATACGGCGTTTGTCCACAACAAATGTCTGTGATCTGGGGGAGTCAGACAAGGGAACCAAAAAGTTATCAAAATTTGGTGAACTCAATAACACATCATCTAAGGAGGTTAAAGTTCGGGGGTCTCCAGGGTTGATATCGAGACACGTAAAAATAATTTAAAATGAACGATATTAGTGTCAAATACATAGTTTTCGGGGTCGTTGTGTTTAATGATGATACTCTGAACTCAATAACACATCATATAAGGGGGGTTGAGTTGGGGGTCTCCAGGGTTGATATCGAGACACGTAAAAATAATTTAAAATGAACGACATTAGTGTCAAATACATACTTTTCGGGGTCGCTGTGTTCAATGATTATACTCAGAACTCAATAACACATCATCTAAGGGGGGTTGGACGGTTCTTTGAATTGAGTTTCCGTATATGCTATGGAATAAAAATATCATACTGAGTTAAGTGATAGCTTTCGTAATCAATCAGACATCATACCATGTTAAGAGAGAGAGAGAGAGAGAGAGAGAGAGAGAGATATTTCAGTTTAAAGTCCCATAAATATGCTCCTTACGTTGTAAAACGGACGATATTAGTGTCAAATACATATTTTTCCCAGTCGTTTAAACTCTGAAAGAATAAGTATACAATTCATGTACAGAACGTTTATACATTAGACAACACACTTGAAGCAAACTGTGAACATACATTTGTTTCACTCCCAGGGAATACGAAAAAAAGTTACAATTCATTTCAACTACTTAAAAGGTGTGCTAATTATTCCCTTGAAACTTCTGCTTTTTCCGTATAACGAATTGAAATTATGTGTATATATACTGTTTATATTTCTTTGGAATATGTGTATAAGTAACGAAATGCATTTCTTTTTTATTTTATTTGAATACAAATATACGTGTATCAGACTTTCCTTATCCTTACCGATATTATTATTCCTTCGTTAATTACTTATATATAACCCTTTTTATTTATTCGTATATTCTCTTAAACACTTTTATTTATATTCCATTTTAAATAATACTTATATTCTCTTTCACTATTTATATATACATATTGGAATTTTTTTGCATTACGTATATACATCTGGGGGGTAAAAATGGAAAACAAGTGTACGCAAGAGTTATTAAAAGAGATTAATACATTTATTAATGACATAGAAGAAGAAGAAGAAGAGGAGGAGATCACAATAAATAAAGAGACGCAAGTTCTTCTAAAAGAAATAGATGCCGTAATTGGAATAGAAGAGGAAGAAGAAGATCATCATGAAATGAGGGAAGAAGATGAAATGAAGAAAGGTACACAAAAGGAACAAGAACTCATAGAAGAAAAAGAAGAAGAAGAAGAGATGATCATCAATACTGAAGAAGAAGAAAGAGATGCAGCTAGTGAAATTCAAATTGCAGAAGAAAAAGAAGAATATGAAGAAGAACAACTATTAGAAATATTGGAAAGTGCAGGTAATAGAATGATAACAGAAGAAGAAGAAGAGGAAGCATCCGACCGTATTGCCCAAAATAAAAAATGGTTACAAGAAGGAGCGAAAGAAGAAGAAGACGTCGAAGAAAGAACAAAAGAAGAAGAAGAATTGCTAAATCTAACGTTCTCCCAAATAATAGGAGAGACTTACAATGAGGAAGAGAAGAAGAAGACAGAAGAAAATGAGTTCTACGAAACTGAACTAGAAAAGTGGATTACCAATTTATTTCCCAATCCTGAAAAAGAAGAAGATCAACAAGAAGTAATATATCCATCAATTATGGAGATATTAGCCGAGGCTAATACAGAACATACAGAAATAGAAATCGATTTAGAGCAAATAGAAAAAACGAATGGACGAATTGCTATCCGTATTTGAAGCAGAACGAAACTCAAATGTGCAAGTAGGATTTGGAAATAACAGACGTAATGATGAAAACAATAGATTTCATATAATAGAAGAACGCAGAAGACCATACAGAAAATACAATACGGAGGGTACAATGTTAAGATTCCGCCTAGCCCCCGTGCGTGCAGGTGAAAATCCTTTTACTGTAATTGAAACAAGTCTACGGGCTTTAATAGATTATTTGCTACGTAATGTGAACCAATATGATTACGTAGCAATAACAATCACAAATGAAAGAGAAGGACATCGCCCTTTTTGGTTATCGTTCAGAGAAGCAAGAAATCTCTCAGCAGAAGTTCTATGGACAAGTTATGAGAAAGTACTGCAAAGTAATGCGGCTTTTCTTATAAATGAAGATTGCATCGTAAATTTTCATCATGTACGCATGCCGAGAGGACAAGGTGGATTGCGACAACATATTATGAATACCGAGTAATATGTAAAGGCAAAACGTGGTATTATCACAATTAAGAATAAAGACACAAGATGCTTAGCACATGCAATCGTCGTTGCCATAGGACTGAAAAAATACAAGGGAAGAAATGAAACTGAATACATTAGATATGTAAAAAATCAAAGTAAATATATCATAGAAAAAGAAGCAGAAGATCTGTGTGAAGCTGCCGGTCTAGATCTTAGTCATGGTGGTGGAATTCCTGAAATTCGTAAATTTCAGGAATATTTAAAGGATTATAAAATCACAGTGTATAAAGGCTTTTCAGGAAGCGATGTTATGTTTGAAGCACCACCAAGTGATAACGAGAGAACTGCTTTAAATTTACTATTCATAAATAACCACTACAAGTCATTGAAAGCTTGACAGCATATTTTAGCTGTAGTTATTATTGCAAAAGTTGTCCTAAGAAATATGAAAACAAGCATGCACATTTGAAACATTGTACAGCTGTCATCAAAAACCACCATGTGACTTTAAAGAAGCTCATATTACATGCAATGAATGCAATCGAGAATTTTATGGCCAGTCATGCTATGACTATCACAAGTCAGCGCCGTATCAAAATGGAAAGCCTTTATGTTTAACTATGAAATGTTGTGCCCAGTGTTTGAAAATTTATGTAGTGAAAGAAAAAGGATCTCACGTATGTGGAGAAACTTATTGCAACATTTGCTATGCTATAGTACCACCCAATCATGAATGTTACATGAAAGTGAATGAAAGAAGAAAATAAAAAAGCCAATGAAAAAATTATCATTGAGAAGAAAGCTATGATTGTATTTTATGATATTGAATGCACACAAGAAAATAGAAGAGGAAGACGCAAACATATATGAACA
Organism: Thermobia domestica; assembly: GCF_964235325.1. Classification (NCBI taxonomy): domain Eukaryota; kingdom Metazoa; phylum Arthropoda; class Insecta; order Zygentoma; family Lepismatidae; genus Thermobia; species Thermobia domestica. The sequence continues at coordinate 306,205,581 of NC_137459.1, forward strand.
TATACCTAATGTCTTGCTTAGTCAACATACATGTTACCGTTGTTATGAAGACAACGACATCAAAAATAATTGTATCGTTTGTGGAAAACGAGAAAATATATTTGACGGAGAAAATGTAATAGACGACTTTCTAAAACACCTTCAACAGCGACGTCCAAACATTAAATCAGTAACATGTGTAGCCAATAATTCTAAGGGCTATGATGCACATTTAATTATTAAGACCATGGTTGAGAAGATGAATTGGACTCCAGAAGTAATCATGAATGGAGCGAAAATTCTCTCTCTTAAAATAGGGAACGTAACACTCATTGATTCACTAAGATTTCTTCCTATGCCCTTAAGTAAATTAAGTGGTGCATTTGGTCTTCAATCGTGCAAAGGATATTTCCCACACTTTTTCAATCGACGTGAAAACCAAACATATGAAGGTACACTTCCAGACATTGGATATTATGGAGCAGATACCATGAAAGTAGATGAAAGACGCAAGTTTCTCCAATGGTATACTGAACATCGAAACGATACCTTTAAAATGAAAGAAGAACTCATCAAATATTGTGTACAGGATGTTGAAGTATTACGCCAAGCATGTATTTCCTTTATGAATACATTTGAATCTGAAACAAATGTAAATCCCTTACTTGAATGCATTACAATCGCCAGTGCATGTAATTTGGTATATCGTAGAAATTTCTTAAAGGAAAATGCGATTGGTATCATAACAAAGAACGGGTATCGATGGAGAGATGTCCAATCAGTTGAAGCAGTACAATTGATAGCTTGGGAAGAAAAAAAAAGAAACATACAAATTACCAATGTTGCTCGTAGTAAGGAGAAACGAATTGCATCAATGAAAGTAGATGGTGTATGGACAGATCCCAACACAGGAAGAATACACGTGTGGGAATATGAAGGCGATTTCACACATGGATGTATCTACTGTTACCCTAACGACAGAGATAAACCCATCTATAACAATGCTACAGATACCATGGAATTTCGATATGAAACAACAAAGAAGAAAATTCAAAAATTAAAAGATTTTGGCTGTGAAGTGCATGAAATATGGGGCTGTGAATTTAAAAAGCAATTGGCAGGAAATTAAGAGATGAAGAAGTATGTTAGCAATCATCTGTATACAAAGAAATCACCATTAAATCCTCGTGACGCTTTTTATGGAGGACGTGTGAATGCCATACGTTTGTATCATAAAGCACAAGAATCTGAAGGAGAAACAATTGAATATAAAGATGTTATTTCGTTGTACCCATATATCACTAAGACTAGGAAGTTTCCAATTCGTCATCCTACTATCTATCTGCCTGGAGATTCAAATATTCCCACCATTGAAGAAGTAGAAGGATTAGTTAAACTAAGTATTCTACCTCCAAAAAATCTCTTACACGCAGTATTGCCTTACAAATCAAATGATAGATTGATGTTTCCACTCTGTCGTACATGTTGTGATGAACTAAACCAGTCATCTTGTAATCATAGCGATGAGGATCGAGTTCTACATGGTACATGGGTAGCAGATGAAGTAAGAAAAGCATTAGAAAAAGGATACAAAATAATATATATTGATGAAATTTGGGCATATGATGTTGTTCAATATGATGAAGAAACAAAAAGTGGCGGCTTATTTGCAGAGTACATAAACACCTTCTATAAAGCAAAAACGGAAGCCAGTGGATGGCCAATATGGTGTGAAACAGATGAGCTAAAGCAGAAATACATTCAGCAATTTTATGAAAAGGAAGGAATGATGAAAATAAAATTCAACATAATCCAGCACTTAGAAGTTTAGCTAAATTAATGTTAAATTCATTTTGGGGAAAATTTGGACAACGTGAGAACATGGGGCACGTAAGCATTATTAATGATCCAAAGGAAAAATACTAAGCCTTGTTGTGAAAATATTCAAGTTGAATATTATATTTTCAAATTATCTTGTACGCTATGGAGTTACATTATTAGTGTCTTTTTAACTGTTATTTATCTGTTCTCTTTCCTCTTTTTCTTTTTCCTTTTCCTTTTTATATTATACTCACTGATGTTTTACTAATATGTCAGCCTATTATAATTGGGATTTATTTCCTGTAATAGATACACATAAATAAATAAATACATAAATAACAAGAAGAGAAAGAGTGAAGAATGAGGTACAACCAAGTTTATAGAGATATCTACGAAGATCCCAGAAAAAGGACTGGAGTGGTACGGCAATCTAATGAGAAGAACAAACGACTATGTGGCCCGAAGAATAATCGCAATTTAAGTGAACGGTAGAAGTGGTAGAGGAAGATGAAGATGAAAGTGTATGGACGTGGTTAAAAATGACTCCAGCGAGAAAGATTTAACAGGGAAGAAATCTGGGACACTACTTTATGGACAAGACTAATCAGAAACGTCAACTCCACATATGTGGAAGAAAACGGAAAGAAGGAAGACGATTTTTTTATAAAATATCTTCAAAATCGGATGAGACACATTTCACAAAACTGTCAAAACAACTCAGCTCAAGAGTGAACTACCCGTACTGGATATCCTCATGAAAATGATTTACACAATATTATAGGAATAATAATGAAATATTTATTTACGAAACACGAACAAAACCGCCTGAGTTATTTTGTATAAAATGGTTTGAAAAGAAACCCACTCCCAAGAGTAAACTATGCTTTGTATTTTTTTTTCGTAAAAAGTAGTTTTCGCAGCCTTATAGAATCATTTATGAGATATTTATTGATGAAACATGAACAAAATTGTCTGAGCCGTTTTTGAGAAAAGTATGCGCAGCAAAAATAACTAAAGGTTAGTGAAAACCAATCACAATCTCTTTCAGATATCGAACAAACCCTTGATCCAAAGAAACAACGTATTACATCAATCGACTATCGGACAGGCCCTACAACTGTCAACTATACATTGGAATGAGTATTAACACTGCAGTGGTCGCGCGTTCTACTATTGTAGAACAGGTGTTTCATTTCTAGAACCCTGAGCAATTAGCAACACACTTGGCCTTAAGCGGTTATATACACTCATGTCCAAAATTATTGTCGCATGTCTATAAATATGTTGTTGTAGGAATATAATTTGATAACGAACTCGCCCGGTAATTCTTATAATGTTAGTATATGTATAATGGACAAAGACATGTATGTAGAAAATTTCTTGTCAAAAGAGCAGTAAATAAGAACAATAAAACGAAAATAAAACTTTCTTCTCCATTTAGCAACATTTTGTTTTACTCATTCTATTTTTTCGTATTTATAATTCTTTTCCTATGAAATTTACCACAAATATACATTTCCCGATTATACACATAGTATCAGTATTAAAAGTACCCTGCAAAATCATTATCAAATTATATTCTTACAAGAAGACAGTTATAGACCTACAATCATTTTGGACATGAGTGTACCTTGCTCCGCCAATCTTGTGTATATTCCAGTCTATTTTCAGCGTTTGTTCTTGCATCTGCTCCGATTTGTTACATGATTTCTTTAGTGTTCTACTATTGTAGGTCGCGCGACTATTGGCGTACTAGTTTGTTTCATATTTGTGATTTGTTACGTTTTACATTGTCACGTTATTTTTGTGGAATACCTGCTTGTATATATTTGAAATGTGATAGCATCACAGAGAATAGATGCGTCTTTGGTTAGAAGAGGCAGAAAGTGACTGTGAAAGTGTATTTGGGATTGAAGACATGGAGGAGCACGAGGAAGATTTTGTTGAAGAAAGAATTGAGTGCTTTGATTCCGAAGATGTACGGGAAGATATTCCAGAAGATGAAGTAAACATTCCAGTACAACCAATGCTGAAGTCATAGGTAATGCTACACCATCTCCTCTCGATACACGTGCGCTTTCTATTATAAATATATATATATATATATATATATATATATATATATATATATATATATATATATATATATATATAGAACCTTCTCGCTGGTATGTAGATCCCATAAAGCGAAGAAACTCACTCACTCCCAATTTGAATACCAACTTTTCATAGACTTGTCTCACAAGGCATCATTTTAATGCCTAATTGATGATGAATTGATAGTGAACGTAGCTGGTCGTAATGCTCTCAATATAATTAGAGCAAATTAGGACGATGAGAATTTTAGACGCGAGAATTTCCTACATGATCTAGCTTTTGAGTTGATAAAACCAGCAATCTGCCAACGTTTAGCCATGGAATCCATGCCAAAACAGCTTCGACGCAGAGGAAGACTGTGCTTGGCTTCAGAAAGGTGTTTCATTACCAGTAGACAGTACTTCTGGGTCAGAAAAAATGTTTTCTTTGTGGCAGTTATCGCAACAAGTCAACAAGAAAAATCTTATAGAAAATACCAGAGAGACCCAGACTACCACAAAAGCGTGACCAGACTACCACAAAAGCGTGTGTGGTGATTGCTTGGAGTAGAGTACATCACATCATTCTACCAGTACGATCTATCATATAAGAAGGTTTATGGTGCTATTTCAGCACTTATACCTAAAAACTTATTTGCTTTTCTGTTCAACGTTGTTATATGTTAAAATAAGAAGTAACAAATGTTTATTTTTGACAATATTCTTGTATTAATAAAAGAAAATAATTTTAAAATATTTTAAACGTGTATAATAGTTTAAGTACCATACCCAAAACCGAATATTGCTAAATATCATAACACTATAGAATAATAGTGATGTTCTACAATAGTATAACGCGCGACCACTTACGTAACGGTGGGGGGCGCGACCAACGCAGTGTTAATTGTGTCCATAATCAACGTTCACAATGCCACCGTGAAACACTTTAAGATTTTGTGTAAGCAAAAGGACACAATTTTATGTTATGATTCGAAATATGACACATTTCATTCTGTTTGTCAACAGCTAGTTAGTAGGTTCCTCACCCAAAAATACGAGAAATAACTAAGACAGATAAGAGCATCAACCTGAAGTCAAGTAATTCAAACTTTGGCACAAATGTCCGTAACTAAGCTACCTTCGAAAGTTTGGGGGTAGAGGCGAATATATAAACCTTAATTCCGAGCGTACATAATCACGCCCTCCATCACGGTGAACTCCCACGTTTTTAGTCGTAGTTCGTGGAGTAGAACTTGGCTTTACAGATGGTGAAATTTACAATGAATTAGCTCTGTTAAACGCTGTATACGAATTAAGGGCCAACATATTTGTACAGCTGGTCAACATGAACTAACTCCTCCTGCGTGTATCTATCGACATCGTTACAAAGTTGAGCAATCTCACATACTAGATCCTCTTCTTGCTAGATGTGAGAAATGTTAGCAAAACAATTCACACACAACGTCTAAGTGTACTGACAATGTCAAATTTGGTTACTAAACGCTGTCCAAACCTTAACGAACCATCGATGTTCAGAACGTCACCCTGAAAATGTAAATCTAAGTCTTAACCTAATCCAGTTAGGCCATATAGTATATATGCCCCTGTCCTATTGTATCTGCATTATTTTCTCGTTGCCTTTGATCGATCTGTCCGAGATTTTCGTCTGCGTTTCAGGACGTAACAGAGCGAAATCTAGCCAGTGTGGCACTTTTTCTTTCCATAGAAAATGAACCCTATTTTCTCCTAACGCGGACCCGTATTTTTTGTAACGCGAACTGCCAATGGGGGGTAATTTTGTGTCCATCTCTTAGGATTAAATATATCTTGAAAGAGAAAAAAATATAAACTCTCTCACAAATCTACAAGGACTACAGGGACTAAAGTGAGCAGTACATAGGATAAGGCGAACAGTTATTTATTATGCTGATATCTAGGAGTGACATTTCTAAATGTCAGTCACATCTCTTACCAAAGGGGGGATACTTTGTGCCCACTAACTTAAAATAGCAAATTTATGAGACACACTAACGTGAAACTCAAAATAAACAGCATAGGGGAAAATACTAACCGCCAAATTCAGAAAAGGAGGGATACTACTATTTATTATACTGCCATCTTGAAGTGCCAGTACTAAATGTCAGTCACATCTCCTACCAACTTGTGCTCACCAACTTAAAATAGCAAATTTTATGAGACACAATAACGTTCGGTTTGAACCACTGTAATGTATACGCTTTAGCTAAACATGTTGAGCAATAACATATTTTCTTACAAATTTAAAGAAACGATTAGAAGAAAAATTACAAAAAAAAAAAAAAATATACTGAGGTGGGCGCAAAGAACCCCCCCCCCCCCAATTATCGTTGGTAGTCCGAAGGTTAATATAAACTAAACATAAACGGAACGAATTGGAACCGCGATAGAACATCATACTACTATTTCGGAAATTCCTAGAGCATTAGTCTCCTTAATTTTAATGAATTATGTATTTCATCAATTTTCTTGAATCTGGTTCTTTTAGATGCACAGCCACCAACAGTTCGAAGTAAAGCTAGCTGGCTTGGCATAAGTAGATAGGTAAAAAGTGCAAAGTCTGTGGTAAAACAAAATATGTCGCACCTATTATTATCAGAGAGGTATCATTTAGATGCAATGTGCCGAAACAATAAGGAAGTGCACAGAACTCCAGCGCCGGAATAACATAATACAAACTCGCTTTTCTATCCTTCAACTTCATACCGGCTTCGTACTTTAACTAAAGGCTGTTTACTTCACCCGATTCTCGAGCTCTCTTTCTATAAATTAGTTGGCAATATGTGTTGTCTCCAAAAATCTGTGACCTCACTGTCAGCAGAAACAATTGTATGCTGTGATGATTTCAGAACATTTTCCCAGGGGGGAATATTAATACACAAGGGGAAAGAAAAGTACAAACCATAAATGTCTTACAGCAGTTCCCGCTATAATTCTTACTTGAAGAAGGGACATAAATATTTATCGACTCTGGAAAGGCCGCCAAAAATTGTGAAAAACTATTAAAATATTTTACAGTTAAAGTTCATTAATTGAGAGTAAATTTTTAAATTTTAGAGAGTTGGGTTGTCGATACATATTCCTATATATTTGAACTGACAATTGAAAGGCACAAGAACACACACACACACACACACACACAAATACTGGCATGGCGGACTGTGTATATTAGGGCCTAGGCCGCGGTTACCAAGGAGAGCCCTCAGACTATAACACCAATTTCTAAAATAGCATACGATGAACATCTGCGATGAGCCATCGCGTTATGCAGTTGTAAATTCCTTGTTACTTTGTAGTTTTTGCAAGCTATAATTTATCATTGGTCATTGGAAATTTGGTGTCACATCAAACAGCAAAGCATAGAATTTCCAGCAACAACCTCTGGAGAGAATATTGTATAATTATTATCGTATTGTCATACAATAGCTGAAAAACTAAACAAACAATAGCCAACTACTTTTTACTGTGGAATCAAGAGGACAGTTTACTCAAAATTGAAATACAAAAGAACTAATAATAACTTTTGACTATAGAATGAACAGGACAGTTTTACTGAAAATAGAAAACACTACTGAAACATTAAACAACTAATAATTTAAAAAGTTAAGACATTTTTAAAATTTCAGATGATGAATTACAGAGTTCCTGAATAATTTCGTCCAGGGACACTAAATTTAACATGTCTCTTTCCATACTCATAAGTAAAAATGTGTCCAAAAAATCTTCAAACAAACTAGCTCTGGGATTTGTTTTCACCAACTTTAACATTGAGAAGCATCTTTCACAAGTCACTTGTGTGTATGGTAAAGACAACGCATATTTGTATACAATGTATAAATTATGAAAACTTGACTGACAGAAATTGGTACAAAATTTTCTCTGCACATGGCAAACAATTTTTATACAAGGTGCTTGCAGCATCATTATCACTCTTGGCGTGAGTCAAGTCCAAAGATGTTCCATCTCGTATAGCAGCCTCAGAGGCGTAATCATTATCATCATCTTCTACGAAATCAGGGACATCATTCTCTTCAGGATTATGTAAAAGCAGAACGTTTTGTAACAGTGTCATACAGGACAGAGAACTGCTGTAGCTCTTTGCATATTTCCTCCTTTTATTTATAGTTTTTTTTTTTTTTTTTTTTTTTTTTTTTGCAAGAACTCTGAAAGCTCCTGGCATTCTTTTTGATTTCCGAAAAGTGATTCGGATCAGCATTTGAAGTTCAGGCAGTAAGTCTTTTGACTGCTGAAATCTATCGCTGACACATGTGGCAAATATATTTCGTTGGAATTTTTTATTCTGAATAAATCATATTCACTTACATTTAAGTTCTTTCCCAGTTCAGCTGCGGCAAGCTCTCCTGGCACTTTCTTCTCCTTTGAGAAAGTCTTCTTCCATTTCTATCTCTACACCAGAATGCGCAAGCTGTTGATTTATCTTCTCACAAAATATTGTTTGTATTTTCGTAAAGCATTAAACAGACATCTCTTACCTCTATTTTCTTCTGAAGCTGCTGTTGCACATGGTCTACAAGTCTCCAGGCCGTAAGATAGTCCAATCCGTGAGACTGTAGGTATTTTGAAACATGCTCCGTTTCTGTAAACAAGCCCTGATATACAGAGCGCACTATTACGATGTTAAATTCTGTCCATTTATTCAACAAAGTTTCAGCTTGAAATTTTGATTTCGCATCAAAGCGCCTGTCTTCTACATCATTGAGGAACAATAAAAATGTAATAAATCTTGATTATGATGGAAGTCTTTCTCGTCTTGGCTTCCTGTTTCGTAGCGAAACTCGTTAGTGTCGATTATTACATTCAATGCCTTGTTTTTGCTCCACCATCCTGTTGCACGAACTTTTTGAAGTTTTCGTAGTATGTCATGTCCTTCGTGGCTTGCATCAATCATTTTCTTCTAAGCATTTTATTGTAGGATTCAGAGAGGAACACAGGACTGATTTCAACCACAGCATGTAAGTTTGCAGCTTCCGTGATACAGCTTTCCTGTACTGTTTTCAGGCGCTACTCCGTCGTTTCTGTGGTTTGTAAGGCATGCAGGATTTATACAGTGTTGCAACCCCAAGACAGTTTGTTTAATAGCTCTCGGGAACTGTTCGAGATACTGATTCCGCACAAACGCCATTGGAATTGCTGCGCTACAGAATGACTTGTTCTTCACATTTCCGCATTATGTCACATGGGACTTCTTCTTTCTACGGCTACTCTAACATGTGCCCTTTTTGAGTGAATCCTGTATCAAGCTCGCTAGTCACTGGATGCTGTGCATGCTGTAGTTTACTCCCTATTGTATATTTGTTCCTTCTGCTGTTTTGTTGTCGTTATACATTTGTTCGTTTCATTGGACAAACCTCATAATTTCTCAACTTTAGAGCCTCATATCTCCCTTATTTGTCAATACTGATAACCCAGCTTTTTCTTATTTTCTTTCATGTTTTATACCAATTGTTTTAATGCCATAAAATAATATACGTTCTATTTGAAAAAAAAATATAGTTTGTGTTAGGATAGTAAGACTGTTTGGGTGACACTACTGCCGTGATGTTGGTCACGTGTCCCCCTCCCGTAGGTATAAGGTTACCTGCACAAATTTTTCATTTTCTGCTTTTTTCCGGTGTTTGTGGGGTGTAACTCGGCAAAGCCTCACCAGGTCACTACTTGGTATATGTATTATTCGTAGAAGATAAACAAGGCATTTCCGCACTGAATGACTATCACTACGAAGATTAACGACCCACAATTAGTCAGAGTACCAATTTTCATAAATATCCAGCTGTCACGATTCGCATACGTCCCTTGTGAGAGTGTTCGTAAGGGAGTTTTTTGTTCCATAAGGGAACATATATTTTTGACGGGACAAAAATATGTCCGTATCATACAGGTGTCCGTTATTGAGAGGTGTCCGTTAAGGGAGGTTTCACTGTATAATGAAAGATTGCCCAACACAATGAAAAAGTTCCCAGGGCCGAACTGCTCAATGCAACGAAAGAAGGGCCCAACTGCCCAATAATTGAAAGAAGGGCCCAAACACAAACTAAATCACAGTTTCCAATAGTAAAAGACCATAGTGAAAGAATGGCCTAGCTACAAATCCAGTAACAGAAGGGACCTATTGAAAAAGTTAAGTTACTTATGGAAGGATGTGTGTTGGCAGCATAATAACCAGTGATCTATCAAATCATTTACCCTTTTCTGCTTTAGCGTTTCTCTCTTTCTTTATTGTTTTCATTATTTATTTGTTCTGAGAGGGCCTAAGCCGCGATTGCGGCCTAGCAACCCTGGCCAGTCCGCCCCTGAATACTGGTAACCTACACTGAGTATGAACGAGGATATGGCGTAAGGACATTTTGATAATATATAAAGAACTTAAACATTATTCTGATCATTCGTACAGCTTTCAATTGTGTCTCATACAAGTAGAAAAATCGGCAGAATAGTTACAAACTTGCATATATTATAAATATCATAGTATATTAATGATACATAGGGTATAATGCATTATTCTTAAACTTAAAAAAAACTTTAAAATTTACACTATTCTTAAACTTAAAAAAAAACTTTTAAATTTACACTATTCTTATACTTCAAATTTCAGTATTTAAACTTTCTTTCTAACTGACAATAACGCAATTAGAGGTAATAAATGGCTATCTATATGAAAAAGGTAATATTAACTGAAAAATCTACAGTATTGAAAATGTTTAATTACACTGAAAGACAAGTTTTGAGCTAGACTTATTTAACTGATAAAACGTACGCACAAATTCTGTAAATGAAAACGATTTATTGTATATATATATAAAATAAAGCTTTGTTGAGTTTTCCAATCACAAAGTCTATTTCAAATTATTATAAAAATATAACAAATTAGAATAGTCACATTTTTATAATTATATCAGAAGAATGCGACTGGGTTTCTTCACAGCATATCTGTTGAAAACCTCGTGAATAAAATATGTAGGCTCAATATCTCCTTCGATCGATACTTTTAAAACATGACTGAAGAGTATATTGACCGATACGATTTCGCAATTTTGTCATGATTCTATTCACAGCACTGAATGAGTTTCTACAGTAGCAGTAGAAACAGGGATACGCAACACACACTCAACCAGAGATTTAAGAGCCTCGTAACCAATACCAGCTTTTGAAATAAAAGAAGCAACATATGTTCCAGAATCTTCAAGTTTGCTGCGTGCAACATATTTAAAAGAACGTACATCCTCTACGACAGGATCGACATCATTAATTCTAAATATAGCATAGAGTTTTTTACATTCATTCTCACTGAGTTGTAAAATTGTATGAAAGTTTTGAAAATACGCACTTAGTTGAATCAATTTCATGACCTTATCATTAAACATTTCCTACATTTCATTAAAGACACTTACCACAAATTGTTTTAATAATTATGAGGAGAAGCCTGAAGCACTCGGGGGGAATTTTATAGCTCCGGGGGTATTTCCCCGCTGGGCCACCCCCTGAAATCATCACTAATTCTATGCATCCTTTTAACAGAAGTTATCAAATTTAAAATTATAAAAAGAAAAAGACTTATTTAATAAATAATTAGGTACGTGTTTAATTAAGTAAAATTACTGTATCTTTTGCAAAAAAAAAAGAAAAAAAGAAAATAAAAGAAATTTTAATAATGATACGCCTGGCATTTAAATATTGATAGGTAGTTTGAACATTAAATAAGTAAATGAGTAAATTTGCATTTTGATATGCATTTATCTTGTGAAGGGTAGATCTTCATACTAGTTTTTCAGAATATTTTTCACCGGAGATGCACGCTTGCATCGAAACTTAGACAAAAGTTAAAGCGACGAAAATAAAGAATTACGGAGACTTACATGACGAAGAAAAGACGCATGCTTACTACCTCTTACCTAAATATATTCTTTGATGTTGGTCACTGATGCAGGTCAGTAAATTCTTCGTTCATTGACATGATGGTGATAGAAAAGTCCTGTGTATAAATTAGCATAACAACAGATGATATTAGGAATGTGGAAAATAGGTAAGCAATCTCTTACTTTATTTTCATTGCAAAATACCGAAAAAGGATTTAATTAACTTAGCAAAGAAATTGTTGTATGTCTGGAAGTGTAAACAAATATTCATTGTTTTAAAATAAATCAAAGGTTAAGAATAAACTGATTCTGATTAAATTATTGATACCTCAATGTCTATCACTTCAAATTGATAATGTTCATAATTTTGAAATAAGTTTCTGTGCAAACATGTTACATATCCAAATCAAACTATTATTATTATTATTATTATTATTATTATTATTATTATTATTATTATTATTATTATTATTATTATTATTATTATTGACACTAAGTGCAAATTTCAATAAATTATACATATCGTTCACAATATTTAAAAATATTATTCTCTCTGAATAATATTTTGTCATAGAGTAATAGACCTATTTTGTTCTTTCTTAATTTCCCATTATATACAAAAAGTCTTCTGATCAAGATAAGAGCTCATTAGATTTTGAACTTTTGCCCTTTGACATTTCTTCAACTCTCTTTTAATTAAAATATGCAATCCTTTGTTTCGCCTTGCATTCTTATATTCACAATATTGAGAAGTGCATACCTCTATCTATAAAAATTACTGGTTTCTTACAGTTATTAATATTAATACTATTATTACTACCAGTGGTATTGGAATTCTTATAGGATGATGTTTTATCTATAATTTTGGTTTTTGTATCTGCTATTTTAACAGTATTATTGTTACCAGATGTTTTAATAGTGTATGTGATTTTTATGAGGATTATATATACTGTCGCCCCATGAACGAGTAGCTGGTTGTTGCATTTCCATAGGTATCCAGCAATAAAGACTAGCTACAACAAAGAATTTGGTTCTCACCAGAGATGGAGTGGGTCAGTGGGTCAAGTTGGTCAAGTTTTCAGAGTGCGTCAGTGGGTCGTGGGTCAACAGCATGTGGCCCACTGTGACCAAGCACCCACCGTGAACCACTGCAACCCACCATCCACCGTGACCCAATGCGACCCACCATCCACCATGACCCACTGTGACCCACAGACTCAGTCTGATCTACCGACCCTCTCTGCTCACTGCATTGTAGACAGTATGTTCTGAAGACTGGTAAATTTGTCTCCGTTTTACTTTCAAGACCTTCATTTCCCTTCCTTTCCCATTTGTTTCTGTCTACTTACCTGAGGTGAGTATATCTAACCAAGTGAAAAAAGAGCTTCAGGCGCTTTTGGATATTGATATTTTTAATTGTAATAATAGCAATAGCACTTATAATATTACTTGTTTTTCGAGGCCTGTGAATTTTTAGAGGAGCTAACTACTGGAAAAATACATTTTTGAATCACTGTAATATATAAATTATTATTTTAAAAAAATTTAATGTAACTATGTGTGTCTCATCGTCAAATTGAAAAGTCAAATGAAATTACTTTTGGTATATAGTTAGGCCCTAATCCAAACTAGGATGTTATATTGCTTTCATTATAATGCATAATATCCTAAGGAGGTAGTGAGGATCCGAATTTTTGCGGGGGGGAAAAATGAGTATCTCGCACGCCGTTAAACTTACGGAGCTGAAATTTAGTGTATTAAATCTTTATTGAAAATAAACAGAATGTGTCCTACCATTTTTTTATTCTTCTTTATGGGGGAGGCACTTCCTGCATATGGAAACTTGGTAGTGAGTTGGTTTGTAAAAATGATCGAAAACGATCGATGTTATTTAAGAAAAAAAATCAAACAAAAAATACAGTGCTTGGCTTCATATATCCATTGCTTTCTAGTATAATAGTTGCTGAAGCTTATGTTTATTATATGAAGCGCTTACAGCACAGGGCAATCAACCCAAAAAAGTTGTGAGAAAAATAGGCATAAAATTTGTACTGTAAGCTTAATTACACGGAAATTTTAAGTTTGGATTGTACGCATAATTATATGAAAAAATTTACACTTCTTTTTCCCCTCTTTACGTTGGTCCATTTACCTTGATTTGGAACTTTCAAATTTCATTCTTTTTTCCACTGAAAGGTATCGATAATTCAACAAGGAAATAATTGTACTATGATAATTTAATTGAAATTCACCGTAATTTGACACATGGCAAACAGCAGTGTGGTAATTGAAGGGGAAGAAAGAGGGAAATTCCCATTCACCTCTGAACACTTTCCAGGAATCTCGTTCCCTTTCGCTTTCTAGACGGGTAGGGAACTTGATAATGGCATCAACGTTCATGTGTAATTACAAAAAAATAAATTTCTAAACAAATAAGAAATCATCAGTTTATCAGGCTTTAATTGATAATTTATCCACAAGATTATATATTGAAGGCGTGGTAGATGAAGTTTCTATTCTCCATGAGTCGACATTGCCAACTGACATGGTCGATATGGAAAAGATGTTGTATGGTGATAGAGAGATGATACTTCTTGCTGAGTATTTCAAAACTGACCAAGAAAAATCGTTATCAGATTTAAGTCTAACAAGCAGATTGTCAATGAGGAGTTGCAGAAATTTTTACGTCGGATAGGAGTATTATCAATTTCCACGACAGAGTGCGAACGGGAATTTCCTCTTATGAATTTACAGATGAGTGATATTAGAAATAGTCTAAGTGCTCAAACATTGTCTAACTTGTTGTTCACCAATGTTAATGGACCACCGTTAGACAAGCTCAAAGTAGACGAGCTAGTTATTTCTTGGCTGAAGGATGGACATCATTCCGCTGCGGATGATTTACCACGAGAAAGTTACCAACAGGAAATAAACCCGATTTCAGATTTGTTTTAAGGTGGAAAATTACAAGTTACGGAAAATGTATACTTGTATTACTAATGGCTTATTGTGTTATTTAACTTTGTACCTAATTTTTAGTAAGTCTCTTCTTTGCTGTAGGTAAACTACTTGGAATAAGTATTCATAATAATTGCAATTATGCATATTTGTAACTTAAATTTAACGTGGTGTTTTAGTGATTACACAAATTACAATTATGAGCACACTTTATGGAGATGCTTTCACCTAGGGTACCCGAGCACCTTTATACACTATGAAAAACTGATTTTTCAAGTCTTTTGTGAGAAAAATACTGTGAACTGAGGAAACCATAACCTTTTCCATATTGTACAGGGGTATTTTCCTGCGAATAGAAGTTTCTCTTGCAATGTGTTCAGAAATTAACACTTGCAAGAATAAGGCACACACTAATTTCCCCTCACCTCGGACTGTTTCAATTTCCTCACTGACAAACACTTTACCATATTATATCGTAAAGGTCAGATCCACCGTTATTGTAACAGAGTGGTGCTTGAGCGTTTGACTAGAAATTCAAACTCCGATTAGTGACAATTTCACAGTCTTGTTTTATTACAAATGTAAACTCTTTAGTCAGTACAGAAGAGGCCGTGGATCGTGTTCAGAGTTGATGACGATGGATTTTGGTGAGTCAGAGTAGGTCACAGTAGATGAGATTGGTTCATGATGAGTGGAGGGTCAGAGTGGGTCACGGTGGGTGGTGGGTCACGGTGTGTCACAATGGGTCATGGTGCGTCGTGGGTCAGAGTGGGTGGTGAGTCGTGTGTCAGTGGGTCGTGGGTCAAGTTTTCATTGACCCATGCCAACTCTGGTTCTCAGCCGATTTAATTTAAACGTAATATCTCATAATCTTGGCTAGATTCCAGTCTTAGCGCCAAGCTGAGTGGACAGTGTGACTTGTACAGTAAGGGACACTTCTGGATGGTACACTCATATGGAAATTTATGGTAAAAGTGTACCATCCAGAAGTGATCCTTACTGCACTCTTTACAGCGAATAGCTACCGTAAGACGGGGTTACTTTTCACAAGATTTAAGCAATTTTAAAGAAAATTGCATGTAACTTATAAACGTAACGATTTAGAACACTGTATTTTAAACATTTAAAGTTATATATATATATATATATATATATATATATATATATATATATATATATATATATATATATATATATATAAGGAAAACATTCGTGCAAGTTCATTAGTAAACATTCAATATGACCATAGTTATTGAAATATAAACTTTGATGCAAAGTAACCAAATAGGTGGGGTTACTTTGGACATGTAAAAAAAGCATGTTCAACATATGAACATAACGTTTCTGTGCATATGAACATAACGTCGTAATGAGCCATCGACCTCAGCCGGTTCGGTTTGGGTGAGCAACCAGCTCGGTTCGGTTCGGCTTAGGTGAGCCATCGGCTCGAGCTGGCTAGATTGGAATGAGCCATCGGCTCGAACCGGTTCGCTTGAGGTGAAGCATTGGCTCCGTAGGCGTGACATGTGAGCGGTCATTCTGATCTCAGCTCTGTGGTGAACAAGCCGTGAGCCGATCCATTTGAACCAATTGCGCCATTAGAGTCGGTATAAAACATACAACATTATCAAATGGACCGAATTTTATTCGCTTGAGGTCGGATATCAGTTTTAGGAAATTACTGTATGCGCGGCTCATTGGGTTTCTTGTATCTGGGTTCTCGTTTAAAGAAATCATTGGTTTGTAAAGAAGAGTTACGAACTAAGTTCTTGTACAGTCAAGTGTAAATTTCGAACTCGATAAATTTCTTTTATAACTATCTTCAGAAATAAACGGATTGAACCAGTGTTTAGTAGTATTCATTCGTTTAGGTGGGTGGGACGATAGGTCCCTTGGGGCTCCTTTGGGTATGACACTGATACTCTAAGTCGTCTCCTTAACTTTAAAAGCTTTCTATACATACAGAAAATTGACTAAAAGAATAATAAATTTGGTCCTGCTGCTTGTTAAAACTGAGGAAATCAAACTCGCCGAGAATAGACTCGGGACCGCACATATAGAAGGCAAGTATATTCGCCATTTGGCAACGAAGAGGCAACATTACTTGACTGTGAATTATATTAGTAACAACTATCAACTTGTGTAATTTGCGTCATATACTGTATATACGGAAAAGTTGATGACAAAGTAACGCGTTACATTTTAAATGTAACTTAAGCAACTGATTGAACTCTAGACAAGATATTTCATGTTTCTGTCAAATTGTTTTGATATCAATGAAATATTTTATTATTTTGTTTTTAATGTGCACATCTTATTCAAAATTACCCAATTTCTAGTCAATTACATTTATGATCATTTATGAATGTTCATGCTTACACTGTGAAGCCTAAGAGAACCTCAGTGTCGTTGTTTCCCAAATTGATACTGATTAAACGCTTTTACTGATAAATCCAACAGACCAGCAGAGTTCAATAAGAGTAAAGAAAATGTATGTTAATTGTCATTGGTATATATTTTCTCCGATGAAAATGTTAGCAAATCAAGGCACTATCTAAGAATTTAAAGACTAAAATCATAAAACAATTATTTTGCCTGTATTGCTGTGAACGTTAATATAAGAAAGAACATTAAAAGCTTTTGAAAACGAACTTTTGAGATCAGCTTCTGAGGGTTCGAGCCGACTCGATTGGGTGAGCTGTTGGTTCGGCTCACTTCTCAGTCCAGCTAGATAGTGAGTCGAGCCGCTCGAGTCATTGACAACCCTAAACCCGGGGCGATCAGTTTTGAACATGTTTGGCTGGCGCCTTATAACTTATAACAATTTTTGGCTCGAGCCCGAATAGTTGCTCCTCCCGAACTCAAAGCCAGAACCTCGTAAACGATGTCCTTCCTTGCCTCCTAGACTTCTCGACGATCGAAACCGGCAGTTAACCAGTAAACAAATAATATTTTTTTTTGTATTGAGATATGCTTATACATGTTCTAATAATATTACTATTTGTATCATCGATAGTAATGACATTATGTAGAGAAAAACTAAAAAAAAAAATCGTTTCATAGCGTGAAGGTGAAAAAGAGAGAAAGAAATATCCCCTTTCTCAACCAAGAGGACAAACGAGTGTTCACCCACAGAGTTGATATATCAAATTCATCTGGGCGCCTTTTCTAAACAGTCAGAGGTATCCTAAAAGTACTCCGACATGTTTATGACAAGTCAGGTAGCCATTTTTTTTATTTTTCTTTCTCTTTGAATAGTCGGTATTGTGGGCATCTTCAATTGTACGAGTTCGTTTAGGAGCGGGCAGTGGACACGTGTAATAAACCAACATCCCCAAAGACCATTGACCTTGCTTTCGACTCGATCGTTTCCGCCCTTCATTGATAGAAAATTACCTTCCACCATTTCCGTAGAATGATTCAAACAGAAATATAAATAAATGATTGTATATGAGGTCAAGGCAAACGAAAAAAGAAATATGTACTGTGTATTTCAGATGTAAAGCATCACGGGCAATAGCCAATGGTGCGCGATATTCCGCGCGGTGTTGCCGGATCATGTACTCCCCTTTCCCTTCTCGCTCTTCCTCCAGTTGAGGTTATGACACATACATTTGCAACATTATTCGCAATGTAAATATACTATTCCAGCAAACTCAAGAATTTTGACTGTGCATCCTAGAAGTATATATAGCAATTAAATTACTTACCTATTAACTTTTCCAGTGGATATGCTAAACACTCGTCTTCAACACTACTTTCACTATGTCAGTTAATATTTCGTCATTGTCTGAATCTGAGTCTTGTAAATTTATTATCATGGGCTAAAAAAAATGTAAACACAAAAAATAATTCTTCCAGACTGATTTCGTAGCACTTTATTTTTTATTTTTATTTATTTATTTACTTTTTTAAGAAGGCTCAGCACTTGTACTCGGTTTGCTTAAAGACATTGTCAACTATAATTTTGGAGAAGAAACGAACTACAACGAAAGAAAGTAACACAGACACTGATGAATTCTGTTTATGCTAGAAGAGAACTTACGTTCCAACACAACTAACACCTTTGTTTCCTTCTCAGTTTTCATAACAAATAACTTTCTTGGGCTTGGTCTAAGTCACACAAAAACAATCCGTCTGATTCCTTAATGATCGAGTTTGTGTTGGGTTACGATAATTTACGAGACCATTCAGACGCCTGGTGCTTTTGAATCCCTGCTAAAGGAGGAAAGAGGGAATAAGTGGTCGCATATATGTAAGGTAGTGAAACGTGAAGAAAAAAAAACATACTGCGTTTTTTCTGTCGAGTAAGGAAAAATTTATCCCGAAGTAAATTTCAAAACAATATTACGAACTTCCCACACTTTGTTCTTACGATGTTAGGCATATTATATATATATAAATGAATCAGATTCCAAAGGTGTAAGGGGGGCGCGGTGGCTCAGTGGTAGAGCGTTCACCTCTGGTGCTTGGGGTCCCGGGTTCGATCCCAGCCCCCGCCAAGTGAACTTTGTGGTGGACAAACACCGTGCTCGTGGGTTTTCTCGGGGTTCTCCCGTTTCCTCCCACTTCATTCATTCCACCATTTCACTCATCTCTCATCATCACCGTCTCCTTTAGCCTAACCGGCATAACCGTGGGACGTAAAACTTAAAGATTTCATTTCATTTCCAAAGGCGTGTAGCCACGGGGGAAAAGGGGGCCCTGTCTTTCCAAACTATTTCCAACTCCAACTATGTGTTTAATAAACTTATTTAATAGTTAATGCAAATGAGGGACGTTTATAATAAAATATGATTTTTTTTTTAAATCAAACATCATCAATGCGGTTTCTGTACCTAATTAAAACAACTAAAATTAACCATATGCTTTATATTCTCATTTCCCTAACTGAGAGCACACCGTATGAACTCTCTATTAGATTATCATAATAATATCTGAGTTGATATTTTTTCGAGTTTTTTTTTTCCTTTACTGTTTTAACCCATATAAATACAAAGTCAGATAAACAGACTGCTATAAACAGCATTTGTTTTCTTATGAATAGGTTATTGATTGATCTACAATCCGGTTTTCAACTCAGTACTGTCAACATCCGTCTTTTGTTAAGGTAGCATCGTGAAAATATAACATGTGTATAGTATGTATGGTGAGTTAAAATGCTTTCATATTCTGAAAGAGATCATTTGTTCTCTTTTAAATGTGTAAAAAGCTTTCCTCCCCCTGAAAGTAATGTTCCCCTAGAACAACCTGCTGGTTACACCCATTATTATTCTGTAATAAAAGTTGAGTTCTATTTCCAAATTGAATAAAAATCCACTGGAAATTAGACGGGGGACTCATCGCTCGTTTTACTAATTGTTTTATATGGAAGCCTTTAAAAGCGTGTATCATAACAACTAGTTGACATAAAAAGATGTAGTTTTCACGTATGTGTTCGTAATTCTTTTCTCTACTTCGTAAAGTGAGCAGTTGATGTGCTAATACAATATTTCTAATAAGCGCCTCTGGTATTGTCAAGATTCGCAGTAGCGCGAGAAGTCAGCGTGCGGACTGCTTGTCGCGAATTGTCAACACCGTTCAAAGCCAATTGGACGCCGCGTGAAGCCAACTCAAGGCTATGTCGCTTATCATCTGAAATCTGTTATAGTATTCTGTTGTTTGGCGGGACAGGTGGCCTGAAAATTCCCCTCAGAATGATTAATTTTCTTGTTACTCTTAAAAATATTTTCATTTGTTTGCATGCTTTATTATCAATAGCGTACCCACGATTAGTGTTGCGTAAGTAGTGTAAACACCTTATCTGTACTTATCATGTCATATACATATCGTATAATGATTCATATTGATTTCTGAGGAATGGGATAAGGTGGCTCTGTGGTAAAGTATTCACCTCTGGTACGAAAGGATCCTGGTTCGAGCCCAGACCATGTGAATTTTTGGCGGACAACGGCGTCCGTGGGTTTACTCTGGGTGCTAATACACTCTCATCCCAGCACTCTTCATAATAATTAACTTTCTTAATTCAGTCGTTCCTTTTAGTCCAAAGTTCATAATTATGCTACGTAAAGCTAGAAAAATTTTATTTATTTATTTTCTACCTTAAGAACTCTGAATTCATGGCTTCGTCAGACAATAGAAAATGTTGATAGTAACAATACTTTTCATATGTTCGTATCCTTAATCTATTCCACTATGCTATAGGATATATGCTTGTGTATCAATAATTTAGTCAACATTTTTTAAATTGGAAATTTGTCATTTTTAAAACTGAAATTGTAAGTTTATTATACCTACGTGGAGTGTATCGAGTTCTGATATTTTTATTAACCTAATATTTTGTATATAAATATGATATAGATTTAATACGGGAGGAGGGTAGAGAAATTCTTTTCGCATTAGGGCTAATTTACAAAGACGTCGTTTTTATCTTTATTTTAATACGTAGTACATATATGATTGAATTTATACTTTATTTACAATAATTTCTAAAATAATTTGCAGCATAATCCACTTTCACTTTTGTCAATTATTTCCTTATTTCAATTTGCGTGATAGACTCTGCACCCTAAATATACTATCTGAAGTCTAGAGAGAGATTACATTCCTTAACTCAATAGAATAGAATGAATTAGAAACAACCGTTTGGCCTACTGTAAAGGTACGATCCCGCATCTATTTGCATCTGAGGAAAAACAACTTGAGCGGAATTGTAGCCACTACTAACTCTCCTAGACTTGACGGCATGACAAACGCTACATTATGTAATAAGTTAATATTCAACAAGTACAGACTTCGAAAACTCCCTCGTCTGAAAGGAGTGGGACCTCTTGAATCCCCGCACATCAAATAATATGCTTGTAAGCCTTCATCAATACTCCTATTGTACATTACTTTAATATAACTTTCAACAGTCTTAGTTGCTATCGCACGCTTAGATTTGATTTTCTAAGTAAACCGACAAAAGACAAAACAGCAAGGTGTATTATACGATATTTTTATTTGTGTTTCAAAGATAAAAGTCTATTATAAAATTGTTGGAAAATTGCACTATCAAAATTAATGTATTTTGTTGTCACAACTAACCGTTGAGGTCATGCCCTATATTTTTTCTTTTAAGCGAATTGTTGAAAAAATATGAGAGAAAGGACGGACGAGTAAACTATGAGTTTGTTATATTTTTCTGAGCGTTGCAGTACTTTCTCCTGACACAATTCATTTGACATAGGAAAATGAAGGTACACTGTTTTCATCTACGACGCGATATCGGGATGGTACCTATATTGAAATAGGTTTGACCTGGCAGCTAACTTCCCTCATCTCTTTCTAACAGCATAAGCCAAG
Organism: Thermobia domestica; assembly: GCF_964235325.1. NCBI lineage: Eukaryota > Metazoa > Arthropoda > Insecta > Zygentoma > Lepismatidae > Thermobia > Thermobia domestica. Next base: position 306,227,668 of record NC_137459.1, read on the forward strand.
ATGCCAGTTTGCTGTAATTAAATTTATTTCAATTCCGTTTGTACCTGTCACCTTGTTCTTGAAGATGACGTCAGCTCTGTGGAAGGTGGATATTGAATTTGCGTGTAATCCTTATTTTTTTATATGTTCTTTCTATTATTCACTGTATAGTAATTAAAACTACATACAAATTTGCTTCGGAGCTCCTTCGTGGTTAAGCGGTTAGCATACGCGAGTTTGGCGTGGGAGACGCGGGTTCGATTCCTGGCGGGAGCTCATGTGGTTCGGATTCAACATTAATCAGCATCAACGCTGAAAGGGACGTTAAACTTAAAAGCATCTCAAGGATTTAATTAGAAAATTCATGTTTCAATCAAATTCTCAAACACAGATTATCGCCATTCACAGTTCCAGCAGGGGGTTAATTAACATTGAGGGAGGGTTCACCCCTTTACCCCATCTGGCGACAGGTGTGACGCTCCTCCGAAATATAAATCCGGAACAACCCGGAATCTCCTGAACGATGTCCTTGCCTCCTAGTCTTCACGACTACCGAGGTCGGTAATAATAATGAAATGAAATGAAATCTTTGAGTTTTACGTCCCACGGTTATGCCGGTTAGGTTAAAGGAGACGGTGATTATGAGAGATGAATGAAATGGTGGAATGAAGAAAGTGGGAGGAAACGGGAGAACCCCGAGAAAACCCACGAGCACGGTGTTTGTCCACCACAAAGTTCACTTGGCGGGGGCTGGGATCGAACCCGGGACCCCAAGCACCAGAGGTGAACGCTCTACCACTGAGCCACCGCCCCCCCCCGGTAATAATAATAATAATAATAATAATAATAATAATAATAATAATAATAATAATAATAATAATAATAATAATAATAATAATAATAAGTAGTAGTAGTAGTAATAGTATCATTGATAATAATTATATTGTCTATGTAAGACACTTAAAGAGAGTATTTGAAACTCCACACAGGGTATGGCTCAATTTGGCTCGTTTCGGCTCGACTCGACTCGAAACTCGATCGAAATTCGAATCGAGTTTCGAGTCGAGTTGGGGATATTTTTCGAGTCGAGTTCTCGAGTCGAGCTCAAAGATGTCTGTTTCGAGTCGAGTCGAGTTTCAAAGAAATCTCGCTCGAACTAGCTCGTGCCCATCCCTATGCATGATTTCTTTCTTTAAAAAAAAAATCTAATGTTCGTCATTCCTATGTGTATAAGCTGCAAGCCCTCTCCCCTACCCCGAAAGAAGAGTCTAGTGATTTCTAAAAGAAACGAAGCCTTTGTGAGCGAAGCCCCTCTCAAACTACTTTACTGGATCCTCCACTGTTCATAATTTATTTTCCAGCAATAAATTCATTCCGGCATCTACCTAAATAGGAAATTTACCTAAATTTAGAGTGCAGGAGGTTCCAGCAGTAATAATTTCTGATCTAACTAGGGAAGTACACAAGGTGGTACGCAGGGATCTGCGTGTGTTATGTATCGTTCGAAAGGTCACACCGAGTATAACACACATGTGAAATATCTCGCTTGAATGGGGCCTGTGGGGAGCGTGGCGACCATTTTAACCCAGATATCCCTACCGTCATTTTAAAAGGACACTCTGCAATACTGACTTTAATGCGTCCTCGTCTATGCTCTATCAATCCAATGTGCTTTCTACTGTCTTATATGCTTACGAGAATGTTCAGGAAATCACTTGCGTGCTGTCGCTTTCTTTTGTTTTAAATATAGGTGGCGTGGTGGTCACGTATTCTCACTTGCTAAAAGAATGGCAGGGAAGGACAGATGTCGTTCTGAAAGGAAAGATTTTATAAATACTATAGGATTTATTTCATTGAGTGTTTGCGCTGCTTGAATAAAGATGAGGTATTATGTCCGTAATGATATTTATTTAATTTTCTTTTTAACGTTCTTGTAGTTTAATTTCAATTCTCAGTGTCCTTTAAAAAGGACAGTAGGAACATAAGAATCAAAAATTACGAAAATTACGAAAATCAAATATTGTCTTTCGTGTTGTTTTTATACAATTTTCATTTCTGCTACTATATTTACATAACATTTAACTGCATAGTGTGCAATATGAAATATTTTTATTAAAATAAGTGGATTAGTGTTCTCTTCAGCAGTCAGGATCATATTTTGAAATACAGGGCAAAGTTTATTCAATTATACTCCTCACAACATAATCAACTCTTTATCAGCATTATTCTATCGCAAACTAACCTAGCTTTCGTTAAGAAATTTTAATCTAAATGTTGAATAATTAAATTGTATTTTATTGTGTACAAGGCACAAATGTTTCTAAACATATTCCTCACATCATGTGCAAATTTATCTATGACAACAACATTGTAGCTGTGGCTTCAAATGCCATACCAGCAACTCCCATGAATACTGCTTCCAAATTTTCGAGCATGGAGAAGGAGAATGTTACAATCCAACAGCCTCATAACATATAGTGTATGTGTACAACAGAGGAATGGGGGACGTTGATTGTTCCGATTAAATATCAGTTTGTATCGCACTACAATTCGAGGGTAAAAATGGTACTTCCCATCGGTTATTTTCCTACTAGACGCTGCAACACAAAACTGATGGCAGTTACACAGACAACGGAAAGGAAACTTGATCAACTGACATTTCGGAGAAAAATTGCACTGGCACTTTTGGAATCCAACAAATCCAGAGGGAAATGTAAACTCTTGCGCCCGTCCAGTCTTGAAAATGCAGACATGCGATTTGATCCGTTGGATCATAAGCTAGTGTCTCAGGGAAAGCAGACAAGGTGCCACCTGTGCCACAAGAAAGTGTCAAAAAAAGTGTGTAAAGTGTGATGTAACCTTACACGTTGGTAAATGTTTTGATGCGTACCACACGCCGAAATGAAAACAGAAGTGCAAGGAACAGGATACAACTGAAAAATGCGCCTTTTGATACCATTAAAGTGTGTATTTTGAAGAATAATATGTATTTTTTCTAGAGTATGTAAAAGAAAGATATGTAATTAATACATACATGAATAGCAACTGCAAATATAGTTGGGTTCTTCATTACTTTTCTTGCATTCTTCCTTTCTTTGTAATAGTTGACAAAAGCTTAGTTTACAAAAATATATTATTTTTATCTGCCTTTTTTAAAGGACACCCCTCCCAGTGAAACAGAAAGTGGGGGATCATCTTTTTGCTTTTTTTCCTCATAAGGCAGTAATATGAGCTAAAATAAAAAAAGATTAAAACAATTAACAGTAGAATTTTTTTTCAGGCATAACTGGGTTAAGATCAGAACAAGGCAGGCCCCCTAACACACACACACAAAAAAAAAAAACGTCAACAAACTAGAATGCTATGATATAATGATATGTATATTTGAAAGGTAGCTGAATAGAAAGGATCTGACATCAAATGTTTACAAATCCAAATGGCGGATTCAACATTGCGGACACAAATTAAAAAAAAAAAAAAAAACAATGGATCTGCAGTTAGGTATATAGAGATATTCGACGTCGCTATGTATGAATCGGATACGAAAAATGTAACATTCAAAATGGCGAATCCAATATGGCGTACAAAATGCAAAATACTGCCATAGAACTGAAGGCAAGTAGGTAGAGGTTTTCTTGATCGCGGAGTGCGAATTTAATATTAAAAGTGCAAAATGGAATATGACGTATCCAATATGGTGGGAAAAAGGTACAAAAGTACAGAATGTACGTATGTGTATCGAGACGAGCCTACGCTCCGTCTCGATCTAGTCTCGATTTGGAAAAGCACATTAGAGACGAGACCGAGACAAGATCGAAACTAGTCTCGGTGTCAGTAACATTTCTATTACAGAGAGTGGCCATTTGTCAAACATATTGCTTACAAGTGTACACGGCGTAATGTGAAACCGGAAAGATAGTTATGGAAGCATAACGATGTTTTAGACGCGCACTTTTCACTGTCATTGTTCGGATTTTCAGATGGTATCAGCAAATAATTGAAACGTACCCTACAGGCGCCATTCAAGAGAGATCAAGTGTAGTCGATGCAGCTTTTCAACGATATATAATGCTTGCCGATCCCCGCGTATATCTTTGGAGCGGCAGAGGGGGGGGAAGTTGGTAGTAAAATAATTATTATCTATGATTGCAACCTGTTCGTACACAGCAAAAAATTAGGTGTTGAAACAACACAAAATGACTACCATTTTAGCGTGCTACTTTTGTGTTAATTCAACACCAAGCACATTGCCTTCAGAACATATCGAGAATACCTCGTTTCTGCCTATGAGTTTTGACATTGCTTTTATTGTTTGGTATAAGCAACATTTTGCGAAATATATTTCGCATTTTGGCAGATAACTAATAACATTCTATTTTTTCTGTAATCAGTCACAATAATATTGTTGTAAATCTGTGAATTATCTGACAACAGTTACACAGATAGCAGTGCTCTCACCTGTTTTCTTTATCTGTTTTTCTTGTGTCTTAGCACGTATGAACAGAAGATTGGAGAAGTGTTACCCATGTAACTGTTTTCAAACGATTCACAGGTTTACAATGACATTACTCTGACCGATTACAGAAAACATAGAATATTATTCATTACTTGGTATAAGAGCCAAATATATTTCCCAAAGCTTTGCTCATATTAAACGATAAATACAAATGCAAATTATCTCAGGTAGTAACGTGTTATTTCTGATATGCTCAGAAGGCGATGCGCTCGGTGCTGAATTAACACACAAGCAACACGCTAAAGTGGTAGTCATTTTGTGTTGTTTTAACACCTCATTTTTTACAGTGTATCATAAAACTTTCATGTGCGTTACAAAACCTGTCGTTTATTCCTTGCCTCAATTTTGACACGTTTCCAGTTTATTTTAAAACATAATCTGCCCCTACTTGCCCCCTTATATACTATAGGTATTTTTCTACTACATGTGTAAGAATAACACACACCCGTTCTGTACCCGTCATATTGCATTTTCACTTTCACTATTTAGTTCTTATTCAGCGACCACGAAAACATCTACCTACCCGCTTTCAGTTCCATAAGAGTGTTTTGCATTTTATCCGACATATTAAATTTTACACTTTTGGTACGGTGTCCGATTCATACATACCGACGTCGAGTGTCTCTATATATCCAATTTCAGATTCATATTTTTTTCTTTTATAATGTGTCCGCCATGTTGAATTCGCCATTTGGATTTGTAAACATTTGATGTCAGATTCGTATTCAGCTACCTTTCAAACATACACTATGTAATCAAATGTATCGAGACACCTAGCTGAAAATGACTTACAAGTTCGTAGCACCCTCCACTGGTACTGCTGGAATTCAATATGGTGTTGACCCACCCTTAGCCTTGATGACAGCTTCTACTCTCGCAGGCATACTTTCAATCAGGTGCTGGAAGGTTTATTGGGGAATGGCAGCCCATTCTTCACGGAGTGCTGAACTGATGAGAGGTATCGATGTAGGTCGGTGAGGCCTGGCAAGAAGTCGGCGTTCCAAAACATCCCTAAGGTGTTCTATAGGATCAAGTCAAAACTATGTGCAGGCCAGTCCATTACAGGGATGTTATGGTCGTGTAACCACTCCGCCACAGACCGTGCAGTATGAACAGGTGCTCGATTGTGTTCAAAGATGCAATCGCCATCCCCGATTGCTCTCCAACAGTGGAAAACAAAAAGGTGCTTAAAACATCAATGTAGGCCTGCACTGTGAGAGTGCCATGCAAAACAATCGAAGGTGCAAGCCTCCTTCAAGACAAACAGGACTACATCATAACACCACAACCTCCGAATTTTACTTTTGGCACTACACACGCCGACAGATTATATTCACCGGGTATTCGCCATACACACACCCTGCCATCGGATCGCCACATTGTGTAGCGTGATTCTTCACTCCATACAACGTTTTTCCACTGTTCAATAGTAGTGTACATATGTAGGTTCTGCAGACAACTTTCCCCCTCCCAATATTTTTGACCAGCACACAGGATAGCACAAAGCATTTACAGAAGGGTCCAACTAACTATACATAGCGCAAAGTATATAGATAAGAAGCGCGAATAAGATAAAAAAAAAACCAAGCCAACACACATGACGTTGAAAAGAAATAAACAATCTAGAGCACTTTTTATTTTCCCCCAGTACTTTGACTATTAGCACAGAAGGAAAGCACAACAGGATTTACATAAGGAATTACACCCGGCTGCAAAAAAATCACTAAATCTAGTTACAAAATTACAAAAAAAATCACTAAATCTAGTTACAAAAGGATTTTTATAAGAATCAAATTAATTAGAACTTTATAGCACTTATCTATGAAGAACTTGCAATCTAAAATCTTACATTAAAAATTACACTACACTACACTACATACGTAATTACATTTTTACTTTATCTTATAATGGCCCCGAGTTAATGTATTTACACTATCTCGTAATATATATCTTTTATCGTCTGAAGAATCTACTGCTAGCTAATGAACGGTTATACTATATATATCATGTTTATAACTTCTAATGAGGTTTATGTTTTGGCATTTTTAAATAAGCTTCCTTTATAATCATTAAACTGCAACTCCTTGGTAACCACACATTTAGTTACTCCTTTAGCTTTTTTCTTTTCTTTATTTTCTACTCTACAAGCATACATTTTTGATCTCAATCCAATAAACTCTGTCATTATCTTACCATTATTCTCATCTTTCATCTTACCTATTACTTTCTTGTTTATTAGTGGTAGTCCATATATGTTATTTTCCTCGTATTCACTCGTGTCAAATTGGTCAATTATTTCTGCCATATCTTTGTAAAAGTCTTCAGTCTCAATCTCATATATAAAGCTATCAGTATCCATGTAGCATAAATCTATATTGTTTCCATATTTTGGCTTCATAGTGTTATAGTGAAAATCATACATTAATAGTTTTGATAGTTCTATTACGCTCATACCAACATATATTGGCTTATTAAATGTCAATCGTTCTTTTTTATGTATAGCTCACAAATTCTCTGTAAATATTGTTCCGTAATCAAAATTGGGTTTTGCAATTAATTTTTCTACTCTTTCAGGATCACATTCTAATTGTATGGGCTGTCTCTTTCGAATATTTTCCATTGTTTTTTTTTCCGAATACCGAGTTATTCATGAGCTTATAAAAAATCTTTTTCAAACTCATTTTTAGCTCGCGTTCTCATATTTGTATTTAAGTCAATGTATTTCTTTAACCAGTCTGGTTGCTTGAATTCTAATAATCTATGCACTTTCTTTAATTTCATTCCAAGCGACATATATAGTTTTAAGTTTCTATAGTGAATTACATATCTTTCCTTATTATAAAGTGTCGTTAATAATTTACTTTCCACATTCTTATTCCGCGACTTCTTTTATTATCATTGAAATCGATTAATCCTCCACTTTTTCTCAATTTCCAAGTAAATAAAAGACATTCAGTCAGTCGCGTAAGTAAGGGAGGGGTTTTCGAGTTTTAACCCCCACTTCAATGATATTCTGCATGCGTCACTGTATCTAGCTGTAAGCACAAAGAAAGAGACTTAATATTTCCGTAACCAGCATTGTATAAATCATATGTTTTCGTATACCATTAATAGATTTGCCGAATAAAGTATAGAAATTTCCCCTTCATATTTGTCATGGGGCACATTGGTTCAGTAGTAGAGCTCTTACCCCTGATCCTTGGGGTCCGTGGTTCGATCCCGGCCAAGTAAGTTTGTGGTGGACAACATCGTGTCCGTGGGTTTTCTCGGAAACTTCCGTTTCCTCATATATTATCATTCCACCAATTCTTCTATCATCATTCCTTAATCATCCGTCTCCCTTAGCCTAAAGGACATAAACGTGGGACGTTAAACTGAAAGATTTCATTTTTCATATCTGTCATATGGTAACCCTACATCAGTGATAGTTTCAGATTTCTTGCGAAGGAATATTGATTAAGCGGAGATGAAAATAGTACAGCGCCAATACTGGCACGTAGCTCTGGAAGGAGGATGATTTTTCTCCGTGCCATCTGCTGAAATCGTCATTTGCAGGCGCGCACCCAGAATTTGTTGTTGTGTGGGCTCCAAAATCCGGGGGAGGGGTCCAATATTACAAGCCACTACGTCTATGTAGTAGTGAACGTACATTACTCTACACCCGAAGAGATGATAAGTAATTGTAAAATGTTTCCATCTACATTTTCAGAAAAACTGATAGAACTAGATTGTTTTTATAAAAGAAAGAGCGCATACGAAGTGTAAGATCAAATTTTCATGCTACACCCATCATTTCTCTGTTAAACAAGTATAGTTTTATTGAGAAATTGTACAAGCGTATGCAGAGTTATGTAGTTTTAGGGGTGTCCCAGTTGCTGCGCCCGTGATCATTGACAGCCATTCTCTGACTGTGTAACTTCTTCAGTGTTATGTAAAAAAATATATATGGACACAAGTTCTCCTCTTCGCATTCATCACAAACCTCCAATAATAATTGCTGTATTTGCAGCTTGTGTTTGTCCATTGGAAGTACGACGATTAAGTATTAACGTGATTGGTCGCGGGTAAGCACGGTGCTCACATACGTTGTATACGTTTATGTAGCGACTAGTTAATAATACGTTGAAAGCGCCGAACAAAAGGTAGATGGAAGCACAGGAAGAAGACACATAATTGTAGCAGCAGAATTAAATAAGTACGTGAGCGCCCAACGACGGGTTAAAATAAGAACGTGCTTGAGCCTTTTCGAAATTCAATTCCCAGGGAAAAATAAGTTCTGAAATTATGAATCTGTACCAGGCGTTGTTAAGAAGTAAATAATTTACTTAAAGTCAGGCTCGTAATCGGAATTATTTCTTACTTGATTGTAGTGCATTTCATTTAAGAAGACTTATTTTGAATCTCTAATCTAATCTAATGTGATTTAACGTTTTTCAAATTGTGTGTTATACAAACAGGAGAATAATTTTAAAATTTGTTTCAGAATTAGCGCGGTATAGTTGATTGATTTTTTTCGAAAATATGTTCGTTTTTTTTTTTTTTTTTTTAGCAGAACAGAATTTTTTTATCTCTAGCGAGAGCTCTCAAAATTTATGTCACTTACGCGTACTCCGAAAGTTTGGCGCACCAGAATGCAGTGAGAAACTCCAATAATTTAAAAAAAAAAAAAATCTGATGTTTGAGAAATTGAGTCTGTTTATGATTATATTTATAAATATAAATTTATAAAGATGAAAAGTAAATGAAATGAAATCTTTCAGTTTAGCGTCCCATGATTATGCATTTCAGCTTAAGGGAGATGGAGTAAATGATACTGAATAATTCACCATTCTCAAATATGGATTACTTGAATTCTACGTCCCCTGAATTGCTTTACCGGATTATATGAAATTTAACAGGGTACTTTTATTTAATTTCTTTTTCACAAAGAAAAAAAATAGAAAAAATGAGTTCTTTGGGAAATTGATAAGTTGTATGCATCCAGGGATGTACGCAGGTGGTGTACTTGAGGTCTGGACCCCCGAAATCCTGACTTTTCTGTAAATTAAATCTGGTTTTAGAGATTATTTCTAAAATTTTAATCCAATTTATTGTCATAGTGAATTGGATCCACGAGAAGCTTCTGACCTTCCCGAAATAAATTTCTTGCTACGTCTATATATGTATTAAAACTAAACGATACTAGACAAGACTGCATACAACCTAAATTGAGTCGATGCCATTTAACACCACTTATCAGATAATACCAGCAACTACCAGTAAGTGGCATCTCACACGGAAATTGTACTCTTCAAAAAATATTATCTTACAAATAATAGGGGAAACGGTGGCTCAGTGGTAGAGCGCTTTGGTACGTGGGATCCTTGGTTGGAACCACAATCAAATAAGTTTGTGGTGGTCAACATTGTGTCCGCGAGTTTTCTCGGTTACTTGCGTTTTCTTCCAGTTTCTCATTCCACCAATTCTTCCATCGTCATTCACTTACTTTAATCACCCGTGTCCCTTAACCTAAAGTGCATAAACGTGGGACGTTCAACTCAAAGATTTAGTTTCATTTCCTTACTTGCAAATAATGTTTCTAGAATATTTAAAGGTCGGCCAGAAAGTAAGACACAGTCCACTGTAGTTAGGTAATTAAGTAGTTAGTTAGGTAGTAGTAGAGGAATGAATTATCTAGAGAGAAGCACTGATGGTTTGGAAATGCCAATCAATATATAATCCATTTGCTTCACTGCACTGCAGATATCTTTGTTTCCAAGATACAAATGCATTCGTAAAAGCTTTGAGGTTGTCACTACACACTTTTTAATATACGATGAGCTCCTTGGCATCTTGAAACTGTTTCCTATGCAAATAAGCCTTCAGTCGTCCAAATCAGGAAGTAAATATCATGACATTAGGTCGGGGCTGTATGGGTTTGTGCACCACTGTATATCCTAGTTTATCAATCTTGTGTACTGTCATATGTGTAGCATGAAGTCTTGCATGATGCAACTTGATGTCCTTTAGGTGCAACTTGGGCCTCTTAACAAGATGCGCTGCAGCTTGTATTAGGACATATTTCCTGTTAATGGTCTTTCCACGTTCGACAAAGTTTATGAAGAATATTCCCCTGTGATCCCCCCAAACAAAAAAATATCAACATCAATTTGCTTAGTGCTCTTTCAAGTTGCGTCTTCTTATGACACAGAGATCCTGACTGCCTCAATTCCATCGGCTTCCTTTTCTTTTAAGGATTTAAAATAAAACATCCACGCTTTGTTTCACCTGATTACTCCATAAAAAAAAAAAACATTCTGGAAAATCTCCCAGAGAAATTTTGTAGATCATCACACGTGTTCTTTTTTATTTGCATATTTACCTTTACTGGAGATCATGAAACAAACGGAGCATATTTTTTCTTGTATCCTAATCGTTGTATTACAGTTAACACAGGTCATTTTTGTCATATCTGAGTGCTCCATGATTTGTATGATTTTTCGTCGGATGTGATGGTTGACGGTCTATCTGATAATGGCTGGTCTTCTATGCTGCAATCACAAGTGCGAAACCTCTGAAGCCGAGAACACACATTAATTTCATCCATTGTATTGTCCTCACAGACTGGCAACAAATTAATGTTGCTGAGTTGAGCTGTCCTCGTATTTGTAGAGAAATTCAATCACTGCACGTTTGCGTAAAAGGGTACCGTTGATCATCCATGGTGGTTTCCGGGCAGAAACAGGGGACAAAAACTAGGTATAGATTAGGTGGTAACGAACTAATGCTGCCATCTACAAACTTTCGGTTCTGTAGTGAGCAGGAAGGGGGCACTTGGGGCTGTTTTTTCCTACTGTGCATGCGCAAACAAACCACGCTCTCTTCACGTTGATTGGCTGACGCCGGTCACGTGACCACGCCCCCTTGGCCCCGCCCACCTGGCTTCGCCCACTAGCCACGTCCCCTGGCCACGCCCACTTGGCCACGCCCCCTGCCCACGTCCACTTGGCTCCCATGGTCTTTTACGACCTCCATTTTAGTGGTGTATCCATTCTCTTTTATGAGCACATGTTAGGGGTGTACTCGTTCTCTTTTATGAGCACATTATCCAACACCTATGTAACATAGCAAAGACTCGTTCCCTTTTAGTTTCCAACCCTTATTTTAACAGCAGAAATTACATAAGACTACGAATATGGCAGAACCCCTACTTTAACATGGCAGAAATTACACTGAGCGGAGAATACATCCACCCCTATTTAAACATAGCAGAACTAATAAAAGAGTATGACTTATTTTCCAACCCCTATTTTAACATAGCAGAGACTACGAAACATAACAGGGATGTATTCATTCCCTTTTATGAGCATTTTTTTCAACCCCTATTTTTAACTATAAACATAGCAGACAATGAATACCTATGTAACATGACCGATTACTAAATGTGGAAACACCACCTCGATATGTTGCTTCGTTTACGAGTGACTGGGGAGATTTTTTTATTGGTTTTAACCGTTTTCGAGATATGGGCCATTTTATGAAGTTTGGACAGTCAAATGAACTTAGAAAATATTTAGCTCATATCTTAGTCGTTTTTGTTTGGAGCCAATAGTAAATAGTTTTATTTTAGCCAATGAGATACTTGACTTGCAGATTTTTCTCCAATGAAAAAGAGTTTCATTTTAGCCAATCAGAGGAAAGCGGAGCAACTATATAAGGGCCGAGGTTCGAAGCTATTCTCAGTAAGTTATTCATCGGCTTGTAAAAAGTGAACATCGTGTGCAGAGTGAGAGAACATTGAGTGAATTTCGAGTGTGAATTAAGGGTAAGTATTTGTTAAACTATGTCAAAATTTTCATTGCTGATTTTTAAGTGTTCCTTATAGCCTCACCCGTGATTGATTATTTTTTTTTTGAAATATACTTTGTGTTGAATACGTTCATGAAAACCAGAGTTCGCTGCGATCAAAAATAACCGAAATATTGATTTTTAAAAATTTATGTATTTCTGAACTTTGTCAAAATTCAAGCGGGGTGATTTCTAAGTGTTCCTTGTAACTTGCCCTATGGTTGTCTGTTTGATGAAATATACGATGTTTTCGATCATGCAGATTACGAATATTCTGCCCTTTTTCCCCCAGAGTTAACAGTTTATGTGGGATACGCCTAATATGCGATTTTTGGCTGATTTTGCAATGTAAGATTTTTTTTCGATTTACAGGTTTAGAAAATATCACTGAAACGTTAGGAAGAATACGTTATTGAGAAAAACACTTTTTGGTGTTATATAGTGGGAACAGCCCCAATTACAGTAAAAGCATCAAACAGCGGAAAAATCGCTAATAATACTACTTATTTTACTACTAATAAAGTTACTTTTTGTTACAAACACCTGATTTATATACTATAGTACTCTAAGCAATAATAGTGCTTAATTTTTATGAGAGAGGAGTTTTGCAAAAATTTACAATAATTAATTATTATTAGTATAAGTTATTAGGAAAAAAGACATTTTATTTGGTATAGTTAGAAATTCCATTTACAAGAAAAATAAGGGACAGAGAGAGAGCGGCTTTGATCCAGTAGAAATTCTATAAGCATTGCTTTCAATATAGCGTAAACGTTATTACAGAAGACACTATTTGGATTTCTTAGTGATCTACAGTGAATGAATGTTGATTGTTGTAAAATAGTGAGCGTTAAGAATAATAGGTTATTAGAAAAAAACACTAATTGGCGTTCTATAGTTGGAACACCACAATTAAGATAAAACAGCAAGCATTAACGATAATACAACATTACTTGGTAATCTATAGTTGGAAGAGACCCCCTTATAGTAAAAAAAAACGCAAACATTAACGATTTTACAATATTCTAAAAAAATACTTGGTATTTTATAGTTAGCAAATATTAACGATTTTACAAAAAAATGGAGAGATTTAGTATAGTATCTGAATCACGTCAATATTATAGACAATTTAAAGATAATGAAAATTTACTGACAATTGAATTAACTCCTCCCCCAGAGGGAGAAACCCCCTTGAATGGGTAGAAAATGGTATTCGTGATTTGGTACAGTATGTAATGAGAGGTGTGCTCCCTCATCATCGTGTAGGGTTGACTTTCATAAATCAAAATCATCCCGATAAACCATTTTATTTGTCTTTTCGGACTGCTAATAATATGACTGCTGAAAATGTGTGGGGGGGCGTTAGAAAAAGTAATTCAATCAAATACATCATTCCTATATCAAAATCGTTTTATTCTTTATTTTCACCACGTCGAACTACCTATTGGTATGGGACGAGTGAAACAGAATTTCTCTGATATAAATGACTATATAAAACATAACAGAGGTATTATGGCTATTAAAAACCCTGATTATTATTGTCTGGGTCAAGCTCTGGTAGTTGCTATAGGTCTTATTGTGCATTAAGATAATAAAAGAAGAAAGAGATAGATATCGCCATCAATACTCAACAAATATGTTTAAAAAGGTATCTGAATTAAGTGAAAAGGCTGGTGTTAGCTTAGAGAATGGGGGAGGGATGCCGGAATTTTATAAAAAATCAGGCGTATTTATCGGCATATAAAATCACGGTGTATGACGGGTTGTCGGGCGAAACAAAATATCTTTTGAGGGTGACGGTCATGGTAAACGAATTAATTTACTATATATTAACAATCATTATAACGTCATCACTAATCTAACAGCGGCATTTTCATGCAGTTACTATTGCAAAGAATGTCAAAAAAAATTCCAAACTAAAGACAGGCATGCGGGGAAGTGTAAAGCTTTGTGTAATAAATGCCGGAATAGACCACCATGCACCATTACAGAAAGTGTAACATATTGCAGGGAATACAATAGATGCTTTTATGGGGCTCAGTACTACAAAAACCATAAGACGTCATTATGTGATATTCTGAAAGTGTGTCCTCAATGTCGTAAAGCATACGTGGTAAAAAAAAAGGCGGAATTCACATGTCTGTGGGGAAGTATTCTGGACAGGGTGTAATAATATGATGCCGTCAGGGTATTTATGTTACATTCAACCGTGCCGAACGCGTACTCCACAGAAATGGCTATTAGTGTTTTATGACATTGAGTGCCGCCTGGATAAAGAAGTAGCCGGCTGTATTTTTGAGCATGAGCCCAACCTGTTAGTTAGCCAACAGGTATGCTATTATTGTAGAAACAGTGCGAGTGAACGGTGTGGTGTATGCAGCAATAGAGAACGTGTATTTTATGGGGACAAATGCATTGTAAAGTTTTTAGATTATTTAGCACAAAAGCGTTCTGGAATAAACAAAATAGTCGCTGTAGCTCATAACGCAAAGGGGTATGACGGCCATTTTGTCTTACGCGCGATGATGATTGATAAAGAGTGGACGCCGCGAATAATTATGCGTGGGTGCAAAATTTTAGCGATAGAATATTTATATTTAAAATTTATTGATATTCTAAATTTCTTACCAATGCCTTTGTCCAAATTAAGCGACGCGTTCGATTTGCCCGTCTCGAAGGGTCATTTCCCTCATTTATTCAACAAAAGGCTAATGAGGAGTATAGGGGTGCTTTACCCAGCATTGAGTTTTACGATGTGGGGGACTTAAAAAAGAAACAAAAAGAGAAGTTTTTGCGTTGATATAATGAGGAAAAAGAAATACTTGGAGAGACGGGCTTCATTTTAAAAGAACAGCTCGTTAAATACTGTGTAAACGAAGTGAACGTGCTGCGCAATGCGTGCATAAAATTTATGAACGAATTTGAAGCTATACCAGGTGTCAACCCGTTCCTAGAAAGTATAAGCATTGCCAGCGCGTGCAATTTAATGTATAGAAAAAAGTTCTTGCGAACAGACACCATTGGTATTATCCCACATAGTGGGTACAGGCGGCGAGATAACCAATCTGTCGGTGCCGTTTAGTGGCTCGTGTACGAGGGCGACCGATTAAAAACACAAATCCAGCATTCTGGTAACGGACGAGAAGTTGTGGTGTGTGGTGGGTATAAAGTGGATGGTTATGCGCGCTATTATGGCGCAGAACATGTTTGGGAGTATCAGGGTTGTCTATTCCGAGAAAAGATTATGCGCATCAAACCTAGGAAACGAATTTCAAAGCTAGGGGTTAACAGCCTGTGGGGTAAGTTCGCACAAAGAGAAAACATGGAGCAAATCGCTATCATTAAAACTCCCGAGGAGTATTTCGATAAATTAACAAATCCGAATACTGAAGTTAAATCATGTATTCCAATCGGCGACAAAATCCGTGTGCTCAACTCGAGTGTTAATGAGAGCGTTATTGCTCCCGCTAAAAATATTAACGTGATAATCGCCACATACACCACGACACACGCATGCCTCGAGTTATTTCGTTATTTGGA
This sequence comes from Thermobia domestica, assembly GCF_964235325.1. Taxonomy (NCBI): domain Eukaryota; kingdom Metazoa; phylum Arthropoda; class Insecta; order Zygentoma; family Lepismatidae; genus Thermobia; species Thermobia domestica. The sequence goes on from NC_137459.1 coordinate 306,243,530, forward strand.
TTTACTTGGCAAGCGTGTGTTATATTATGATACCTACAGTATTATTTACACTCAATCGCCTGGTGAGCCACAGTTAAAAATAGGAGTGTATTTAGGGGAATGGAAGAATGAGTTGGCAGAATATGGTCCGGATGCATATATCGAAGAATTTTGTGCTGGTGGTCCCATATGTTACGGCTATTCCGTTGTTAACACTCTTAATGGTAAAACAAAGACAATGTTTAAAATCAAGGGAATCACACTGAATAATAAAACATTAAAATATGTTAACTTTGAACAGCTGAAAGATATGATTTTAAATAAATCACCTTCTATTAGCGTTCCTCTCGGTCGACAAATTGTACGTACTAAAGATTATAAATTGATTACTAAGCCGCAGGCGCATGAAATCTATCAGGTTACTGCTAGCAAAAGAAAACGAATAGAAAATTTTGACCCACTTCCATACGGGTATAAAAGAAAACGAATAGGGTAAATACAGTATTAGTAGAAACGAAAGTTTTTTAATTAAGTAGAGAGAGAGTGTGTGTGTGTGTGGTGAGTAAAAATGGACAATCAAAATTAAAATCATTATTATTATTTTAATGAAATCGAGGTATGTGTTGGTCTAACATACAATGATGGGGGATAATTTTCTGTTATTATCACTTTACATAATTACTATGATCATATTATTTATATATTAAAAACTACTTTAATGCTGTTACAAATTCTTCATTGCCTACACAATTTTCCCGTAGTGAAAATTATGAAATATCATTGTTAGATACTCTTAAAGGTGTTCGTCAGTGTTTTATTCTCTCGTCAGATGACGATAGTAATGGTCAGGTAAATTTTTGTGTTTATACATGGAGAAAACTCCAGCTTTATTTGCCATGCATTCTGCAGGCCATAATTACTTGTTCTCAATTAGGTAAAGATGTAACAAAGTATGCTCAAACATGTCTGAAAGAGAGTACTAGTACCATTCCAGAATTTACTACTACTACTACCAGTCTACCGTCTGAACGTATTGCACTAGAAGTATTCACATTTTTGAATCGTAATACTAATAATATGTTATTATATTCATAATTATTTTGTGGTGTATTAGAATATAGAGTTCCAACATCCATTTACTTGTATTATAGCTGGTCCCACTGGGTGTGGTAAATCATATTTTGTAAAAGAGCTTTTAAAACATTATGCCGAAAAATGGAAAAAATATAGTATGGTGTTATGGTAAGTGGGAACCTCTGTATGAAACTCTATCCTCAGGTTGTACATTTAAAGAAGGGGTCCCCAAGATAGATGATTTTTCAGCACAAGCTGGCCCACATCTTGTAATTATTGATGATTTAATGCGAGAGTGTGATACACGAATTCTTGACTTTTTTACGAAAGGTAGCCACCACCGAAATTTAAGTGCTATTTTTATAACGCAAAATATTTTTCACCAAGCTAAAGGTATGCGAGACATATCATTAAATTGCCATTATATAATATGTTTTGAAAACCCCAGACACCAGGCTCAAATTAATTATCTAACACGCCAATTATATCCTGGTAACACAAAATTTGTGCAGGAGGCCTATCAGGACGCAACTCAAAATCCTCATAGTTATTTGTTTTTTTTTTATTTAAAACAGGGCACTCCCGACGAGCATCGTGTTCGAACAAAAATTTTCCCCTCAGACTCTTACAATTATGTTTATGTACCAGTAAAAAAATAATCTCAATAACTTTTATATTTTAATACTCAATTTTAGTATAATAGGTACAAATAAATAAAATAACGATTAGCAAAGAGAGTGCGCATTTACTAACACTTTTAGCAAAGGCAAAACCTAAAGTACGCAAAGCAATTTTACAAAATGCTGATCCTGAATTAATTCGCTCTATTTGTGAATGTTCCTATAACATATTACTAGGAAATGTTCCGTTAAATAAGAAAGAGAAAAATAAATTAAAAAGATATAAAAAGGAATTGAGGTATTTAGTGAAAAAAGGCCCATCATTAAAACAAAAGAAAAAGGAATAATTGTACAAAAAGGTGGGTTTCTTACTGCATTGCTTGCACCTATTATTGGAGGTATACTATCTAGTTTAATTATATAATTATGCAGCATGCACAAAAACTTGTTTTAATTTCGCCGGAAAAAGTGCACCAATATCAAACTATATCTAATTTAGATGATGAGATGAAAAAATATTTTAAATAATAAAAATATGAATGTTGAAGAAAAATGGATACGATATAAAGAGGTGTTACAAAAATATTTACACATTGTACAAAAACCTACTGCAACAACATCAACTAGTGTTGGTACTAAGGAGGAGGAGGACGAGGAGGAGGAGGATGAAATACCATCTACTCTACCCGAAAATTGTCTGCGTAAAGCAAGACCTTTATTACGTAAATTAAAACAAAAATCCAACATTCATTGGGATGACAATGGTTATGTTAATATTTATAATAAATTAATTCCTGGTGCTAATATAGTAGATCTAATAGCAGATTTTGTTAGGTGTCGCAAGAAAAATAATCCCCCTACAGGTTGGGAACCCTTTTGCTGTACTGTTAGCAAAATTCAATATACCTTTAGAGTATATAGGTAACCCACAGCGTATAGAATATATTCGTAAGCTGACATCATCTGCCGCTGCTGCTGCTGCTGATCCAAAACAAGAAGAAGAAGAAGAAGAAGAGCCACAAAGTAAACGTAAAGTTGTCAACAGATGGCGTGATTATAAAATATGAAGAAGCTGGCCAATATTTATTATAACCCTTCACACCCTGCCTCGTTTTCAACTGCTACGACATTATGGAGAGCTGTGAAAAAATCAATTCCTTTACACAAGGCGCAACAGTGGGTAAAAGAACAGCCGACTTATACACCGCATAAGCCAGTATGTAAAAAAGTTTCCACGTAATCCCTATTTAGTGTTCAATATTGACAATTAGTGGCAAGCTGATTTAAACGATATGCAAAGTCTGCAGAAGTATAATGATGGTTACAGGTATATTTTAACAGTGATTGATTTGTTTAGTCGTTATGCATGGGCTGCACCTGTACGTACAAAAACTGGTGAAAACATAAAATCATTTAAGCAAATATTTCCGTCTACCCGTCGTAGACCCTTACGTCTACAAAGAGATAAAGGTACAGAGTTTGTTAATAAACCACTACAGTTATACTTAAAAAAGCAAAGTATTAAATTCTTCACAACACTAAACTCCGATATTAAGGCAAGTGTAGTGGAACGTTTTAATCGAACTCTTAAAAACGAATGTGGAAATATTTTACAGCAAAGAAGACTTACCGATACATAGATGTGCTATCGAAACTTGTTCAGGCATATAATTCTAGACCACATAGAGCTCGTCAATTACCACCCGCCAGTGTGAACCAAGACACTTTTAAACAAGTTTGCAATAAATTAATAAAACCGATGCCTCATACTAACATTTTAAAATATAAAAAAGTTGATACTGTACGCATTGCTAAAGCAAAACGGCATTTTGAAAAAGGGTACAAAGAAAAGTGGACCGTAGAAATATTTAAAATAAAACAGGTGATACATAAGGAAAAGAAAGTGGTTTATGTGCTAGAGGATTTAAATGGTGAAGTAATTGATGGTACATTTTACGAAGAAGAATTACAAGGAGTGCCTCTGCCTAAAGTTAACCCTTAAGTACTATGGACGAAAATAATCACTTAACTACTATGGAACGGTCTGTCAGACCGCATTGTTGTTTCACATTTTCTGAATCGTAGTTTTATTGAATATTTTTTAAAATGCTATCCTACATATCTTAGTTGCTTATAGAAAAATAAAACATAGTAATTTCACGATGTAAAAAATGCTTTATATTTTTTAAACAATGAGAAAGAAAACAGAGTCAAAATTTGCAACAATGCTTTCATTGTTATTCTAAAATTGTAATTGTTGAAATATTCATTTTTTTCCCGTTACTATGTAGTCAAAGTAACACTAATTTAAAGTACAGTGTTCTTATAGATACACTGAGAATAAAAAATACAGTAAAAACGGAGAAAAAACATGAAATTTTAGCTTTGTAAAACTTACAAGAAAGTACTGTTATAGTTGTACTGTTACATTTTTTGTAGTGAAACGGTAATGAATAAAATTTATTTTTAGTTCTTATATGATGCCGAAAGTAAAGAAAATACCTTTTGCCGGTAAAGAAAGTATCACACTAACTTTTCTGACAGCATGCAATTTCTTGAGGTAGACACTTACATCATTTTTTTCTGCACAACAAGGAAATTGGTACCGCGGCCAACACCGCTGATACGAATATCTTTCCTTTCCGCTTACAATTCAAGTGTATAGAAGACTATGTTTTCCTCTTCAACTTCTTGTGCGCGATGGTGGGAAACTCATTTTCAAAGCCTTAGTATGCTCTTGATGGAAAAACTCAGTTCTCGTGGCAGATGCCCAATGAACAATCTACGTTCTATGTGAGCCCTTACAAGTCGTTTTGCCAACGTTTTCATGAAATCAAGTATTGTCATCACTGCGGACTTCGCGTAGACTTGATGCAAGACATACGCAGTGACATCACACGCAACATCCACCAGCATAAAGAAAATTGTCAATGGCTCGTCTTGTTCGACGACTTGATGTGCAATCTGTACATTTTTTGTCTCGAGTATCCATTCCGCCTTTGCACATGTTAAAAAATATGATTATTTTAGGTTTGCCAGTCTCTGGGTCATTATTTGATATGTGGTGCAAGCCATGGGCGGCGATTAGGGGGGGCAAAGGGGGGCAGTTGCCTCCCCACTTTTTTGAAGCTACTAATTAATGTGTACAGTTTCATTTGGAAATGTAAAGTTTTTGTATGTATTAATTTTTCATAGAAAAAATGGTATCATATAATATTATATTTGCCGTTATGTGAGTACGTACTGGTTGTCTTCCCGTCGAATTAAGAAATCTACAGGAATTGTGCTTTAATTGTCATGGAATATAGCCACAAAATTAACCTATTGGAGCACAATTCCAGCAAATTTACACTTCTCTTTACAAGGGTTCGATACGTAAGTCATCTGCTTTGAAATTAATTGAGAGAACATTTCTCACAAAAACAAGTCTTTCACAAGTTATTCTTTAATTGCACAAAATTACTATGATTAATAATATCCTTTTTGTTTATTTATTTTGCAAATTTGTTATTAAATAATCTGATCATACAATTTTCCAGACAAAGTATTAAGATGTTCATGAACAAGAAATCAAATATCTTCTTACATCTTTGTTGTTTAGGAGTACAAAGGGCTAGTAACTACTTATGTTACTCTTGTCAATTTATTTATACTCGTAAAATATGAAATACGATGTACAGTATTTTAACCTAAAAAGATAATATCCTATTAGTTATACAACCAAGGAAACTACGATTGATATACAAATATTCAGATCATGTCTTGCCCCCCCACTTTTAACGTCCAATCGCCGCCACTGGTGCAAGCCGTGCCACACAGTAAGACACAAAACTGCTGATAATCAGTAGATAACGAAAGACAACTGAACAGAAAAATACTCACGTAACTACTATAGTACGTCTGTGAGACCGCTCGACCCCTCCAGCGCCGCGCACAGGGGATCAATTATAACACGAACTTCACAACACGTAACCATTTGCTAGACAGGAAGGTAGACGAAAAGATCCACTTGTAGTAGTGAGACTGTGGAAGATATAATAATACGAAAAGTCGCAGCGGTCTAACAGACGGTCCATAGTACTTACGGGTTAATGAAATAGACGAAATTTTAGAAGTTAAAGGTAAACGTGTACTTGTTCGTTGGCGGCGATACCCCCTTCCTTTAATTCATGAAATCCTGTGTCACATTTAAAAAACATTTAGCCACAATACAATATTATAAATTAATGTTATATTTGTGTAATTATGAAAAACATAATAAATGATCCATACTTTAAATACTATACGCATCAAGCAGGAGCTGGTTATAACGTGTATAGGGGTGCGCCATATCAAGAAGGATATGGTATTGGAAGTTTTTTAGGTGATATATTTCGAAGTGTATTTCCATTAATTAAACAAGGTGCCAAAACTGTTGGTAAAGAATTGTTACGTACAGGAATTAATGTAGCTGGAGATCTATTAGGTGATAATAGACCAATTGACGAAGCTTTAACATCACGTTGGCAAGGAGCTAAAAATAATTTAAAAACTAAAGCTCAAAATAAAATAAATCAAGTATTGGAAGGATCAGGCAGGAGAAGAAAAGTTCATTTTGCACAGACTGGTGGTAAAGAGAGAGAGAGAGTGATATTTTTGATTAATATGGAAAAGAGTACTAGCTTTTATCTTACCTTACCGAGTAACAATTCTATGGAGTATTTTTCACAAAATACTTTGTCATGTTATACTACCAAACTATATCATCCATTGGTGCTAAAAAAAGGTGAGTGGGAGACAGCAGTTGTTGAAGTACATTTTACAAATTCATTTCAGAATGTTTCCAAATATACTAGTAATACTTATTACCGTCTCATGAATACAAAATGCTGGAACATAACTAAAATCTTACCAGGACACTATTATAATGCTGATGATATTCTATCTCAAATTAATCATAAAAGTGATATATTAAATTTATAATTAAAAATTAAAGCATCAGTAAAACAAATTGAAGTCAGTAGAGTAAGAAAAGATCAGGAGAAGCTTATAGAAGTAGGTCTATCCTGAACTAGCCAGAATACTAGGTTTTGATCATATACAACAAGAAGATATTGCAGTTGTGCATCATGCTCGTTATCCACCTGATTTACAAAAATCGCTACCTCGGCTTATGTATATTTACAGTGATATTGTAGAACCACAAATGGTAGGCGATACTATAGCTCCATTGTTACGTATTATAAATACAAATATTACAGAGTATGGTATTAATAATGTACATATTTTTGACAATCCTCATTATGTCCCCGTGCAACGTAAACAATTTGATCAAATTATTATTGATTTAAGAGATAGTACAGGTAATCCACTTCCTTTCCAACATGGGTATGTGTAAAATTACATTTTCGCAAACGTAATACGGTATTGGAAATTTTAACTTGTGTGAATATTAATAGTAAGAAAAAATGCAGTGTGAGTGTATGAAATTAGAATTAGATTTATTTGTGGGTTTACCCACGCAAACTAGTATTATAGGTAATAAAATAGTTCCATATAAGCCTGTGGCTTCAATATCTGATAATGCACCAATAGAATTTGTTGTCCTCGGTCATGGGGATGACTATATGGACTTACCGCCCAAAATGTTATATACTAAAGGTAAAATTACTAAATCAGATGGTTCTAATTTAACTTCTGCCGATAAGAAAATTGGTCCTGTAAATGATTTTCTCTATGCAATGTTCAGTGAAGTGCAATTATATTTAAATAATCAACTTATTTCCTACTCTTCACATACATATCCATATCGATCGTATATTGAAAAACTACTAAATTATAATGCTAATGCTAAATCAACGCATCTTCAAACATCAATGTGGTTTAAAGATACTGCAGGGCATATGGACAGTGTGGCCGATAGTAATGTAGGATTTAAACAACATTTTCTTCTCACTACTTTAAGTCAGTCATTTGAATTATTGAGTTATATTCATGCTGATATTTTCAATCAGGAGAAATTTTTACTGAATGGTGTACAACTGCGTATTAAACTAATTCCAGCTAAACCTACATTTTGTCTATTGGGTGACACAGATGCTGATGGAAAGGTTGTAATTACAGATGCAACATTGCTTGTGAAAAAGGTTGATGTATCACCAGCAGTTAAAATAGCACAAAATAAAGTATTACAAAATCTTAAATTTAGAATTAAATATCCTCTAACAAAAGTGCAGGTGAAGACAGAAACTCTGCCACAAGGAATTATGGATAGTACACTCCCTGATCTATTTTCCGGCATAGTGCAAAACGTATTATTATTGGTTTTGTTACTAATGCTGCTTTCAATGGTACTTATCAAACAAATCCGTTCAATTTTCAACATTTTAGTATGTCGTTTTTTACACTGTATGTTGATGGAACGCCTGTGCCATCCAAACTAAAACAACCTGATTTTTATAATACGCTATATATACAAGCATATTCTACGTTATTTACAGGTTCAGGTATTTATTATTCTAATCAAGGTAATGATAATTCACTTGCCGAATATCCTAATGGTTATACTCTACTGGTGTTTGATTTAACTCCCGATTCTAGCGCAAGTGCTGCATTCCATACTAGTCCACAACGGCAAGGAAGTGTACGTTTAGAGGTTCATTTTAAAGAAGCACTGCCGTCTCCTGTAACAGCAATTATTTATGGTGAATTTTCTTCAGAATTAGAAATTGATTTCCAGAGAAAAATATATATTAATTAAAAAAATGTTAAATACAATTGAACTTTATAAGGCACTACAACAAAATTTACCTAAAGATCATTTTATTGGTGTATATGCTGCACATGAGCTACCGCTGTTTATTCATACATTTTCAGCCGCCATAGTTATAAATACTGATTCTAGTGATAAGCCTGGTCAACATTGGGTTGCTGTTTATATATCTAATATGTGTGTGGGAGAGTATTTCGATAGTTATGGTATACCTCCCTATATACAACATCATATAAGGTTTTTAAAACGAAACTGTCTGTATTATACATGGAATAATAGACGTATTCAAGGTGATTTATCTCAATTTTGTGAACATTACTGTTTTCTATATCTAGCATGTCGTGCGTCTGGTTATTCACTGCGCGATTTCTTAAACAAATTCTCACTCACCACTATTGATGCTAATGATATTATGCTTTATTCATTTATGAGAGTATGATCATGACGATGTTATTTTTAAAATCCGCCATTGTCAGTCCCAAGCCCTGGATGAGAAAGGAGGAGGGTTGGGGTTGCTACCCCCGTAAAAGAAAATAATCTCTGTTATGTTCAAATAGAGGTGGATAATGTGGAACGAATACATCCTTGCTATGTTACGTAGTCTTATGCTCTGCTATGTGTTTGTAGTCTCTGCTATGGGGTTGAAAAAGTGATCATAAAAGAGAACGAATCCGCCCCTACATTGTTACGTAGTCTTATGTATTATCTGCTCTGCTATGTGCACAGAGTCTTATGTAATTTCTGCTATGTTAAAATATGGGTTGAGAAAAGTGTTCATAAAAAGGGAACGAATACATCCCTGCTATGTTTCGTAGTCTTATGTATTATCTGCTCTGCCATGTGTTCGTAGTCTCCATGTATTCTCTGCTATGGTAAAATGTTCAAATAGAGGTAGAAAAAGTGATCATAAAAGAGAACGAATACACCCCTAAAAATGCTCATAAAAGGAAACGAATACATCCCTGCTATGTTACGTAGTCTTATGTATTATCTGCTCTGCCATGTGTTCGTAGTCTCCATGTATTCTCTGCTATGGTAAAATGTTGACATAGGGGTTGAAAACGAATACATCTCTGCTATGTTACGTAGTCTTATGTATTATCTGCTCTAATATGTGTTCGTAGTCTCCACTGCTATGGTAAAATAAGGGGTGGTGGCATGTTCGAAAACCCCCATATCCCAAGTTTGACATAGGTGCGCAGTAGGTCATAAAGGGGAACGAGTACACACCCTAAAAAGTGCTCATAAGAGGGAACAAATACACTCCTAAAATGGAGGTCGTAAAAGACCCTGGGTGGACGGTTCAAGGTGTTCGATTTCCCACGCGTGGGCGTGGCCAAAGTGGGCGTGGTCAGGGGGCGTGGCCATAGGGTGGCCAAGGAGGTGTGGTCACGTGACCAGCGCCAGCCAATCCTCGTGAAGGAGGCGTGGCTTGTTTGCGCATGCGCAATAGGAAAAAACAGCCCCAAGTGCTCCCTCCCTACTGTAGTGCTTACTATTGCCGAACTAGTATATTGTGCTTTACATTCTGACCAATCTTTCTATTTGCAACTTCATTAGATATCAGTCCATCTCTAGGAGAAAAAAATATGAGCAACGTTATAATACCTTTAGACTTATCTTCATTCTCGTTGAAAAATTTACTTTGCAACTCTCGATATAATATATGTGCCAAAACTGGTTAGTAGGTTGCTCGGAGTTTAGTGTCCCTTTTAGAGCCGATGTTATGTGATACGTGAACCTGCAGTTTAAGGCGTACTCTAAATAATCGAAATCAGTTCAAATTTCAAATCTTTTCTATCGGAATACGAATCCAGGACCTCGTACACAAAAGAAAAGGGCATGTACCAAATTTACATAATCTTGAGGTTGTAAACCAAGTTACTACCCATTTATAGGAATACATATATCCCTTATTTGAGATTTTATTATCAAAACAGGATGAACACATCCTGCATCTTACCCGGAGATTTCCAGCTACATTTCAGTACAACTCTATACTAAAAGTGCTTAGAAAACGTTACAATAAAATTATTCAGTGTTGGCGAGCTAATTGTCAGACTAATGCACAAACTTAATAGGACGATTACGTCGGTCACTCAATCTACAAATGAAGGAATAAAAAAGAGTATGAGATAACGACCGGCCGGCTCCCATATATGAAACTCGTACGTTTAAATTGGGCGGCAATTTTCGAGGGCAGCAAAATCCACCATAACTATATTATTTAAAATAAATATTTCTTGGCGGAAAAGATTTCATTATCATACTACTTAAATTTACTAAACTGACCTTCTACTAGACTGTTAAAGCAAATGGTCAAAACCACCCCAACATGAATTGCTTGATTGTTGTCAAATACAAGAACTCAATTCTCGAACAGAACAAACGCCTGCCCATTTAGTTAATCATCACAGTTTTGATATGAAATCTAGTCTTGTCTTTGTCACAAATAAGTTTTTTTTTATTATTGAAGGGGGAAACAAGTTTTTTTTGACACATCGTAGCCTTAGTTTGACAAGGTTCTAACTGACATTTTTGTCAAAATTGATTTATATATAGTACGTAACACTAGAAATTAGGCTTTATTCAAATGTATGACTCTTATTTTTGTAACTTGAAAAGTAGATGGTCTACTAACTTGACAAGGTTCTAACTGCTTCTTACTCCAATATAGTATTCAGTTTAACACGCAACTTGTAACACCCCCATCCGCAGCCTATCGGACTAGGTGGGGAAACACCAATCCAAACATAGCCGCAGAAGAGGCTTTACTCGAAGAAACAACCAGAAAGCGCAACTGTTATTTTTAATTCGGAAATCCAGAGGTTATATCAACACACAAATTAGTATCAATTAGAGTATATGAACAAATGACAACTCAACACTTCCAGGACAAAAATATTTATTACAATAAATTCCAGTAATTGTGATTTTCAGATTGTGAAGTCACATCTGGATCCCATCAAATCTTATATACATGTAGTCGCACGAAAGAAATTAATTTCAAGAAAATAATTTTAATTTTATAAAAGTATCACCTAATTTGTCAAAATCTTTTAATTCATGCATTAATAACATACTCCAGGCCAGTCAAAGACCTTTCTTGTTTGACAAAATTATCCTTTCCTTTTCTTTGAAAAACTAATTCGCACATTCATTCAATATTAAATGATGATTTCCTTTACATTGTTTTCGCCATAATTAATCGGGAAATAGTTTGCAGCTAAAATATCATTTTAACTAAATTACGCGATATAGCCCGCAAATTAAGAGTTATGATAAAAATACTATCTCAAACGCAATTTCACTCGCACTCAATCTAGAACAATTCAAATTAGAAAAACTATCTGTCTCAAACAGGTGAAAAAAATTAATCTTAAACAACTCAAACACCTCGAACAATAGATACTTTTTGGAAAAATAAATTCTCACGTTCAGTATATTCGCTTCAGAATTACAATTAGCAGGAACTTTAATTCTAAATCAACTAATCCAAGTCAGGAACTTAAACCTGAAAAGAAAACAAAAAATAATATACACATTTCCAAGGTTTTAGGTACAAGCCCGCCACCTTTTCTCCCCTGGATTTACCGAGTGTGATCGCGTTAATTCTTGTAATGCAATTCTCGTTAATTCTAACAAAATGGAAGCCGAAAACACGGCCCACATTAACAAATAATTGACACAGACAAGACAAACTACTAGTAAAATTGAAAATTAACTCATCTTTGAATTGCCACCTTGTTATCTTTAATTTTTGGACTTCTCCAGCTCTCAACTGTCTCGGACTCAATAATAAAACAAGAATAATCCAATATATAGTGAGGACTTGCTTAGATTTTTAGTTTAAATGATCCCAAATTGAATCAGTAGCAGAATGAGAAAGTGGGACGTGCATCCACAATTTCCCACATTCAAAAAATAAGGAATAACTCTTAAAACACCACAATTCTGATATTCTAAGTAGTGCCAAAACACTTTTCTTTCCTTTAACTTTTAATTAGTAACAGAGAGAGCTAAGCCAAGTCTGCCTTCTAGTTTTTTACCAACTTTTCAACCAACACTAGATCCACATAGTCTTGAAAAATAACCAAACACACGTAATACCGCACCAAATTTAATGTAAGAATTATCACAATCTTCACCTAAAAGGACTATCTTTATTTCACAGCAGTTATCACACACACTTCTGCGGGCAATGACTTCAACTATAAGAAAATCAAAACGAAACCTAAACGTCCTTTTCGATTCTATTCCCATTCAAACAGCGGCACAATCCATATGTTCCTCGATCGAATATTTCTCCTCAAGTCAGCTTGCCGAGGCAAGCTGATTGCGGTCGTAAGGCTCTGACCATGCGCAAACGCCTACCAGCGCATAAGCCAAGACCTTGAGGCTCTTGATTCTAAATTGAAAGGAAATCTTCTTACAAGCGATATTTCTTCCTCTTTCTCCTATTTTTAAAAAGTAACCTTTTTAAGATTAGTTTTTGTCTCCTTCTTCAATATATATATATATATATATATATATATATATATATATATATAATTAGATACATCAATACAATTAAAAAATATTCCATCTTAGATTTAATTTATTTTTTTCCTGTTAACTTGTAACGGGTACGTTAAAAACTCGCCGCCCTAGAGAGAAAAATTCTTATCCCAAGAATTTTTGACATCATCATTTTCTTCTTGGCCAGCTAGGGAACATAAAAATATAATGAAAATATATACATTTTAACAAGACATATAAACTATAATCTTACTTTAAAATAATTTTCAAATGAATAACAATTTAACTATATATAACAAACAACGTTAAATATACTAAAATATCTTCAAATTAGTTTATATTTAATTCAAACTTCAATCATTCAACGAAAACTTTACATATATATATATATATATATATATATATATATATATATATATATATATATATATATATATATATATATATATATATATATATATTCACAATTTTTTATTTCACTGTTTTTATTTCACTATGACCATAGTAAAATTTAATTTTCACTAATATTTAATAGTTTCAAATTTAATAACACTAACTATATTAAATTTATAAATATGCATAATTAATAACTTATTGAGAGAAACTGCAATTATATTCAGCAAGAAGACAATTCAATTTTAAGGATTAAGCAAGGACTTTTCTAAGGACTTTGATTCTCGTCTTCAACTCTATCTGGGGCTCTTCTAACTCTCTAAACTTTACTTCTGACACATGGGATCGACGGTAAGATTCTGGTGCGTCATTTTCATCAGAAACAAGTATCGTATTTGAAGTTAGAAAACTCCTTACCACAAACAGGCTATATCATTTATATGCTAAGGACTTTGCGATTTCCTCCTTTAATGAAGACTTTACATGAGTCTTTAGTAGTACCCTATCATCAATATTGAAATTTACTGGGTTTCTTCTTTTCAGCATCAACTTCCGCCTTTTACTCCAGCTCTTCTCCATATTTACAATTGCATTATTCCACAATTCAGCAGATGACTTAACTCCATAATCTGAACTTACGATGTTCCATCGGTTATCTAATGGTGTTAAATAAGGATGTCCGTAAAACAATCTGATTGGACACATCTACAGCCCCTTATGTTCACTAATATTCAAGGTAAGTTGTAATTGAGGAATAAGGTTGGACCACAGATGTTGTTTCTTCGATATATAGGCACGTACTGCCGCTTTTAAGATCTTCATGAATCTCTCCGCTGCATTTCCTCCCGGATGATAAGGACTGAGTCTAACGCGGCGAATTCCCAATCCAGGCAGAAATGTTTTAATGTTTTTGATACAAAGATGGATGCATTATCTGTCGATATGGCCTCCGGAAAACCTAACAGACTGAAAATTTCCATCATTTTATTTGCTACCACAGTCGAATTGATATTCTTCAACTTTTTCAATGCAACGAAGAGACTGGCATTATCTACCCCAATCAAAATGAACTTATATCCCTTAGAGTTTGGGAGAGGACCTACTATATCGAACATCAAATGTGCGTTAATCCTTTTGCTGAATTCGGAAGCCAGATGTCCCATCTTCTTTTGATTAATTTCTTTCGTTTTTGGCAAATATCACATGTTGGTACATAGTCTCTAACGTCGTCTTTCATTTTCTCCCATGTAAACTTCCTCGTTAGCTTTTTTAACGTTTTATAGTTACCAGAATGACCTTCCACTAATCTGTTATCATGATGATATTCAATTAAAACTTTCCGTAGTTTTCTAGAATCACTATTTTAAACGGATTCATAACAGAGTTTGTTTTCTTCAGAAGTGTTTTGTTATTCAGAAGGTATCCTGAAATACTTTCTCCACGCTCTAATTTCTCTATTATCTCATTCAGCTCGATGTCCTCCTGCTGCAACTTACCTATTGAATCTTCTACCAAAGGAAGCTTCCATATACTAGCTATTTTCATGTTGTTTTTAAAAGCAGCTATTCCTACAGGTCCTTCAAAAACATCAAACTCAAACGGATCATAAATATTGGTCAAAAAGTCCGCAAATGTGTTGTCCGCTGATCTGACATGTTTGATCTTGAAATTGAACTGACGCAATATTTCCACTAATGAACTCTATAATAATAAATATTACTCTTTAATAATAAATATTACTCTTTAATAATAAATATTACTAGTACTTGGTCCTTTCGTACTAAAGCACTACTTCAAGTTAAAGGATAGAAACCGATCTAGCTCACGCCGATCTGAACTCAGATCATGTAAGATTTTAAAGGTTGAACAGACCTATATTCTAAGCTTCTGCACCTAGATAAAATCTTAATACAACATCGAGGTCTCAATCTCTTTTGTTGGTTTGAGCTCTCAAAAAGAATTACGCTCTTATCCCTGAGGTAACCTAGTCTAAGAATCACTAATAAAGGACTACAAAAATACTAAAAAGTAAATATTATACAAAAAGAGTTTATATATCTTTTCTTCGCCCCAACGCAATACATAAATAACAAATGTATTCATTACCAATCATAAAAATCATTATTTAAATATAAAGATCTACAGGGTTTTATCGTCCTCTTAAAACATTTAAGCCCTTTCACTCAAAAGTAAAATTCATCATCAGAAATAAAGATAGTCTCCCACTCGTCCAACTTTTCATACAAGCCCACAATTAAAGGACTAATGATTATGCTATCTTCGCACGGTCAAGATACCACGGCCGTTTAACCCCTCAGTGGGCAGGACAGACCTTATAACAAAAGGACATGTTTTTGATAAACAGGCGGAGAAAAACTTGCCGACTTCCTTTAGTCATTCTCTCTTATATACTAAAAACACCGTTATTTATTACTTTGGGTAATTTTAAGTAAAAGCACAATAATAAATTAAATGTAATTAAAATATAATTATGCAACTCAAATAAGTTATAACAAAATTCTAATCGATAGCTACCTCTTTTCATTTAATATAAAATCACATTATAAATAACAAAAAAGTAAAGAGCAAATCCCCCTTACTATTACTTACGACAAAATTACAACAGAATTAAATCCTTAATAACCTAATCGCAGCTGAATTAAATTCAATTCTTGTAAAACCAGAGATATAATGGAAACAGAAAAACATTTCACTACTAAAATAAAATTAGTAAATAATATGCCACTTATAATACCATATCGTTTTAGCTCTTTCCATTTCGGGAAATAATTATATAATTATATCATTTAGTGTTCCCTGATACAAAAGATACATCATCTTATGTTTTCTTCCTCAAAAACAACTTTCACTTATTTAAACATTCCCTCACAGTACTAATAAACTATAATCCCAGTAAATTAATTCTATACCCTATACCATAACACCAGTCAAGTTGATTCGCCTAATAGTAATATTAATAATTATCTCCTTCAATCAAAATAATCTGAATCGCACAGAAACCTCGTCGGTGTAAACGAATAGCTCAACTAACAAGCTCTATTTTGCAATAGCCAACCTAGGCACACCTTTCGGTACACCCACTATATTACGACTTATCTCACCTAAATAAATGAGAGCGACGGGCGATGTGTACATATTCTAGCGCCTTACTCACGTTAGTAACAGAACTAACATTACATTCAAATCCACCTTCATTTAAATAATTTCGTAATCGCTGGACTATTGATGTTTTACACTTAATGGGCAGTGCTCATGCACCCATCAAGCTAATCTATCATTCAGGTATGGCATCTGTCAAATCCTCACTTTCACCACGTATATCACTCCGTTGCGACAAAGCCAACTGGCCACAATATCGTACGTATCTCGAAAACACCTTGGCCGATTCCGACGCTCCTACTACACAAGACGAACTTTCACATCAGGTCAATATCATAACCACTTCCATTCAAAAGGCATCTGCACTTTATATCCCTCAATCCGAATCAATCCAAAACTACCACCACAGTATTTATACATATTAACGTGTCGCTAATTCCCATTTATCAATAGCTTTCTTTATACATTCACGGTCCACATTTTGGCTATTACAAGAACAGTCTCAACTCCAAAATCTTGATGATGATGATGGTGATGATGCCGGGGTGTCTAAAACTGTTAGCACTGGTGAATCTATTGCGTCAATATCATATTCTTCATCTGAAGATGATGATTCATATAATTCTGTTTCAGCATCAGATAATGATGCTTCAATATTAATATCGCAGTGATCCTTCTTCTCATACGATTGCATTGTGTATCTTTATATATATATATTCTCTCGTAACCTGTATTTAAAGTACTTTCATACCCATCACGTGTTCACATCATGTACAATCAACAAATTTCTCTAATAATCACATGATGCTTAGTCATGCATCAACGGTTAAAATTACTCATCGTGGCGTAGTCACATGATATTTCATCATATATCAACGTTCAGCAAGTGTATCTAATCGTACAAAGGTCAGTTCATCCGGGTTTCCGAAGGGCGCGAAAACCTCAGTTAGTCTTCAACCTACGAACAAGAAGTATGTGCTGCAAACATGTTCTCCGTCTTTAGTACGGGCACCAAGTATGGCTGGACATACAAAATAATGCAATAAAATAAAATAAAGTTATTTTCCTTTTTTCCTATTAAAGGGTTTCACATAAATATAATTTCATATTTAAAAAAAATCATTAAAGAGGATGATGATGGGGAAGGGTTCTATAGCTGGGATCACACTAATTTTAATTTTTAACAACACGCTTCTAATGAAGCGAACCAATTAATAATCAGGGGGTTATAGGCGGGTGCCTGCAGGGTCCTGGGGGGCTTGAGGAGGATGAGGGGAAGGGAAAAGTTTTCGAATATATTATACATATAATATAATTACATTTTATTACATCAGAATCATAGATTCTTTGGCAGGGTGTCCCTAAAAGACCATGGCCCCTATACAGGGTCATGGAAGGAGCCATTCTTTGGGTCCTAATAACGTCAAAAGCAGGGGCCATTTGCAGGTGCCATGCGGTAGGGAGCATCCACTGTGTCCTTCGTAGTGGTCATTCACCCTTTCTCCTTTCCTAACATTATTTCCTCATCTATCATTGTGAAACACATCATGTGCTCTTTATCATTATCTTAATTAAATATATACCTAATCTTATCAAAAATAAATAGATAGCGGCTTCCTTTGCCGTGTAGAATCCTATAGCATTCTACTAAACTACTTTTCATCACACAATGAAGCTGACACTTTTTGTCAGAAATAAAACAATTACACCTATAAGTTCAGAGAATAGTTATAGAAACAACTAAAAGCACCTTTCCTATAGTACATCATAGAATATATACAAGATGATTCTTTTAAAACTCACGGATTTCATTTGTTTCTAGAATTTCTAACTGAAGTCCGATTTTCATGCGGTTTGTGGCAAATGTTCAAGAAACGTTGGGAAATTTATGAAACTATGTTTACTGGTTTAAATTCATTTGCGGTAATATCGGCCATGCCTATAGAAAAACAGCAAATATTCGCCACTGTACAAATTGGAAGTAGGTGAGGTGTGGTATGGAGATTTGAGTTTCTTCGTTAGAAGTCAACCTCGCGACAATCAATAAGAAACAGGAAACTGGGCCGTTGTATTGAGAATTATGCTGTCCTGCTGTATCAATATGATCAGGACACAGTTACAAAAATGTACTCTTTGGAGCAACGTGATTTTATAGTTAAAAATTTTTGGAGAACGGAATCTGTTGTTGCTACGCAAAGGGCATTTACACGCAACTTTGCCTCACGTTCTGTCCCAGACAGGAATATAATATGGTCGTTAGTGAATAAATTGCAAGAAACAGGATCGCTTCTGAGTAAGACAGCTAAGCATCGGACCATGCTGGCGGATGTTGTGGAAGATGTCAGTTACCAACTCTTTAAGTCACCCAAGAAATCTCTCTGTTGTTTGTAGCGAGAAACCGGCTATTCAACATGTGATTTATGTGTTACCACTAACACTTAATTTGTATTCTCACTAACACTTAACTTGTATTATTCAATTTCGCTTCAAATATCCAATATCTCATTCGAACTCTAACGTACAATGGCTAATATTTGCTGTTTTTCTTGCGGCCTGCTCGATATTACCCCGGATGAATTTAAACCAGTAAACATAGTTCCATAAATTTCCCATTCTTCCTTGATGATTTGCAACAAACCGAATGAAAATCGAACTTCAGTTAGAAATTTTAGAGTCAAATGAAATCCGTGAGTTCTGAAAGAATCACTCCGTATATTGTAAAACTTTGTGTCATATAGGTTTCGTGGGTAGAGCATTTAATAAAAAGAGCGTCCGGAATCGACTCCCACTACCAGTTTTATTATAAAAGTTTCCACTATAAAAGTATTTTCACAAAATACTGTACAAATTAATCTCTCTAGAATCAAAGGTTAGTTATATGTGGTCTTTGACCTAAGGTCAAAGACAAGATCTCCAACAGAGCCCCGTAGCAGGCTAAGGGGAGTGGAATTAAGGAACCAATGTTTCGTAGCAAGCAAAGGCGGGTTAAGTGGCCAACAGAGCCCCGTAGCAGGCTAAGCGGTTGAGGTTAGCATTCCCAGACAGAGCCCCGTAGCAGGCTAAGCCAGAAGATAGGATAGGCGTAGTCCCGTAGCAGACTAGAGGCCTGGGGTTAGCTTACTCCAAAATTCCCGTAGTAGACTAGAGGAAAGTTACCAGAAAACTGGTAACGAGTTGCCTTCGTCCATCCAATTTATAGGGTCCTTTGGGTGGCGGTGGCGTGCTGGTCCGATGTAGTCTTCTGCTACGTGGGAGGGGCCAGGAGCCGTCGTCTGCATGTGACTGTAGATCTATCTGGTAGGGATGGCCAAAATATCCGGATAACGGATATCCGGATAAGAAATTATCCGGTATCCGTTTTTGAGGAAACGGATAATCCGGATAACGGATAATATCCGGATGACGGATAACGGATAATATCCGGATAACGGATAACGGATAATATCCGGATGACGGATAATATCCGGATGAAGGATAACGGATAATATCCGGATAACAGATAATATCCGAATTACGGATAATATTCGGATGACAGATAATATTCGGATAATGGATAAAAAATAATATCCGGATAAAGGATAATGTCCAGATGATATATAATATTCGGATAACGGATAATATTCGGATGTCAAATAACGAATTATGTCCCGATAATGAATTATATCTAACTTACGGATAACGGAGAATATTTGCGTGAAGAATATCAAGACAATTATTGAGTATCTGGAAATTAATTATTGCTGACTATAAAATAATTGTGAGATTGCCTTGTTCGGGTTTTTACAATTGGTTTTAAATACAATTTGTTTACTACAAAAAAAATATAGGATAATAAGTTTCAGAATATTATATATATATTGTGCGTGTTTGCATTTTAAACGCTTAAAATAGGGATGGGCACGAGTCGAGCCAAAGGTAATTTTCTCGAGTCGAGTTCCGAGCCGAGTCGCTGTTTTGAGATCGAGTTGAGTTTGATAAATGGCCCGCTGGTTCAGCTCGTTTTAGCTCGTTTAGAAATCATTACCTCATTAGACTAGGAAGCAAAGCCATGAGATTTGTAAGCAGTAATGTGGAATATTTTTAGTGCTGCTCACGAGATGGGACACTGCTCGTATCTCGTCTCGTCTCGAGATGACAATAGATATATATAACGAGACAGCTTCAAATATGGTAAGCATCAATATAAGTATATACTGTACTTCTCACCATCAAGGCTCAGACCTGCACGGTCTAAGTTTTAAGACCAAGCAGAAGCCCACTCCGGGAAGTGATGTTAACCGGCTCAACTCGGTTCAACTGAGTGAACAGCTCGAGCCGGCTCGTTGGGATAAGACATCGGCTCGGCTCAACTTAACGGACGGCTTGAGCTGGTTCGTTGCGATGAGCCATCGACTTGACTCAAGTAAGCAGGTAGCTGAAGCCGGCTCGGTTGAGATGAGCCATTGACTCTGTTTGACTCTGCTCAGGTGAGCCTTCGGTTCGTTGGGTTCCGTTGAAATGAGTCCATCAGCTCGACTCAGTTCAACTAAGCCAATGGCTCCAGTGGGCTCGGTTAGGGTAAGCCATCAACTTGGTTCGGTTCCGCTCTGGTGAGCCACCGGCTCAAGCCGACTCGATTGGGATGAGCCATCGGCTCGAGACGGCTTAATTCGGATGAGCTGTTGTCTCGGCTCAGTTGTCGGTAGGGATGCGCACGAGACGAGTCGAGATTTAAAACTCTTTCGACTCGTCTCGAGAAAACGCTGTTCAAGGTTTTATATTATATATATATATATATATATATATATATATATATATATATATATATATATATATATATATATATATATATATATATATATATATATATATTTAAAACCTTTACATGCCGTAAGCGTTTTTTTTAAAGAATTTACATATTACGTAGCAATTTGCGATACAAATTTCAGTTTTTACGCAAATTTGTAAATTTTGTACGGCATTTTATGCACTATAATGAGTAATTATATATTCATAAAGGAAGTCCAATAAATACGAAAGTACTTGACAATTGAATTCATTATGAAGGAAATTGTGAATTACTTTCGTATTTATTGGATTTCTTCTATGAATTTATTATTATTATTATTATTATTATTATTATTATTATTATTATTATTATTATTATTATTATTATTATTATTATTATTATTATTATTTTCTCGACTACGAAGATACAAAGAAGAATAATTCAGTCACTAGTAACCTAGAAACGAAAATGACTTCTAATTGGAAATAATAATCTAGATCTATGCATTTAATTTCGGGCAGATGCTACAGGGTACATTAGAATTTACTGCTTTTATTATATTTATATTTTATTATATTATTGGTCAAGTTTAGCGAAATAAGAGTTTTACCACAAAGACAAATTGAACAATTAGGGTCAGAAAAACAACGCATAGACTGTTCTTTCTTCAAACATACACACACAAAGAGAGAGTCCATTTGGTCAGGATGTTTTTTCAGTTAGCTTTGTGGCGTCTCGCAAGGAGAAATCTTGCAAGTATAGTATTCATGTACAAAGGTAATATGACGCTGTGTCACAAAGATAATAAAATAAATTAATAAATAGCACTATATATATATATATATAACGAACTGAGGAATTATTCCCTGGAGAATTCCTTTCTCACAAAACCTGCCTTATTAGCAGCCTAAATTAACAATTGATTTTTAAAAAAAAAATATCCTGTTTAGTATTCACAGAGAATATTTTTTCAAAATTTAAATTTGATGGGTGCAATAGTAGACTTTTAATACATTCACAATATATCCACTGAATTGCAAAATAGTCTACCTCCATACGCACTTAATTTCTTAACCATTCCCAGGTTAATCGAAGAGTTTGATACATTTGAATGTGACTTAAATTTATATTCGTAACTATTCTTATTAACAGTGGCGTAACTAAAGGCTTGGGGGCCTCCCAGCAAACAGCGTGGAGTGGGGCCCCTTCTCTACGTCCCACTTCATGATTTGGGGTCCCTGATGGCTTGAGCCCCCCCGCAATGTGGGGTCTGCGGGGCCCTTATTTACGCCCCTGCTTATTAAACACGGAGATTATGAAGGAACGGATGTACTGTACAAAATAGAATAAAAGTATCTAATTCGGATTTATATAATCCCACAGTCCAACCCAAGAGTGAACCACAAGAGATTGACTTTCTGATTTTAAACAAGATAATGTGCCTAGCTGAGACTTTACATTGTGAAGATTATATTAGAGAAAATTATGCAAATGCAATTTTACAATTTAATAGATATTACTAAATATTGAGCCTCCCCGTGGCTATGTGGTTAGGGTACGCTTCTTCGGCGTGGGAGTCCGCGGTTTGATTCACGGTAGGGGCTCATATGGTTCAAATTCCACGTTAAGCTGTAGGTTCACGTCTCATACAACGTTGCTCCTGAAAGGGACACTAAACTATAATCTAATTTAATATTACTATTTTTTTAATGGCTTACCGAGATGACATGAATTTGACTGCCATCAAATCCGTTTTATATTTTCACCTAATCCAGTGGATATTAATATAACAATTATAACACACGAATGTATATAAATATTCAGAAACAAATGTATACACACACACGCACGTATACCAAATATCAACACTTCAAGACTATTTTACAAGTGGTAGACTGCGCTGCATCAAGCAGTGTTATCTTCAAACAAAACTTCTTCGTTTTTCCATTAATGTCACATATAGTCTCGCTGCTGAACGGGACGTTAAACTCAAAATCAACTCAACTTATTTTCCCATTTAATGAGCTGAGCTGATTTTGAGTTTAACATCCTGTTCAGCAGCGAGATTATATGAGACTTGGACCTACTTATTAACTTGAAATCCGAACCATATGATCTCCCGCCGGGAATCGAATCCGGGTCTCCTACACCAAAGGCGGGTACGCAAACCGCTTAACCACGAAGGAGCTCAATCATCTTCCCATTTGTCTGCATTATTAGATTCACCCATAGATTTGTCATATATATTTGCACTTGTGGTTTTAGCATTTTCGTGGAGGGTTCAAACTTGTCACAATCTGTAAGCTAAAAATACTCAGAAACTAAAAGAATTACGTTCATTGTGTACGATAAAGAACTTCGTGCTTGAAACGATTGTTTCATTTTCCTCTGAACATCTTTCTTCAGCAAAAGAGTCGGTTCTCTGTATTGGAAAGAGGGAAGGGCAAATTTATATTTTATGAATGGATAACATTTTAAGAAGTATATACAAAACATGCCGCTTTCGACATAGCCCTGAAGCATTTCTTTAACTGGCTGTCCCCTGACGTTCATACCCCCTACCTTCTCAAGTTGTAAATTGAAAAGGGACAGAAACATTCCAGATAACCACATACTCAGATTTCAGTTGACACTAATAAAACTATGGGTAGGTAGTAAACAGTCTTTTGTATAATCACGTTTTGCTTATTTTTGAACATTTCTGTGAATTCGACAATACAACAGCGTAAATACTGACTGGTTTTATTACTCCTACTATCGATTCAACTAAAAAGGATAATTCCCAACGGTCGTTGAACTATTTAATTTTTTTTCTGTTCTCCAAAAGTGAGAATCAAGATGCTAGATGCTAAATGCGTGTAAATTATGCAGGGTGGAAAAAATCATTTTGTTATTTTTTTTATTTAAATCGTTTTTTTCATTTAAACCAAATCTTTCTCCTCTTATACTACAAATCGCGAACTGAAGAAAAAAACATTAGGAATTAGTATTAAATATTAATTATACAATTTAAGTGAAAGTACCGGAGTTGAATTTTCAATTAATCCCCAATCGTTAACCTATTTCAATCCCAAACAAAGTTTCTTAAGCATTACGAAAAAAGCACAACAACGTTTATCAACATTGCATTTTTTCCCAAACGTTATTGATATTTGGTAGGGCATATTTAAAAAATCAGAACTAGCTTGCGGCACGAAATACATATAAAATCTATAAATTTCGCCTAAAGTTATAAAATCTAAAAATAAATAAATAAATAAATAAATAAATAAATAAATAAATAAAATAAAATAAAATCTGGAAACAAACAGACATGCACATAAAAGAATTTTCTTCTTAAATTCGAATGGTGATTTCCTCGTTGGAATAGTTTATGATTTACAAACCCTATGTTACGAAGAGAAGAAAGCAGGATTGCCTTGTTACCCGTTCAAAATGGGATTTTCCCTATTCATTCTCTGCATAACACTCATTTTCATACTGTGCTGTACATACATTTGAGTCTCATCGTATTATGATTATTATCCTCCATAATTGAAATAACAGAACAGAAAAGGGATTTTACTTATTTTCAATTCAAATTAATTTATTTCGGAATTTGATTTTAATAATCACTTGATTGTTTAAAAAATCAAATGATTTAAATCTTGATTTAAATCATAATGATTTATCAGAATTAATCCAATGCTCCAGATATAGCATTTGACTAAATTTTTACTAAATCCAATAAATTATTATAGACTACCAATTGCTCACTTAGACAATTTACGAAGTTCACTTCAGCGCAACAGTTTTATACACATTAGATATCTGGATAGTTACTTAAGTGTTGTTAGCATATTTAAAGTCTATCAGATATCATGACATATAATTATTAGTTTTAATTAACTAAAATGAGAAGAAAATTAAAGCCCGCTGGCGAAAGATTAACTATTAACTTTAAAAATTCCTGTACCTTTTCGAAGTAATAAATGCTGGTATGGTATTGGTTTCAAGGAAAATACCTGTTTCTGTGTGATTAGTTACTTCGAAATAATTTTAAAAATAAGCAAAGATTTTCGAGACATTCGAGTCGTATCAAGATTTTTACGAGTAGTCTCGACTCGACTCGTATCTCGACTGAGAAATTCGAGTCGAGAAAGAAGTTTGTCTCGACTCGAGTTCGAGTCGAAATTCGAGACATGTCTCGACTCGTGCGCATCCCTACTTCTCGGTTCGGCTCCATAGCGAATGAGCTATGAGCCTAGCCGTTCGAGCCGTTGACAAACCCGGGCCGAGTAGTTTTGAACATGTTTGGCCGGCGCTCTATAACTTTTAACAAATTTTGGCTCGAGCCCGAATACTTGCTCCCCCGGGATTCAAATTCCAACCTCATGAACAACGTTCTTGCCTCCTAGACTTCACGACTACTTAGGTTGCAGTCAACTAGTTCTTCGTATTCAGATACAAACTGCCTATCTTTCATGTTTATACACGGTGTTCTAATAATAATAATAATAATAATAATAATAATAATAATAATAATAATAATAATAATAATAATTGTAGTAGAAGTAGTAACATTGATAATAATTATATTGTATATATGGAATAATTCAAGAGAGTATTTGAAACTACATACAGGATTTGGCTCGATTTGGCTCGACTCGACTCGAAACTCAAGCAAAATTCGAGTCGAGTTGAAGGAAATTTTTCGAGCCGAGTTCTCGAGTCGAGGTAAAAGATGTCTGTTTCGAGTCGAGTCGAGTTTCAAAGAAAACTCGCTCGAACTCGCTCGTGCCCATCCCTAGCTTAAAAGTTGTAGGAAAAAAGGAAACAAAACATGTATTTAATCAATTGTAAGTGAAAAATGAAATATATCTGTTTACAACTCACTGTTATGCCGTGTAGCCTGTACAGTAAAACATTATTAATGAAAGTGAATGATTATGAAGTGACTTAGTGGAATAGATTTTCAAATTTGAGACGAGTCGTAAATTTTCTGTAGTTTCGTGGGCTATAATAGTTCGTCCAAGTTTTAGGTCTCAAACAATGTTCATTGTTACATGATTCGTAATATAGAAACCATAAGTTTATGAGGTGGTTATACGAACAAAATGAAGAGCATTAATAAATGTTTGAAGATATGCAAGTCAGTATACAATATACTGTAATAATAAACATATTTAAATGTTGTTACATTTTACTCTTGAGGAGTTCTTGCGCAGCGAAAGGCTATTGATCAATTCTTTATTAAATTAAGAAACCAACAGAGCATACATTTTCTACATAAATTACAAAACGAGACAAGAAAAATCGAGACCAGACGAGAAAAAATTCCGAAAATCGAGACTAGACAACAGTTCTATAATGGGTCTCGAGACGAGAAGAGAAGACGAGAAAATATTTTCTGTCTCGTCTCATTTATGAGCACCATCAATTAACAAACATATTGTCTATTCGTAAATATGTCATCTAATAATACAAATAGCGTTGATACCAAGCGCACGTGACCTCAACCTCACGAACTGATCGTGAGTTTATTGAGCGTGATGTCAAGATCATGATGTAAGTATAAAGTCATGTGAGTAATGTCGAAAGGATGTTCTAAGTGTGAGGTCGAATGTGATAGATGTTAATGTTGTGAGTATGAAGTTCGTGTGGTCGAAAAGGTGTTGTAAGCGTTATGTCGATTGCCGAATTGATGTGAGTGTAAGAATGAGTAAATGTAAAGTCGCTCGAAAGGGTGTTGTGAGTGTGATTTTCTAGTTATATTGTAATCATGACGCTAAGTAAGCGTAATGTCGAAATGATATTATGACAATGCGTGTGAGGTCGAATAAGTGTAATGGCGGATTCATTAGGTAAGTATAAAATTAGTAGTATTGGCACGATTTTCTCGTCTTGTCTGGTGAAAGTGTCGTATTGTCTCGACTCTCAAACATTTTTTCTCATCTAGTCTCGATGCAAGATAAACTTTTCTCGTTCTCGTAAACTTATACATAAACTTTATCAAGCTCATTCGTGACTAACGGTTAGCGTACGCACCTTTCGCGTGGGAAATCAGGGTTAGATTTCCGGCGGGAGTTCATGTGGTTCGGATTCCATGTTAATATGTAGGTTCCATCTCGTATACCCTCGCTGGTGAAAGCGACGTTAAACTCCAACTGAACTAAATTCTATGGCCTGATTTTGTTTCTTAATTTCATCTAGAAGTTATCAGAATCTTTCCGTGTCAGAGAGGTTCACGTTCAGGAAGAGTACATGTATGTACGTAACAACATTTAAGCCATATTTATTATTAAAGTATATTATATAAGACTTATGAATGTTTATGTACAGCAAATTATGAATACGTTAAAATATTAAATAATACTTTTTGCTAAAGTGGATACTTTCAAATATCTAGGATCAATATTAACAGACAAAAATGATATTCACGAAGAAATTAAATGTCGACTAAAAGCATCAGGGAATTCGTGTTACTATTCAGTTCAAAATCTCTTGTCGTCGCGAATTCTGTCTAGGAATTTGAAGGTTAAAATATATAAAACGATAATCGTGCCCGCTGTTCTGTATGGTTGCGAAACATGGTCGCTTACTCTGAGGGAAAAACATAGACTGAAAGTCTTTGAGAACAAGATCCTGAGACGAATATTCAGACCCAAGAGGAACGGGAATGGGGAATGGCGAAAACTTCATAGCGAGGAACTACATAATTTATACGGTTTACCCAGCATTGTTAGGGTCATCAAGTCTAGGAGGCTTAGGTGGGCAGGTTATGTAGCTAGAATGGAAGAAAGTAGAAACGCTTTCAAAGTCTTGTCTCAAAGACCAATCGGAAAACGACCATTAGGAAGACCTAGGCGCAGATGGGAGGACAATATTAAGATGGATTTCGCAGAGACAGGAATACAAAGTAGAAATTGGATCCAATTGGCTAAGGATAAAAGTCAGTGGAGAGCTTTTGTGAATGCGGTTTTGAACCTCCGGGTTCCATAGGCCATAGAGTTAGTTAGTTAATCGTCGAAACAAGCTAGGTTATCACTACTGTTCTATGGCCTACATCTGGCCCACCCAGAGAAACAGTGGAGCGCTGTCCCTGATTGCAGACATGTGTCCCACTTCATCTAACCTGAAATAATCTCAATACTATCCTTTTCTTATAGTTAGTTAGTTATATAAGACTTGTGCATCTTTAAACATTGATAAATGATCTTCATGGTGTTCGTGCAATCACTTTACCAATTTTTAGTTTTATGCTATGAATCATGTAACAATAAAGTAGTGTTTGAGATGTAGGACGTGGGTGAATGCGAGTTCCCCTCGAGATTAATTATGTTTCTCATCTCGTCTCGAACTTAAAAAATAGGTATCAATCTTCTCGAGACGAGAATCGAAACAAAACATTTCTCGCATTTTGTTGTAAATTGTGAGCGTGATGTTAGCATTGAACGTGATGGCAAATATTTAATATCCATCTGAACAGAACAGCCTGTAGAGTTTGACTTTTATGTGTCTGTATTTAGGCTATAGAGGGTGTTTTATCCTATTGGATCGATATTCAGAGCAAATTTTTAAACACATTTTTAAGTAAATATAGATAATATTTCCTGTCTGAGTATGTTGCTCCAGTGGCGGATCTATCCCGGGGCCGGGAGCCTAGCCCCAGTTTTTGAAAAAATAATCAAGCAAAAATTATCAAGCTATTGTTTATTGTTTATATATTTTTGAAAGTTTATAATAAGCTCATGATATACATGTCATAAGCTGGGTTCTCGCTGCCTCCCCTCCCCAGTTTTTGCCTTTTAGATCCGCCTCTAGGTTGCTCTGAGGTGGGCTCTCTTAAAGTCGTTTGGTGGAGTCACTATCACCGTAGATGAGAGATTGTTGCTAGTTGAACTTTAGCGTGTCTTTTCAGTACCGTGTACAGAGATTATACAGTATTACATTTGGACCTAAAATTTCAGATACGATATGAACCACCGTAATTTGCGTTCCAGTTATTTTTTTCACAGGAAGTTTTATTCTTCATACGAGGCACACTTTCTAACGACTAGGAAAGAGGGAAGGGCCACAGAGCGTTGATATAGTGGTCAGTTCTTTTCCCACATGTATCTAAAAACTAAAACTAAAAGCAAAAAAACACGTGAAGTACAAATATTCACTTCGAGTTTAACGTTCCACCTTCATGCTCCTATGCAAAGAAAAGGCAGATGGGAATGATAACAAAAGAAATACTGGAATGCAGGAAGTAGGAGCAAACATAATTCATAGACAGTCCACGCACATAGTGCCTGTCGAACACAAAGCAAATTTGATGAGATCTGGGATCGAGTCAGAGACCCCACGCAACACAGGTGAGCTCTCTACCATTGACCCAACGCGGCCTCCAATAGGTGTTGGATAGATTGGAAATTAGAATTAGGAATACAGGTATATAGTAAAACCAAATTATTATTATTATTATTATTATTATTATTATTATTATTATTAGTAGTAGTAGTAGTAGTAGTAGTAGTAGTAGTAGTAATAGTAATAGTAGTAGTAGTATTAGATCCTATTAGTTTATTGCGTGCATTCCGAATTACATGAGTCCCAACCGGGAATTGAACTGAGCTCTGTTGCGACGAACCGTGTTCGTTCTCCATACATCCGCTGTTGCTACACCCGAAGAAACATTTGAAACCTGTTTGACCTTATGAATCATTTCCAGCTCTATGAGGGGTTGTAAAACTACAAATGCAGAACAAGAGTTTATGTGACTGATCATACCGCCCGGTCCCTTCAACCACTATAGCGAGAGCGAGGGAGAGCGAGTAATTCCAGCGGGTGGTGGATTTGTGTCATCTTATCGCCAAACAAAATCTTCGCAAATGAAAGAAATGTTATGGGTGGTGCTTAGTTCACAGCTTTTGTATTAAATTGGGACACTTTGATGTCATCTGGTAGTTGGATGGAAGTCGTAGATTTTATCTGGGGTAAATTCCTTTCGTTCGTAAACTTTCTTTTCATAAGTGAGCATATTTATGACTATGGAACACTTTTGCAGAGAAAATGGGATCCCGAGTTGCTAGTCTAGTGCGTGATGGTTCACATAGTCTTGGGTTCGATTCCAGATTGGAAAGCATATGTAAAATTTTAACTGTCTTCGACATTCGTGTATTCGTGTCCCTTTCGCGTGAAATTAGGTACAATAGAGGTAATTACAGAAATAAAGTTACTGAGGAATGTTCGATTAATCAGTTAACTTTTAGAAAGTGATAAAATCCTAATCTTTGGTGCAGTGGTCCGAGGTTCGATTCCAGTGGAGACACTCGATTGAAAAGACGTAACAACTTTTCCCGGCCAGCCATCCTGAGTGGGGTTTTCCTCATTTACACCAGGCAAATGCCGGGATGATACCTAACGTACAGGTCCCAGGTCGCTTCCCTCCTTTCCCTGATACTATGCTCGCCGAAAGATGTGATCTCTAATATGTTACGGGTTTATAGCCATAGATACCAGTAATGCCCAGAAATATAGTAGTAGTGGTCCGCGTATGGCGAACTGAGTCAGCAAAAATTTTTGTGACGTCATAGGTCAAAGGTCAATGACCTTGGCCCGGGGTCAATGACCTAGGGGTACCTAGGACCACCCCCTCTAAATTTTGGCAGGGGTACCTTGGCCCACCCCTTAAATTTTGGCAGGGGTACATAGGACCACCCCCCTTAAATTTTGGAAATTGCCAAATTTAAAAATTTGGTATGGTAGCCTAGGACCAGGGTATGTACCTCTATCAGTATTGGGTGTCTATGTCGTTCCCTTTCATGGGTAAAAAATTGCCAAAAATTGAAATTTCGGGGGTTTTTGACCTAATTTATCCCCTTTGATGAGGTGTTATTACCTTATATAGTTATATGGGCGTATACAGGGGTTCATTACCTTTTATAAGACATGGGTATATTTGTGCACCCCTTGAGAAATTTGGGAGGGGTACCTTGGCCCACCCCTTCAATTTTGGAAATTGCCCAATTTCAACATTTGGTATTATAGTACAGGACCCTAATATGTATTATGATAAATTTGGATGGTCCACCTCGTTTCCTTTTAGGGGTACCAAATTGCCAAAATATAAACGTAAGCAATACGTTGTACCACGTGTTTGGTTTTTGGCTCAATTTATCCCCTTTGATGAGATGTTATTACCTTATATGGTTATATGGTCATGTATAGGGGTCCATTACCTTTCATAAGACATGGGTATATTAATGCACCCCGGGAGGGGTACCATGGCCCACCCCTTAAATTTTGGAAATTGCCCAATTTCAACATTGGGTATTATAGTATTGGACCCTAACATGTATTATGATAAATTTGGGTGGTCCACCTCGTCCCCTTTTAGGGGTACAAAATTGCCAAATTTTAGTACAACCACATGTTTGGTTTTTTGGCTCATTTTATTCCCTTGGATGAGGTCCTATTACCTTATATGGTTATATGGTCATGTATAGGGGTCCATTATCTATTATAAGACATGGGTACATTGGTGCACCCCGGGAGGGGTACCTTGGCCAACCCCTTAAATTTTGGAAATTGCCCAATTTAAACATTTGGTATTATAGTACAGGACCTCAATATGTATCATGATAAATTTGGATGGTCCATATCGTTCCCTTTTAGGGGTACAAAAATTGCCAAAATATAAACGTTGTACCACGTGTTTGTTTTTTTGGTCCATTTTATCCCCTTTGATGAGATTCTATGATTACAGGGGTTCATTTCTTATCATAAGATATGGGCACCCTTCTTAAATTTTGGCAATGGGGGTCCACTGAAATTGTCCAATTGAAGCATAGTACAGGACCTCAATATGTTTCGGTGGTCCTATTACCAAATTTGTTTAGTACAACCACGTGTTCGGTTACTGACTCAATTAAGGTTATAAGGTATGGACGGGTATCCCCTTTCAATTTGGTAGGACCCTTCGGGTGTAGTACAGTCACGTGATCGATGATTTGGTTTTAATGCGCGACGAGGTCCCTGGTCAATGTTCTCTAGGAAAGATTCTTGGCATTTAAAACTTTTTTTTTCAACTTTTCAAACTAAAAAAAAAGAAAACAAAAATTGAAACGAAAAAATTTCGAAACAAAAATGTTCAAACAAAAAAATTTTAAACAAAAAATTCGAACATTTTTTAAACTTAAATTTCAAACAAAAAGTTTTTAGTTTGAAATAAAAAAAATTTAAACAAAAAAATTGGAAACGAAAAATTTCAAAACAAAAATTTCGAACAAAAAAAATTTAAACAAAAAATTTTGCAACAAAAAAAATTAAAAATTTTCAAACGAAAAAAAATTTCAAACAAAATTTTGAAAACAAAAATTTCAAAACAAAAATTTTCAACAACAAAAATTTCAAACGAAAAAATTTTTAAACAAAATTTGAAACAAAAATTTTGAAACAAAAAAAATTAAACAAAATTTTTGAAACAAAAATTACAAAACAAATTTCAAACGAAAAATTTTCAAATAGAATTTAAATCAAACAGTGATCAGCTTTCACGGTTAACCGTTAAACTTTATCCGGTTTTTAACTATTCGATTAACAAATAAACGGTTTTCAACTATTCGATTAACAAATAAACGGTTTTCAACTACTCGATAAACAGATGAACGGTTTTAACCTTTTCACACCAGTGAGTGCAAGAGTTTACAATCTAAAACAAAAAGAAAATTTGTACTCGCTTTAAATACGCATCATTTTTGAAACAAGGTGTTAGTGTTCATCATGGATACACAGTGGAAACATCCATTTACCTGTATTCTCGTAGGGCCTAGTGGGTGTGGAAAAACGTATTTTGTGAAGCGATTACTGTCACATCTCCCAACCATGATCAATGCAAAATTTCGTAAGATATACTGGTATTATGCAGAATGGCAAGACGTGTATGCAACAATGCCAGTTCCAGTAGAATTTCACGAAGGACTTCCACGAATGAAAGATTTTCAGCCTCAAGATGGACCACATTTGATTATTATTGATGACCATATGCGAGAAGTGAATAGTGATATTGTTGATATGTTCACAAAAGGATCACATCATCGAAATATTAGTGTGATTTTTATAACACAAAATGTATTTCATCAAAGTAAAGCAAATAGAAATATGAGTTTAAATTGTTCGTATTTGGTGTTGTTTAAAAATCCACGTGACAAGTCACAAATCAAGCATATGAGTTATCAAATCATGCCTGAGCATCCACTGTTTCTACAAGAAAGTTATGCAGACGCAACAAGAAATCCACATGGTTATTTACTGATGGATCTTAAACAAGATACACCCGATGAAATGCGATTTCGTACAAATATTTTTCCCGACGATTTGCATCATTATGTTTACGTACCAACAAAACATGTTTAAATTATTGTGCATGTGAAAAGAATGACTTAGTCTGTCACGATGTCTCCTACAGTGAAACACGCTGATCTGCTACGTGCTCTGCACAAAGCTAAACCAAGATTGCGTAAAGCTATTATTGCCAATGCAGACGCTTCATTAATTCATAGTATTTGTGAATGTTGTTATAATGTCTTAAAAGGCAATGTTCCACTGACAAGTGCGCAGAAGTCAAGATTAAAGCGTTACAAGAACACGCTCCGCTATCTTGTAGACAATACAAAATCATTGGATAAAAAGAAGAAACATTTAGCCGTACAACAAGGAGGATTCTTACCTGCATTACTTGCACCTATTGTAGGAAGTGTGTTATCCAGTATTTTGTTTAAACAATAAACATCATGGAACATAGCAAGAAGATGGTTTTAGTGCCACCAGAAATGCTTCAACGAATGCATGCATCATCATCCCGTGTGAGTGAAAATCGAGAATCTAATCTCGATCGTGAAATGCAATCCATATTGAATACATCGTATCCAAGTGATGAAGACAAATGGAATCAGTACAATAGAATATTACAGAAATATCTTTATGTGATACGTAAACAAGAAGAACCAATACCACTTACAATTACATCAATGAAACCTGATGGTGACGTCCCGAATGTTGACGATAGCACGAAACAAGAAATTTTAGCCGCAATACCACAAATGTATCGTAAGAAAGCCGAACTACTATTCCGTCGTTTAAAACAAGATGACGCAATTACGTGGGATCATAAAGGAACAGTGTACATCAACGATAATAAACTACATGGATCCAATATTGTAGATTTAATGTGCGATGTGACTCGACCGAGGAAACATTCTAATCCTCAAGGCTGGGAATTGTTTTGCAACTACCTTGCATCGTCAAACACACCTCAAGAATTGATTGGTAATTCACGAAGATTAAACTATATTGTCAAGCATAATAGTACAACAGCATCTGAAGGATCTGCACCACCAAAACCGGCACCTGAATTATTTTCTTCCGGAGAAGAAGAAGAAGAAGAAGACGATGATGATGTTTTAGAAGTCGGACCAAAAAGAAAACGTATCATTCCACAATGGTCAACGTACAAACCATGAACAAAAAGTTGAAATCCATTTATTACAATCCAGCACATCCTGCATCATTTTCTACTGCAAAGAAATTATGGCAAGCCACAGGAAAATCTATACCTCTAACCAAAATAAAACTTTGGTTAAACAAACAACCTACCTACACGTTACATCGTCCTGTACGTCGTCGTTTCCGTAGAGATTTTTATCTTGTCAACAATATTGATGATCAATGGGAATGTGATTTAAATGATTTACAAGCACTTCAAAACTATAATGACAATTACCGCTATATTCTTACAGTGATTGATGTGTTTAGTCGGTACGGGTGGGCTGTACCACTAAAATCAAAAAGTGCCGAGGATATAGTGAATGCATTTGAAATGATTTTCCAGGAGAGGAAACCAATTGTACTACGTAGTGATCAAGGAACTGAATTTACCAACAAGACAGTACAAAAGTTTTTCAGGAAACACAACGTGCAACATGTTACAACAAAGGATCCAGATATTAAAGCCAGCATCGCAGAAAGATTTAATCAGACATTGAAACATCGTATGTGGAAATACTTTACCAAATATCAAACATACAATTACATCAAAGTATTGCCTTTACTTGTAAAAGCATACAATGAAAGTCGGCATTCCAGTATTAAAATGGCACCTGCAAACGTTTCTCAGGACAATTTACTGGAGGTGTGGCATAACTTATACGACAAAAAGCTACAACGTTCAAAACAAGATACGGATTTATCTGTTGGTGATACTGTTCGTATAAGTAAAACAAAACGTATCTTTGACAAGGGTTACCTCGAGAACTGGACTTGGGAAATATTCAGAGTAAAAGCCATTGTACCAAGAAACCCACCAGTGTATCGACTAGAGGATTTAAATCATCAACTTATCGATGGTGTTTTCTACAGAGAAGAATTACAACCAGTACCGCTCCCTTCGATGTTCCTCATCGATAAAATATTACGTACAAGAACAAAAGGTCGCAGAAAGGAGTATCTCGTCCAGTGGAAAGGATATCCTTCCTCATTCAATTCGTGGATCCCTGCAACTTCATTGAAGAAGAAGAAGAAGAATGGAACCTGATCAAGATTTTTACGTTACACTTCCCAGTAATAGTTCCATGGATTATTTTCCAGAAAATACATTGACTTCATATATTACGAAATTACAACGACGTGTAGAGTTTCGCCAGAAATGGGATGTGGCAATTGTAGAGATTCATTATCCACATTCTTTGCTGAACATTAACAGTAAAAACAATAAAATATATTACAAATCATCAAGTAGTAATGATCAGGAACCGTGGAAGGTTGTAACGATCCCTGTACGCTATTATAACAATATACGGGATCTTATTCATGCAATTAATATACATCATAAAGAAACCAATTTATTTATATCTCATGACGCAACTAATAATATATGCCTCATAAGACATCCCAAAAAGGAAATCCATACTTCTGTACAATTGTCACCAAGTGTTAGTTTAATGCTTGGATTTGACCCGAAAAGTGATTTAAAAGATATGGAAAAGGGACAATATACACCGGATGTACGATTAGGCTTACCATCACAAATGTACGTCTATTGTGATATTATTGAATCTGTCATTGTTGGAGATACAATGGTACCATTGCTACGAATTGTCAACATGGATCCTGTGAATCATACTTTTGGAAGTCATGCAGTACAAATCTTTAATCCTGCACATTATGTTCCGGTGGAAAAAATGAATTTTGAGCAAATACAAATCGATATAAGGGATAGCACAGGTCATCCTATGCCATTCACCTTTGGAACGGTGTGTACAAAACTACATTTCCGTCGTCGTCGTCATGACTGATCCGTATTTGCAATACTACCAAAAACAAGTGTTATCCGGTATCGGCAACGTCTATGTGGGAAGTCCCTATCAAGCAGGACATGGCATTGGAAGTTTCCTTGGTGGCTTATTTCGTTCAGTGTTACCACTTGTGAAGCAAGGCGCTAAAACTGTGGGAAAAGAATTATTGAAATCAGGTGCCAATATGATTAATGATGTTGTGATCTCGAATCAACCGCTGGATGAATCGTTTCATCAACGTATGCAAGAGGCAAAATCAAATTTACAAGAAAAAGCTAAAAACAAGTTGAAAACTATGCTGGGAAGTGGATATCATAAACGAAAATGGGATGACTGCTCTCAGTTTGAGGTTGACCTTCCAACGATCAACAACACCATCAATCCTACAAAGAGACGTAAATTATCACATAAGAAGAAGAAGAGATCATTGGCATCGTCACCAGATATTTTTGATTAATTCAACGATGGCTTTCTTACATCATCAATCCTGTGAATGTGTAAAAAGTGAATTGGACATTTTTTCAACGTTGCCCACGCAAACCAGTGTTCTGGACAATCGTATTATTGGCTACAAACCAATTAGTTCAATAGCTGAAAATTCACCAATAGAATTTGTAGTGAGTGGTAGCAGTGATGAATATATTGATTTACCACAAACCTTATTATACATCCAAGCACAAATTGTGAAACCAGATGGTTCCTCCTTCATCAATACGGATAAAGCAATTGCACCTGTCAATGATTTTCTAAATGCTATGTTTAGTGAAGTACAAATCTACTTGAACAATAAACTGATTTCATTTCCGTCACATAATCATCCATATCGTTCGTACATGGAAAAACTGCTCAATTATAGTGATGGAGCTAAAAATACACATTTGCAAACAGCAATGTGGTTTCAAGATACGGCTGGTCATACGAACGCAACCACAAGTGAGAACAAAGGATTTCAACAACGCTATGAACTGACAAAACAAAGTATGAAATTCGATATGATTGGACATCTTCATTGTGACATTTTTAATCAAGATAACTTTTTAATTCATGGAGTGGAATTACGTGTGAAACTTATTCCTGCAAAGCCAAACTTTTGTCTCATGGCCCGTGAAAGTGGTGTCAATGCAAAAATCAATATTCTAGATGCATCGTTGCAGGTGAAAAAAGTCAGCATCAGCCCTAGTGTCAAATTGGCACACAATAAAATTTTACAATCTACACCGGCAAAGTATCCTCTGACAAGGGTTCAAATGAAATCATTTACCATCCCGAAGGATATACAATCCAAAACTATTGATAACCTGTTTATGGGAACATTGCCAAATCGTATTATTGTAGGATTTACATCGAATGAAGCATCCAGTGGAACTATTACCACCAATCCATTTGAATTTCAACATCTAAACATTAATTTCTTTACATTGTACGTGGATGGAAAAGCTGTACCTTCAAAACCATTGCAACCCAACTTTGAAGAAAATCTCTACATTTCATCGTACCACACATTGTTCTCAGGCTCTGGCATACATTTTACCAATACTGGAAATACAATTTCAAGAGCCGACTACAAGAATGGATATACACTGTTTGTATTTGACCTAACTCCCGATTCTTCTGCTGGAGATTGTCACTATTGGAATTTACAACGACATGGAGCCATCCGATTGGAAGTTCATTTCCAAGAGAAATTAGCAGCACCTGCAAACTGTATTGTGTATGGAGAGTTTTCCTCACTCCTAGAGATCGACCACCAGCGCAACATTATCCTGGACTTTTAAATTACAAGGTACGTATACGTTATGTATCATTTCCATTCACGATGTTGAATACATTACAATTAGCTAGTGCTTTACACGGTAGTCCATTATTCAGAAATCATTTTACCGGGGTATTTGCAAGCGATGAGTTGCCCTCACGGATTTCTCTTCCTCTGGCAATCATTGTAAATACAGATCCATCCACAAAACTAGGAAGTCATTGGATTGCAATTTATATTGATCATCGCGGTGTTGGAGAATATTTTGACAGCTATGGCCTTCCTCCTTATGTACCACAACATGTTGCATTCTTAAAACTTCATTGTATATACTATAAATATAATAATAGCCAAATGCAAAGTCTTGGTTCATCCGTATGTGGCTATTATGCTTATTTTTATTTGTGCTGTAAAGCCCAAGGAAAATCTCTGCGTGAAATTCAATATTTGTTCACAACAGTACCCACGGTTAATGATCGTAGACTGTTGCAATATACCTTCCAGGTAATTTTATCATATTTATCATTGCAAATGTATTTGTTTAATCATCATCTATTTCTATACTAATCATCTTTTTCCTCGTTCTTTTTTACAGAATTCACAATACGAAGCTTTGCAAACGGGTGCTATGCTGCAAAACATGGAAACAAATCATTACAATCAAGAAGAGGAGGCGGTCTAATGAAGAAACCCAGCTCAATATACAAACATTGTCAATAAGAAAGAAAAAGAAGAAACCAGAAATATAAATAAAATACAATTTAAGCTGACCTATGTGTTTTTATTGTCCATTCCACATACAACGTTATCAGATTCTCCTAAAGAACTGTGCGATATAAGACGAGAATCTTGTTCAAAGTTTCCACCTAATTCCTAGAGAACATTGACCAGGGACCTCGTCGCGCATCAAAACCAAATCATCGATCACGTGACTGTACTACACCCGAAGGGTCCTACCAAATTGAAAGGGGTATAATACCTTATCAAATAGGATACATTGAGTCAATAACCAAACACGTGGTTGTACTAAACAAATTTGGTAATAGGACCACCGAAACATATTGAGGTCCTGTACTATGCTTCAATTGGACAATTTCAGTGGACCCCCATTGCCAAAATTTAAGAAGGGTGCCCATATCTTATGATAAGAAATGAACCCCTGTAATCATAGAATCTCATCAAAGGGGATAAAATGGACCAAAAAAACAAACACGTGGTACAACGTTTATATTTTGGCAATTTTTGTACCCCTAAAAGGGAACGATATGGACCATCCAAATTTATCATGATACATATTGAGGTCCTGTACTATAATACCAAATGTTTAAATTGGGCAATTTCCAAAATTTAAGGGGTTGGCCAAGGTACCCCTCCCGGGGTGCACCAATGTACCCATGTCTTATAATAGATAATGGACCCCTATACATGACCATATAACCATATAAGGTAATAGGACCTCATCCAAGGGAATAAAATGAGCCAAAAAACCAAACATGTGGTTGTACTAAAATTTGGCAATTTTGTACCCCTAAAAGGGGACGAGGTGGACCACCCAAATTTATCATAATACATGTTAGGGTCCAATACTATAATACCCAATGTTGAAATTGGGCAATTTCCAAAATTTAAGGGGTGGGCCATGGTACCCCTCCCGGGGTGCATTAATATACCCATGTCTTATGAAAGGTAATGGACCCCTATACATGACCATATAACCATATAAGGTAATAACATCTCATCAAAGGGGATAAATTGAGCCAAAAACCAAACACGTGGTACAACGTATTGCTTACGTTTATATTTTGGCAATTTGGTACCCCTAAAAGGAAACGAGGTGGACCATCCAAATTTATCATAATACATATTAGGGTCCTGTACTATAATACCAAATGTTGAAATTGGGCAATTTCCAAAATTGAAGGGGTGGGCCAAGGTACCCCTCCCAAATTTCTCAAGGGGTGCACAAATATACCCATGTCTTATAAAAGGTAATGAACCCCTGTATACGCCCATATAACTATATAAGGTAATAACACCTCATCAAAGGGGATAAATTAGGTCAAAAACCCCCGAAATTTCAATTTTTGGCAATTTTTTACCCATGAAAGGGAACGACATAGACACCCAATACTGATAGAGGTACATACCCTGGTCCTAGGCTACCATACCAAATTTTTAAATTTGGCAATTTCCAAAATTTAAGGGGGGTGGTCCTATGTACCCCTGCCAAAATTTAAGGGGTGGGCCAAGGTACCCCTGCCAAAATTTAGAGGGGGTGGTCCTAGGTACCCCTAGGTCATTGACCCCGGGCCAAGGTCATTGACCTTTGACCTATGACGTCACAAAAATTTTTGCTGACTCAGTTCGCCATACGCGGACCACTACTACTAATATGTATAGATAGAATAAAATAAAATCTTTGGTGCATGAGGACTCTGGTTTGATCCCATCTCGCGCCAAATAGGCTTTATGGTGGACAAACATAGTGTTCTTGAGTGTTCCCTGGGTTGTCCCGTTCTCTCCCACTTTCTTCATTCCACCATTGTATTCATTCTCATCATCATCATATATATTATACACGGTATATGAATGGGACGTAAAACTGAAAAGATTTATTTCAGTTTCTTGAGGTAGAAATGACCTAATTAAAGTCGGAACAAAGTTATTTAGTTTTGTATCCGATGTTTTGTATCCGCCTTTAACAAAAAATCCTAACCTAATCCTAACTATAAACAAAACTACATGAACTGACATAAAATAGAGGGGTACTTCCAGTTGACGTGGAAAGTTGAAATTTTTCATGATTGTAGCTTTTCGGGACTAACTCACAGGAAAATTGCCAAAAACGAATATTTTTAAATTTTAGGGGGTCTAAAAGGGAATGAAGAAATCCCCCATGTTATGTAAATGAGCCCTTTTTGGGATCTATAATCTCATGTTTTAGATACTTGGAATAGATACTTGAAAATCGATGTGCTTGTACATTTTCCTTAGCGTTAACTAAGTAAAGCGTCAAAAATACAAATTTCCAACTGTAGAGTTGTTTTATGGGGAACTAAAAAATATTCCCAATGTTATTTCTATGGGACATCTTCTACGCCCCAAAATATTTAGACACTTCCAGCAGGATTACAATGATGAAATTTGGCATGATTGTAGCCTTCCAAGACTAACCCACAGCAAAATGCCAAAATTAAATATTTTTAGTTTTTAAGGGGTCTAAATAGGGGCGAAGAAATCCCCATATTATTGAAATGGACATTTTCTTCGGATACAAAATCTTATCTTTTAAATAGTTAAAATATGAAAAGAAATTTGAATTTGATAGAATTGTGGGTTTAACAGGTGCGAGGCTGTAGGCCGAGTCAGTGGGCGAAATCCTCAGGTGGATCAAATTCAGGAAATGTAATTAAAGAGCAAATGCACGAAATTCACTCTTGATGCAAAGGCTGATACACAAGAAATTCGAGGCCGTAGGCCGAGCAAACGTGGAGTCTGGGCTCTGGGGGCGGAGCCGCCAGCTAACCAAAGGCTAGTATGAAACTAAAGCTACAGACACCAGAATCCATCTAGACTTTTGTTCTCGGTTTACTCATACGGCTAAAGTTCAGTGAGAATGAATGGTATGTGCTGTATAATGATTCCAGTGAGACGTTCTCAGGTTTTGATCAAGGAGAGGAGTTAATGCACTCAAACTCATTTCCTTTCAGGTCAAGCGAGATTTTTGTTCATTTATCTCACCTCTGGTGCTAGGGGTCCCGGGTTCGATCCCAGCCCCTGCCAAGTGAACTTCGTGGTGGACAAACACCGTGTGTGTGGGTTTTCTCGGGGTCCTCCCGTTTCCTCCCTCTTTCTTCATTCCACCATTCCATTCATTACTCATCATCACCGTCTCCTTGTGCCTAACCGGCATAACTGTGGGACGTAAAACTCAAAGATTTCGTTTCATTTTTTTTCGAATTAGAGTAATGAGTCATGAAACTATTTACAACTTATTATATCTAGAAGTTATATGATTATCTACATTTTATTGCAAATGTCTGATCATATTAGATTTAATACCAGACGATTTACGTCTGTACCAGATTATTAAATGTAGCACCGTTTTGCTTATTAAAAAATTATGCAATAATTGTAGCAAAGGCTCTCCTTATTTAAACCTTACTGATCCGTCTCTACCTTTTAGGTGCATATTGTTCAAGAAACTCAATTAAAAATCCTTTACTTACAATCATTTTCTCCTTGAACACAAATCCTCATGCATTGTAGTCCGATGATGAGACTCCAAGTCGTTTTCTGAGTGGTGTTGTTCTGCTGTAAGATCTCTCAGTGGTAGCCGAGCCGTTGATATAGGTACAGTTAATATTTTCACACATACGCTTTCAAATACATCGTAACCTAGAGCTGAACTTCTTAATAGATTACTGTTTCTATACAACATGCATTTGTAGGTTTAGAAACAAATTAGTTTTCTCGGCTTTATCGGAAACTACGCATGAGGATTTACACTCACCCATATCATTTTGTTCCGTTTAATGAGATCTGTCGATTAGTAGACTTCTCATCTTTCGACATTTTTTTTTTTCGTTAAACGCTAATAATGTAAATTCCTGCATTACATCTTACTCAAGAGGA
The DNA here is from genome assembly GCF_964235325.1 of Thermobia domestica. Taxonomy (NCBI): domain Eukaryota; kingdom Metazoa; phylum Arthropoda; class Insecta; order Zygentoma; family Lepismatidae; genus Thermobia; species Thermobia domestica. Next base: position 306,286,458 of record NC_137459.1, read on the forward strand.
ATTAAACCTCGAACCTTCCTTGCGTGCGCCATTGATTCCAGCTAAATCTTTATTATGGGATCCGATTCAAAGTACTCGATAGATCGGAGTTTGGATCTTGTTCTAATGAGAGTCTAATCTCAGACTATATTGCAAAAATAAATGTTATAGCTATTAGTCCATAGAAATCGTAAACTTGCGAGAAGCCTGTGTTATAAAGTTTTAATTAAGTTAGTATTCTTTCTCTCAATCTTTTCGACGTTTCTCTTAAGTTTTCTCTATAAAGTCTGTCCCGGAATCCTCCCACCAGAAGTAATTCTTAATCATGTCCATTCATTTCATTCTTAGTGTCTCTTTACCTCTCTTTCTATCCACTTCCATTGTCATCGCTCCTCTAACTACATAGTCGTTTGTTCTTTTCATTAGTTAGCCATTCTAATGCAATCTATTTTCCTGGATCTTCTTAGATATGTATATAAATTTGGTTGCTCCTCTTACTCTATCATTCATCAGTCTGTCTCTTCTTATTCCATCACATGTTCACCACAACATTTTTATTTCGGTAACATTCTATTTGTTTTCCTGTGCCTTCTTTCTTAATCAAGTTGTTGCTCCTTATATCATTGCTGACATAACCACTGTTTTATAAACCATTACTTTGTTCTTTAATGTGATTCTGCAGTCACACGAAATGATTTCGACATCCCTTTTGCATCCTGTGCGTTATTGCCAAATCTCAGTCAAAATTCTTGGAAACAGTTGAACCTAATTAAAAAAAAAATAACTTCATTAAATTGTTCTTCTCGTAATATTTACTTCCAAATTTCCTTCTCCGTTTAAGGAGAATTCTGTTTTCTTTCTACTAGTTCGAGGCTTCTATCTTAAAAAAGACTTCTTCCTATTCACTTCCCTTTCAACAGTAAGACTTGCAAATCTAAAATTGAGACAAGTTAGTTTATTAGGGTGGTTGGATTTGAGTTTAAAGCTCGTTTCAGCATCAAGGCTATATGAAATGAAATGAAATCTTTGTTTTACGTCCCACGATTATGCCGGCTAGGCTAAAGGAGACGGTGATGATGAAAATGAAGTAAATAGTAGAATGAAGGAAGTGGGAGGAAACGGGAGAACCCCGAGAAAACCCACGCACACGGTGTTTGTCCACCATAAAGTTCACTTGGGGCGAGCGGGAATCGAACCAAGGACCCCATGCACCAGGGGTAAATACCACTGAGCCAACGTGGACTCCCAAGGCTATATGAGACATGGACTTAAATTTTAAGGTGGAATCCGAACCGTCATAATGCTTCCAATTTCAACACTTTCCACCTGATATTGAACCCCAGATTCCGTGTATCAAAAGTGTGCTATCTCAAACTCACATGCCGTGAAAACACGGAGCTTTCTAGCAAGTGTGAACATCCTATCAGTATATTATATTCCTAATGAGGGGATCTTCTCAAAAATTAAATGTAGTGTTGTTTTCTGACCAAAATCAGTAGTATGCAGGAAAATTTGCATATACTCTAATGTATGCAAAACACATTAAAGTGGCGAAAACAAAATCTTACAGTTATAAAAATTGTCATAAAGATAGTCTAATTGGTTATTTCTACAGATCTATAATAGAGACATAGGTATAGCTCCCGGCAAAGAGGATCAAATATACAGTTGCCCCTTCCTCCCGGGAATTTCGAAGGGTGTTAGTTCTTGTAAATACATGTCAAATAATACTAATTTTTCTCGCATACTATATAATATTTAATATATTTTATATTTAATACTACTGTATTATAGTTTGTTTACTGTAGTTAATGAGGATAATGCTTAATAAATGTTATGTTGTATAATGTATTATGTGAACGCATATACGTGTGCATTCGTGAATGGAGTAAGTGTGTTCATTCGTGACTGTGCTTGGGTGTCAGTCTTTGCCCCTTCCCTTGGAATCGATCCTTTGCCACCCCTTGGAAGAAAGCCCTGCAGGCGTTCCTGCGTATAAAAGTAGCAATCTTAAGATTTAGAAATTAAAATTGAGAATGAAAGTATGAAACAAATAAGTTCTATAAAGGATGGCATACACAAGATGTGTAGTTGATCATTCAAGGGAATTTCAACCTTATGCATTAAATTTAAAATACTTTCAGTACACCAGTGAAAACGAAAAATAAGTCTATCTACTTTTTTTTAGATAAAATAAGCATTTTTTTTAAAAAATAACGCTAAGACTTTATAAAGTTTTTTCACCACATAGACCTTCATATTACCAACCACCGGAGCGAGAAGCAGAAAATGGACAAAAAGTGGCTTATTATATTCTGCCATCTTCATATCTTATGTCTATATACAAAGCTGAATATTTGTTTGTTTATTTATATATTTTTCCGCTATAGAAATTCATATCACTGGCTGAGGATAATCCTAGGCAGTGCTTTTATTGACGCAATGAAAGGTGCCGGTAATCATCATAAAAATGCTTTCTCATTCTGATTGATTGCGAGGATAAAATTTAAACAAGTGGGAGGAATTATGGATACTGTCATTTACTGATCGTATTACGTATTTGAATGTTTATAATATATTCTTGTTTCCATCTTCAAATCAATTCATTTTTTTTTTGAAAAAAATATATAGGTTAGGTAAATACAAAATAAAGAAGGTACTGACGCTCCGCATTGTACAAGCGAGCGGATTTTTGACATTTCCATTGTCTTATCATTTATGTCATTTATGTCATTTCCATTGTCATAACTAAAATCTTATCATTTATATGCCATGACTGGACACTGGATGAGATATTGAAGCTAAATAATGCAATACGCAATTGATGAAAGGTAAGACGTTTGCGTGTTACTTGCCACGGTGTTACTTGCCACTATTGGAATTTCGTGTTACTTGCCACGGTTACCTTATCGCATATTTATCTGTCTATGACAGCGTGTCCGTTGCCACGCACCTGCATCTAGATTTGACCGTGACAGGGTGGGAGTAATTTCCCAAGCAATTTTCAAAGCAAGGCAATCACCTGAAACGCAAGAAACAAAGTAAATTTCTGATTTAAGAAATAGGAACCTTGTTACAGAAGCGTCATTTCAAATTTTGCTTGGGGGGGGGGGGTAAGATCCCTTGAAATAAGTAAAATTTCGCGTTTTTCACTGATTTGCTACTATTCTGTTGATAAAATCTATATAAGTTTCAAACTCAGGGGGGCAAATGCCCCTCCCTGCCCCCCGTAAATGATGCCCCTGCCTTGTTACATTTATGCGTGTCACAAAACTCGCACGAAATACAAGAAACAAAACAAGATTCTGATGAAAGGAGTATTCTTGCAAATCTACACAAACAATTGAAGTTCTTCAGTAATTCGAGCGCTCATTTTGCCGCCTGAAAGCATGGAAGAAACGCAATGATTTATATATTACATCACATTCGATCCATACTCTTAGGTGGTTCCAATAGGAACCTTGTCACTTGCGTGTCGCACGTCATAATGATTATAAGTGGGATTTGTGGTAGATGGGTTTTCCCATTTCCTCCCACTTTCTTCATCTTGCCATTTCATTCATTCTCATCATCGCCGTCTCCTTTAGCCTACCTGGCATAACCGTGGAACAAAACTCCAAGGTTTCATTTCATTTTCATTTCAAAATGTAATAGACTCCTGTGTAAATACCTGTGTTATTTTTTTCTTGGCGGGAAGCTCATTCCAGTTTCTTACAATAGCGAAACACACTTTCTCCCACAATTTCTTCTCTCAATTTATATCTGAATATTCTTGCAAACTTTTCTTTTTATATAAGGCTGGGTGTTTCTCTATTTCCTCAATTGTTCATTGTCTTTACCATTAATTAAAGATATACATGTATTAGCTTCCATTGCGAACACTTCTTTTCATACTCTACACACGGAGCGAAATGTTATGTGAAAAAACTTGTAGAAAACATCTTTTTTTTTTTATCTCTCTGCTTGGATGTACCTCGGCAACTTTTCTGTCGCCGTCGCCGCAGTGAGCGGACTCCCATAAAACTTAATGCATTTTTAGATGTTGTCCAACTGTTTCGTCGCCAAGCTGTTCCCTTAGGCCTACCGCTCACTGGCAACATTTTTTCGGGCAACTATCTTGTTGCTCTGGCTAAATGCATTGAGTCTTATGGGAGTCCGCTCACTGAGACGACGGCGACAGAAATGTTGCCGAGGTGTTGCTAAGCAGGGTGACAGCAGGGCAACAGCTCGGCGACGGAACAGTTGCGCAACATCTAAAAATGCATTGAATCTTATGGGAGTCCGCTCACTGAGGCGACGGCAACAGAAAATTGGCCGAGATATCTCCAAGTAGAAAGGTAAAAAATAAATGTTTTCTACAAGTTATTTCACGTAACAGTTCGTTCCGTGTGTAGCGCGTGAAAAGAAGTGTTCGCAATGCAACTAATACATTCTTTGATTAGTGACTAGCATGTCTTTAATTAGTGATAAAGACTATGAAAAATTAATTGAGGAAATAGAGAAACGCCCAGCATTAAAGAAGAAATATATATAAAGAAGAAATATATATAAAGAAGAAATTGTGGAAGGAAGAGTGTTTCGCTGTTATAAGAAACTAGAATGAGCTTTCCAGCCAAGATAAAACAACACAGTTAAATTACTCCCACCCCCTCAAGGTCAAATCTAGATGCAGATGCGTGGCAACGGACACGCTGTCATAGATAGATAAATATGCGATAAGGTAACGTGGCAAGTAACACGAAATTCCAATAGTGGCAAGTAACACCGTGGCAAGTAACACGCAACGAAGATTTTAGGGTAAATAGGGATCCCTCTTTTTCCTAATCCTTTTTACACTTAAAACGGCAGACAATAAATGCCTGCGGAAATGCGAAAGCACAGAAAGAGAAACCCCTGCTATATAAAGAAAATATAATTTTTATATTATTGATATTGGTATCACATTGTCCTCCCTAGTGAATATATTTTACTTTAATTATTTTAATTTTATGGAAAATTTAACCTTTATCATGTATATTAAAAAAAGTGATGAACCAGATAGGATTTTTTAAAATGTTAGCTGGTTTGTTGATTGAGGTTACCATCCTACTTTTGCACCGATTCTCTATGAGACGAAAATGCAAGATCTACCAGCTGCGAATCCAACAAACACCAGTAATTCTTTACCTTCCAAATAATAATAATAATAATAATAATAATAATAATAATAATAATATCATTATTATTTGTAGTAGTAGTATTGATGTGAATTACTATGAATTTATTGTTGGAGTGACTTTGTACCCTTTCCCTTGAGTGATATCAACCATGAGCAGTAAATCTCATTGAGAAGCGTAAAGGAAATAATATGCGATATTTCCTGAAAACTGGGTATTTTTTAAGAAACGTTGTCGTTAAAATGCTTTCATAAAACTGGATGAATTGATTCTCTTCTCCGGGCTGCGGCTTTCAGTATTAGAGCTTTGTTCTGTAATGCGTAGTGTCCAGTTCAAAAAAAAAAGTTAACGAAGCCTAAAGGGCATAATTGTGGAACGGCAAACTGAAATATTTCATTCCATTTTTTCTTTTTATATTACTTAAATAAAGAAAAACGAAATTGGGGAAATTACCTCTCTCTCTACTCGTTAATCCTTCTCTTATTTCTATCGCAACCCAATAATTATGTGAGTACTAGGTTAAGTATAAGTATCCTTGAAATGAAGTCAGCGTGATGTCGGATTTTTATGAGGTGAAGTTGAGCAAGTATGATGTCGGACTGAGATATCAATTGTCGACTTAAAGGCGAGTGAGCATTATGTGAATTTTCGAAGTGATGCTGTGAATGTGAGGTCCAGTAAGCATTAGAACAGATTGGCATGTAAACGTGAGGTTGAGTGAGGGTGATGCCGAAAGGAAGATGTGAGTGTGAGGTTGAATCAGTGTGAATCCGATTGATGGCATGAGTTTAAGGATGAGTGAAGTTAAGTCAAAGTGGGAACATTTGATCATAGTTACTGAATTTAAAGAGGCTTGGGTGTTGGGTGAACTTCAGAGCCGCATTTTGATGAGGTTAGACTAAATCCTTTTATAATGGACCATTCGTGTTAATAAGCATTAAATCATTAAGCTGCCTCTTTCCAGTTATGACCTCAAACTGTTTTTTGTTATTACCCCGTAAAAAATTAAAAAAAAAACTACTGGCAGGTAAAATTAGAAATAGAAATGTTAAATAGAAGATTTCCACTATACTCGCATTTCTACTTAGCCTGCTGTTCGGGAAGTTTCGAGCCCTGAATAGAGAAGTTACCAACTTCTACTATTTTATATAATAATACATAGATATAGATCGCGGGAAGAAGAAGTACTCAATTATTCTTCACTGATTTTTACAAAAACATTCATTCAGGATGAATTTAAAGCCCCAGAAACATAATCCATAATCCATCAAAATCAAATATTTTACGAAAGTTCTCGTGGAACATGTTTAAGTATAAGATATCCTGTTATTCGTTATTAACTTTATCTTCATGCAATGGAAATCATTAAACAACCTTTGAGACCCTGCGTATTGCATACAATACGTTTTTCGAACACATGTCATGACTACGAATATTTAAGAACATGCCCGAATCTCGGTTATTGTATTCGGGAAGTGTCGAAATTACTGCAGAAAAGGTAGCTGGTTTTTGTTTTTACCTACAGGTAGCTCTATTGTTTGCTGAAGGCAAAAAGAAGACAATTGGGATTATGGGCGCATCTGATCCAGATGCATTGATTGAATAATTTCTCAGAAAATAAAACATGGCGAAGTAAATTTCCAAGTTTAATGATTTATGCTTATATTACGAAGGGAAATATAAAATTTTCCTTGTGTATTGTAAGCAATACATAGCAATTTGAGATCCAAAGTACTGCATACAATTCGACCCATTACCGATCAATAGGAAAGCAGTATGATAAAATTGTTTTTAAAGATGTACTATTGGGTCTATTGATACCTAATACACAAAATGTCATCAAAAGTTCTTGACAAATAAATGGTCAGGTCTCAGGAGGTTAAAAGAAATAGTAGCGCCTATATGTTCCATATTTCTTCAAAGTGAAATTGTATTCTTTTTTAAATGAAAATTATCGTGAAACATATTTTAATTTTAATTTGGGAGTTTACTCTTATATTTTTGAGAGACTTTAACCTCAAATAGTGGGATGACTGATAAGCATTAAAGAAAATATGCGGCATGCTGCATCAGAACAGAATCCTTTATCATTTGTCATAATTAGAAGTATTTGGTTAGAATTATTAGAAATTTTTATCATATAATTTAAATGAGGAAGCTCCCAAATTTGAGGGAAGATTACCTACTTTGGACCTTTTTTGTCTTTGCAATAAACTGATGGGAATTATGTTGACGCCCTAAAATACGTGATACAATGTTTTATCCAAAATCGAATAATTTTTACATATTTTATTCTGGAGTGGAATTGACTTTACTGATATTAAAATTCTTATGACTGCGAAATGTAGACCCAAAAATGGGGTTGTTACGGAAAGTTGAAGAAAGATTCGAAATTTCGTAACACTTGGATAAGGTTTCCGGGGTTAAACGGCCACACACAAATGTTGATTGAGTTGGAAGTTTTAAAAGTTTACTTAAAATAAAACTATATATAGTCTACTCGTGAGGAACATACCAGATGCTGGATACTTTCCCATCTTCTTTGTCAAAATCTCAGAACAACATAAGAAAAAAAATAAAATCTTTGAGTTTAACGTCGCACAATTATGCTCGTTAGGCTAAGGGAGATGATTAGAGCAAGTGAATGATAATAGAAGAACTCGTGGAATGAAAAGTGGGACAAAACGGGAGTACCCTGAGAAAACCCACGGACACGATCTTATCCACCACAAACTTAATTGGCCGGGGATCGAAACAATGAGGACCTCACGCACCAGAGGAAGCGCTCTACCACTCACCCACCGTGCCACACAACAACAACATATGAAAATTAGAAGTTACTAGGAAACATTTTAAGAAGCAATGCCTTTCAAAGGTAAAACTCACTGCCCGAAGCTTATAATACCTCCATGAGCAGAATAGACTGATATGTCCCTCTCCCATATCATCTTTTTAAAACCATATTCGTTATCCGGATATTATCCTTTATCCTTCATCCGTATATTATCCGCTATCCGAATGTTCTACTACCCGGATATTATCCGTTATTTGAATTTTATCCATCATCCGGATAAATCCATTGTCCGGATATATTGATATCCGGATATTATCCGTTATCCGGATATTATCCGTCATCCGTTATCCGGATATTATCCGTCATCCGTTATCCGGATATTATCCGTCATCCGTTATCCGGATATTATCCGTTATCCGGATATTATCCGTCATCCGTTATCCGGATATTATCCGTTATCCGGATATTATCCGTCATCCGCTATCCGGATATTATCCGTTATCCGTTTTGTTATCCGTCATCCGAATATTGCAAATCCGGATAAGTTTCTATCCGATATCCGAATAAAAAATTATCCGGATATGGCCATCCCTACTATCTGGTGGGATATCCTCTTGCCGAACCACGTGGTGGTGTTTGTAAATACTGATGCGTGGAATTGTTTGTTTACAACATCACATAGGTTATTACACCCCCTGGCTTGTTTAAAAAATAAGCCGAAGGGTTATTTTTCTTTATATGAGCGTTGGCAACACTGAGGTATCACACAAAAAATCACTAAAACTTTAATAACACTTGCAACACTGAAAAATTCACTTTTCGGAGCCGTAATAAGGTAGCGGAAGAAAGCATTAAACAGTTAGTCCCTAATCACAGGCATTATCGGTGCATTTTAATAAGTCACTTCATTTCCTTCGAGGTAGGGCTGTTTTAAGTTTTGGCTTAATACACATATATTAGTTCACTTATAGCGAGTGGCGTTGGAGCCTGTAATGTCGGTTGCTCGTTAGTCATATTATTGGCATTAAATGTGTCCATCGGAATTGGAGGAGATATTTCTAAGCGAGGCGTTTTGGATATTTTTGGTATCGAGTGAAGACGGATATATAATATGTATAAAATAATAAGAGTTATAAGTTATAAGCTGCTATTGGCACTTACGATTGGTAATTATCGGAAATCCTTTATAAAGTAAAAATGTTTATGAAGCGTTACTATTAATAAGGCGTTTATAAACAAAATATGAAAATATGCCAAGTCAAATCAATAATATAATAATCAGGGTGTTTCTGAGTCCTATATAATAATCCATTTTTAAGATAAAAGTATTTCGCCGAACGGAGTGTAGATAATTTGTTAGGTTCTTTATTTTGCAATACAGTAATGATGTCCGAAAATGAAGGGTGCTTCCTTTGTTCATCTGATAAATTAGGTAACATAATGGACTGGTCAATTTGAAAGGTGTGCTTTAAAGTGTGTGAAGCAAAAACTTTAGCGTCTTCCGTGTCGGAGAAGTTATCATCCTCTTGAATCTCGTCCTGTTGTATATCTTGCTTGTCTTCTAAGCGGCTAAAAATGTCTGCGGGATGCTGCTGACTTTTAATGTGTTGAATTTCGAAATTATAATCTACGAAGAATATCTAATAGCGACTAAATTTCCCGACCTTGTCCGCCTGGGTGCTGAGTGAAGCCAAGCATTTAGCATCTATAAATAATTTAAATTTTCTATTTAGTAACAAATATCGGAATTTTCGGAGGACATATATCAGTGCATATAGTTGTTTTTGCCGTGTTGAAGCCTTTCTCTCACTTTTGGTAAAACGGCGACTACAATAGGAAAGAACACGTTCCTGATTAGTTTTATTATCATAACTAGCCAATATGCCGCCTGCGGAGGTTGACGATGCATCTGAATATGCTCGGATTTCCAATGATGGACCAAAATGAAACAAAGATAAAGTTTGTATAATATCCGTCTTAAGTTTTTGAAATAGCTCATTATGCTCATCTTTAATATGTGCTCTCAAATAAGAGCATAGTCCCAGGAAATTCTTCAAGGTCCGTTTAGAGGTTGGTTTCTTAAAATTTCGTATTTTGTTTGCAATTTTAGGTGGTATTTTGATCTCGTTACCATTAACTGTAAATCCTGAAACTTCTAATCCCGAGTATAATAGATGGATCTTTTTTCGGGTTTGCTCTAAAATCGTGTTTTCTTAACCTTTTAAAGAGAAATTCCAAGTCCGACAGTTGTTGTTTCCAATTTTTGCTCCCTATGACGAGGTCATCCGCAAAGGCTGTTACGCGCGGTGGTAGATCCTCTAAAAGCATGCGTACAGCTATACGCAGGGCAGCTGCGGACGAAGTGTGGCCCATTACGCAGCGTTGAAACTTATACGCCTTTCTAGTAAGATTAAGCTCAAATTCATGTATTTTTGACTTTTGGGATGCAATAATAGTTGAAAATAACTAGACTTTATGTCAATAGTCGAAATACAAGATTTGCCCCTAAGTACATGTAAAATTTCTTCTGTGGACTGGAACGGGATATTCAAATATTGAGTTAATTTATTGCAAGCCCGTAAATTCAAAACTAGGCGGAACTCTGAACTATTTGGTTTCTTCACCATGAGAAGTGGCGAGGAACAGGAACTGTCACTAGTCTCTTTAATAATATTAGCGTCTAAAAGTTGTTTGATTTGTAAATCAATCTGGGGTCTTACTGCCAATGGAATGGGGGGTGATCTGATGAAAAGAGTCTCTTTTATCTATCCTTATCTTATGATCTTAACCACGAAAGTAGCCTATGTCAGTTGGTGTATAAGAAAAGACATCCCTGTGTCTAAAAAGTAGATCATGTACAGCTTTTTTCTGTTGACTCGTTAAATTTGGATTGATGTCGAATAACTTAACATCAAAAAGTGACTTTGTCTGTTCTAGCCTATTCTGAATTTCTTGTTCCGTTCTATAAAATGTTTCGTCATTTTGTTCACATTTTTGGTAATCACCCTGTAAATCTACTTCTTGAACATTCTCTTCAACATATGCAATTGGGTTGTTCTTTACTAACCTTGCCGGCCTACTAGTAGGATTTGATATTAATAAAGTGAAATTATTCTTAAGTACTTTAGTAGGCAACGTTTGTAGTCCATATTTGTCCAGCAAATTTTCTAATGGAGAGATAAAAAAAATATTCATTATCCTTTTGCCGATTCTTGACGTTAATTGGTAAAAAGAAATGTGACCTGGTTGGTATGGTAACCTTTCGAGTTGTAAAATTATCAGCCGACTTGTACTGTTTTATTGTATGCATAGCGCTAGCAGATAATTTTTCCTGAGTATCAACTTCAATTGGATACTGCGGAGGCCGTGGTTTCTTGTATACGGACAACATGTTATTCTCTAAGTCAATTTTGGTCTGTAATCGATTTAGAATGTCTTCACCGAATAAAGGCAAAAAATCGGCATGCTCTAAAATTCTGAAATAATGAGAATATGTTTTTGAACCGATCCTGAACTTAATCGAAGCTATATAGCGTAAATTTACGAAAGAATTCTCAATTCCTCGTAGATTAGTTCTAGAAGGAATCAATTTTGTGTTTGGTGGAAGCCAATTTTTAGGCCATAGACTCAGCGAACTGCTAGTGTGAATGATTACAGGATATTTTTCTTTATTAATTGTTACATTAATTATTAATTTATGTTCCTGATTTAACATTTTAATGTTCTCCCTTCTATCTGATAACGGAGCTACTGCATAAAGTGATGTATTTGCAAATTTTTGTTGTTCACCTCTTTCCTGATTTTCGGCCCTCAGAACATGTTCTTGAGAAGTTTTGTCCTGGGGACCCCTAGGCGTTTCCCTGCTTATTGTTCTTATAGCATGTATTGGAAGAATGACCTTTTTTATAGCATGTGTCGCATACTGTAACTATTTCGGGCCTAGGATTACTATTATTATTTTTATTATTATTTTTAGAACTGTTCTTATTTCCATTTCTCTGGCGATTTTGATTACCATTATTTGTATTTTTCCACCTATAATTGTTACGACCACCTCTCCTAAATTGTGAGTTCTTTATAGCATTTTGATGTACAAGAAGGGATAGTTCAGCCATTTGAGTTGCTAACTTACTGAAGTTTAATGAATTATTTGTGCTAGTATTATTAGATGTGCTAGGTGCGGGGGGTTCGGGAGACGGATTCGGATTCGCGATTTCGGGGGAAGGATTTGGAGTTATCTGATTTTGTGATGCACCCTGTAGCTGTAGTGCTGGAGGCGTAGGAAAGAATGTGGCTCGTTGCTGGTATTGACTCCAATTAGATGCTGGATTACATAATCGATAAGTCAGTTGTTCTTGATGCACAGGGAAGGAAGCGCCAGCGATTGCTGATGAGTGTAAATTGCAGTCTGGTGAATTATGATCACAGAGTGAATATATTGCCTGTTGTAATTCCACATAATCACGTTTCTTCATTAGGTCATTTACTTTCTCTAGATTATGTAAATGTGTTTGTAAGGCGTGAACAGTTGCAAATGTTTCTAACGCTATCTTTTGTAAAAAGTTTTTCTTTAAACCTAAGGATAAATAATTTATTTTCTGCTCCTCGGTGGCCTGAGGCAGAACTTGTCTAATGACCCTCAATTTTCTGAGATAATACGCATCTATTGGCTCGTTTTCACCTTGTTGGACCTGAAATTTACAAATTCCGCCCGATTTGCCAGTAATTTTGGTCTACTCAAGTCAACTAATATATATTTTAATTGTTCGTAATTAAGGGCATCTAACTGGTTCTGGGCCTTTAACTGTAGGACTAAATCAAGTGCTACGTCTTGTAAGTACATAGGTAATAGTTCTTTCCTTTTCTGCTGATTCCACGAAGGCAACAACGCAAGATGGTCGAAAAGCATAAAAAAATCTATCGGGGTCCTCTGTAACGTGTTCCGAATACTTAGTGAGGTGTGATATATTAAACGAAGGGCGCGAACTCTGCTCCATATTTGCACCGTCCTCCGGAAAAGTGTTCTTTCCTTTTCTAGTTTGAGCATGCACTAAAATAAAGTCAAGTCTGATTCACTAATTGTACACTTAAGAAAATCACATACCTTAGAAAAATAGTTCACTTTTAAGTTAATAAAAATACTGTCCGGTAGGGGAGTATTCAGATCGATACTGAGCCGGTCAAAGCCTCTACCATCTAAAACTTTGTCTCATATAGGTTTTGTGGGTGGAGCATTTAATAAAAAGAGCGTCCGGAATCGACTCCCACTACCAGTTTTATTATAAAAGTTTCCACTATAAAAGTATTTTCACAAAATACTTCACAAATTAATCAAAGGTTAGTTATAGGTGGTCTTTGACCTAAGGTCAAAGACAGGATCTCCAACAGAGCCCTGTAGCAGGCTAAGCGGAGTAGAATTAATGAACAAATGCTACGTAGCAAGCACAGGCGGGTTAAGTGGCCAACAGAGCCCCGTAGCAGGCTATGCGGCTGAGGTTAGGATTCCCAGACGTAGCAGGCTAAGCCAGAAGATAGGATAGACGTAGTCTCGTAGCAGACTAGAGGCCTGGGATTAGGTTACTTCAAAATTCCCGTAGCAGACTAGAGGAGGATCACCAGAAAACTGGTATCGAGTTGCTTTCGTCCATCCAATTTATAGGGTCCTTTGGGTAGCGGTGGTGCTGCTGCTCCGATGTCATCTTCTGCTCCGTGGGAGGGGCCAGAAGTCGTCGTCTGCATGTGACTGTAGATCTGGTGGGAAATCCTCTTGCCGAACCACGTGGTGGTGTTTGTAAATACTGATGCGTAGAATTGTTTGTTTACAACATCACATAGGATATTACAATATACACATGTAAGATGCAAAAATATATTGATCAAAAAAGTCTTAGTGGAAAGGGCAAAATAAAGCAGGATGCTTTTTTATCAGATAATAGTTGTACAAATAGTTGACTTCTTCTCCAATTAGGCACTTTAGTTTGTTTGCCTTAAGGTAAACAAATACTGCACCCTGTTGGCTCCTTATTGACTTCTCCTAAAATGAGTCGTAGATATCTACTTTAGTTGAGGCATTTATTTTTACACTTTTGAGTAACAGAAATAAACTATGTTTTTTGAAGAATTTAGATTTAAGTATTTATTCATAAAATGGTCATAAAATTGTCAGAACACTTTTGAAAATCTAGAATTTTAAACTTTACCCGTCCAGTAACCTACATTATTTTTGGAAGTAGAAAATTCTAGGAGACATCCTCCAAAACAGCATATAAACTTAAGTTTTAAATTAAATGTCGATTGGTAGCGATGGTCGCTTCGCTAAATCACACGAACGAACATCGAAAAATAAATTTCTCGTCATGTAAGGGCCATGAAATGTTAAAATCCGTCGAAATCTAGAATTCAAATTATTCCATAATCACATTTAAAAAAAAATTGTTATAGTAGACAGTAAAAGTACGTTCTACACAAAATTTGAACTTAAAACTAATACCCTCATTTATCCTCAAAGTTGAGTTTTTAATAAATCCTACGGTCTACTACAACGAATCTTTCTTTACACTTAACATTCCCCACGCCGTTTTTCGTACACCGAATTTTCTGTTCACCGAATTTTACTACACCGAAATTTCCTTCACCGAATTTTCCTGCTCCCTAAAAAATGAAATGAAATCTTTGAATTTTACGTCCCACATCTATGCCGACTAGGCTAAAGGAGACGGTGATCATGAGAAATGAAATAAATGGTGGTATGAAAAAAGTGGGTTGAAACGTGAGATCTCCGAGGAGGCCCACTGTCACAATTATCGCTATCACACTTTACTACAACCATAATTCGCAATAAAGCAAAAAAGGATTTCTTTGGTTGGATTATTTAAAGTGCGAGTGACTTCAGCGGAAGCAGTACCTCTCAGCTGCACCTGTAAACCCCCACAAAAATAAACTTTTCTACCTATTCCAATTAACATTACCCGCTTCATTCAAACACTGATTGAATTATTCAGGTAGAAATAAAATTTAATTTTCAATTCAAGACTTTTAATAATTATTGTGACTTCTATATACAAGAAATCCAATCAAAATTTTTCGTTCAAAATTAACTAAATATGTCTCTTGAATTTAATAATTTAAGGTAATGAGCACAGATTGAAAAAAATGAAAAATGGTCGTAACTCTGGATTAAAGCAAGCTTAATCTCACCAAATCTTCAATTATAATAGCTCCTTGAGAAACAATACAGACTGCTCTAGAAGGAATAAAGTATAATTTTTTCGAGTCTAATTCTATTTCTTCAGTAATCTGTAATTCTAATCAGCCGGAAAATAAGTTAAATAATTTGACTTTAATCAGTTTTATTTTATTTTAATCTATTTTTTACTTGTTTAAACCAGACAGCAATCTATTACATTTAATTTTACGAATACTATTAACGCAATTGGGTAATGAATGAGATGAAGTTCTACCAGAACTTACTCTACCACTACTCTATTCGACCGTAACCAGTAATATTAAATACTCTGTAATACTCACCAGATTCAAGTATATATTACAATAACATTCTTACGCTTTTATCCAGAGACTCCACCTCACCACCATGGATTGGAATTTGACTTTTTCCACTTAAATACCAATTGCCATACAATAATGAATAAGTCCCAATTTTCCCCAACAGAATATTAATTGCAAAAATTCACGATTAAATTTTAAGCTCATTCTAGAGACAGGAAGTTAATTGAATTAAAAAATATATTTTAAACTTTAAGCAAGGAAGTTTATCTATAGTTCAGAGCTCTCCCTTATAAATTCCTTCAAACTTCTGGATTTTAGTTACCGAATTTTACTGCAAAAGAATATTAGACACTTTAATAATAGGTATTAATTCTAACCATTTTAGCACGATCAATTAATTCTTGAAATTGTAAGTTTTATATCCTGCATTAAATTTTAAAAAAAATGAACAATTAGATTAGGTATTACTACAATGCTTCAACGCAATGACTTTATCGATTCTAAACTAAATTACCACTGTTTTAAGTTAAATTTATGATAGTTAAACAGGTTACCCACTGTAGTTATTTAAATGACAAAGCGACGTAACTATCTGCTTTAACCGAATTTTTCAAACTAACTTTAGTTTGATGAAAGGATCTGGACTTCCCTTCCGAGAGTACTCCAATTATTCACAATTCACCTACAAAAATTAACATACCCAGTTAATTTTAGTGTCTTTAACTCACGTATTAAACAGATATTCACTACTAAATTTTGATTCCTATCCTTTTTTTTTAAACCAACTAATGTAGTAAGAACATTAAATCACAGCTTTTTTTATTACTTTCAGTCACTAATTATTTAACCTAGGAAACTAACCCATCTGAGTTAAACATATTAAAGAAAAACAATTAATCTCTCATTTACTCTCAAAATTAACATTATATGTTCCGTAATTTAGTCTTTTTAACTCGTAACGTCAAGTCCATTTAAACTCCTTGGCACACAATTCACACCACAGGAACAAAATCCAACTGAGAGCAGCTTCACTGCTACGTTTATCCAACAGTAATGACTCAGCCGTTGCTCGCTCGCTTGAATGAAGCCTGGTAGAGCGGGAAGACTCCGCCCACCCACCTAGGGCTGTGCGATATCGAAATTTTGATATCGACATTCGATATTTTTTCTGATATCAATATCGAATAGATATATCGATATCGACAATATCGATATCGGATATCGACAATATCGAATATCGATATTGACAATATCAATATCGAATATCGACAATATCGAATATCGATATCGACAATATCGATATCGGATATCGACAATATCGAATATCGATATCGACAAAAATATCGATATCGACATCAAATACCGATATCGACAACATCAAATGTGGATATTCAACATATTGATTGGTCTTGAATATTCATGTTGATGGGGGCCGCGGTGGCTCGGTGGTAGAGCGTTTACCTCTGGTGCTTGGGGTTCCGGGTTCCATCCCAGCCCCCGCCAAGTGGACTTTGTAGTGGACAAACACCGTGTGCGTGGGTTTTCTCGGGGTTCTCCCGTTTCCTCCCACTTTCTTCATTTCATTCATTTCTCATAATCACCGTCTCCTTTAGCCTAACCGGCATAACCGAGGGGCGTAAAACTCAAAGATTTCATTTCATTTCATTCATGTTGATATAAACTATCTGGTCTCAAAACGTTTCAA
Organism: Thermobia domestica; assembly: GCF_964235325.1. NCBI lineage: Eukaryota > Metazoa > Arthropoda > Insecta > Zygentoma > Lepismatidae > Thermobia > Thermobia domestica. The sequence continues at coordinate 306,303,598 of NC_137459.1, forward strand.
TGGTTATATCTCAGAATACTTGTTAGTCACAGAAAACAGACTTGTGTTTCTTCTAATCCACCACTCTTTTCTCCGAAAAAAGTTGATAAAAATATTCATTGAATTGTCTTTCTCAGTTATCATATTGGTCATCATTGCGGAAATAATGAGAGTGAAGCACGGTGACATAGAATATGCGTGTTTTATTTGTGTGTAGGTGTTTATTTCATGTATATGCATTTGTGAATGTGCACGTGTGGCGGTATGCGTTTGAGAGAGAGAGAGTTCTTTCTATGTCATAACACGTGCGTGTGATGTATTTTAAGCTCAGGCACAAACAATACTTGATCCAGATATGGACGATAGAGGCCGTGGTGGCTCAGTGGTAGAGCGTTCACCTCTTGTGCATCAGGTCCCGGGTTCAAACCCTGCTCTTCCCAAGTGAACTTTGTGGAGAACAAACACCGTTGCGTGGGTTTCCTCGGGGTTCTCCCGTTTCCTCCCACTTTATTCATTTCACCATTATCATTCATTTCTCATTATCACTGTCTCCTTTAGCCTAACCGGCATAATCGTTGAACGTAAAGCTCAAAAATTTCATTTCATTTCAGATATGGACGAATGACGTACCCGATCAACAAAAGCAAAATCGTCGAATCCCCGTTTCTCTTTTGTGCTAATCATTTGATGCCTCACTGCAACAGGAAATCGATGCATATCTTTCAATGCCATCTATAAACAGTGGTGCTATTTAGCCGGTTCGCACCGGTTCGCTAGAACCGGTTGTTAATACATTTCGAGTTTGCTAAACCGTTTGTTATACCCAGGCATAACAGTAAATTTTATTCAGTTATAACCAAGAACGAGCAAGTTTCAGTTTGTTTAGCTTTGTTCTTAGAAATTCTTACAGCTACAGGGTTAGATATATGATCTCTCAGAATAAGGTATAAGCGATTTTTTCTTAATTTCAAATGGGCTGGTTAGATATCAAGAATGAAAACTGGGATTACATGAGTGCAGTGGTGAGGGTTATTTGCATTTGAAACGCATACATACCATTATCAATGATTGTTGATCCATTGCTGGGTTAAGGTGTTTCCAATGCTTCTTGATAAACATCTATTTTGGATAATTCGTTTCCAAGATATTCGCAGTGCTACCTAATTTTGTCACAACATCTTATATTGGGTTGCTGTGTAGGTCTCTACTTGTCACTTGTGGCATCCAGTGAAAAATTTGCCTTTGTCTATCTTGTATGATTTGCTTCCTAAGATAGAGGGAGAGAGACAGCGGCGTAAATAAGGGCCCCGCAGACCCCGCATTGCGGGGGGCCCAGGCCATCACGGGGCCCCCAAATTGTGATGTAGGACGTAGAAAACGGCCCCATTCCACGTTGTGTGCGGGGTGGCCCCCAAGCCCTTATTTACGCCACTGGAGAGAGATATCTTTCTATGTATCCATCTACTATCTCTCTCTCATATAGGCCTATATATATATATATATATATATATATATATATATATATATATATATATATATATATATATATATATATATATAACCAGTCACCAAAAATTAGAATAGCACCACTGCCTACAGATACGGAAGAAAACCTCCTTCACTGGAGGAAATCTCATGACAGTGAATTTCCAAAATTAGCTCTTCTGGCTCGTAAGTATTTGTGTAGGTACCAGCGTTCTATCGGAAAGAGTATTTAGTTGTGGATGCAATATCATAACTGATGCTCATACTTCACTTACAGTTAGTGCAGAACATGCGAAACAACTGATTTTCTTTCCATGAACAAAAGAGCTCGTTCCTAAATAGCAGTGTCATGAACTTCAATGGATCATACATTTCTAGTTGAATACTCGGTGCTAATAAGCATTTTTCTAAACAAGACAGTTATTGTTCATTTTTCTCTGTATGATGTGTGTGTTTGTGTTCTTCTAAGTTAATCCGTTGGCTTTACAAATTTAACACTTGGGCTCTATTTTAATATCCAATTTAAAGAAAAGCACGCGATCAATCGAGATCTCTTTCATGTTATTATTAAATTGATAATCTTTTTGTATTAAAGAGCTTTACGCAAAGACGTGACATCTCCCACATGAACTTAAGAGGTTTCTTGTTATTGGTTTTATGCAAACTCATATCTGCTAAACCTCACGTCTTATACCATTATTCAGTTCTGCTTATGAAATCAATTTAGAAAGGTTCTAAGTCATTCCTAATAACAGTGCACCTAATAATGCATATTCTAATATTTAAGCAAATCCAAAGAAATAGGGAAGTGTTAATACTACCTAAACAGAATATGTAGGTCTGTGTAGTGAAATAACAGAATGGAGGCTTTTGTTTGTTTTAGTGGGCTGAGTTATGTGCCTCAATTTACATCTAGTAACCACATACAAATAAACGGAAAATTACTACTTTGCACAAAAAACTAGTAAATTCTTGTTTCCTTGTCTGTTTAGATTTAAGCAAATTTTAGCACAGGCATTTGATTTTTCACTCGCAATGGCAATACAGCACAAACAATAATTGTAGTGAGGATATCAAGTTGACTCGGTTAAGGAATGCAGCCATGTTAATGATGAGAAATATTTTGGAGGGCATAGCTCCACGGTTCTGCACTGGTTTTGGATTTATCTTCGAAAGGAACATCATTTCTGCCCAATAAAGTTTTTGCACAAAGTTTGGTTTGATTCGGTGAAGAAGTGTAGCCGATAATATAAGTAAAATACACAATATTTAGGTGGATTAAGTAGACGTAGAAACATCCCTACCCCATCGCCGCAGATTTGGACTATCTTCAAAAGGAACCAAATTTTTAACCCATACTAATCCTCTGTAAATTTGGTTTCATTCTGCTAAGAAATGAAGTCAAAAGAGAAAATTAAATATTAACATGGAATGTTGGGAAGCATAGTCTCCAAGAACTACATTAATTTGATTCATGAAACGGGGCGTTTTTCTGCCTCATACGAGTATCGTGCAGTTTGGTTTCATTCGGTTAAGAAATGCAAATGCAGCTACTATCGCCAGCCAAAAAGCGTTATATATATATATATATATAGCAAAACCCACCGCAATTTTTTCGAGGAAGTGTGAAACATCAATATCGGATATCGATATCGAATATCGACGATATCGGATATCGATATTCAATATCGACGATATCGGATATCGATATCGAATATCGACAATGTCGGATATCGATATCGAATATCGACGATATCGGATATCGATATCGAATATCGACGATAACGGATATCGACAATATCGGATATCGATATCGAATATCGACGATATCGGATATCGATATTGAATATCAACGATATCGATATATCGACATCGATATTATTGCGATTTCGATTATCGATATAGGATGATATCGATATCGACGATATCGATATATCGACATATCGCACAGCCCTACACCCACCAAGGCCAGATCAGCGCAACCGACAACCACGTTATCATGCGTACACTTCATTGCCTCCAGAGCAGTTGTTTACAACACACCTTACTTCAAAGAAACAACTCAGCAAAAGAAGCTATTTTCACAATCTTAAAAAGTAAAAAAGAATAACATTTTTGAATTTTCATTTAAACGACCATTACTATGTAATTTGAATGTCCATAAATTTTACATTATTTTCCATTTCCGTTTCCTTTTATTATTTTAAGTCCATAATTTCTTGTATTTCAATTTCTTTTTATTTTTTTTTAACTTGGAACGTGTACACGTTACATCACGCACGCGGTGTTTGTCCACCACAAAGTTTACTTGGTGTCACTTGGGATCGAAAGAGGGACTCTATAGTAGTAGTCCCCCCCGTATATTGAGCCGAGTCAGCAAAAATTTTCTCGATTCTGATTGGCTGAGAGAGGTCACGTGACGTTAGGCCCCGCCCACGCGGGAAATTCAAATTTTTTAGGTCACGTGGTATGACGTCATGAGTCACCCTGCGGGGAAATCCCTCATTCTCTTTTATGACATGGATTTTTGAAATTTGTTCCCTTTTACGGGTAAGATGTGTGTTTATGATTGGTTGATAGCTGTCACGTGATTTTAGACCCTGCGATATTTGAAATTCGTTCCCTTTTACGGGTAAGATGAGTGTTTATGATTGGCTGACAGAGGTCACGTGATCTTAGGCCCTGGGATTTTTAAATTCGTTCCCTTTTACGGGTAAGATGAATCCTTTTGGTACCCCAATGCTGATTGGTTGATAGAGGTCACGTGATCTTAAGCCCCTGTGACTTTTGAAATTTGTTCCCTTTTTACGAGTAAGATGAGTGTTTTGGTACCTCGATTCTGATTGGCCGACAGAGGTCACATGATCTTAGACCCGCCACACACCCCATGAGTGAAATATAGAGCGATATGTCGGTGATCACCCTAGACCTGTATTTTAGAATTTTGTTCCCTTTTATGGTTATCCTTAAAGTTCCCATGGAGGGCTCAACCTCCTCCTTAAATAACCCTTTTTTTGGTATCATGATATTGTACTGAAGTTTACATTAAATATTATCGTTCTCTTTGGCAGATAAGATGATTACCAGCTTTTTTACCTTGATGGAGATCCTGTCCTTGAATTAGTTGCCTATGTCTCTGGAAGTAACAATGGTGAAAGAGGGGTGTCGCTTGTAGATTTCTTATAACACATTGTTGTGAGTTTAAGCGATTTTTTAAACGCTCAGTAAGCGCTTCATTAATGGAAACAGTGTTGCCAGATTTTTCTTACCTAAACTGCTCCGATTCTTTTCGAAACGGTTCCGCAGAGTACAAGAAATTTTAAACTAAAAAATTTTTCGAACTAAAAAAAATTTTGTAACTAAAAAAAATTTTAAACAAAAATTTTCAAACAAAAAATTTTCGAACTAAAAAATTTTGAAACAAAAATTTCAAAAAAATTCGAACTAAAAAATTTAAACTAAAAACTTTCGAACTAAATTTTCAAATGAAAAAAAATTTTCGAACTAAAAGGAATTTAAAAATTTTTCGAACCCAAAAAAAAAATTCGAACTAAAAAAATTAAAAATTTTTCGAAAAATATTTTAAACTAAAAACTTTCGAACTAAATTTTCAAATCAAAATTTTTCGAACTAAAAATTTTAAAAAATTTCGAACCAATTTTTAAAAATAAGTTTCGTACTAAAGATGTAAACCACATTTGAAAATTTTCAAATCAATTTTTGAACTAAAATTAAAAACCAAATTTTGGACACTAAAAATTCTTTAATTATTTTTCGAACAAAATCATGTAAACCAAATCTTGGATGTATTTTCCACCTTAAATTTTCAAGATTACCATGATTTGAAAACAAGTGTTCAGGGTTTCAAGAAATAATAAAACATATTTTTTTTCAACTTGTTGTATTTTAACGAAAGGTATGTGCTCTTCTCATACAATTTATTAACATAATAAATACAGGATCTAGTTAATGAATATGTTGGACGCGTCATCATCTTCGAATCTTGTAGCCGTATCCTGTAAAGAAAAAGAAGAAACGACGGATTACTTTATGAATTTCTTTTTTTTTCTGAAACAATAAAAATGAGTCAATATTGATAAGAGAGAAATAAAACTTACTCGTAAATGATGGATCTGTTTAGGTTCATCTTCCTCCTCGGGTACAGGATCACTGCATTTTTTTCACCGATGGATGTTTATGAACTCTTCTGGGTACTGCATTTTTTCTAGGTGTTGCTGCTTTATGGTCAAGGTTCCCCCCTTCGGTACGAGATGACTGCATTTCTTCCACTGATGGTGGTGTTGATGGTTTATGAACTCTTGTGGGTACTTCATTTTCTTCTTGGTGTTGCTGCTTTGTGGTTAAGGAAGGGAAAGAAGAAAAGGAAAAGGAAAAAAGAAATGGCGGCCTTATTGGGTGCTTACAGTTTTTTCTTCTTCATCTTCTTTTTCCAGTTCCATCTTCTGTTTTTTAACGTACCCGTACGGAACCGTATCATAGGAATTGAATTCTTTAAATCGACGTTTTGTGTACTGGATACTGTACATTTTTTCTTCTTTGCGTGTGACGATGGTATGGTCTTTGGTCCTGCATATCTTATGGGGGATAGTGATGGTGACTTGTCCACGGCATTGATTTGTAATCATTTCATTTAGCGTATTGAAATTTAATTGTTGTCCTGCATTGTAATTTAATGTAAATCCTCTAATTTTGCATATGTAACTGGTGACGTTGGTATCCGGATTGTATATTTCTAGGCTGTAATTTTTTGGTCCTCCACTGACAAATGTTTTGATGTATGCTCGTGGTCCGTAAGACTCCATCTCATTCGATAAGCATCCCAAGTACGTTGAAGGTTCAATGGTTGGCTCCCCGGGCTTCTCCGTAAATATCACAGAATCCGTGTCGAAATATAAAACACGTTCCTGCAACATTTCCAGGTACTTGTACAGTTCCAGGCGTGCCTGACATGTTGTAAATGCACCTAACACGACATTGGTGTTTCGGTTTTGAACAGGCACATGTTCATTGTACTCCCAGAACGCATACAACATCGTATCATTGATGGGTACAATTTGATGGAGTTTAATGTCGGGGGAAGTGAGTTTTTCATAAAATTCTTCCGGCCGATCAATAATTGTGGTCTGGCTAAAGTTTGATCTTTGGCAAAGCTTTCCCCAAAGAGAGTTAACACAAAGCTTAGATAAACTTCTTCGTGCAGGATTATTTTCAATTTTGGACGGATCCAATGCAATACCTTCACGCTCCAGGACGGTTTGTATGAATTTTGATTTGTCTTCTTCGGTCACACAGGAACTAGGCCAGCCAGACGCTTCCATTTTCGATTTCAAAAATGTATTGATATATTCCGTGAACAAGCCACCTGTTTTCGTGATGGGATCATATTGTTCAATGTCATAATCCCAAATTTCAAAAATTTCCACCGGCTGATATCCTAATTCTACTGCTTTCTGGATTTCATATGATACCCATGTTCCAGTGAGGCACCGCTCCTGATCATTGTGCGTACACGTTGCTGTAGGGTCTGGGTTCATTTCTTCGGCACACGCAGCACACAGTGGAAAGAGTAGTTTCTTGTTACATCGGTAAGGCAGGAGACCATGATAAAGATGTTGACTTGGTAATATCGACATTTTGATTAGACCATTGACTTTATTTATTGGTGGTATATTTTCATCACCCTGTAGATAAATTCGTGGATGGCCTACAGGGTATGTAGCACACTTATTGATGTAAGGATAAAGCGAGACAATATCGAAATATTTTATTACTTCCCCCGCTTTTTCGTCGACTTGGTGGTACAATTTCACGCAATTGGTCCTTCCTCAAAAAAAACTATCTCTTGGATTTAATGGTCTGCGGTTCATGTACGGGTGATTCTTCAGATACGTCGCCATTGCAGGATTTTGTTTTAAGAACTGATTAAATTCGCACTCCCACATTTCATGTACAATGTACCCCAATTCACGCAGTCTTGCATTTTTTATTTGCGTTCGTTCATAACGGAATTCCATGGTGTCTTCTGGATTGCTGTAGATGGGCTGATTACGGCCTGTAGTAAAACATACTTTAATCCGGCAGCCGGTGATAAAAGCAGCCGGCATGCTCGTAGACGTGCTCCTCTAACGTCTCAGGATCTTGGTAGTAGCCATCAACATGGAATCCCGCAATAAACACTTCTTTTTGTCGGGCCGCATGTAAGATTTGTTTTTCTTCGGTTTTTTCAATGTAGGCCAGCCATTGCATTGCAGCGATCGATTGGGTACTTCTCCATCGATAGCCATGTGCCGGTAGAATTCCTATGGTGTTGGGTTTAAGGAAATTCCGGCGGAATACTAAATTGGAAGCACTTGCAATCGTGATCGTCTCCAAGAAGGGATTCACTTTGGTTTCTGTTTCAAATGACGTCATAAACGAAACGCATGCTTGTCGCAGTACATTGACATCTTGAATACAATATTTGATAATTTCTTTCTGGAAATCAAACGTATCATTACGATGATCGTTGTACCACTGCATGAACTTGTTTCTGTCTTCGACGGCCATTTCATCTGCACCATAATACTTCGTTTCTGGAAGTGGTCCAATATACGATTGATTCTCCTTGGTGTTGAAGAAATGTGGGAAGTAACCTTTGGTTGCGGGTAAATTGAACGCTTTTGACAATTTACTTAATGCCATAGGTAGGAAGTTCAACGAGTCAATGAACGTCAGATTATTCAAGGTTAAACTCAGTATCTTGGTCCCATTTAATATGACGTCAGGTCTCCATTGGCATTGTTCTACCATAGCCTTTAAAATAAAATGTCCATCGTATCCCTTAGCGTTGTGTGCGACACAGAAAATCCTATTTATATTGGGACGACGTTCCCGCAAGTACTGGAGAAAATTATAAACTGGATCCTCTCCTTGGAAAATATGCTGGCGCTGACCACACGTACTGCAAGACTGCTGAATATTATTGTTTTCAACACATGCATAACATACTTGTTGTGCAACCAATAAATTTGGAATGTGTACATACGTATTATCGCCAATATTCGTGTCTTGCATAGATTCTATATCATAGAAAATCAATAAGGCTTTCTTTGCGTGCATGAGTGAAGGAACACCAGGTTTCAAGCATTGTCGATCGGGAAGCATAAAACATTGATGGGATCCTGGAACAATCTTCTTACAAACATTGCAAAAGATCTCATTACAATCATGAAGGCGTTGTCCGGTATGCACAAAAGAATATACTCTGTAACATCTAGTACATTGCTTCACCATTTTGCATACAGGTTCCCCATGATGATATACAATATTACGATGATTGTTAAAACATTCTTCGCCGTAAAATTGACGATTGCAGTCGTTGCATAATATCGGCGTTTGGTTCTTGTCGCATAGAGGTCTCTGTAGACATTTGGAGCACGTTACAGGACAATTTTTTACATGTTCATTGCGTTTACTATACTTTTTATGGCACGCCTCACAGTAGAACTTGGTTGCAAAACAAGCAGTTAAAGATTGGATGATGTCAAAGTGACCAGCCAAACAAATCAAATTTATGGGAGTGCGATTTTCATCGTTCGGTCCCTCGTACATGATATCACGGCCTGTGAAACTGGTATACACTGTAATTTTATATTCTTTAAGGTATGCCTGGAATTGTCGAATTTCATTTACACTGGCACCATGATCCAAATTCACTCCTGCATTTGCACATAGCGCATCGACTTCACCGTCCACAACACATTTTGATTGATCTTGATATTGTCTGTGTCGTTTCATATCTACATTCTTGTATTTTTTCAGACCAATAGCAATAACAAGGGCGTACGCTAGACACCTTGAATCTTGATTTTTTACACGTACAATCCCACGCTTGCAACGTAACAATTCTTCATTTTGAAGTACTCCTTGCCGCAAACCGCCATAGCCACGTGGAATATCCACACGATGAAAATGCACGGTGAATGGTTCGTGCAGGAGAAATGCATTGTTACTTTGTAACACTCTTTCAAAGGAGGCCCACATCGTTTCCAGTGTTAAGTTTCGTGCTTGGCGAAAACTCACCCAAAACGGTTTATTCGTGTTGCGTGGTGATATTACCGATAAACCAACCATCGCCTCATCGTCGACATTGGCTAACAAATGGTCCAGCATTGCTTGGAAACTATTATGTACATACTGTATGATATCGGTTCCTACGGGCGGTGCGTTGAATTGAACTTCGAGCATTCTGCCTTCAATGTTAAATCGTCTATAATGACGAGTGATTTCATTGCGAACAGTAAAACCCGATTCGGCCATGGTTAATAAAAGGAGAAAACAAACAAACAGGTACAATTACGGTAAAACAAATATGTAATGGGAAAAAGGAATTGAGCAGCGTGAATTTACTACAAAAGAAAAGAAGAAAGAAAAATCTTAATCACCTGATAAACAGGAAATCATAACATTCATGATAAATTCTTAACTAAGCAATTCATGTAAAGGTCCTGAGTTTGATTCCTGGCGGTGACGTTCAGAATCTCATTATGAAAGCATATGTACTAGAAATCAAAGTTTTTTAAAAAATAATTATGTTACTGAAATGAGTGTTTTATTGCTGTCAAACTCGAGAGCATTACATCAGCATGTAACTGACCTACCATTCTATAGTGATAAAAAGAATGCATGAAATCAATGAATGTTTCATCAGTGCTGAGATGTGACAAAGTACGCGTAAGCATTTTTTCTACTCACAACGACCTTTAAATGATGCGTTTGCAAGTTGAAGAGACTCATCGAACATTAACGATACACATACGTAATTGTCGAAACAAAATCTGTATAGCGTATTTTTTTTATTATTATTGTGACTAAGCGGTTAGCGTACATGGTTCGGACGTGGAAGGTCCTGGTTCAAGCCTCGGTGGGTTTGCTTTCCACGTCGGGGCATGTCAAGCCTTTTCTGTAATTTAATATTCTCACACGTTATCATACATTCTTTTCAAAACTAAGCTAAATGGTTGACGTGCACACCTCATAATACATAAACGTACATAAATCGTCTATAATGACGAGTGATTTCATTGCGAACAGTAAAACCCGATTGGACCATGATTAAAAATGAAAACAAACAAACAGGTACGGTAAAACAAATATGTAATGGGAAAAAAGGAATTGAGCAGCGTGAATTTGAGTTGATTTTTTGATTTTTTAGTTTAGCGTCCCTTTCAGCAGCGAGGCTATATGAGACGTGGACCTACTGATTAACGTGGAATCCGAACCACATGAGCTCCCCGCCGGGAATCGAACCCTGGTCTCCCACGCCAAAGGTACGTATGCTAACCGCTTAGTTCGGGAAATCATAACATTCATGATAAATAATTAACTAAGCAATTCATGTAAAGGTCCTGAGTTTGATTCCTGGCGGTGACGTTCAGAATCTCATTATGAAAGCACATGTACTAGAAATCAAAGTTTTTTTAAAAAAAATATGTTACTGAAATGTGTGTTTTATTGCTGTCAAACTTGAGACCATTGCATCAGCATGTAACTGACCTACCATTCTATAGTGATAAAAAAAAAGAATGCATGAATGAATGTTTCAACAGTACTGAGATGTGATAAAGCACGCGTAAGCATTTTTTCTACTCACAACGACCTTTAAATGATGCGTTTGCAAGTTGAAGAGATTCACCAACCATTAACGTTATACATACGTAATTGTCAAAACAAAATCTGTATAGCGTAAATCTTTTAACCAAATATTCATGCACTCTTTTTTATTTAAGCGGTTAGCGTACATGCTTCTAACGTGGAAGGCCCTGGTTCAATCCTCGGTGGGGTTTGCTTTCCCACATCGGATCGCTGTCAAGCCTTTTTTGAAATTTAATATTCTCATGCGTTATCATACATTCTTTTCAAAACTAAGCTAAATGGTTGACGTACACACCTCTGGCCTTGGTTCAATCCCGGGCGGTTGCTCGAATATCACGTTAAGCTGAAGGGGACACTAAAATAAAATAATGGTTTCAAAGGGTATCGAACCATATTATTCTCAGACATAGTTTTTAATATTCTGTAATGCATTCTTTTCAAAACTAAGCGCACACATTTTCTGGCCATGGCTCAATTCCCGACGGGAGTTCACATTCAACATTAAGCTGAAGGGACGCTAAACCATATCATTTATCGTGCTTACTTCTAATGTGTGGGGGTTCCTGATTCGCACTCCCACTTTCCCATTCCACTAATTCCTTCATAGTCTAAATATTTCGTACTAAAAGTAAAACAGTGTATGAGTGATCCACCCCCACAAATATAAAGTAAAAATGATTTTCGAATCTTGGGTGACAAATAAAATCTCACTGAACTTACCTCAAATTCAATGAACAAAAAGTCGGTGCAGTAAAGCTTAAATGAAGACACTTCTAAAAAAGCAGATCTTCTTCACTTCACAGTTGAGAGCGATATAGGATTTGAAAAATGAAATTTAGATTTTTATTTAGGTCGTTGTGAAAACGATGTCATCATCAACCAATCAGAAACGAGGAAATTTATAAAATGACATCACAACGAACCAATCAAAACGCTCGCTGCTTTTGTCATGAATCACGAACGAAAACGATGTGTAACAATCGATCGTGACGTCATTCAAGTTTCTCAATAGTTACAACATCTAGTATCACAGTTCTGATCCCAAATGCTTTCTGTCAGGATCATGTCACTACTTGTCGTAACTGTGACGACATTTCATTTTCATCATATTCCATACGTGAATGTCAATGTTTGCTTTTTTCATGAATCATGCTGACACGTTCGTAGTAAAACAAAAGTAATGCGATCCGCTGACGTTTGCATTTTTTCAATCATATGTGCTTCTATGTCGTCACACAAAGAAGTCTATCAGCATTTTATTTTAATCCACGTTACACTGTCAGATTTATTTTCTTAAAGTATATGTGTATCCTTTTCAAGACCATGGTTCGAAACCCACCAAGCACGATTAAAACCGAATTCATTTAAGCGGTTAGCATACACATCTTTGGTTTGAAAGACCTGAGTTCGATTCCTGAAGAAACATTTCTTAGGATTTTTCTAAAACTTGGTTTCAATTTCTAGTTCGAAAATTTTAAAAGTTTAGTTCGATAAAAAGTTTGATTTGAGAAGCGTTACACTGTCAGATTTATTTTCTTAAAGTATATGTGTATCCTTTTCAAGGACCATGGTTCGAAACCCACCAAGATCGATTAAAACCGAATTCATTTAAGCGGTTAGCATACACATCTTTGGTTTGAAAGACCTGAGTTCGATTCCTGAAAAAAACATTTCTTAGGATTTTTTCTTAAACTTGGTTTAAATTTCTAGTTCGAAAATTTTAAAAGTTTAGTTCGATAAAAAGTTTGATTTGAAAATTTTTAGATGTGATTTACATCTTTAGTTCGAAACTTTTGTTTTTAAAAATGTTTTAGTTCGACAAAATTTTGTTTCAATTTTTTTAGTTCGAATTTTTTTTTTGGTTCGAAAATTTTTTGTTTGAAACTTTTTTGTTTCAAAATTTTTTAGTTCGAAATTTTTTTTTGGGTTCGAAAATTTTTTGTTTGAAACTTTTTTGTTTCAAAATTTTTTGTTTGAAAATTTTTGTTTAAAATTTTTTTAGTTTTGAAATTTTTTAGTTCGAAAAATTTTTAGTTTAAAATTTCTTGTACTCTGCGGAACCGTTTCGAAAAGAATCGGAGCAGTTTAGGTAAGAAAAATCTGGCAACACTGTTTCCATTAATGAAGCGCTTACTGAGCAATAAATCGCTTAAACTCACAACAATGTGATATAAGAAATCTACAATCGACACCCCTCTTTCACCATTGTTACTTCCAGAGACATAGGCAACTAATTCAAGGACAGGATCTCCATCAAGGTAAAAAAGCTGGTAATCATCTTATCTGTCAAAGAGAACGATAATATTTAATGTAAACTTCAGTACAATATCATGATACCAAAAAAAGGGTTATTTAAGGAGGAGGTTGAGCCCTCCATGGGAACTTTAAGGATAACCATAAAAGGGAACAAAATTCTAAAATACAGGTCTAGGGTGATCACCGACATATCGCTCTATATTTCACTCATGGGGTGTGTGGCGGGTCTAAGATCATGTGACCTCTGTCGGCCAATCAGAATCGAGGTACCAAAACACTCATCTTACTCGTAAAAAGGGAACAAATTTCAAAAGTCACAGGGGCTTAAGATCACGTGACCTCTATCAACCAATCAGCATTGGGGTACCAAAAGGATTCATCTTACCCGTAAAAGGGAACGAATTTTAAAAATCCCAGGGCCTAAGATCACGTGACCTCTGTCAGCCAATCATAAACACTCATCTTACCCGTAAAAGGGAACGAATTTCAAATATCGCAGGGTCTAAAATCACGTGACAGCTATCAACCAATCATAAACACACATCTTACCCGTAAAAGGGAACAAATTTCAAAAATCCATGTCATAAAAGAGAATGAGGGATTTCCCCGCAGGGTGACTCATGACGTCATACCACGTGACCTAAAAAAATTTGAATTTCCCGCATGGGCGGGGCCTAACGTCACGTGACCTCTCTCAGCCAATCAGAATCGAGAAAATTTTTGCTGACTCGGCTCAATATACGGGGGGGACTACTACTTCTATGCACCACAGGTAAAAATTCTACCACTGAGCCACAGCGGCCCCAAGCGTGCAAGATAGTCTAATGTTGTGACAAAAGTTAATTATTGAATAAGAAAAAAAAGAGTAACGATGAATACAAGTTTGTTCAATCATACAAAAATAACGAACGCTCTGGCTTAGGGCTCAAAGGCTCATCATAGCAGAAACAAACATTTCCATTAGATTTTAACCTGCAAAAAGTCAATGTACCATGTTTGCTATCAACCATCCTTCAAAGATCCACTTTACATTGTCCAGAAGCCGGAAGCCCACCCAATAGTCCCTTTCTCCTAGACTTATTGAATAGGACTTTGTGACTTAGTGCTTATTTAGCATACAAGCATGTGTCATGCTTATCTTATACATATTAACTTTACTATTTATATTTGGAGACCTGTAGTTGTTGTGAAATAACCGCTTGTATAGCATTTAATTCACCTGAATGTATACCTTTTTTGCTCCAAATATTCTTATCAATATTTTATTTTCGAAATAAGGCAGTTCCCGTTTTTGTATTCGTGTTAGGGACGAACTTCCACATTCATACAAAATTGGGCAGATTGAGGCCTTATTGATTTTAATGTTTTCGACAATTGTTAAGACAATTAAATGTTTTACATTAGGGTTAAATTTAGTATATAAATAAAGTGCAATACTTTTCTACAGGACAAAAATTAAAAACAGTAGTTACTTGTTACTCGGGGTTGATAGCTAAAACGAACAGCAGTGCTTTCTCAACATCAGATGAAAGTGAATTGACGTACGAATTTAAAATTTACACGATTCTGTTTATTAGAAAAGCCTCCCTTCCTGTGAAAGTCAGCAACGTCCTTTCCCCTTCTGCAGTGGTAAGTGATGGGAGGTAGGAGAGTTTCCTATCAGGTTACGTGGAACAGATTTTAGCTTCCAAACAGATAAAAACAAGAAGAGAGAAGCACAAATTCAGACCAGAAAATTGGTTATACAGCCTTTAATCGATTCCATGCATTTTCTCCCGGTGCGATTTCGCACGGTGCTCATTATCGAGCAATTCCACACAGTCTTCCTTATCGGATTAATTATTCTGCAGGTGTGGTGCACTTTCACACGGTCCACCTGTCAATCACGTGATTCATCCTGAAACCGCTTTCACTATAATGAGAGGGAGGACAGAACGCATGCCAACTAAGTAAGAACAGAAAAAAGAGCAAACACAAGTTAAAATAAATACGAACAATTGAATTAATACTAGTTTCAAGTATTTTTTCAATTATACACCATACATGCAGATATAGGAACCCCACGAGTTAAGACGTTGGTTATACCAGTCTTGTATGCATTGATGCCAGATAAAACAGAGCAATTATACAAGCAAGTGTTTATATTTCTTAAAATGTGGTTTGGCCAAAAAGAATCTCGAGTGCTAAAAGTGAATTTCGAGCTTGATGCAATCAATGCATTGCGTGTGGTGTTTCCTAATTCACAGATTTCCGGCTGCCATTACATTTTAACCAGATATTCTGGTGGAAGGTTTAGAGTTTAGGTCTCATCGAAGAATCCCTCGACAATGAAGATATACGTCATCATGTTCGTATGTATAATGCCTTAGCATTAATATCATCAAGCAGGATCGATGAAGGTTGGCTCATCGTCATGGATGACTGTCCGTCTGGCCAGAAAATCGAAGAATTAAACGATTATTTCATTGAACAATGGATGGACATTCCAAACATTCAGAGAAATATAGAACTGCAATGGTCAAAGACACAGAACAAACAATCCAGTGGACGGTTGGCACATAAGTTAAACCGCAGCATAAGAGTACACCACGTATCTTGAAGCTTACGAGTGTACTAAAAGCAGGTGCAATGTCTAGTTTTCATGCTTTGCCGAGAAAGGGCTTAAATTGCAATCCGTAGAGGCATAGACAATCAACTTACACCAATCTTGACCACAGATTGCAATTAGTCTTGGAGAATCTAGGAAATGGCGTGAAATTTTTTTTAAAAAAATGAGAAGCTTGTGCTTAGGAATGCGCATGAGTCGAGCCAAATCTCGATTCGAATTCAAGTCGAGTTTAGAGTTTAGAGTCGAGTTTGATAAATAGCTCGCTCGTTCAGTTCGTTTAAACAGGTTTTGAAATTATGGCCTGATTAGACTGGAAAGCGAAAGCCATGAGATTTGTAAGCAGTAATGTCGAATATTTTAACCTTTATTTTACCGTTTGTCAGTACACTGCCAGAATAGTAAAACCGTTCTTTCCCGCGTGTCACTGTAGTGACACAGGCGAAATGTCTACTTTGACCCGCGAACACACCGGTTGAGAACCAACGTTTTTGGTTCCTTTCACTATGGACTATCTCTTCATACAATAAGGCACATCATTTAAAAAAAAATATGTGTGCTCGCGGATCAAAGTAAACCTTTCGCCTGTGTCAGTACAGTGACACGCGGGAAAGAACGGATTTACTATTTTGGCAGTGTAGTGACAGCCGTAAAATAAAGGTTAATGTTGCTCACGTAAGGAGACACTGCTCGCGTCTCGTCTCGTCTCAATAACGAGATAACAAATAATTTTATAACGAGACAGCCTCAAATGTCATTAGCACTGTAACCACTTCGAGTTAGGGTCGCTGTTCGTGGTTCTAACGATAAGTATTCTCCTGAGGCCTGAACTTACCTGGATAGGATGATGAAGAACCTCTCCAAGAAGGGTCACAAATTGTTTCCAAATCGCTCGTCGGTCTCAATGATGAGATGAGCATTAGAGGCCGAGAGGTTAGTGTGTCTCGTCTCGAAAACCTCACGGACGATCAGACGGTCATCCAGACCACAACGCACACAAACAACGAAAACACACTGGATCAAATAACACTATACTTATTTATTAGAACACTATTATATAAAAAATAACAAAGAGAAATAAGCACAACACTTAACACAGAATATGTGTAATAATTTTCATCACTGAATACACTTTGCCTTTTTAATGCAATGAAGCCCTTTATATATATATATGAGACTATATCTGAAATTTCACTTGAATGCTTCTCTTACACCATTGACGCACTTGGGGATTAGCACTGGGGAAAACGTTGCAGGGATAATATCACGTAGAAATCCAGTTGCTGCGCCAAACAATCATGAAGCGTAAAGATGAATCTTCAGCAAATTAAAAAAAGAAAGTAGAATACTGATGTTGGGGAGCGCGTGTATAACTTTTTAGCGCACTAGGTTTGTGAGCCTGGGACTTATTGATTGGGGCTAGCCGTAAGAAAACGTCCTTCACCGGCTATTAGCTTATGCCCCTTAACACAAAATCATACTTGATTCCCGACGCAACGTGCGTGGTGGCTGCACACAATACCGGAGTCAAACTCCCTGAGCGCTAAAGCTCAAAGTACGAGCTGCAGTGTTCGACTAAAAAGTGTTGGCACTTCATTCCAAAAATCACTCAGTTAACTCACTTGTATGCACATACAAACAGAATATAGAAAACAATGTATGTTAATTTTAGTCCGCTGGCTACGATGCACGAGACAATGCGATAAGTCCGGCATGAGAAAGTATAGATAAGGAACTGCAAAACCAATGTGACTGGTGTCACTTTGGTCTCTTGAACATCTGGTCAGCGAGTGTTTCTCTAAACTACCGCAATATTTCCACATGCGATTAAAGAAAGCACTTAATTCAGTTCCAAATAACTGCAGAATATATACTGTGCATAATAATAAGTCAGGGAGAAACACTGAGAAAGTTCATGGCTCACTGAAATTTTCTCACCAAAAGAAATGCTTTAAATATATATATATGAAAAAGCAATGAAAGACTTCTTTGTCCAGTTGTGTGGGAAAGAAGCAATTCCCACCGAAGAAAGAACTTATATGCGTCGCAGAATAAAGTATAAATCGAAAAAAATAGTCAATGTCTTTACGAAATATACAGAGCGTCCATAAAAAATACTTCGATAACCTGGTGGCGGTTATAGCTCCAATATAAGTACATATTGTAGTTCTTACCATCAAAGCTAAAATCTGGAGGGTCGAATTTTTGAGCCCAAGCAGAAGCCCAACCCGGGTATTGATGTCAACTGGCTCGGCTCGGTTCAGCTGAGCAAACAACTCGAGTCAGTTCTGTTGAGATGAGCCACCGACTCGATTCGAGTCGGCTCAGCTGAGCCATTGGCTGAGCCGACTGGTTCGAAACGAGTCCATGGGCTCGGTTTGAGTCTGCTTAACTGAGCCAACGGCTCTGTTGGGTTGAGCCATTAGCTCGGTTCGGTTTGACCCAGGTGAGTCATCTGCTGTGTTCGGCTCAACTGGACCAAAGGCTCGAGCCAGCTCGGTTGGATGAGCTGCTAACTCGCTCACTCTCGGTTCGGCTTGATAGTGAATGAGCTGTGACCCGAGTCGCTCGAGCCGTTGACAACCCTAAACCAGGGCGAAGCAGTTTTGAACATGTTTCCCCGGCGTCCTATAATTTTTAACAATTTTTGGCTCCAGCCCGGATACTTGCTCCTCCGGAACTAAAACTGAGAACTTCTTGAACGATGTCCTTGCCTCCTAGACTTCAACTAGTTTTTGGTATTCAGATATAAACCGCCTTTCATAATAAAATATAATAATAATAATAATAATAATAATAATAATAATAATAATAATAATAATAATAATAATAATAATAATAATAATAATAATAATAATAATAATAAGTTGTAACATAGTAATGTCTTGATAATAATTATATTGTCTATAAGGATACTTGACGAGAGTACTTGAAACAATCACACAGGATTTGGCTCAATTTGGCTCGAATTGACTCTAAACTCGACATGAATTTGGATATGGTTGGAATAAATTTTTCGAGCCGAGTTGTCGAGTCGCGCTCAAAAATGTCTGTTTCGAGTCGAATCGAGTTTCAGAGAGAACTCGTTATGACTCGCTCATGCCCATCTCCAAAACGGGAATAATAAACTATGAATTGTACAAAATAGATTGGTGATGTACAGAAGTATGAAAGTTCAACCTTAACGACGTGTTGTTCGCTCGTAAAATAACGACATGACATGGTTCTTCTTCAAACCGCCTTGCAGTATGGAGTTAATGTTTTATGTTTCACAAATCACAACGTTTTTCTATGCTCTGGGGGTGGGAACATTTTTGAACTACCTGACTGAATTCTCTGATGAGCTGCTTATTTTGTTTTTACTTATTTTAATATGTAATTGTTCTATCTTGTGTTCCTAATTATTTTAATTTTTGATTATTCTTATCCTGTTCTTATTTATTTTCATTTGCTATTCTTTTTGTATTAATATCAATTTGCGATAGTTTTTTTATTATTATTTTTCTCATTTACTTCAATTTTGCATTGTATATACTACTTTTTCGTTTTGTTTATTATAACTTCTGTTTGTTCTCATTTTTGTTCTGTGTCTTGTTCTTTGTTATTTCCGTTTATTTTCCTTATTATTCTTTTTTGTGAAAATGAAACATTTTCTAAGCTCTACTTCTCAACTATTAATTGCAATTGTTACCATTTATTTTAATTTATGTTTGCTCTTTTTCTGTTCTTAGTTCACATTTGTTCTGTATCCTTCCTCCCCCTATAGTGAAACCGTTTTCAGGATGAATCACGTGGTTGACAGGTGGATCGTGTGAAAATGCACGACACCTGCAGAATGATTAATCCGATAAACAGGACCGTGTGAAATTGCTCGATAATGAACACCGTGTAAAATTGCACCGGTGAGAAACTGCACGTCACCGTTTAATCGACATAGTGTTATTTATAGGGAGGAATTGTTTACAGAGGAGGGGGAGTCAGAAGGGGCACATTCATTAGATTCTGCCAAAAAAACATGGGAATTTCCTTGAATTGGTTATGTTAGTTGCAAATTATGATGTGATTTTGAAAAATCATGTTACAAAGTGTAATGAAGACACAAAAGCGCGCAAACTGAAAATAAAGAAAAAAAGGAAGTAGAATTAAAGTCGACAAAAGGACAAACTGGATGAGACTCTCTCTTGATTTTTTTTGGGGGGGGGGGTCAAAAAGATTCATCAAAAAGTTAATCAAGAGAATAAATTTGGACGAAATATTATTTTGAAAGCCCTTCAAGACAAGACCTTATTAAGAACCTTGTTGTTTGTAACTTGATGATGGATAGTACACAATGTGTAGCTTTCATGGACCAGTTGGCAATCTGTGTCCGCTACGTAGTCCAAGGAAAGGTATATGAAATACTTAAATTTAACAGTTGTTGATGATACAAGTGAACTTGCTTTGTACGAATGTATAGTCTGAGCTAGTTGAATGTGGCATTAAAATTTTGAATATCATTGCGTGTTCTTTTGGTGGGGCGAGTAACATGAGCGGCTGTTACAACGGTCTTCAAGCGCATTTCAAAAGGGAGATATGTATTTAATTTACACTGCATGGGACACGTATTAAATTTGGCTGTAGCTGATTCTATAGCAAACTTGCTCCAATCAGAAAATTTGTTTGGTTTAGTAGAGGAATCGGCTGTTTTCTTAACTTCTTGTTACAAGAGAATGACTGTCTGGGAGAAAGAGACTAAAAAGAAACAGTGCTAGCACCAAACTATGCAGACTCCAAAAAATTGGTGCCACAAGATGATGGAGTAAGCATACGGCACTTTCATCAATTATTGGTGACATCGTTTTTGATAAGTGATATCAACTCAGGAAAGTTGACCCATTTGTTGAATGTTTTAAATAAAATATTGAATGGAAGCCTGGATTGCAAATCAAAGTTCGCGACCATAAATATGATAAAGCAATAATTCAAATTCGAATATGTTCTCATGCCTTCTGCCATGCTCGATATTTTTCTGATCACAACTCCCGTTTCAAAATACTTAAAGAAATGGATTACTGTACAACTTGAAAATTGGTGCAAACTTTGTTACAACAAATCACTGCTAAAATTAGTTCAGAGCACTTTGAATTTCTGCTTGACAAATCAAAATAGTGTGCAATTGCCATGAATAGCATTTTAGAGGATGTGGATGATGTACAAGTTTCACTGTAATTCGATGAGAAGCGAATGTCGAAAAAAATACCTAGTGTAAAAGCTAAAGATGAAGTTTTAGAAGTTACTCCAGTTCAGAAATTTAACCAAATCTATTTCCGTATTATCGATTGTCCTACTTAAAGTATTGAAAAAAGATTTAATCCAAACAGATATTTTGAAAGATTGTTCATGGCTTCACCAAAAAAAGTCCCTGAAATAGCAGACATTGACGAATTTCCAACAGAAGTCTTACGCACCTTTTTTTCACCTAACCAAAGTTGATCTTAGACTCAGTGGGATCAAAATGATGAAATTGATGTGAATAACTTAAATTAAGACAAATGACGATTCAGAGTTAGAAGGTGAAGAGAACTACGTCAACTGCTCAGTGAAGAAGAAATGTTCTAGACGCATAGCATGTACTTTTATCTTTGTTTTCGTGCTGTCACAATCTGGAATTTTTACCAATCTATATACAGTTTACAAGTTTATATTAACTCTGATTTGTACGCAGATAACCTGCGGAGGGACATTTTCAAAACTAAAAAATTATCAAGAATAGATTAGAATAGAATTTCTGCGCTAAACCAAGATTTAATGTCTAAGCTACTTTTTATAAATGTACAACGAGATTGTTTCTAAATTTAGATAAAAATTGATTATAGATGAAACAGCAATGACGAGTGAGAAACTTAGGAAAACGTTATTAGTTTAATGAAGCATTTAGACGTTAGCCCTATAGACCTGATCTAGGAAGAAGGAGACTTCTTTTCTCTGTTAGTAAATGTTGTATTAATAATATGCCAATATTCTTCTTCATCAACAGAATACAGTATTATATATTCAAACACAATTTTACAGGTTGATAGTTTGAAATTTTCTTTTTATGAGTGAATCTAAGTACAATACGTACAAAATTTCTATATATTTCTTTCATTTTATAGGAGTTCTTATGTAGATTTTTATACGCCTATGCAAAATCATTATTTTGATGTTTGAAGTAATCTACGTATTGCAAGTTTTATACGATAAAGTATGAAAAGTATAAGGTATTCCTGGTAGTATTTATTGGTTACTTACCTTATATCATTGATCAAGGTATTGGAAATATGCTTTTAAAGAATATTATGGTAGAATTTATGTAATTAGATCATGTAAGTACACTCTGTAAAGAAAAAATAGCGACACCTCAATTCTCAAGGAAACTTACACAGAAAACCATAGTTGCAGCCGGCTAGAAGAGGAATAGAAGGAAATTATGAGTGTGATAATTCATTTCCATTATCTGTGACACCTATGGTGTACAATGGTGCTTACTAATTATTTATGTATCAGTAATATTCTCTCCAGATGGCACCTGAGAGCGTCTCGTAAATTATTGGGGGGAGAATTTTGCATTGCATTTGTGATGTGTAAGCCCAGGTAATTAGTATTTTGTGATTGTTCTATGCTTTGTAATTGTTTGAACAGTGTCAAGTGGCAATATTGTTGTTGTGCAGTGTTGTTTTTGTATGAAACTGTTGCTACATG
Organism: Thermobia domestica; assembly: GCF_964235325.1. Taxonomy (NCBI): domain Eukaryota; kingdom Metazoa; phylum Arthropoda; class Insecta; order Zygentoma; family Lepismatidae; genus Thermobia; species Thermobia domestica. Next base: position 306,326,297 of record NC_137459.1, read on the forward strand.
TGAACTGTAAACAAGTATGATTGGTAAGAAATGTGACTTGTCACGTGAACAAGACATACTTCTTGCTTTGCACAGCTAAGTTAAGGGAGATGGCTGGAATACTCAGAATTTACCATTCGACGGCAGAAAGAGTAATTCACAAGCAAAAATAGTATAAGAAATCATCCCTTCGTCAACAGTGTAATAGAAAAAAGAAAGCATCACCCAGAGCTGATCGCCAAATAAAATCAATGGCACTGCAGAATTAAGGAATGACTTCCCCAAAAACTGCACTTTTGATCTTGGAACTGCAGTTAGTCGTACGACTGTATTGTCTTAACTGTATGAGGAAAATATTACGAAGAAAAAACCGTCTGGAAAGTCGAAACTAACAAAAATACTGAAGACTTCAACACGTACGTTTGTGAGGCGATATGCTACTTGGACTTATGACAAGTGGAAGCATGTTGTTTTCTCCGTTAAAATGTTTAGAATAGTTGGAAACGATAGTGGTGTGAAGTTGTGGATACGAATGAGCGAGAAACTTGATACGGATTTTGTTTAAGAGATGCAAATATTCAGTTACTGAGTCATGGTGTGGGCTTGCTTCAGTGTCAAAGACTCAGAACAATTGATATATGTGAAGAGTCATTTGATGTACAAAAATGTCTTCAAATTCTGGTACGTAAAATTCTTCGAACAGCTAAATATAACTTTCCTGAAGAAAATATGGACTACTTCATTTTCCAGGACGTAAATATTTCATGTCAATGAACGAAAATCGTTAATACGTGGTGTAAGAATATGACTATTCAAAGACTCATGTGGCCTCCAAACTCACCTGACATGCATCCAATTGTAAAGTTTGGGTCGATATGAGCAGAAGACTCAATAGACAACTATCTCGGATAGAATAGAACTCCCGGAACAGATAATCCGGGAGTGATTCCATGAAATCAAGGTTGCATTTTGCAATAGCCTTGTCACCAAAAGGCCTCGACGATTCCCCTGCAGGTCCTAAAGCCCATGGTCCACATACGAAATCTAGTTTGATGTATTGTACCTCTCAATGTTCGTACACAATATGTCTTACTTTTAAGAAATTACGTTTTTTGTTTTGTGCTATTATTGTTGATTTTTCATACTTTTATGTATAATTCTTCCCACAGTCGTTTTTGCTGAAAACACACATAGCTATTAATATATGCATATAAATTCATTATATGCATACAAAAAGCCTGAAACTGCGGCGCAAGTATTAAGAATGAGCTGCTCATTAAGAATATGCATTGTAATATCATCAGCAATTCATGCAAAAACTCATATTGGTTAGTGTATGTTGTGAAAACCATATCCGAGCGAGTGTCGCTATTTTTTCTTTACAGAGTGTATACTGTAGAGGTTTGCTATTAAAATAAAGCCCCTATAAAACAATGCGGTAGGTAACTTTACTTAAATGGGCCGATAATAATAGAATTTAGTAACATAAGCAAGTGGACATTTTTTTAAAGGGGCACCTCTAGCTTCCTGCAACCGAGAGCCCCCAGAGATGCCAGACCGCTCCTGATCCAGATATTAGTTCAACGAAGACTATTTATAAAAGCTGGCTTATGTATCCCTTTGATGTGATTTGTAAATTCATATCACACACATTTCAGGGATACATTGGTCAAATTTGAATTCAACGTTAAGAGTTGAGATGAAAAAAAAAAAAAAAAACTTACAACAGTATGGAAAGCATGTATGCATCTTTTCGTATTAACTTGAGCATGCAATTGCATATCCTCCTCTGCTCAAACTTTATTAAAAATGCTCAGAAACAGAGTTAGTTATTAAACATGTACAGAAGTGGGAAAACTCTTATCAATATCAAAATATGTCATGTCATCGCCCATGATACGTTTACGTATATAGGAAGGATTTTGACATGTACGCACCTGGGAGGTAATCTCCCAAACAAAAAAAGTTTTTCCATGTCCATACGAAATTTGATACATCCCTGTTTTAATAGTAACTTCAGTGATCACGTTTCCGTTCACGATGCAAATTCTCGTACTGGCATAGATTGACAATTATTTTAAAATAGACTTATATAAAATATGTTCATGCTTCATACTGGACATGATCCGCACAGGAACACTAGATCAATTATTTGTGGCAGATGTGGTAGCAAGGTGTGCATTTGGTCATTCCTTACACGGAAAATATATCGTACTATTTTTCGATCGGTAAGGATCGTTACATAATTTACGGTAATGTATTGGTTATATGCGAACTTTGTTGTTTTTAAATGACTGAAGCGAGTAATCTTACAATGATGTTTTAAAAGCCGGTCATTTGGGGAGCCAGGAAATCATTTGGGGGGCCTGGTTCCGATGGGACCCCCCGTGGCTACACCCCTACACAACCTCAATCTAGCGGCTTTGGGCGCTGACTGACAAGCCAGGCATCTGATGTGTTTCCAACTCTGGAGTTTCCATTAAATTGGCCAAGTATATGTATATCATACGAGTTCAACCGAACTCGTTCAGTATAGGGCAGTCTTAGCATGGTGGTAGACCTTGAAGTGCTATAAAAGTGTGTGAAATGTGGTTCGCAGACCTTTGGTTCCTAAGTTATGCATAAAATAAAAATCAAGTGAAGGACGACTTTTTACTACTATGTTTAATTTTACTAGTCATTGTTGAGGTCGGTGTACAAGAAACTAGAATCACTGTCTGGATTATACCCAGTTGCAAATTTTCACTCTTAATTTTCATGAGAAGGATATACCTTATGTGTTACAGATTATCATATCAGCCGTGTGACTGCGTCATTTTCTGTTTGATATTAATTCAACAATTTTAAAAATGCAAAATCATTAATATAGGAAAGAGAGACAATCGTACTAGTTTCTGAAGGTCCACTTTTCCCATATATTAGAATATACTAGAAGAAAAGGGAGAGTACGTTGACGTATAATACTATTGATAATGATCAGCTGTACCATTTTAGTCATCTGAATACAATCCTGCACAACGTTTATGTATGAACAATTCGACACTCATAGTTTACGATATTTTTTCATACAAGGTCTTGATTTCCTGATCTCTCCTATTGTGCATACGTCCATTCTTTTACTCCTTCCGTTTCTTAATTGTACAAGCTCATTCCATTCCAAGATGATGTACTGGTTTTATTTTCCTGGTGGTGTCTATTCTGACCATGATACATTTACCAATACAATCGTAACTCGGAAATCTTTATACAGATATCTAGTCTTACCTATTAGCGCCAATTACAAGAATTTTCTCATGAAAGGAAACTCGTACTTCATACTGGATCTCGGGAACACCCAGATCCAGTTATTGTATATCTGGTTCCCGCAAGCCCAAAATCGCAAAATCTACCTTAGTTGAAATATTAATACATCTGAAAACCTTACATTTGTAGATTGGACCTTACCTTGTTGAAACTGATTGTCTTAACATTCACGTCAAACCTGCAAACAGTATACACTTTTGTTTTTCAATAAATAATCATTTATGCGTTACATCATTCATTGCACAACTCATGGCTTGGTAATCTATGGTACCCATTTCCTCTATATCTCTGTCAGCTTCCCTAGATCTTGTTTGTTGTGGATATTCTCTCAACTTTTTTTTGGTAAAGTTGAAGAAACTGCGAAAGTGATCATAGTCGTCTTGTTTGTACCAATATAGTCCAAAAAGAAAGGCCCATTTAAATAACATGGGGAATTTCTTCATCTCCCCCATAGACCCCCTAAAACTTAAAAATATCCACTTTTGGCAATTTAACTGTAGGTTAGTCCCAAAAAGCTACAATCATGTCAAATTTCAACTTTGCACGTCAACCAGAAGTAGTCCTTTATTTTGTGTCAGCTCATGTAGTTTTATATATATACTACATGAATCTCAACCCTGTATATATATATATATATATATATATATATATATATATATATATATATATATATATATATATATATATAGGGTTGAGATTCTGGGAGTCAGATTCTGGCCACCGGATGGGACCTTCTTTTTTAATCCAACGATTAGGGAAGGTTGTATTCGAATAATGACGAACATCTACATAGAAGTTGGAAAGTGCTCCGTCATGTTGAACCCACATTCTTGCGCAGACATCTAGAATAGTTCGGGCAGTGCATCACGAACGGATAAAGGTTCTTGGTGTATGAATCGCCAGTAGAATCCGAGGAGGACTTGCTTGCAAGAGTCCTAGTTCCCTGCTTGATTGTGCAAGAGACGTCGGGGATATTTGAGTGAGTGAGGCAAAATTTCCTTAGGCATTCTGCTACGTGAATCATGGTTGGTGGTCGTCACTTTGTACAATTACTGTGAGTTTTTGGTACATAAAATGCAGCAGTAGTGTGTTTGTACTAAACCTTACTCAAATGTACTATTATGCACAATAAAGCAGGTTATATCGACTTGATAAACGTATTTGTTATTGAAATGTCGTACTTGTTCCCACAAATTGCAGTAACTCCAAGATGGCGTGACGCTTGAACTAGCAGTATTCGACCTTTGGTTTCCTATCTCGAAATGCGTATATTGGACTCCTCTATCAGCTGTATAAATTTGACCCAAAAGGTTATGGACAACCTGTATAGATATAGATAGATAGATAAAATTAAAGATAAGGGAACTAATTTTGATTGTCCAGTATATAAAACACGTAAGACTTTTGTATTCTCCACAGGACAAACCGAGAGACGGGACATTCTTTCGACCTTGAGGACAAAATTTTAAAGGCAATATTGGAGCAAAATCGACTTCAATCAACAGGAGATATAGCAGAAAGGTTGAATACATCACAATCAACTGCTTGCAGTCAACTGGAAAGGTTCAGGAAAGTCAGTATGTTAGGAGTATGGGTACCTCACAATCTCAGTGAATGGAATAAAGAAGATCGCATGTCAATCGCCACAAGTCTGCTCTCGCGAGTGAAAATTGAGTCTTTTTTAGATAGAATTAGAACAGGCGGTTAAAATTGGGTTACCTGTGACAATATTGTTCGCAGAAGACAGTAGCTTGATGAGGATCAACTACCCCTACCAGGTCCGAAATCAAACATCCATGGGGAAAACATTTTGTTGTGTGTATGGTGGAATTAACGAAGTATAATTCATCATAAATTGTTGAAGTGAAATTTAACCATTACCGGGGATACATACGTTCAACAGCTGCAAAGAGTGAAAGAGAAACTCCTTGAAAAGCGTCTTGCACTCGTCAATCGCAAAATCTTCGTTCCTTTACACGACAATGACTACCACAAACCGGAAATGGTGACTCAAGAAAAAAAAATCCTTGAACTTGGATGGTTTGTTTTATCACACCCACATTACTCCCCAGGACAGATTACCACCTTTTGTGTTCTTTATAAGGGCCATCGAGAATTTCTTCCAGTCCAAGCCAACCACATTTTACAAAGAAGGAATTTTAAGCTGCGAGGAAAATGGGAGAAGGTCTTACCTAAGAGTGGTGAATGCATAATAAATTAATATAATTTTGTTATTTAATGGAGGCAAACTAAATGTCTGATAAAGACACGGATGTTACTTATGACTCAACTTAATATTTTTAATGAGAAATATTTATGGCGAGTTTCATGTCCCTAATATCAGAAAGTCTGCGATACTCCATTTTTAGCATAAATTTTCAAAACCCTTGTTCCCCTAGGATACTCGTCTTAATGAAAGCAAAAAAAAATTCAATTGAGAACAGTGCCCAAAAATTCTTAAAACATAACTCGGGTGTTATATTACTTTATTATTATTTTATTTATTTTCCCTTCTGATGATGCGGACAAGGTCGATTTTATTTTTAAACTATACTAGTTGAAAAGCCCGTTATCGGCACGGAAATATTAGATTTACGGACAATATTTGAAAGGTATATTTGAGCACTCTTCCCCCCTGAGGATATGCCTATGAGTCAAGGTTAAATGACAAAAACCCAGGTCAAGTCAAGTCAAACTGTTTCAAACAGTTTAATCATTTTCTTACTTTGACTATTTCATGAATAGAAAATTTAAATTGAAATAGTGTAGAAATTGATCAAGTTCCTCTCCTTACAATCGAAATTCTGAAAGGGCTGGAACTAGTGTCAACTTTCTCATATACCGAGTTTGATGTGTCTAATTTACGTGGCTTGTGGTGGATATTTTTGACGTATATTTTGAACATTGCTTCATTTTAGGATACGTATTTTAAGGAAACTAAATCATAGCAAATGGTCATTTTGTAACTACGGTAGACTTCCAAGCAGGATCGAATCTATAATCCTGCGAACTACGCGTTCACAGGAGGCGCCAGATGAAGAGGGCGCCAAGCTGGAAAATGAATTTTGTGTTTTAAATGTGAATATTTATTAGAGAAAATGTTATGATGAAAAATTTTCTAAAGAGCTTCAAACAAATAGTGTGCAGACTGAGATACAGTAAAATACGTACATCAAAAGAGAAATAAAGTCGAATGTTTTTGTGGTTGGCTGTAAAACATCTCTTTATTTTCGTCAATGCCATACTCACAAGTGGTGCTAGTTTAAGGAAAATTTCCGCGGTACAGGGAGACTGTTTCAAGAGGGGGAAGGGAGGCTTTACGGATGAGATAAAATAAAGAGAAATTTAGCTTTTCAATAGATGTTATATTAAGCACTACGGCAGTACGACTGAAGACAGTGGCATTCTTTTCACAATTCCATTATATGCACAAAATACACATATAACAAACTCGTCATTCCTCTCCCAAGAACCCTTTCGCGACATTGTTAGAGAATATCATTGCCAAATGTGTCTTTGAAATGGGAATGGATCAACAAACAAAAGGAAGTCAACTGCACTTTGGATTATTGGTTGGGTAGCATTATCACAGTAGAAAGAAATGTCTTCAAGGGTGTTTCGACTTGTCATAAGCAGTGTCCCGGCACAGTGCTTCGTTTCAATGATCAAAGTTAAGGGTTGAGAAAGGTCAGCAAAAATGAAATACATATTATCGAAGTTCAAGGGACTAGGCTTTTGTTGTCCATTGGTCCACGGAAGGGGGCAAATACTAAGGAAAAACTGACGGTATAAATGGAATTTTCAAACACTTCTAACTCTGAGGAAAATTTTAATCCTCACCTAATATCAGTGGCTCACAAACACTGCCCACTGCTAAATGCTCACTTTGTTAATGTCTATTAGTTCATTTGTCATTCTTCAACATTTCCGTTTCTATCCTGAGTCTTTCGTTTCTTTTAAATTTATTTATTTATAATGTGGGTTTTCACTTTTCAATAGTACTTTGTATTTCATGTAATAATAATGGCCAACAATAACAAAAGTCAGCATTTTATTGAAAATAAAGCTCGAATCTTGAAAGAAGGTGAGAAGCGAGTAAAGGCTCTAAAAGTTTCTTTCGACTTTTGGACAAAATTTCGAAAGTGGTAATCATACAAATGTTGAGGTTGGGCAGTTGCCAATACTAGTTACTTTAAAGAAGCTTTGCAAGTCGACATACGTTTGTAACTATAAGTTCATTTTACTTGATTGCAGTAATTTAATTGTTAAATTAAGATAGAATGGCCAGGAGAACCGCCCCAAAGATATTGCGTTTGAAGCAGAGGAAGAGGTGGATGATGATGAAAAAGGACCCAGTATATTGAAAAGTGAAGTAGTACAAGCCATCAAGGACATGCGAAGGAGGAAGGTCAGTGGAGAAGACGACATACCAGTAGATTTGCTCAAGGGATTAGGAGACAATGCATTGAAAGTACTGACTTCCCTTATTAACAATATCTACCTGAGTGGAGAATGGCCAAAGGATTTTCTTGATGTTACAATGATCGCATTACCCAAGAAAAAGGAAGCAAAGAAGTGTAACGATCACAGAACCATTAGCATGGTAGAAATAAGACAAGTTAGTCCATCAGCGAACGCGTTTGCGTCCTACTCGCGCAATGACGTCACTTTCGACACACGCTCGGGAAAGGAGTTGCGTTGTCGTCAGCTTGCTCCCGTATATTCTCTTTGGAATCTCAATGTGAAATTACTGTTTTCTCCTGACTTCAAGGTGTCTATTAGCTATTCCTGATTTAGATGCCTATTATATTACTGGAATTTTATTCCTTCATGGGAATATATTTTGTTTTTTAAAAAGTGCACATAAAAAGAAAAGTAGGGTAAATCAAGTATTTCAATATATTCTTATTACATCCAAAAGAATCTAACTTTCATCTATGTATATAGAGACAAGTTTTGCCAACAACCTTAGAAGTATTGTCCGTCGGTTTTTTTTTTCTTAACTCGTATTCCCAATAGGCCTAATCCATTTGCATTTACCAATCAGAATTTTTTTTACTGACCTCCTAATTCCTTCACTTCACTACTCATTATTTTCTTGTAAAATATTCTTTTGCGGGAAGAGTTTTTCAGTTGCTTGTTTGGTTCATTTATTCTTATGCATATTCTAATCGGAGAAATATGTTAAAACTTTTGGTTCACACTTATTATCAAATTCATTTTTTCATGATACCTGTTAATTTTCAAATGATGCCCCTTTTCTTTCCAGATAAATTCTCATCCTTTTTGGAGATATTCAAGAAAATATTTTGATTGTGTCCAGACGTTCCTTTGATAGAAATGTCAGTCCTCTTTTTGAGATTAATTTTGTCCAGTTGTATTGCAGCAGGTTCTTCGACAGGGAGCTGTGAATATTTGATTTTAAATTTGAAACCTACCCGCCCAGCTATAAATTCAAGACTGTTCTTCAAGGTCATGTTTATTTAATGAAGATATTTGATCTTCATTTTCATTTTCATTTTCTGCTAAAATATACATCAACAGTTGCACTGTTGTACCTAATTCATTATATAGTACGGAGTTTTTCAAGTATATATGTAGATCTAACTGTTTCCTGCTGCGTAGAAGATTCTTCGGTAGCTTTCCCATTATATAGTTCCTCTTAGTCTGTACTTAAATCCTAGAGAATCCGGATGGTCGTTGCTTAAACCCATGCCTCTGATATAAGGAAAAAAAGTTTTTTAAACTATCTTGACTTAATTTCCTTGTCAAGAGCAATTTTTTTTTTCTGCATATTGTTGTACTTTGATTCTTCATCAAAATGAAAGGAATAATACTTCTTTCTTTGTCCCTGCTTGATCTAAACAAATAATTTTAGAAATAAAAGGATTATTAGAAAAGATGAAACATGTAACATATTAAAGGGAGTTGCTTAAGATTGAAACTATTGCATAACAAAAGCCACAGCTATGAAGATATTCGAATAAATTATCTTCTACTATCCTGATAAAGCAAATAAAGTTGACATAAATGATGAAAAAAAAAACATGTGAATTTAAATATAAATTTAAATTCCAAAATACTCTCTTATAAACCACTGCTGAATATTAGAAAATAAATTAAATTGCGTTAAATTTACATGATTAACTTGTAGCTTCACAAACAAATACCCAGAAACCGGCATGTAGAAAAATAAAGTCTAGCTCGTTCAGATTTTTTAATTGAATAACTAGTCTTCGGTCACCCGGGGACTTCGCCCCCAGACCCCTGCATTTGCTTTTCCCACGGCCCCTCACTTCTCTTATCCCTAAGAACTCTAATCTTAAGGGATTTTGAGATATGGTTGTCTTATTATAACAATTGAAGCGCTTAGGATGAAGGTGTTACATTTTTCGAAACGTTGAATTCTGGCGGTTCATGCACGTGTTACATGTTAGTCATGCCACATAACACATCATTTAGTGAGTCATCATCCCAGTGAAGAGATTTGGAAACGATGAAGGGTGTATGTTAACGGACATAGCTGTGAAAGTCAATTTTCTCAGATTGTACAATTTGTTACCTACCACCTAAACCTTCTAATCGCTTCAATTGCAACCCGCAACTATTTTCTTCCCGTCTTTTTTTTTTCTTCTTAACGGTAATATCAAAACACGCTGAAATAGATAATTAATTAAGATGTTTATACTCTAGAAGGGATTTCGGGAAATGGACATCTTATTTTACTAATTACAACTCTAACCCCTTTTTCTTTTTTTCTAAGGAAACATTAAGAAACGCAGAAACATATATTTAAATGTTTTAAATTTAATTATTTTAAATTAATGGCAATAACGTTAAGGGATTTCGAGATATGCCTGTCCAATTATAACCGCCCTGGTTTCTTCCCTTCTAGGGCAAATGTAAAGAAAACGCTTACATACATGTCTAATTATTTAAAATGAGAAGTTCAAATATCGAATTTCATGTCTCTAAACTTAAGAGATTCCGAGATATGGACATCTTATTATACTACTTAATTGTAATTCCACCCCTTTCTCATTCTCACTTCTTTTTTTCTCGTGTAGGCCAAATATCACAAAACGCTAAAAGATGTGTATAATTGTTTTAAATGAGATAATATACCAAACTTTTTTGTTTTTAAACATTCAAAGATTCCAAGATATAGAGATGTTAAGAGAATAATTTCCACTCCTCTTTCTCTCCTTCCCCTTCGCATTTCCAAAAAATGCTTTCTTTATGCCATGTTGGGCGTTGATCAATCAGTCAATCAGGACTTGTTCTTTTATATAGAGAGATACATAAGAAGCAAATTTATGCCAAAATCAGTATTTAAAGTGGTAGTAGCAAAGAACACATATTTTGTGTTACTGTATGCAGTATATTCATTCATTTGGTAAAATTCTTACAATTGCTTAAATCCTCCTGCTTTGGAAATGAATGGAACTTGGCATTCTCTTCACCAAGTTTTCTATTGTGTTCATTTTACAGCAATACACAGCGCATGAGTGCATTGTTAAAGCTTTCAGAGTCAATGTAACAAATATAGATGAGTCGCACAGGACAAAATACAATATTTACACATTCAAAATGTCATACATAACAGCGTATAACAAATTAAACAAATGTTAAAAACAAAGAAAACGTAGAAAATCTTCAATAGATATACAACTAGCAACCTGTCAACTGAGAGGGCGCGACAATAGGATCTTGCTCGGAGGGTCAGTGATTTGGTGTCGAAGGTGACGTCACGCGAACGGAGAGGCTGCGCGTGGGTTTACCTTATCTTATTTCTACCATGCCATTAGCCTTATTTTCCACACTGAAAAAAAAATTCTGCGCATACTGAACAGACGGCTGGAAAATAAGATAGAAGAGATGTTGGAGGAAGATCAGTTCAGATTCCAGAAAGGAAAAGGCACCAGAGTTGCCACTGGGTTGATGAGAATTATCTCAATACGAGTTCTGTGCGTAAAGAAAGAGTTGTGTTTGTGCTTCATGGATTGGCAAAAAGCTTTCGACCGGGTCAATTGGACTAAATTTTGCTAGTACTTAAAGAAATTGGGGTCAACTGGAGAGACCGACGGCTCATTCACAACCTGTACATAGGAAAACGAGTCAAGATGCGCTTGAATGAAGGAGAAACCAATCGTGTGGAGATTGGAAGAGGAGTCAGACAAGGATGTAGTATGTCGCCCCAATTATTCAACATTTACAGTGAATGGTTAATGAAGGAAGCATTAATGGGAATTAGAGATCTCAAGATTGGAGGGCAAATGATTAACAAGATCAGATTTGCAGATGATACGGTTATTATAGCTAGAACCCAAGACGGGCTACAGGAGATGATTGACAAAATAGTTAACATTGAGAAACTAGATGGAATGGAAATTAACATCGAAAAAACGAAAGTCATGAGAATATCCTGTGAAAATGCGCCCGTACTTGTCAGAGTAGAACAAACAGTACTTAAAGAGGTAGACCATTTCAAATATCTGGGAAGTATTTTGACAAAAGGCGCGTACTGCATCAAAGAGATCAGGTAGAGAATTGCCATAACCAAAGAAGCATTCAACAAGAAAAATCACTCTTAACTGCTTAATATTGGATAAAGGGAAAAATTGGTCAAGTGCTACATATGGAACATTGGTCTCTGTGGTTCAGAGACTTTAACATTATGGAAGTTAGAGGAGATATATTCAGAGAGCTTCGAAATGTGGTGTTGGAGGAAGATGAAGATAAAATGAACATAAAGAGTAACAAACGAAGACGTTTTAAAACGGATAGGAGTAAAGAGGACGCTTCTAGCCACTATCCTTCGTAGAAAGGCCAATTGGATTGGACACATCTTGCGAAGAAATTGTCTTCATACCGCCATAGAATGAAAGATGGAAGGAAAGCGGCGAATAGGAAGAAGAAGAACACAAGTGATCTATAATTTGAAAAATAGAAGAAAATATTGGGAGTTAAAAGAGGAAGCCGAAAATCGAGAAACATGGAAGAAACATTTCCAGGACCAAACTGAAAATTAAGAAAAAAAACTCATTAGTCCCAGGGTCTGCCGAAACGCAGAATACTTAATAATGAATACACAAAATTGTTTGCATTTTGTAGACTACTCCGAAAAATCGTCAGACCCAAAAAAGAAATCTTATGTGTACCACTGCTTGTGTTTACAGTGTGTTAGTCGTCTTGACTACCTGGCGTCCAGGATATTTCGACCCTGAACAAGAGGAATATTGACAGAAATTCATTATGTGTTACTTATGTTGTTACTTTAGAATTTCAGCTTTTTCTTTTCAATAACCTCACACGAAATAGTGTTCTAAGTACACAAACATACAGATGGTGATCAGAAAATGGAAACACCTGAACGAAATTGCAACTTACCCGATTAATATAGTGTCGGGCAGAGATGAAGTGGGTCAGTGGGTTGGTGGATCAGTGGGTCAAGTTTTCTGAGTGGGTCAGTGGGTCGTGGGTCAACAGCATGTGACCCACCACCCACCGTGACCCACTGCGACCCACCACCCACCATGACCCACTGTGACCCACCACCCACCGTGACCCACTGTGACCCACCACCTACCATGATCCATTGTGATCCACCACCCACCACCCACCATGACCCACTGTGACCCACCACCCACCGTGACCCATTGCGACCCACCACCCACCGTGACCCACTGAGACCCACCGACTCAGTATGATCTACCGACCCTCTCTGCTCACTGCACTGTAGACAGTATCTTCTGAAGACTGATAAATTTGTCTCCGTTTTACTTTCACGACCTTCATTTCCCTGTCTTTTCCACTTGTTTCTGTCTACTTACCTGAGATGAGTATATCTAACCAAGTGAAAAACAAAAACAACTTCAGGACTTTTGGATATTGATGTTTTTAATAGTAATAATAGCAATAGGACTTCTACTACTACTTGGCTTTCGAAAACTGTGAGTTTTTAGAGCTAACTACTGGAAAAAATACATTTTTGAAGCACTATAATATATAAAAAATTGAATGTAACTATGTGTGCCTGATCATCACGGTCAAATTGCAAAGTCAAATGAAATTACTTTCGGTATATAGTTCGGCCTTAATCCAAATTGGGATGTTATGTTGCTTTTATTATAATGCATAATATCCTAAGGAGGTAGTGAATATCCGAGTTTTTGCGAAAAAAAAATGAGAATCTCGCAAGCCGTTAAACTTCCAGAGCTGAAATTCAGTGTATTACTTCTTTATTGAAAATAAACAGAATCCGCCTTATGCAGAGTCGTTTTGACGTCATGATTAGCGTCATACTAAAAACCTAACTACTGCAGAGAACATATGTTAGTCGAACTCTTTAGTATGCTACTAATCACACATCAAAACGACTCTGCATAAGGTCCAATGTATCCTAGCATTTTTTAAAATTCTTTTTTATGTGGGGGAGGGGCACTTTCTATATATGGAAAATTGGTAGTGAGTTGGTTCGTAAAAATTAGGGATGGGCACGAGCGAGTTCGAGCGAGTTTTCTTTGAAACTCGACTAGACTCGATACAGACATGTTTGAACTCGACTCTAGAACTCGGCTCGAAAAATTTCCTCCAACTCGACTCGAAACTCGACTCGAATTTGGTTCGAGTTTCGAGTCGAGTCTAGCCAAAACGAGCCAAATCGAGCCTAATCGTGTGTGTAGCTCAAGTACTCTCTTCAAGTATCATACATACACAATACAATTATTATCAATGACACTTATTATTATTATTATTATTATTATTATTATTATTATTATTATTATTATTATTATTATTATTATAAGGACCGCCGTGGCTCATTGGTGGAGCGTTCACCTCTGGTGCATGGGGTCCCGGGTTCCATCTCTACTCCCGCCAAGTGAACCTTGAGGTGGACGAACACCGTGTGCATGGGTTTTCTCGGGGCCCGCCCATTTCCTCCCACTTTCTTCATTCAACCATTTCATTCATCTCTCATCATCCCCATCTCCTTTAACCTAGCAGACATAAGAGTGAGACGTAAAACTCAAAGATTTATTATTATTACAGCGTTTTTGCTTCGCAATCGGAAGGTCCCATGCTCGAATCCAGAGTTCAGTATCCTGACTGAGGTTTTCCAGGGTTTTCCTCAGTTACCCCAGGTCAATGTTGAGAAGGTATCTTAAAATAAAGACCCTGGTCGCCATCCTTCCACTTCCTTTCCCAATGTCGTTATTATTGTTGATTTGAGGGCTCCAGTGTAAAATGGCCTCTGAGATTGTATCTGGTAGCTTAGTAATAAATAAATAAATATATCTCTCGTTCACTTAATTCTGCAAAAGATGGCTGATGGTAGGCATGAAGTCATACGTTTCCAGGTACATATACAGTTCCTAAGAGACCACACCACTTTTACGATACTTTTTCGATACGAGACAGACACAAACTTTGTCTCCTAGACAATTGTCATGGTCTGTATATGAGTAACTTTAAGACACAATCTATGCTACATTCGCGAAGTGTTCTCTCGGTATTTGTGTAAAATTGATTCAAATGCGAAGTTCTCCGCGGCCCAATGCATATTGCACTAATTTTAATGGCCCATATGTAATTTGCATATTTATGGGCCTTCATATATCCGGAATTCAATCATACACTACTATAACGCTCGGGAACTAATATTTTTACACTAGTTTCTTTAGATGGAACTGGACATGAATGTGGGTATATACAACAAAAATTTGAATCAAGTATTGGATCAAAGAATTGTTTTGAATGAATATTAGTCTAGTAGTACTTTACTGAGTAAATAAGCAGAACGATATGGAGGAGAGATTTGAATCGGATAAGCACAACAGTGGCTTGTGATTGAAGAAGACAAAATTATGTATGTAACACTGGTGTCAGAAATAACATAAAGTATGAATAATGATAATATATTGTAGTTATTCACTATTATTATTATTATTATTATTATTATTATTATTATTATTATTATTATTATTATTATTATTATTATTATTAATAATAATAATAATAATAATAATAATAATAATAATAATAATAATAATAATAATAATAATAATAATAATTTCAGCACGCAAAGTGTCACACATGTAAATATTTCGTGAAAGCAGAGAAATGAACTTGTTTTTCCGATTGCCTTTGTAAATAGCTGTGGGATTCTTCCTGTTATTTGAGGAGTGTCTGCAAATTTTGACTACCATAGCTTTGCTCAAGTAAATGACACACTGCCGCAGAAAAGTAATATTGTTCTTCTCCTATTTTTATTGCCCACTATAAAAAAGGAAAGAGCTTAAAACTATTCAGTAAAGAAAAGTCTGAAGGCCAATCTACACCATAAAAGATCTTGTACAAGATCTTGTAGCTGTCATAAAAAAATCTTGAAACCCAATCTTTCTATTTACTGTCTACACATATCAACTTCTTGAAAGCAAGAAAGACATTTCCACCCATGCAGCACTGCGCTCTAGTGGGCAAATAGTGAACCTTCTCATTACAGGGTTCTGCCTGGATGACAAATGGGTTTACCTGAATCACCTGAATGAAGTCTATCTATATATTGTATTTTTCTTTACATTTATGTGGCTTTCAGATATTCACTATTTTTAATTAAGAGTTCAAATACAGAATTACACACCTCCAATTTAAAAAAATCCTTACATTTGACCTTTTTCTAAACAAAGAATCGCAAAATTTGAAATATTAAAGAAATTGGCCTTCATTCCCTCTTCAACATCGAAATTTTTGACAACGCTGCAGCATGTGTTCAGTTATTTATAACAAGGAGTTGATATGCCGAGTTTCACGTCCCTTACTTAAGGGATTTCTAAAATACTCTCGGTAAAACATTTGAACACCCATTACCGCTTCCCCATTTGAGTTCGTATTTTAATTTAAAATCCTTTCTGATTCCTTGCTATCATATTAAAATGATTTTTCTTCCAAATATCACATTTTTTAGTATATTAGTATGACCTGGGCCAGTGGTGTAACTACAATGGAGCGAGTGGAACAGTTGCTCCAGGGCGCACAGTAAAAGGGTGCATGTGCGAACGGACTTTATGCAAAGAACGTTTGAAATCATTTCAAAAGGTACGCTATGACTATTAGCAATTAATTGGCAACAGCCGATACCGGAGGCGGATCCAAGAATTATTGAGGGGGCGGGCAGGTTTGAAAAATAAACTTGAAACATTTTTCGATATTTGGTTCGCTAACTAAAAGTATGGACTGCAGTGCTTCATAATTCGTATTTATCTCCACCCTTCTAGAGGCGGCACTGAGGAGTGGCGAACGCACCCAGAATCTTCCTTTTGAAAGAAGTTTTATATATATTTTTTTCCTACAGCCTTTAAACAAGCGCTCCGTTAGGGACTAATTTATATATTTTACTCCTCATGGAATATGGATTTCTCTCAGGATTAGAAACCTGCTTGTGTTTGATTATTTTTGAAAGTATATTTTAACATCAAAAGATGATATTATATTACGAACGTTTCTATTCTATCCATTAATTAAATCACATCGAAAAGTGAGACAAGTGTAATATCAGAGAAGGGGGATGGAATAACGAGTCAGTTGTTACGCCATGCCAGCTCTGTTGGCCCGTGTTTCACGATGCGAGCAGGTGTTTTCACGATTCATCTTACAAATATCTCCCAAACCGTTACTCCCTGTTAAAAATCTTAGTGAACCTTCTTTGTAGAAGTAGTCTTAGAAATAAAATGAAAAACGAACAAACAAGCCAGACTGTACGATAACGAAGATATGAGTGATACCGTAAACGCTTCCAGAGGGAGGGGGTCTCGATTTTTACAAATATCCCCTAACCAGTTACTTCCAGCTATAAATTGTACTGAATCGTATTTGTACTACGTAATCTTAGGGGGGAAAAAAGAGTGAACGCGCTAGGGTATATAGTAACGAAGATATGAGTGATGCCATAAACGCTTCACAGGGGGGTTTAGGGGAATAGCGGGATAAGCATCGGGGAGAATTTAGGAGAATTTTGAGAAATTATACCTTTACATGTGTGCTAACGATTGGTAGATAATTCATCTTGCTACAAATTTGTTCTGACATTTTCCCTTCATTGACCGGGCTAGTGGGCAATATATATATATAACCGGGTCACGGATAATTCGCAACAGAAAATGAAAAAGGGTCAATTTCCACCAGGAAAGCAAAAGGAGATAGGTTATTCGTTATACGTACACTATACCTAATAAGAAAAACATTTGTAGATGAAATATAAGCTTTAGAAATATGAACTACTACTACTACAACTATTATATTATTACTATTATTATTGACCACATAGGTTTGGAGGCCAATTCACCAAAATCTGTTGACTCCATTCTTAGAAGCCCATTATTATTATTATTATTATTATTATTATTATTATTATTATTATTATTATTATTATTATTATTATTATTATTATTATTATTATTATTATTATTATTAGTTTTGAAATACTAACAGCTGAACTTCCTATTTGCTACTTATTTCCTATTTTGATGAATGTTGAACAATGACTTATGAGAAATGATAACTTCGATTAAAATTTATTGTGATTACAGAATTTAGCTTGAAGTACCGTGATGAATTCAATATGCTATTTCGATGACAGCAGAAATTATATTCTTTTGACACACATATTGCTGTTCAGGGTGGCTTGGTGAACATTCCAAATGTCTGGGGAATATAGAAGGGGCACATTACGTAAGCGAATATTCCCAGACCAAGCTTTAACACGGCAATACGCGCCGGACACGTAGTACTATCAAAATAGTCCAGAAGTTCCAGCTCTTCCTCTGAATTATCTTGTATTAATTGATGCACATCTGCTATGAGAAGAAATGCCAATCCATTCGTTTTATCGCAAAATAGACGAATATTTTCATTGCTCTTGTACCGTTCTGTGAGTCCAAGCTCTTGGACCTTCCTTCATGTTGACTGAGTCAGATGAAAAACCCAACGGTGTATACGACTTGAATTTCCAAAAGTTGCTTTTACAGCCGCATTTCCTCTATCTTGAAATCCATAACCACAGTTACAGGTCTGGATATTTACTAAATTCATTGCACTGATGCACCACCACACGAAACAGTTCTTCATATGAATTTCGTGTGTTGCAGTGCATTAAGGCGTAGGCCTACACCTAGTGAAGGAAGTCTTACCTCAAATAACATATACGTGATTTTTTTTTAAGGAACCATTGAAAAAATGCCGTCCACCATCCATGTTTCACTTCTCAATAGCTCCATAAGGCTATATTTAAAGACGCTTATGCTTTGCCTCTATTTAGTTCAACAAAGGTGAAAAATAACCGTGACAAAATTTCCTATATGATAATATTTCTGTGAAAGAATTACTGGAAATTTAATCTCTTGTCTCAAATACGATATCTAAAATAGGGCTATGTAACTCATTATTTAATAATAGAGGAAGCAACTACAGTTGCCCTGTACAAAAGCTCCAATTTAAGCAATACTTTACATGCAGTAACATAACTAGGTGGTTGCGTGTTAAAAGGACATTAGAAGAACTTAAAACACTAAAACGGCGTTTTCCGAAGAAATAAAATTAATTTCGATGATTTTTTCCAAACCAAACTTTGACTTTCCGCTGAATAAAGTCGAAGTCACTACTCTAAAAATGAAATGAAATCTCTAAGTTTTACATCCCATGGTTATGCTGGCTAGGCTAAAAGAGGCAGTGATGAAGAGAAATGAATGAAATGGTGAAATGAAAAAAGTGTGAGGAAACGAGAGAATCCCGAGAAAAAACATGCACACGATATTTGTCCTCCAGAAAGCTCACGTGGCGCGAGTTGGGATCGAACCAAGAACCCCATGCACCAGAGGTAAATGTTCTACCACTGAGCCATCGCGGCCTCTATTAATAAAATTGCAAACCTTTATTCATGTTATAAGTCTACAGCATACAGTACATATATACATTGTATTATTTATACCTTTTATAAACTATGAGATGTAAATAATGCCACGGACCTTCTAACGTCGTAAATATATTTCACGTGAATTACTTTTCTATATTGAAAGTATTTATGGCGAAAACCTATCAACACGATATTTTCAGATTTCGAACATCCAAAACTGAAACGTTACGCGCTTAAAAGTAGGTCAGATAAGCTAGTGAATCTGCATGCATAGTAAAAATTAGTGAAGTTGACTGATAGTAACTCCCCCTCCATCACATTTGGTGCCTCAACTCTCTGTGCTATTCGCCTATCTTCACAAAATTGATTCCCTCCCTTCACAGTGTTTCACGAAAAACACTTGGACCCAATAGAGCGCTCAACTCTTACGCGTTTGGTCCATAGGTCAATTTCAGCCACTGTCAAGTGAGCTTTTGGTGGACAAACACTGTGTGCTTGGGATTCTCCTGTTGCATCCAACTTTATTCAACCACTATCACCTATCTCATCATCAACCATAAGTCACGTTAACATGTTACTAATATATTAAACTTAAAGCGAGTTATACTAAAGTAATCGGTAATTAAAGGAATATTTAATTGATGTTATAATAACTTGTACTTACTCAGGCTTTTGTTTCCTTCCTTTGTTCTTTTTAGTTGTAAACAAACCTCGTTCAGTAAATGACTCATCATCATCATCTTATTATTATTATTATTATTATTATTATTATTATTATTAGTAGTAGTAGTAGTAGTAGTAGTAGTATTCACCAATTTAATGCCCGAGGCTACAAATATCGTTCGGTAGTTAGTAAATATATGAAGCTTATAATAAACTAATAAGAGCGTGTTGCGTAGTAAAGTATTAACAGCACGAAGTAGAAGATATAGAATGAGGGGTGTTACGACCTCCCATGCCATGATACGATATGCATAAACCGACTCGCAAGAAAACGACAGTTGTTCTTTGTTCAATGACGTCACTCATGATGAAAGAAACAACTGTCCATAGGCGGTCAGAATCTCACATACAGATGGATGTATGAAATATATAGCTGACGTATATAATATACGTATAAATGTGTAGTATACGGAAGTTTGTTAGATGTCTGACACCCTGCAGCGACATGATATAATGTCTAAATGAGAAAAAGGCAGTAACTATGTAGTATATGGATAACGTATGCTCCGTACAGATTTCCGTACTAATCGTAAGGATTCCATATATTTGTACAACATACCGCTGTCCGAATAACGGATTTTTCTCAGTGTACACATAATTCTATACTATATGCAATAGTATCATATATACTTTGATTTTCATATTTATATTTTCAATGTAAATAGCAGCAATACAAAATATCAATATGAATATCAAAATACTTGTATATCTTTTTGTAGTTTCAATCAAATCATAGGGTCAGATAATGGGGGATCAGGGCCGTCTTACGCATCCTTTTGCGTTGTTTGCTTAATATATGGCCAAACATGTCTTGAGGCTATGAACTGTGGAGCCTTTTACGTACTGCGAGCAGTGGCGGTTTTAGCGGGTAGACACGGGGCTACCCAAAATATATAAAACTGATATAATAATAAGTAAATATATTTTCACTTTTTCTATTAATGGTAAATAATTATTTAATAAACAGCATCAACAACTACTGTAAAAGTAATTTCCTATTGTCATTAATCAATCGAATACGCGAGGAGCGGACCTACCCAAAATTAAAATCCTAAAGCCGCCCATGACTGCGAGCTTTAGCATGTTGGAGGTGAACTACTGGAAAACAATACAATTGAAATGACTTGATACTAGACCGAAGTAAGTTTGTTTTATCTTTGTTTCAGCTATAATGTCAAACGGTTTACTTGCAACTGAGTCAGTCAATTTTCAATTTCTATGCAGTTAGCTTTCTTTCTTTTTTTTTTCTTTTTCTTTAATCACATTCATTTTTACTGATATAGATGTGAATAACGCTGCTAATAAGAGAATAGTATCTAGTTATTTTTCCAAGAAGAACAAGTAGAATAACATCTAAAATTTATGATAAAACTAAAAGAAAGAGTTATTCTTCTTACAGAATTATTGCGAAAAATTGAAATGAAATCTTTAAGTTTTACGTCCCACGGTTATGCCGGTTAGGCTAAAGGAGACGGTGATGAGATATGAATGAAATGGTGGAATGAAAAAAGTGGGAGGAAACGGGAGAACCCCGAGAAAACCCAGGAGCATGGTGTTTGTCCACCACAAAGTCCACACGGCGCGAGCTGGGGTCGAACCAGATACCCCAAGCAACGGAGGTGAACGCTCTACCACTGAGCCACCGCAGCTTCTATCTACAATCAAAATATAGGCATAATTAGAATAATTGCAAAACCTAAGGATTTCTGCTCAAGTACAACCCTGAAAACTATGTACATCGGTTCAAATTTCCATTTAATCTATCATATATATATATATATATATATATATATATATATATATATATATATATATATATATATATATATATATATATATATATATATAATATTATTTGGTGACAATCAGTTTATCGGAAAAAACATTATTATTATTATTATTATTATTATGAAAATTAGTAATTCTGAAAGATAATAACTTCGATTAAAGCTGCTGTGATTACAGAATTTAGCTTGCAGCACCATCCTGAATTCAGAATGCTATTTTCATATCTGTGAGGAAGCTAAATTATTTCGATGCCTACATTCATGGAACCGAGCTGTTAACAAAAGAAGAGACACTTGTTTTCCCTGGCAGTCGTAAAAATGTGTATTTTGGCTCTTCCCCCTCCAGCCCAAAAGAAACCGTTGTTTCGGAAGCGGCGCAACTGGATTTTCTTTTATGTCAGCGGGAGGGCGATAGCAGGTAGCAAGCAAGACGGCCCAAAAAGTTGGACACTGTTGAACTTCTTGCAAGATGGAAAAAATGTTTTATGACCCTATCAAGACTATGTTTACACGGGGAAATATGGTAGGGTTTCAAGATTTTTTTTATGACAGCTACAAGATCTTGTACAAGATCTTTTATGGTGTAGATTGGCCTTAAACCTCTGTAGGGAGGGACCTCTGATTACAGATACCGTTTGGTGGTAACTTGTTTACTTGCAGCGTTGCCGGGTTATTGAACAATAAACCACACGTGTTCAGTTGCAGTCCAGTCTAAATCTGTAAGAACGTTTGCCTCCAATGAATAAGATAAAAGAGAATTTCCGGCCATACAAAATATGAAGAAGCGAAGTCAGCACTTTATTTACCATGATATGTGGGGGGCGCGGTAGCTCAGTAATAGAGCGTTCACCTCCGTTGCTTGGGGTCCCTGGTGCGATCCCAGCTCGCGCCGTGTGGACTTTGTGGTGGACAAACACCGTGCTCGTGGGTTTTCTCGGGATTCTCCCGTTTCCTCCCACTTTCTTCATTCCACCATTTCACTCATCTCTCATCATCACCGTCTCCTTTAGCCTAACCGGCAAAACCGTGGGACATAAAACTTAAAGTTTTCATTTCGTTTTTACCATGATATGAGAGGATTTAGCGAACATCGTGATAATTGTCACTTCTGGTAAAATTAAGTTATTAGGTGGACTGGATTGGTATTACTTGTTTGGTATGTGTCATTGTATCGAATTACATAGGAATGATGAACTTTTTTTTCATACTTACTCGAAAGTCAGAAAATGTGGCATACAATTATGTTTCCACGAGCTGCCCATATTATACAAATAACAACATTGTTATCAGGAATAGGCTTTTTATAATATTGGTAATAATAATAATAATAATAATAATAATATGTAGAAACTAGATGACGATTATTCTTCTCGCAAAAAATTCTAAATATGAGGAATTTAAAAATACCATAGGAAAATTATAAAGCTAAAGACAATATAGGAATATTACGAAAGAGTATTATGAAGATAATTTAAAGTTAAGTATGATTTCTTTTGTCACTAGAATTCTTTATAATGATTGATATTAACAGAAAAACAGACTAATAAAGCAATATGTTAATACTGAAAAATTAGTAATTTCTCCATATAGCCTATGATAAGATATTAAGAAAAGTGATCAATTTTGAATTATCCCTTTTATTAATCATTCATAATGGGAGCCATTTCAACACAGCTATACACAGTCACATATACAGTATAAAGGCAAGGAGATTTAATGTTGATAATTATGGTTGGAGGGGTTGTTCGATATATATAAAATATATATATGATAAAATATTGGAAAATATAGTAAATTTTACGTATTAATTAATTAATTACGAGTATTCATAACGTGAGAGCTGCTTCAACACGGCTATAGCATAAAGGTGTATACCAGGAGATAAATTGATACCCACATCAATTTGATTAAAGAGGGGTTACATGAGACACATCATGTATAGGCCTATATCAATCTTAGAATACCCCGGCAACCCTGTTATTTTTCTGTTCTGGAGTTAGCAGTTATCTGAATCACCGCGGTGCTCCGCCCGGGTTTAGGGTTGTCAACGGATCGAGTGGCTCGGCTCACATCTCATCTACTATCGATCCGAACCGAGAAATGAGTCGAGTCAACACCTCATCTAACCGAGACGGCAAAACCAATGGTTCACCTGAGCCGAACCGAACCGATTCGGTGGCTCATCCCGAACGAGTCGGCTCAGGCCATCGGCTCAATTGAGCCGAGCCGATGGCTCATCCCAACGGAGCCGGCTAGCTGTTTGCTCAGTTGAACCGAGCCGAGCCCGTTGACATCACTACCCGGGTTGGGCTTCTGCTTAGGTTCAGAAATACGACAGTGCAGGTCTCATCCTTGATGGTAAAAATTACAGTATATACATATATTGGTTCTCACGACATTTGAGGCTGTACTTTTATTTTTAAAAAAATCTATTGTGGTCTCGTTATCGAGACTAGATGAGATGCAAGCAGTGTCCCCTCTCGTGAGCAACACTAAAAGTATTCCACAGTACGGCTTACATTTCTCATGGCTTTCGCTTTCTAGTTTAATCAGGCCATGATTTCAAATCGAGCTAAAACGAGCTAAACGAGCGAGCCATGTATCAAACTCGACTCGACGCGAAACTCGATCTCAAAAACAGTAACTCGGCTCGAAACTCGACTCGAGAAAACTACCTTTGACACGGCTCAAAACTCGACTCGAATTCGAGTCGAGTTTCGAGTCGAGTCGAGTTTCAGCTCGACTCGTGCCCATCCCTAGTAAAAATGATCGAAAACGATCGATGTTATTTAAGAAAAAAATCAGAAACAAAAAATACAGTGCTTGGCTTCATATATACATTGTTTTCTGTTATAATAATTGCTGAAGCTTATGTTTATTATATGAAGCGCTTACAGCACAGGGAATCAACCCATAAAGTTGTGAGAAAAATAGGCACAAAATTTGTACTGTAAGCTTAATTACAAAGAAATTTTAAGTTTGGTTTGTACGCATAATTGTATGGAAAATTTTACACTTTTTTTCCCCTTTACGTTGGTCTACTTACTTTGATTTGGAACTTTCAAATTTCATCCTTTTTTCCACTGAAAAGTATTGATAATTCAACAAGGAAATAATTATAATATGATAATTTAATTGAAATTCATCGTAATTTGACACATGGCAAACAGCAGTGTGGTAATTGAAGTTGGAGGAGGGAAATTCCCATTCACCTCTGAACACTTTCCAGGAACCTCGTTCCCTTTCGCTTTCTAGACGGGGGAGGAAACTTGGTAATGGTATCAAACCTTCATGTGTAAATACAAAAATTAAATTTATAAACAAATCAGAAATCATCAGTTTACGAGGCTTTAATTGATAATTTATTCACAAGATTTCCTATCAAAGATGTGGTAGATGAAGTTTCTGTTCTACATGGGTCGACATTGCCAACTGACATGGTCGATATGGAAAAGATGTTGTATGGTGATAGAGAGATGATACCTTTTGCTGAGTATTTCAAACCTGACCAAGAAAAATCGTTATCAGACTTAAGTCTAACAAGTAGATTGTCAATAAGAAGTTGCAGAAATCGGGTAGAAGTATTATCAATTTCCACGACCAGAGTGGGAATGGGGATTTTCCCTTATGAATTTACAGATGACTGATATTAGAAATAGACTAAGTGCTCAAACATTGTCTAACTTGTTGCTCACCAATGTTAATGGCCCACCGCTAGACAAGCTCGAAATAGACGAGCTAGTTATTTCTTTGCTGAAGAATGGACATCATTGCGCTGCGGACGATTTACCACGAAAAAGTCACCAACAGGAAATAAATCCGATTTCAGATTTGTTTTAAGGTGGAAAATTACGAGTTACGGAAAATGTATACTTGTATTACTAATGGCTTATTTGTGTTATTCAACTTTGTACCTAATTTTTAGTAAGTCTCTTCTTTGCTGTAGGTAAACTATTTTGAATAAATATTCATAATAATTGCAATTATGCATATTTGTAACTTAAATTTAACGTGGTGTTTTAGTGATTAGACAAATTACAATTATGAACATGCTTTATGGAAATGCTCTCACATAGCGTACCCGAGCGCCTTTATACCCTATGAACAACTGATTTTTCAAGTCTTTTGTGAGAAAAATACTGTGAACTGAGAAACCATAACCTTTTCCATATTGTACAGGGGTATTTTCCTGCGAATAGAAGTTTCTTGTGGAATGCGTTCAGAAATTAACACTTGCAAGAATACTCTCTTAGTACAAGTATATTTTAGGCACACACTAATTTCCTTCCACCTCGAACTGTTTTAATTTCCTCACTGACAAACACTTTACCATTTTATATCGTAAAGGTCAGATCCACTGTTATTGTAACAGAGTGGTGCTTGAGCGATTGACTAGAAATTCAAACTTCGATTAGTGACAATTTCACAGTCTTGTTTTATTACAAGTGTAAACTCTTTAGTCAGTTCAGAAGAGGCCGTGGATCGTGTTCAGAGTTGATGACGATGGATTTTGGTGAGTCAGAGTAGGTCAAAGTCGATGAGAGTGGTTCATGGTGGGTGGTGGGTCACGGTGGGTCAGAGTGGGTCACAGTGGGTGGTGGGTCATTGTGAGTCATGGTGGGTGGTGGGTCACAGTGGGTCACGGTGGGTCGCAGGTCAGAGTGGGTCATGGTGGGCGGTGGGTCGTGGGTCACGGTGGGTGGTGGGTCAGTGGGTCGTGGGTCAAGTTTTCATTGACCCACGCCAACTCTGGTGTGGGGCCACCTTTCGCCTTCAGAACAGCCTTGATGCGACGTGGGATGGAGGCATAGATGTCGTGAATGGTAGCAAGTGGAATTTTACACCATTCCTCGTGCAAGGCATCGGCCAGTTCTGTGAGAGAGGATGGAGCTGGAAATCGTCGCCGGAGTCGTTTTTCCAAGACGGACCACAGATGTTCAATTATGTTGAGATCTGGGGATTGGGCGGGTCAGGGGAGGTTTTGAACTTCATCCCGATGTTCCTCAAACCACGCTGCAACAACGCCAGCTGTGTGAATGGGTGCATTATCATCCTGGAAGATGGCGTCATTGTCCGGGAACAACATCCGGACCATAGGATGCAAGTGGTCTCCTAAAATTGCGACATAATCGTTGGCAGTGATTCGTCCGCTAAGTGCGACCACAGGACCCAATGAAAACCATAATATGGCGGCCCACAGCATCACCGAGCCGCCGCCATGTTTCACAGTTGGGCGGAGACACTGCAGATCATAAGCTTCTTTGGGCGTTCTCCACACATAAACACGGCCCGTGGTTGGGAATAGGGTGAAGGATGACTCATCCGACCATATTACACGTTTTCAGTCCTCAACGGTCCAAGTTGCATGGTCGCGGCACCATTTGCGACGTGCGAAAGCGTTATGGTTCCTGATGAGCGGTTTGGCCCGTGCAACACGACCCCTTAAGTTCATGTCATGTAATTCGCGGTGGACTGTGATTGTCGAAACAGGGTGGGGAAGGTGCTGATTGAGTTTTTCCGTCACTTGCTCCGCTGTGGCACGACGGTTCTGCGTGACAATGCGGTTTAATACCCGGCGTGACCTGTCACTCATGATTTTCTTCCGCCCACTGTTCCACTTCCCCGATGTGGTTTTCCCGTGTGTTGTGTAGTACGTAATCACCTTCGACACTGTCCCACGCGACACACCTAACACAGTAGCCACTGCCGTCACACTCACTCCACATAACCGCACAGCAACAATTTGCCCTCTTTGAAAATCTGAGAGGTCTCCTATTTTCCACTACCTCCGTCTGCTGTAGCCACTGGACACTGCTGTTCCACTGCGCCTGATGTAGTATGGAGACCGACCTAACACACCACCACCAGCGGTCCGGCGGTGCGGGTGCCACGACAGCACTGCCAACCCATACATCTGACGTGTTGCCAACTACAGGTGTTTCCATTTTTCTGATCACCGTCTGTAAGTTTATTTATATTATTTCTCCCCTTCAGATAGGCCCGTATCCACGGGAAGCACCCCCTAAATTTTTACTGCCCACTAAAATTTTCAAGGTAGGCTTGCAAATAAACTATAATATGGTGATGAACTATAATATGGTTGGATTAGCCACCCTAACTTCAATCGGGCTCCCCTGCATTTTTAGGGTGGCTACAAGCCTACCCTAAGCTCTGAGATGATTAATGTGTGGTATATGGTGGCACATTTGCAAAAGATTATATCGTGAAGGTATTGCATTTTGTGTTCTGAGGTCCACAATTAAATAGAAAAAAAATCATAGATGTAAACGTTTGAAGAGTTCAGTCTTTGATAAGTTTCATCCAGTAGATAGATTCATTTTATATTGTTTCACTCACTGGAACAAAATATTGTGTTCATTACTCGTCATGACATATCACAAACATTCATTATCAAAGGACACAGTGGATCAATAGTGGAGCGCTCACCTCTAGTGTAAGGGGTACCTGGTTCGAATTTAAACCATATGATTTTGTGGTGGGGAACATCGTGTCCAGTGGCGGCGTAAGGCAAACTGGGGTCCGGAGCCAGTGAAGTAGATCGGAGCCCCTTTTCGAACAATCGTAATTTATACACTTCTATTTTTGACATTCATTTACATAATCTTTTTTTTGTGTTTACTCCTCCCCCTTTCCCGTTGGTTTGTGTGTTTGATATATATTTTAATTTGATTTGATCATTTTAATTTTATATATATATATATATATATATATATATATATATATATATATATATATATATATATATATATATATATATATATATATATATATATATATATATATATATATATATTAAAAATGGGGTGAAATTCAGCATCCCTGTCTATTTTTTAATACTTAGAACCGTCTTCAGGCTGGTATCTAAAAATAAAACTGGACCAGGACTATCATTGCATATTGTTTTCTTTTTTTATTCATTTTTAAACAAAGGACACGATAGAAATAGTATTAGGGATACAAGTGTAACGGAAACTGCAATCCACGACAGAAATAACATAATCTTAAGAACAAACAAAACTTAACAATCAAGAATCCAAAATTTATCCTACACCTATACTATCCTAGTATCAACGCGTACTCTAATTAGACGGAATAGTGGAAGTAATGCTCCTAATAATACATTTAGAGACAAATTTACCTACAAAAAATGAGCTGATATTGCAAAAATTGCAAATAATAATATAATTGATGCTATTTCTAAATGTAAGCTCTATGTTTTATAGAATTCTTTGTTCGGTTCTCGCCTTTGGTGTTTCTCCTGTGCAATTTCTCATATCAGTCAGTTTATTCATAGTTTATCCATGTCTGAATTTTTCCGCGACATGGGTTTTATTTGATTAGATTTTTCTTCTGCAATTAGCCCCATTCATTTTAACATTAGGTTCCTCTCCAGTGATCATAAACAATACTTAAACACTTTTTTTTTTTACCAAACTGTCAGTGAATAATGGCTAGAATAGATTTCTCTCCTGTGTGTCTTCATTTATCTTTCACTAGGTTTCTCTCCAGTGATAATGTACGATCTATTTAGTCCCACTACTTTCGCCGAAATATCAATGAATAGTTAAGCACTAGAATATTTCTCTCCTGCTTGTCTATTTTACTATTGTTTCCAGATTTCACACTTGTTTTATGATTATATTATTTTGTATTTAATAATTCAGTATGTTTATATTCTGTCACTTATGACTATTTCCATTACCTCTTACTAACATAGTATCAGAATATATAACATAGTATTAGAATAACAAAAAAATCCTGAATGTATTGAATAATTGGGGATATATTATAGATTAAATATGTAAGCACAGAATTCTACTACGGGTTATATCATTCTACTTTTCATTACCAGCTATCACCAGTCAATTGACAGATCTTAAGGCTTTTTATTACTCTTTTGGTACTTTTGTATTTTTATTGCCTTTACTTGAAACATGAAACAACTTTCGACAGTAGTTCCACAACCATACTAGCCTGTGTTCCACCAACATTCAGAATGATTCCTTCCTTGCTTTGGTAGCAGCGAAAGTCCCAACTATATTATCAAAATCTAAAGTGGATGTTAGTTCATTTTCGATAGAAAGAATGGCCAGATTCGTGAGTTTTCTTGACTCATTGTGGGACGCAAGTATGATTTTATCAATTTCATTTTGCTGAAAGACCTTTCACACGATGCGACAGATACGTGCAGTGTTATCAAAATCTGAAGAGCGGTTGGCAAACTTAAGTAAATTTGAAGCTCCATTGAAGATACATATATCAGGATGCCTTGTGGGGAAAAGTCAACCTGTTGTTTAGCTTTCTGAGCACACCTTAGTGAACGGATTATATCTTTATAATCCTGAAATAATTCTAAGCCATCCAGGTCAGTCGGGTAGAACAAAGCCAAATCATAGCAACATGCTTTTACCTTTCCTTGCTCTCATCATCTAACTGCTGCACAAAGTTAACCATAGAACACAGGAATCCAAATCTGTCGTTGAGGTCATGCCTCTGAGGAAAATGATCATACATTTGTTGTCTCATCTCATCTAGAATGTCATTGATAGAGCGCTTCACTTTGGCCTGTGCAGTCAGGGGTTCATTCTTTGCTTCTCCAGGTATGCATTTCTTTCTCCTGTGTGTATTCACGGTTATGTTAAATGCCCTTCAACTTCCTTCAGCTGCAGATATGATTTCTTTGTCCAGTTCAACTCTCCAGGTATCAATGGTGTCAACCAGGTTCTGTAACTGAATAAGAGTTTAATTGAAACTCATATCCTGAGATTGAAGACATTTTTGGATCCGATCAATATATTAGAGATCTGCAGACCAGAAATATAGTAAAGTGATGAAGTTAAATGATTGGATGCTTGCAAGAAGAAGACCAGCATCTCCTCAGTCGGAGTGTCACGCAGATTTTCCAACAGATCAATTACTTCATCCAATTGACTAGAAAGAGCCTTCAAAGCTTCTGCTTTTGAACTCCATCTAGTGTCAGTTCTACGATTCAGACCAATTTTTACGTGATTTTGCAGCACATTCCATCGGCGAGTAGATCTAGAGAGGAATACCAAAAACGTTCCATTGCTCCAAACAAAGTGTTCGCGAATGATTTGTGACAACTGTTACACATGAGAACAATCAGGAGTTGAATTAAATATAATTCTGAAGTATATTGAATATTTGAATACTTGTTTTCTTATTGAACATTTTCTTCACTCTAAATTTGTGGGCTGAAATGTAAATTCATACACAAAAAAAAAAAAAAAAAAAAAAAAAAAAAAAGCAGAAATGGGAAAACTAGCTAAGCAAAAGGTTTTCGCTCGCTGAAAATTCGACTTGTAAAAGACAGAAGGAAAACAAGTGAATCTGCGACTATAGCGTCTGCACCAAAGAGCTTTCAGTTAGCAACAGAATGCTAGTACCCTAATAAAGCATTACGTTCATCCCTTCTTTCTACCCTTCTCTTGAACTGATAACTTATGTGAATAAATAAATCAATAAACAGTGATGTTTTAGGAAGCAGGCTAGCAGATGGGGCTCCATTACTTGCATCATAAGACCTTAGAATGTAAACAACACAATATACTTTGACTTTATTTTATTGTATTTCAATCTACACAGCTTTTTCCTTTAAATTTCTCTGAGGTTATTGAACAAAGTGAAACTTTTATTTTATTCATATTTTAATCCATATACATTTTTCCTTTAAATTTCTTTGGGGCCCCAAGAGAGTAAAACTCTTATTTTATTTATTTTTCACCTACATTCAACTTTTTTCTTTGATTTTCTTTGAGGTTCCAAGACAGTGAAGCGTTTACTTTATTTTTCATCTATATTCAGAACTTTTTCCTTTAAATTTCTTTGGGAGCCTCCAAGATAATGAAACTTTTGTTTTATTTATTTTTAATCTACGTTCAGATTTTTTTTTTTTTTTAATTTCTTTCGGGTCTCCAAGAGAGAGAGGCCCGGAGCTTATAGCTTGTATAGCTTATACGGAAATCCCTCACTGGTTAGCTTTATTAGACAGATATTTCTGTTGTTTCATCCGTCATTTGGTGTAATATTGATTGACAATTAATTGCGTTTCCTTTTAGGAAAGGTGTGGATTAGAAACCTTGATAGCTCTTGTACGGCTCATGCTAACAAAGTTCCCTACTAATTATTTCTTACCTACCGCCGAGGCCCCCAGAAAGTGGGGCCCGGGGCGACGGGACCGCTCTCCCCGCCCTTATGCCGCCACTGATCGTGTCCGTGGGTTTTCTCGCGATTCAGATGTTTCCTCCCACATGACCATTCCACTGATTCTTTTATAATCATTTACTCTCATTAGTCATCCGTCTCTCTTTACCTACAAGACATATTCGTGGAACATAAAAGTAGAAATTTCATTTTATTTTATTCAGTACTAAGCCACTGTAACTAGTTTGTTATCATTACTGTGAGACCACATCTGTTTATTTGTTGCTTTACATATTAACTCATGTGCTCAAAACACTTCAGTCAATTTGTAAATGTTCACATGGGCTAACGAAAACGACAGTAAATGTGAAGATATTATTATGAAATAATATTGCTAATGTGTAAAGTAGTTCGATAATAGCACTGGGTAAATTATCAGAATGCTCATGAACATAATTATCATCGTAAGTTTGTGCGTCCTTGTGCTGAACTCAATAAATAATTTAGATTATTTTTACTTGGAGAAATGTTTTATCATGTATTAATTTCCTTGGACTTCCCCCTGAGGGCATAACTATCGAATCCACGATGAACTTGCATATAAGAAATTAGCACTCTACTATCAAATAACTATGCTTTTATGTTGTTATTTTTTTTTTTTTTTTTTTACGAATGAATAAAATTCGCTTCGTAAGGTCGGTCGGTGACAGAAACATGAGAATATTAATTAGTTTCTTACCTCATGCTGCAAACAATGTCAATAATATAGCAAATTAGTACACTTCAACTTTGTCCTAAGATATTCAAGTATATTCAAATAATTGGTAATAAGTAAATAAATAAATAGTTTGCTTTTAAAACAAATCTTAAATTCTATTACTTTTCTTATTCTTTTTGTTCTTAGCAACGTCGTGCACATTTGAAAAACATACATCGTATCTTTCGCTAAGCCGTTTCCTTGGTGAATAAGAATGAGAATAAGAATTGTTTATTGTCGTTAAACAACATGATGTTGTAATAGACAACGTAAAAATTTAAGTTTTTGTACATGTAATATTTACAATTTTAATTAATCAATATAATATTTTATATTTTACCTAGTACTACTTTTCTATTCTAATCCTGAAATTTCTTCCTGAAATTCTGAAATACTATATATACACTTTTCTAGGAGCCACTTTTTACAAAAACATTTAAAATTTTTAATCTCCATTTCTCTCACTCTAAGTGGCAACAGATTATACAATTTCATACCTATATATTTATAACTATTTTGAGTTTTGCACAGCCGCACATGGGGAATATTTATTTCATTTTTGCGCCTTGTATTGTGTGAGTGAACACTACTTCGAGTAACATAATTTGTAGAGTTTTCTTTGATATACATAAGACACGATAATACGTACAAGGACGGGATGGTCATTATTTCAAAATCAGGGGGCGCGGTGGCT
The DNA here is from genome assembly GCF_964235325.1 of Thermobia domestica. Taxonomy (NCBI): domain Eukaryota; kingdom Metazoa; phylum Arthropoda; class Insecta; order Zygentoma; family Lepismatidae; genus Thermobia; species Thermobia domestica. Next base: position 306,359,635 of record NC_137459.1, read on the forward strand.
CAGTGGCAGAGCGTTCACCTCTGGTGCTTGGGGTCCCGGGTTCGATCCCAGCCCCCGCCAAGTGAACTTTGTGGTGGACAAACACCGTGCTCGTGGGTTTTCTCGGGGTTCTCCCGTTTCCTCCCACTTTCTTCATTCCACCATTTCACTCATCTCTCATCATCACCGTCTCCTTTAGCCTAACCGGCATAACCGTGGGACGTAAAACTCAAAGATTTCATTTCATTTCATTATTTCAAAATCTTTGAAAAAATGTCTACAAGATTCTCTCTCTGGAATTCCTGTTATCGTTCTTATCGCTCTTTTTTGCCACTTAAATACTGTTTGTGCCCCGGAAGAATTACCCCATAATAGTATGCCATACGACAGATGAGAAATGTTTTATCTGTGACAGACGAGTGAAAGAAAGCATAATATGCAGTGATACTTTTACTTACAGATATTTTAAATTTACTTAACACATATACTGCCCTTGATATTACAAAGTTGCATAGTATGCACATTCCAGTTTAATTTCGTATCTAAGTATATCCCTAATAGATTAACTGAGGAGCATTCTTTTGAATCAGTTGCGGAGCTGCTGAGATGAAAGTATAACTTCTCTGTTTTATTATGATTCAACTGTAATTTATTGTGGAACAGCCAAACAGTAGATTTATCTATTGCTTTATTATTGTTCGTGTGTATTGCGTTGATATTGTTATCTTTCGTTATAAATGTAGTGTCATCGGCATACATAACAGTGGTTTCTAATAAGTAGTCAGGTAAATCGTTAATATATACCAGAAATAGAAAAGGTCCAATGACACTTCCCTGTGGCACTCCTGTTCATATTTCAAGTACGTTTGACTGCTTATTTTGTACACACACAACTTGTTTTCTACTTTCTAGATAAGACCTGATCAATAAGAGCTCAGTTCCTCTGATCTCATAATACTGTAATTTCTGAATCAATATTTCATGTGAAACAGTATCAAAAGCCTTACTTAAAGCTAATAATGTTGCGCAAGAAAATGAACTGTTTTCAAAGGCATCAATTATCTCAGATACAACTTTTTCAACAGCTTTAATTGTGGACATACCTTTCCGAAACCCATATTGTGCACAGTTGATGAGATTGTTATTTTCAAAGTACAGAGTTAGTTGTTCTTTCATGCAATGTTCAATAATTTTTGATACAATTGGTACGAGAGATATTTGTGAGCTGCGAAGACCTTTTCCCTTGTACCGACCTGTGACGTACAAACATGGTGGTCGTTGTTTTAAGCGCACGAATAGCAGACCGGAATTCAATCGCAAATTTCGACTGGTTAGAATCGTCGCATGAGAGAAAGGAAGTGTTCTCCGTTATCAGTTAGCTCTGAAGTTTTTTTTTTATATATATATAGAGTATTAAAAGAAGTCAGTGGAAATGTCCATTGTCTTTATTTGATGATTTAAGTTTTCTGCTTAATACAACACAGCTTCTACCCAAGAGCCCTATTGAGTTTAAACTGGTTGCGGAAGTAGCAGAACATTTTTCGCAACTTCGGGAAAGATACGTACGTGCAATGGAGCTTTCATAGATACTTTCTTTATATTTGATACAAGCGCACCTAATTCCAGATATTGGCATCTGATTGTTACTGTTACACGATGAAGATCATGTGCAAGACAAGTGAGGTGGACTAATTTTGGATACAACACTTTTATTCTATACAACGTTTTATTCTACATCTGCGTTTACAAAATGATTCAGTTCACTTTACCTATAACCTACTTTCTTGTGATATACTCTGAAATATGCTAGTATGCAGCAATAAAATTCGGAAATATGCAGTATCGTGCAAAGTTTATGAAACATGCATGCACATTGAAATTCACTCAAAATGTGCACTTATATGTGCTATCATATGCGTCTCAAACGAATCCTTACAAGTTCATCGGAAAGAAAAAAAATATTTTCCATACGTTTTTGCATGTTACTATAAACATGTATTTTGCATATAAATCAGGACAGTAGTGATTAATATTGAAACCGGAAGTAGGAGTATATTTCTACCATATCAGACTGCAATAAAGGAATGAAGTCCAATATTAAATTTATTCATAATGTATAAACTCCATCTTAGAAAACGCTTCTTTCTAGTACCGTTTCGCACGAGTGTGATCAGTGTTGAACTTGAAACCGGAAACCATGGATTTCCAACATTACTGGTTGTCATACGGGGATAGAATAAGAAATGAAAGTTTTTTCTTTCTTTCTTGGGATTCTTCATTCATTCCGAAAGACCGCTTCCCGATGTCTCTTACTATTCTTCATCTATGGAGTTAAACCAGAAGTAATAGTAAATTTTTATCACTTCCAGTTCTAGTAGAAAAAAATATGGTGAACATGTTCTCTTTACTTTAGACGCTAAATCCAAAAAAAAAAAAAAAAAAACGGTTGTCGCTTGTATTAACGTTTTTGTTCTATGGCGATCAACGATAAAACCGGAAACGATTTGTATCTACCATTTCGGGTTTGAATAGTTGGTTAACGGAGGATGCGAAACCTATCACTGGAAAACTGAATCAATTCCAAAATCTCTACTCGATTCCTCTTACTCTTTTTGCTCTTATACCTGTCGACGAATAGAGACTTCCGACATTTATGCATAGCATAGTTGGAAGTCTAAAATCCTGCTCGAGCCAAGTGCTAACTATATTAATTTTAGACGATTCAGCAATTTTCCTCTGATGATGAGACAGGCAAGTTTAGACTTCGTGGTTATATATAGAAAAATATTATATCTATATAGTTCATTTTTCTTTGAGTTTAAGGTCCTACGATTATACTCTGAGGCTAAAGGAGACGGTGATAGCGAAATCGATGATAATGATGGAATGAAAAATGGAGGAAACAGAAGAAGCCCGAGAAAACTTACACGATGGTTGTCTACCACAATAGACCCTGACAAGAATTTACACGGGTACCGTTATTTTAGAAAGTGGGTGTCCTGATTACGTGTATGGCCTGATGACATGTATGTTTGGTTTGGAAAGTTCCTGTTTTCTTTTTTTAGCTGTGATTACGAGTGTGTATCGTTAGAAAGGTCGTGTCCTCTTTTTCGAGTCTGTATACGTGTTTGTACACGAAGTATACTGGATATTTTTTAAAAATAATAATGGAAATTTAAATTTGAATTTTAATTGGTTCGATTTGAATTAAATCTGTTGATATGTTAGTTAATTAGAATATTGGTAGATATGATGAAACGTTATTCTGTATCACTTACTTCCGTAGCAGTGATTAAATTAATAATAATGAATATATTTACATTATTGACATTGAGATGAAGACCCCGTTCGAATCTCGTATTATACAGATGATTTTTGAGTAATAGAAACTTACATTGAGATCAACACCCGCGTTCGAATCTCGTATTATACAGATGGTTTTTGAGTAATAGAAACTTACAATGAGATGAAGACCCGTGTTCGAATCTCGTATTATACAGATGGTTTTGACTAATAGAAACTCACAATGAGATGAAGATCCCGGTTTGAATCATGTGTTATACAGAAACCCACAATGAGATGAAGACCCGTGTTCGAATCTTGTATTATACAGATGGTTTTGACTAATAGAAACTCACAATGAGATGAAGATCCTCGTTTGAATTTCGTATTATACAGATGGGTTTGACTAATAGAAACTCACATTGAGATATATATATAATTTGGAAAAAAATGAAATATTTGAGTTCCACGGTTATGCCGGTTAGGCTAAAGGAGAGGGTGATTATTTTATTCCTTCGTTTGTTTTACAAACTCTGAACAATCTAAGATGTTTGAACAATATGTGAGTATACTAAAATAAGCTCTTAAAAGTATATAGAAAGTGGGAGGAAACCATTTTATAAAAGGTATTGAAATATATATATATATATATATATATAATAAAAGTTTATGTGGTGGGTACTGAGAATGAACCCGGGACCCTTAGCACCAGAGGTGAACGATGTATGATGGATGGGAAATATTTATTCATGCGGTAGATAGGAAATGTGTGTGAATTGAATAGTTTAGTTATTTAATTTTGTTAATATTCATTTTTATTGATTTGTTCGTGGCTTATAGTTAACTCAGTTCTTACACCATGTCTAAGTTTGAAATACGGAGAGACCAAATGATTCTTGCGTCTCTCACAGAGGCTATCTTAGAAATGAACACTTAGTTTAATTTTTTGCAAAAGGATTGACTTCCGGGTAATTGACCTATACACGCTTTTCCTTGCTTCCGTTAGAAGTCTGAGTGGCGACGCACATCGTTATAGAGTGTCAATGTACTTTCTAATTTTATTTCCGCTTTCCAATATGTACTGAAATATCCTCCATTAACTATGATTTACACTGAGATAGTTATCTGCAGTGATGAAGACAGATAGATGGATAGAAATTTAATGTTTCCCCCTTTACAAGGTGCTATGAACAAACACATAAATGTATTTTTGGTAATATCTGATTTTGGCAATGTGAAAGTTTTACTCGTAACCATTTCCTTAATTAGTTGAGAAAGTGTGTATATTTCAGAACCGTACATCCCTACAGGACCCAATGGCGACACCCTGTCGTAATGAGGAAAAATGGTAGTTTTCCCTTGAAAGGTCATTTAATGTTAAGATCCCCACCTTGGTTGATTAACTTGTAAATAAGAAATTTTTAGATTCCCTGGTGGAGGACTGAACACTGAAAAATTTTATCCTATCGATTTTTAAATATGATGAACGACGTTATCGGACATGATGGCTTTATTTATAATTAATGAAAAAAAAAACGGTTTTTGAAAACATGATGAAAAGATGATAGAGAGGGAGCACATTGAAATGCTTTATAAATACTACCCAAATAAAGTTGATTATTATTAATATCTATCTACTGCACGAGTGCATATTGAAAAAGTTTATTTGTTCTTGTGTTTGTATTGCAGTTTCCGGTCTTTGATTCTGACAGAAGGAAGTTTGATTTTTAAGGTGAGAATCATTTAACTTTTTTTATATGCTAAAGTTGCTTGTATTACCCACTTAATCATAATGGGAGTTTTCTGACTAATTATTGGCGAACCACACGAACTGGTTTTGAGAAATTGAACTCGGGACTATTTGTGTTGTACCTCAATCAGGAAATAAACCTAGGACCATTTTGTAATCAGTGCAAAAGGGTTAGGATTTGTGACAGACCGGGACCAGTGGAAATGTAATTGCGATTTTCTATTACTAAATTTATTATTATTATTGTAGGAGTACATATTTTGGGGGAGGGAGATGAGATATTTTTTATTGGTTCGTATTTTTTATTCTCTCACATGTATAACATGTTTGAACAATATGTGAGTTTACTAAAATAAGCTTGTTGTAAAAAATGAATATACTGGTCTTTTATCCCTTGAGAACCGCTACTGTGATTTTACCAAGGGCTAAAGACGTATCATTTACCTGTAGAGTTTTATTTGCTTAATTATAGTGTGCTTAATTACAATATGTTGATTGATTTGTTACGAATTTTAACTGTAATACATATTGTTACACCGATTGTGTACTGAAATATGATTACTTTACACTTTAAAATCACTTATACCCGATATATATGTACGCCGTACACAGGGGTGTAGCCAGCAGGTATGCCTAGGGGGGGCCGTCGTTTTTGTGGGGGGGCCAGCTACAATGTACAAAGCCAAAAAAAAGTGTTACAGCTAGTGATTTTGAGGGCTGAAAAAAAACGGAAAATTTTGATTTCCGTCCGGCAAACTCAAAACACTGTTTTCTTCAGCTTTTTTTTAAAATTTTATTTTGCTTTTCGCCATAAATATTATGTACCAGGTAGTTTTTATTATGTTTAACCAAGAACTACGTCCCGGACCAAACATTATACCTTTGTTCATGACTATTTCAAATTAAGCCCTTGTAGGCAGAACCTATCTACATACGACTTATTTTCTCTGAGTAAATGAATTTTCCTTATGAAAATTTTCATTCATTATTTGTAACTAAAAACCACCATAATTATTCTATTAATATCTATAGCTTACTTCCTGTTATACACCAAGTAGGAAAAAAAAAGAAAAATATCCAAATTGAAAAACTGAATAAAAACGTTTTCATCTGATAAAAAATATTTTTAAAACAAAAATTACAGTATATAAAAAAGATAATGTACTTACAAATCAGTTTAGCGCCATTGTTTTATGGTGGTATTTATAGTTCCTTGTTAGAACGTTTATCTTCAAACTGTCAAACTAAAATCACAGTAAATTGTGTAATTTGCTGTCACAAAAAAAAAGTATTTTTCAAAGTCCATTTGTTTATTATGCACTTTATGTTAACACAAATCTAAAGAAGAATTACACACATAAAATTATAAATGGTGTGGAATAATATAGTTTCATTACCTAAATCTTTTCCATCCAATTAGAATGTAATTGAAACTGAGGTATAAAAAGTTCATAGTTTTTTTTTTAACCACTTGAGTTAAAGCAGCTGCAACTTCCTTGATTTTTCACTGAACCGTTTCAAAAACTTCTCAGGAGAGATATTTTCCAATATGTCACTTTCAAACGCAAGCAAAGTTAAATTCGCCTTCCGACGGTGTAACATCGAACGCCTATGTGGTGTGAGTACGCGTGTCAATGTGGAAAATGAATTTTCACACGTCGCTGTCGAAGCACCGAACGTCAGTCCTGCGGCATACAAGGTGTAAATACAGGGAAATGCCTCTTTAAAATCATGGGCAATTTTCGTTAACTTATGTATCGAAAAATCAGATAATTTCTCATTTTCAGCTTTCTTCAAGACAAATCGTTTGAAAGTTGCAATTTCTTCAACACTAGGATAACAGTTTATTAAATCACATAAAGGCTTTAGTTTCTCCGGATGAAGGAAATCAGAACTATTGCGCACACACACCAAAGAAAAGAGAGCTCTGAAAATTTCCGCATTCTTTTCAGTAAAACGTGCACTTAACTCACCGTAAACAGAATCAATGACATGGTAATATATTCTTCTAAATTCTTCGTACTCAGTACCTTCATTACAATCTACGGCTGATTCCACAGCATAATCACAAATGACCATGTCATGTAATGATGAAGGTAGTTTACGACTACGTTTACGTTTTGGTTCTGATATATCATCACTGCATTTGAGTCCAGCTGCTTTTACTATGTTCTCAAAATCTTCTTCCTTTCTCAAAGCAATAATTTCTTCCGAGACGGACTCTACAACTTGAAATGCAGCAGTCAAATCCATTGCTTGTGATTGAAGCACTGCATTAGCCGGCTGTAATAATTGCAAAACCTTCCTTACAAAAAATAACAAAAATTTGAATCTAGGTTCACGCACTTTCTGGAATAAGCCTGAAGCTTCAATACTGAGTATTCCATCACATTGCGAGTCATTTCCTATTTGTTTCAAGACCATCATTATCTCTTCGTAACAAGACATGATTGCCTCGACTGTTGCAAGGTGCCCTGTCCACCGTTGTTCAAGAAGACGCTTCAGAGATTTCCCCTTGTACCTTCCTGCAACATTAGGTTTACGGAAAAAGTTATACAGAGCATCACATACTTGGAAAAACTGATTAATAGAATTTTCACTTGATAATGCATGGATGATCACTAAATGAAGTTGATGGTTGAAACAATGCACATATGGTATTGTCTTGCCAATAGTATCCTGTAGCACTTTTTGTACACCACCCCTTTTCCCAGCCATAACATTGACTTATAATTTGTCTTTCATCGATACCTACACTGCGTAAAAGCCCCAAAACAGCATTCACAATTCCACTTGCACTTAAATCTGTTATCTGTACCATGTCCAAAAGATGTTCTTCTACACTGCCAGAGGTAACTAATCGTAAGACAACAGATAAATTTTCGATGTCACTTTTATCCCTTGTACCGTCAACTTTCAGCGTATAAAAAGAACAATCTGAATTGTTGACCTTGTGCACAATGTCATCACGAACTATATCTGCAGTAATTTGAATTACTTCATTTTGAATTTGTGGTGAAGTGTACTTTGCATTTTGTGGAATAGTGTCCATGATTTCCCTAAGCTTTTCGTCCTTTGTACACGTATACTCAAAAAGTTTCATAAACATACCCGAAACTTTACTTTCATCGGTATCTTCTGAAAAGATTTCACTCCCGGTATACATTTCAGTTGTACTTGTACAAGTATCCAGCTTACCCCTTAGTGGAAGTTCATTTGCTACCAAAAATTTAATTACATCAAAAATACTTGTAACATAATATCGGTTTTTCTCCAGTTGCTTTTCGTTAATCAGTACGGAAACACTTGCATTATTTTTAGCACGTAACTGCAATTCTTTCAATTCAACAACAGCGTCTTTATGGGATTTGGAAACTTCGTGTTTAGAAAAACCCCTGTTAGGCTCCAAAGCATGTTTCCAATCCTTGTAACCACTTAAAGTAAACACACTATCCACGCCTTTCTTAAAGCGCCTACAAGGGAAACAAAATGCAGCATCAATAGAAATTGAATATTCCAACCATTCTCTTCCGTGATACCACTTGTTGGAAAACGAGCGCGATCTGTTTCCTATTTCCGACTTTGGATAACAGGACAGAATTGGCTGTACGGGTTTCTCTAACCCTAAGTAACTAGGACACTGGATCTCTAAATTATTTTTCTTACTTGTAAAATCTTGCACATTTTGTTGTTCTCCATTTGCAGCTGCAGTACTACCTTCTGAGCTGATTTTCTTGCTTTCTTTCTTAAAATACTTTAACAAAGACATAGTCGCCTTTTCCTGTGCACGAAATAAACACACTTTTCGGCGCAGATTACTGAAAAATCACTGTTGCCATTCCAGATGTCAAAGGAATTTGATATGCCCTGTTTTAAAAGTAACTTCAGTGGTCACATTTCCGTTCACGATGCAAATTCTTGTGTTGGCATAAATAGACAATTATTTTAAAATAGCCTATATAAAATATTCTCATGCTTCATATTGGACAATCCGCACAGGAGCACTAGATCAATTGATTAAAGCAGATGTGGTGGGTGAGCCCCGTCTCCATTGCTTCCAAATGCGATTGCAAATGCGAATGCGAATTTCCTAGCAAGTGTAAATACATTGGAGTGCCTCGACTGGTTCCGATCTGGAATTGCGTAAACCGACGAAAAGATGCGAATGCGAACGATCCCAACCTGCTGGAATTTTTCGTCCCAATTCGTGCGAATGGAGAGCCGTCTGCAGAGGAATACAGTGCTACGTGAGAGAAGAAAGTTTGTTTTGCGTGAAAACAGACGGCGTTGCGAGGTGCGGAGATTAAAAAAATAATAATAATAAAATAAAATAAAAATAAAAGCAAGAATTATAGGAATGATCCAAAAATGGATCAAAAGATTGCGATCGTGGCCAAGAATTTTAGGAATGATCCAAAAATACGTCAAAAGATTGTGATCTTGGCAAATAATTAGGATTTTGGATTAACAAAAGTTTTGAATGGCCTCTAAATCGAGTTTTCGTAACTGAGTTAAGTGATAGTTTGGGTTTGGCTACACTATATGTAGTTCTCGAGATATGGGACGTACAAGAAAATTTTTCATTGAGTGAAATATATTGATATTTTTGGATCAGGGTCCACAAAAGTTTTAAACAGCCCGTAAATCAAATTTTCGTATCTTTTACGGGATAAGCACATCATACTGAGTAAATTGTTAGTTTTGGTTTGACTACACTGTATGTAGTTCTCAAAATATGGGGCGAACAAGAAAATGTTTGATTATATGAAATATATTGAATTTTGTGAATCAGGGGTCACCAAATTTTTGAACGGTCCCTAATTCGAGTTTTCGGTTGTTTTTTTTTTTTTAAGGAAATAAGCACATCATACTGAGTAAATTGATAGTTTTGGGGTGACTGCACTGTGTGTAGTTCTCAAAATATGATGCGTACTGTACAAGAAGATATATTGAGTTTTGTGAATCAGGGGCCACAATATTTTTGAACGGTCCCTAATTTGAGTTTTCGTATTTTTTTACGAAATAAGCACATCATACTGAGGAAATTATTAGTTTTGGTTTTGCTACACTATATGTAGTTCACGAGATATAAGGCCTACAAGAATTTTTTCCCCTGAAATATATTGGATCTTTTGATCCAATAAAGGTGGAAATAGATGTTGATGCTTTAATAAATTGTGTTTTTGATAAAGTTACATTGAGGAACCAAGCTCATCCAGATTACCACAAACGACGCGTCATCAACAAATTATGGGGAGATGTAAGCAAGGAACTTGGATCGGAAGGTATGTATTTTTCTTTGTTTTGTCTTTAAAATATGAAGATTTAACTAATACACTAACATTAATACCTTCAGGTAAAAATATTTCACATTGAAGCTTTGAAAGAGACATTGCAACTTGATTCGCATTCGCAAAACTTCGGATCTAGTAGAAGCACATGAATTCGCAGTTCGCATTCGGAAGCAATGGAGGTGCGGCCATACCATACTATTTTTCGATCGGTAACGATCGGAAATAATTTACCGTAAATTATTTATTACATATAAACTTTGATATTTTTAAATGACTGAAGCGAGGTAATCTTACGATAATGTTTTAAAATGTCATTACGATAATGTCATTTGGGGGGGCCAGAAAATCATTTGGGGGGCCAGGCCCCGATGGGCCCCCCATGGCTACACCCCTGGCCGTACAGATGAGGCTTGAACTGCTAAAGTAAGATCATTTTGTAACTTTTGATGTCATACAAGTAAGCTTGGTACCATAGTTGATAATCTTTTAGGAAAGCAAATGTTTGAACACATTTATATATGTACTAGGACCAGTATTTGCAGAAAGAAAGAAAAAAGTTTCAGTTTGGGGGTGGGAGAGCACTGTCCTAGAGTTTTGTAACTTATATGTGGATGCCTAGTACTTTTTTAATTTTCGTGTTTTAATAGTAAATATTACTGAATGTTAGTTATTTGCGGGATTGGTAGCCACATAGCGCAAACAATAGCTTTAATGTTAAGAAAGAGAGATTGAGGATGAAAATTTTACGGGTGAAGCCCTCCCCTAAATACATTGGTTATTGAAGATTGTTTTTGATTTTGAAAATTTGTTGTGTTTTTTCGAAGCAAAAGAGAATTATGTAATCCTATTTGTAACATGTCCCTCCAACTGAGGAAGTATTGCTCTTTGTTAGGGTTTACCCTTAGATTTTAACAGTATTAAAAATAGATTGAACATATATTGTATTATATCAAAATGAAATTATGTACATCTATTCGTAGCATATCCCCTACAATTGCGGGCTTTTGCCCCATTAGTTAGGGTCCCTCTTAGATTTTAACAGTACGTATTAAAAAAATAGATTCAACACTTATTATATTATAGCAAAAGGAAATTATGTATGGCTATCCCTAGCATGTCCCTACAACAGATGGGGGCTTTTGCCCCATTAGTTAGGGTTCCCCGTAGATTTTTACAGTATTAAAATTAGATTGAACACTTATTATATTATAGCAAAAGGAAATTATGTACGGATATTTCTACCATGTTTTTTTTTTTTTTCAACTGAGGGCGTGTTTCCCATTAGTTAGGGTCCCTACAATTGCAGGGCATTTTTTTCTGAATAGGTAATTGTATACTGTAATAACATGATGATAATTATGTCCAACTGAAGGGGGCCATATGTCTTGGTAGGTAGGTAGGTCCCCCTAGGGTTTTGTAACACATTGAACGTGTGGTGGATTACTGATAGAAAAAGTTATGCCCCCACAAAGTATATTTTATTAACAGAACACAATTGCGAGAATGGTTCATGGTACTTATTTAATGCTATCAGTAGTATTTTTAAGGATAAAAAGAAATATTTATCATACTTTACCTTTAAAATATAGAAATATATATATATATTTGGGACCATTGACGAAATACGTCAACACGGCACACGAGCTAAACTAAACTAAGGTCTAATTTAAAATTCTTCCACCAGGTGTCATACAAACACAATTCCTATTATAGCTGATTTTGTATTAAAGTAATGGAAAAAATGATAATTTCTTAGGAAAACAAAATGTTTGAAGACAATTATATATGGATTAGTACGGGGTTACTCGATGAAAGAAAGAAAGAAAGAAAGAAAAATAAGTATAGAAGAAATGTAATTTTACTCTTTTAATGTGGTTATTGAAAACACACACACAATCTTATTTTTGTTTATTGTTGAAAGAATATTTATAAGTTTAAATGATATAGAGATGCATAAGAAAACCGACATACATTTCGTTTGTTCATTTATGACCGATTCAAGGCTTGAACTAAAGACACTACTCATATGAAGCGAACGCATTTTTACTTTTAATACATCACTTTGTTTGAGTTTGTCCGGGTGGAAATTTGATTTATATACAATGAAAAAAATAACTTAATTTGTTTAGCCCGTCAGATTTTGAGGGTTGAGTATACTTTTTGGGAAATGGCGTGAAAGATATATTTAAGTATCACAGAATACATTTGAATGTTGGGAAAATCTTTACTTGAATATCCTATAGCTAATTTGCACCGGACTGACATTGAACAAAATCAGAGATTAAATATGATGCTTATCATTGAAAATTAATTTCCGAGCCTTTGCAGCGTTACCGGTAATGGGCTTGCTTATACGTGTAAGCGCACCCTGCTGTTAAGGTGAGCTCGTTTATACGCGTAAGTTCAGCCGGAATTTGAACCCACACACCAGTGTTAGGCCCACGCGGGAATTAAATCCGCATTTCGGTGTTAAGGTGACTTTGTTTGCACGCGTAGGCCAACCCGTGATTTGAACCTGCACGCCAGTGTTAGGTCCACGCCGGAATTAAATCCGCACCCCGGTGTTAAGGTGAGTTTGTTTGTGCGCGTAGGCCCGCCTGGGAATTAAAATTGTACGCCTTAGCACGAAAGGCAACAACATTAAAAAAATTATGACATGCGAAATTTGTAGTTGAGATCGCAAATATGTTTGCAGTAAAGATGATAGCTTTAGTGAATATGTTACGTGGTACCATGGTTTTGTTTGCACCAAAGGCAGAAGCATTAGGGGTTAGAACATGTTGGACCATTGGAAATTAAATTGTGATTCACTTTTACCAAATGCGCCAGCCTTAACGTGGAACTTTTAGGATACAACCGGAAATTGAATCCGGGTTTGTTAGTACCGATTACACAGTGCCGCATAGGTTCTGTTGTTTTTATAATTTTGGGTGTTTTATATGTATTTGAACATGCTGAAACCGAAACTGACACTAGTTTTCTCATATCACGTAAGAATTTCTTACAATTCACGATTTATATATGTTGATTGTGGTATGCATGTTTAAGCGTAATTCAACTGATTGAAGCTAGATGTTACAAGTATGTGGTGAATTTATCCAGGCGGTAATAAAAATGAATGTGTTTTAAATGTAAGGAAGTTTAATTTAATTAAATTAACTAAAATTTTGCCTGCATGAATATTTAAAATATTTCTATATCAAATCTTGTTATCTCATTTCAAATAAATTTCATATTTAATTATCGCAAATCTTAGATGTGCTTCAATAGTATGAAATGTTAATATCTTAGGCTAGTTCTCTTTTGTAGTTCCTTGAATACTGTGTTGCCATGGCATCTCGTGGTTGTAAGAATAGACCAGATTTATCTTGTTACATCTGTGGTGAATTTGTTCCACACAAACAGAAACAGAAAGTTACAGATTTTGTATGCAGGGCATATTTCGGATACTTCCGTATGGAACTTGGAGATTAAGATAAATCGTGGACTCTACACAATCTGTGTAGATCTTGTGTGGAATTGTTACGAAAGTGGAGCACTGGAAAGCGGTCACCTAAGCCATTCGCAGTACCAATGCTGTGGAGAGAACCCAAAAACCACAGCGACGATTGCTACTTCTGTTCCTGTGAAATTGTAGGACAGAATACTCGAAACAAGACAAAGTGTATCCCAATATTCCTTCTGCAATGAGACCTGTGCTGCACGGCCTAGACTTGCCTGTTCCGACACCTCCATCAAGTCTTGAGTCCGTAATGATCCTAGTTCGTACAGTGATTCAGTGGAAAATAGTGAAATTGAAGTTTTCAACCTCCCTAGCGGATCTCGTGACCCTATACCACTCACTCAACGCCAGCTCAATGATCTAGTTAGAGACATAAATCTGTCTAAAGAATCTGCTGAACTTCTTGGTTCCAGACTTAATGAAAATAACTTGCTGGCCTGTGGAACATTTTCCTGGTACAGATATCGGGAAAAAGAATTTGTGCAGTATTTCTCAAAAGAAGGTTCTGTCTTGTTTATTTTGATGTGTCAGGTTTGTTGATCAAGTTAAATTTCCCTTGCCTTTCTAGTGATTGGAGATTATTCATTGACTCGAATAAAACAAGTTTAAAATTTGTTCTGTTATATAATGGAAATAAGTTCCCCTCAGTTCCTATTGCTCAGTCTGTGTCACTGAAAGAAACATACGAAAATGTGCAATTTATTCTTAATAAAATTAAATACGACGTACATGGTTGTGTGGTGTGTGGAGATCTGAAGATTTTGAGCATTGTATGGGCAACAAGGTGGGTATACGAAAATACCATGTTACATCTGCGAGTGGGATAGTAGGGCACGAAATGACTACTAGGGAAGGAAACAGTGTCCATTACGGAAAACACTGAACGCGGGATCAAAAAACACCATTCAACAAAATTTAGTCAGTCCTGAGAAAGTTATACTACCTCCTCTTCACATAAAATTAGGATTGATGAAACAATTTGTTAAGGCCCTCGACAAGGAAGGCGAATATTTCAAGTTCATATGCAACAAATTTCCTTGAATTTCATGTGCCAAAGTGAAAGAAGGTGTCTTCGTTGGCCCAGACATGAGGAAGTTAATTAAGGTTAAAAACTTCGAGGCAACAATGACTAATGCTAAAAGGGATGCTTGGATAGCATTTAGAAGCGTGGTGGTGAACTTCCCGGGGAACCAAAAAAGTGCTGAATACAGAGAAGTTGTTGAAAATATGTTAGTTAAATTTCAAGAACTGGGTTGCAACATAAATCTCAAGTTGAGTTCTCATCTTGATTACTTTCCACCAAATCTCGGAGAAACAAGGAGAACGGTTCCACCAAGACATGAGAGATATGGAGAAAAGGTATTTGGAGTGTTAGCATGATGGCTGACTACTGTCGCACACTGCACACAGAAACTTCAGAAGAAAATCACAAGAAAATTAGGAAAGCTTATAAGAGAAAGCGTACTAAAACGATGTGAAAAATAAGTATATGACTGTGTTGATTTCCATTTTACAACGTATATATTTATGTATATATTTCCATATTATATGTATATATGTAGTAATCTGTATGTGCAGATAATCTTATATTCTTTTCTTTGTCTGTCTGCATTCACATTAAACAAAACATGTTCAGATATTTAGCATAATAAGCTCTTTAATTTGATAGAAGATAAGAAATAAGGTATAATAAAGCAGTATTGAACACGGAAGAAGGCCCAAATTTTGACATTGATTTGTAAAAAAAACCTTACGTGACAGGGAAAAACGAATTCATTATTCGTAATCAGCTAGGAACAAAGAATTAAGTTCACCTATTAATCAAAAAACAACATGAACTTTTTTTTCAATTTGCAGCCCTGTGTTATTAAAATATACGAACATATTGTAAGATTTATTATTGGTAGCTTAATTTCAGTTAACCAAAGCGTTTAACAGCAAAGCTATATGAGACATGAACCTATAAACTAACAATTATTGGAAAATAAACTTGAAAACTTTGGGACGTAGGTTATCGCTTAAGTTGAATTGATTTTAAGTTTGTTGTTCCGTTCAGTAGTGTGGGTATATGAGACGTGTACCTACATAAAGTTTAACTTAGACATATGAAGAAAATTTTTTCTCATTTGATACAAGTACAAACAAATCAAACAAAATAAACTAGCATCCTCTTAGATTTGGTATTGCAAGCTAGAAATATATTTTGTATATTAAAAAAAATATATAATTTGTACTAATTACAGTTTTTATTTTCTTTATTTTGCAGAAGACAATGAACGAAATAATTTTTGAAGAATATACTCCATTTAATTTTTACATGGATGAGTGTAGTAAAGATGAGAAATTTAAATTTACTCCGTATTTTTCATACGAGTGCCCTTAAAATCCAATGCAAGAAAGGTGGCACATATGCAGAACATGTGAAAATTTTGACTTAGCAAGTTTAATTTTTAAATACGACATGGAGGAAGATGTAAGAGTAAAAGAAATACTAGGGACACCGTGGGACTTGGAGGGACGGGTGAGAGAAATTAGGGAAAAAGAAGAAAAGGAAGACGAAGAGATGGATATGATGGAGAAGGAAGAAGAAGAAATGGAAGAGGAAGAGGGATGGGAGGAAATTTTGGGGCTTTAATTTTTTTGTAAATAATTGTATATATATATATATATATATATATATATATATATATATATATATAATGTAAATAAAATTAGTTTTCTGGGTGAAGGGTAAATTTGAGTTTCCTTTCCTTCGAATTTTTAAACCTGCCTAACATTTTTTTCTTTTCGGGTCATATTCAACTTATATTGCTGAATATTGTATAATGAAACATATAGATAAATTTTATTAACAGTAACGTTTGAAGCATGGAAAAGATATTTTCAGAATAAAAATTGTTGTTAGAATTTTTTTTTTTAAAAAAGCAGGAAAAAATCTTTATGCTTTTCAGTACGTTACATTTTTCAGTTAACACTTACCACTGAAGAATTTTTCAATTCTGTTGTCGTGTCTACCATAACTAGTTTGATTTCCCTCCAGTTTCAAATTGCACTTGAGTTTTCAGGATAATTAGTTTGTTTTCCTTTTATTTTTTAACCAATATACATAGTTGTAGGGTGAAACAAACTTAATGAGATATTTGCCTGTGTTCATATTCCATAAATAAGAATTAAACAACATTTTCGTTTACTAATTAGTTGTTGCTATTAAATGATAGTATACTGAAAGAAAAGTCTGAATTTTACTTTTTGATTAAGTCCGTCTAAGATGAGTGAATAAGTAAAATACAGGTAGTGAAAACTGGGAGAAAACGGTCGAATTTTGAGAAATTTTATGCAGGCAAGTTAGTGAATTTGAATACTTTTCTTCTGTGAACACTAAAATGTAGTCGGTAACAGGGAACATACATTGAAATCATTTTTTTTTTATTCCTTGAATAATTAACTAGGTATTTCTTTTGGGTTTGAAGCTTTGGATTTGCGAGCCACGGCATTTTATATGAAATTTTGTGCAAAAACACGATAATGTCCAGCTATCTAAGGTAAATATGGATTAAGGGATTCAGTGTGGAATGACAAAGTATAACATGTATGTTAATTGGCATACCATTATCCACTTGGATTAAAGAAAAATGAAATGGAGTCCCCTACACTTAGGCTACGATGATTTATAAAAAGCGACCCTGAGAAACACAGATACACAGTGTTTACCCATTACATAATTCAAAACTTGATACTTGTCATGAAAATGTTCAAATAATTGGAGTAAGCTATGATCGAATCAGTAATGTTACTCTTCGAATGTTACTCTTCTGTAGCTATATTACAAAAAAATCATGGCAAAGCGTACCTTTTCACAGTTTGTACATGTAATATAGCTACAGAAGAGTAACATTTTCATCCATACGTCTATTATTTCTTCATATTTTCAATCACAAACACTATCACTATCACTATGTTTTTTTATTCCAAATTAAGAATTTCTTAAAATCTTTCTGCAAGAATATTTCTATCACTTGATTAACAAATGTATCATTATGAATGACATCATCATATATATGAAAAACTGTTCTAATTTATTAAAAGTATTGTCGTGCATTTTTTGAAACGTATACCAAATTTCATCCTGTATATCCATGTCCGTAATAATACTTAGTAC
The DNA here is from genome assembly GCF_964235325.1 of Thermobia domestica. NCBI lineage: Eukaryota > Metazoa > Arthropoda > Insecta > Zygentoma > Lepismatidae > Thermobia > Thermobia domestica. Next base: position 306,377,601 of record NC_137459.1, read on the forward strand.
TTTTGTTTTCAATATATTTTTATGTAACAGAATACAGTCATGGTTTATTGCGTCTTTTAATCCACGTGCACATCCACTGCAAAGAAGCATACCTCTTCTTTTAGATTCCCACATTTGAAACGCATTTATTAAGCACTGAATGGTTATGTGAGTATCGCAGAAACAGACCCATACGTTTTCAGCATTAGACATTTTTTCAGTTCGAATCTTCAATAGTTACAAAGTAAACGAAGACTCTGTTCAGTTTTGAAAATATTGTTTTTTATGTATTTTTCTAAAACACCAGGCACAAATATCTTCATTGGCCACCATACGAAGAAGAAATCTTTTCATCGACTACAACCAGCACAAGATTACTCTTATGTACCTTTCTTAACTGTGGTATTTATACTTTTCACCATGGGATGTATTGTCATGTTTGAATTAACCAATGAAAACAGGTTTAAACAAGTTTAAGGTAGACCTGAAACGTATAGTTTCCACCCCTATTAATTTTAGATGCTATTCTTTTATGATTATGAAGTGATTCTTATATCCAAATTAACTTGAATATTTTATCTTTGCAACAGTTTTTACAACAGACAAAGTCACCCAGTCCGTTTACTACGCTTGCTTGAATTTCTATATACTGACAATGAAAGCAATAATTAGAAATCACGATACCTTAACCCCAATAGATCCTTTGCATTTGCTTGTTTTAATTAGACTGTTGGATTCCAACGCATCGTGGCAATTTGACTTGATCGATATATAAATAATGCTTTTAAAAAAGTTAAAGGAGAGATTTTAACAATGTCTATTAGACTATCCTATACTTTTGGGTATTTTACATTTAAGATATGGTGAATTACTTCCTTTTCTGACAACTTTTAGCATCTAGTGGAACTATCCTATCTACAGAATACTCCACACTTGTAAAAAAATTATTACAGTTGTTATTATGACAAATAGCTATTGAACTTTCGCTAAAATATGTGCACAGATAAAGTACCACGTACAATAGGGAGGAACAAATGCTATCGAAAACTCGCTAAGTGTTAAGGATCATATTATTCTTGTAGACAATCCATGTAGTAAGTTGTAATATATGTTAGAACTGAAACCTGCATCATGTATTTGATCAGTGCTAGGAAATCCTGTAAATTTTCATTAGGTAGGCTATATGCTAAAAGCTTAGGAAAGAAAAAAAATCCAATTCATAACAGTATTTTTAGTAAAGTGTTTCACAAACTCCTTCTTATGTCTGAAGTTTCATGAAACTAGAATTTATTTGTACAAGTAATCCCTGATTTATTTCCTATTTATCTGTATTCTTTTTTCATGTCTATATGGCATATATTCAAAGATCTTTACTTATTCAAATAGGTTTTTTTATGTTGGTGGTATAGGTTATACATCTCTAATGTATTGAATTAGATTCAATCTCCCACATGACCTTCCTCAACCTCTTTGCTAAGCGGACAGCGTACATGCTATCGGGGTGGCAGACCCTGATCCTGTAGGAGATCATCTTATTTACACTTTTCTTTACGAACAATAACTTTGTGAGATTATATAAAAATACCCCATCGCTGTTCAAAGGGGAGGTCAACTAAACTTAATCTCCACCACTTATGTTACCTTTATTATCATTTCATTTATTCATTTAACCACTTGTTTTAAAAAGAAGGCCACTAGAAACAATTTTCAGTTCAAGTTCTTGAAAATAACCATCTTTTAGTACGTATTAATCTTATACACACAGTTGTTCGTTAATTTTACCTTTGGACTGTCTACTTATGTACTGTTTAAAACAGAAAAGATTTGTCCAAAGTTTTTCAAAGATTTGAGGATAAATCTATAAGTACGTTAGCCATAGTTCACTATTGTTTTTCTTTATCGATTCTCAAAACCAAATTTTTATTCTTTCATAACAGATCAGTCCCATGATTCACATTCAATTTTAACACTTTTGTAATACAATTTCTCTGAGCATCCAATAAAATAAAAAAGACACGTTCATGTTTTACACAATTATGAGGATTACTATGATGACAAAGGTTCAATGCTAGTTTTTCGGTGCTAGTTGGGAGATCACTGCTTCCTACAGTTAGACTTTTTTTTCATTAGGTATTCATTTGTCATTGTGGGATCATAATGGCTCAGTGGTAAAGCATTCATTTTCACTGCTTGGGATCCCGGGGGCGATCCCCGCTTGCATCAATTATTTCAACATTTTCATGACAAACATTAGGTTTGGATTTATTTTTTTATAAATTGTGGTGGACAAACACTGTGCTCGTAAGTTTTTTCGGGATTCTCCTCCCACTCTCTCTATATTTTTCAACACCTTTGTTTGTAAAGCAAATCAATATAAAAGATTCATTACTTATACTTAGCGTCTCTTTACACCAACCGATATAATTGTGGGACTCATTTCATTTATTATTCAAGATAATTTCACAGTTAAGCGTACAAAGATACCATAGTAAGTAAGTAAGTAAGTATTTTTTTATTTCTAAGGGACAATTTGCTATTTAATCTTCACAAATATTCAGAGTTCGATTCCTTGCTACACAAAAAAATATTTTGATGGCATCATTAAGTATCTAAACTAAACTGAACTGAACTGTAGTTCTTCTTCTTTGGGGATTGCGGTGGCTTAGTGGAAAAGCGCTAATCTTTAGTGCTTGGGGTTACTGATTGGATCATAGCTTACTCCAATTATTTGAACATTTTCATGACAAGTATTAAGTTTTGAATTATGTAATGGGTAAACACTGTGTATCTGTGTTTCTCAGGGTCGCTTTTTATAAATCATCGTAGCCTAAGTGTAGGGGACTCCATTTCATTTTTCTTTAATCCAAGTGGATAATGGTATGCCAATTAACATACATGTTATACTTTGTCATTCCACACTGAATCCCTTAATCCATATTTACCTTAGATAGCTGGACATTATCGTGTTTTTGCACAAAATTTCATATAAAATGCCGTGGCTCGCAAATCCAAAGCTTCAAACCCAAAAGAAATACCTAGTTAATTATTCAAGGAATAAAAAACTGATTTCAATGTATGTTCCCTGTTACCAACTACATTTTAGTGTTCACAGAAGAAAAGTATTCAAATTCACTAGCTTGCCTGCATAAAATTTCTCAAAATTCGACCGTTTTCTCCCAGTTTTCACTACCTGTATTTTATTTATTCACTCATCTTAAACTGATTTAATCAAAAAGTGAAATTCAGACTTTTCTTTCAGTATACTATCATTTAATAGCAACAACTAATTAGTAAACGAAAATGTTGTTTTAATTCTTATTTATGGAATATGAACACAGGCAAATATCTCATTAAGTTTGTTTCACCCTACAACTATGTATATTGGTTAAAAAATAAAAGGAAAACAAACTAATTATCCTGAAAACTCAAGTGCAATTTGAAACTGGAGGGAAATCAAACTAGTTATGGTAGACACGACAACAGAATTGAAAAACTCGTCAGTGGTAAGTGTTAACTGAATAATGTAACGTACTGAAAAGCATAAAGATTTTTTCCTGCTTTTTTTAAAAAAAATCTAACAACAATTTTTATTCTGAAAATATCTTTTCCATGCTAACTAATTTTATTTACATTATATATATATATATATATATATATATATATATATATATACAATTATTTGCAAAAAAATTAAAGCCTCAAAATTTCCTCCCCTCCCTCCCATCCCTCTTCCTCTTCCATTTCTTCTTCCTTCTCCATCAAATCCTTCTCTTCGTCTTCCTTTTCTTCTTTTTCCCTAATTTCCCTCACCCGTTCCTCCAAGTCCCACGGTGTCCCTAGTATTTCCTTTACTCTTACATCTTCCTCCATGTCGTATTTAAAAATTAAACTTGCTAAGTCAAAATTTTCACATGTTCTGCATATGTGCCACCTTTCTTGCATTGGATTTTAAGGGCACTCGTATGAAAAATACGGAGTAAATTTAAATTTCTCATTATCTTTACTACACTCATCTATGTAAAAATTAAATGGAGTATATTCTTCAAAAATAATTTCGGTCATTGTCTTCTGCAAAATAAAGAAAATAAAAACTGTAATTAGTACAAATTATATTTGTTTTTTTAATATACAAAATATATTTCTAGCTTGCAATACCAAATCTAAGAGGATGCTAGTTTATTTTGTTTGATTTGTTTGTACTTGTATCAAATGAGAAAAAAAATTTCTTCATATGTCTAAGTTAAACTTTATGTAGGTACACGTCTCATATACCCACACTACTGAAAGGAACAACAAAATTAAAATCAATTCAACTTAAGCGATAACCTACGTCCCAAAGTTTTCAAGTTTATTTTCCAATAATTGTTAGTTAATAGGTTCTTGTCTCACATAGTTTTGCTGTTGAACGCTTTGGTTAACTGAAATTAAGCTACCAATAATAAATCTTACAATATGTTCGTATATTTTAATAATCGGTACTAACAAACCCGGATTCAATTTCCGGTTGTATCCTAAAAGTTCCATGTTAAGGCTGGCGCATTTGGTAAAAGTGAATCACAATTTAATTTCGAATGGTCCAACATGTTCTAACCCCTAATGCTTCTGCTTTTGGTGCAAACAAAACCATGGTACCATGTAACATATTCACTAAAGCTATCATCTATACGTGCTAAGGCGTACAATTTTAATTCCCAGGCGGGCCTACGCGCATAAACAAACTCACCTTAACACCGGGGTGCGGATTTAATTCCGGCGAGGACCTAACACTGGCGTGCAGGTTCAAATCACGGGCTGGCCTACGCGTGTAAACAAAGTCACCTTAACACCGAAATGCGGATTTAATTCCCGCGTGGGCCTAACACTGGTGTGTGGGTTCAAATTCCGGCTGAACTTACGCGTATAAACAAACTCACCTTAACAGCAGGGTGCGCTTACACGTATAAGCAAGCCCATCACAGGTAACGCTGCAAAGGCTCGGAAATTAATTTTCAATGATAAGCATCATATTTAATCTCTGGTTTTGTTCAATGTCAGTCCGGTGCAAATTAGCTATAGGATATTCAAATAAAGATTTTCCCAACATTCAAATGTATTCTGTGATACTTAAATATATCTTTCACGCCATTTCCCAAAGAGTATACTCAACCCTTAAAATCTGACGGGCTAAACAAATTAAGCTATTTTTTTCATTGTATATAAATCAAATTTCCACCCGGACAAACTCAAACAAAGTGATTTATTAAAAGTAAAAATGCGTTCGCTTCATATGAGTAGTGTCTTTATTTCAGGCCTTGAATCGGTCATAAATGAACAAACGAAATGTATATCGGTTTTCTTATGTATCTCTATATCATTTAAACTTATAAATATTCTTTCAACAATAAACAAAAATAAGATTGTGTGTGTGTTTTCAATAACCATATTAAAAGAGTAAAATTACATTTCTTCTATACTTATTTTTTTCTTTCTTTTTTTCTTTCATCGAGTAACCCCGTACTAATCCATATATAATTGTCTTCAAACATTTTGTTTTCCTAAGAAATTATCATTTTTTCCATTACTTTAATACAAAATCAGCTATAATATTAATTGTGTTTGTATGACACCTGGTGGAAGAATTTTAAATTAGACCTTAGTTTAGTTTAGCTCGTGTGCCGTGTTGACGTATTTCGTCAATGGTCCCAAATATATATATATTTTTATATTTTAAATGTAAAGTATGATATATATTTCTTTTTATCCTTAAAAATACTACTGATAGCATTAAATAAGTACCATGAACCATTCTCGCAATTGTGTTCTGTTAATAAAACATACTTTGAGGGGGCATAGCTTCTTCTATCAGTCATCAACCACACGTTCAATGTGTTACAAAACCCTAGGGGACCTACCTACCTACCAAGACATATGGCCCCGTTCAGTTGGACATAATTATCATCATGTTATTACAGTATACAATTTCCTATTCAGAAAAAAACCTGCAATTGTAGGGACCCTAACTAATGGGAAACACGCCCTCAGTTGGAAAACAAACATGGTAGAAATATCCGTACATAATTTCCTTTTGCTATAATATAATAAGTGTTCAATCTATTTTTAATACTGTAAAAATCTACGGGGAACCCTAACTAATGTGGCAAAAGCCCCCATCTGTTGTAGGGGATATGCTACGAATAGCCGTACATAATTTCATTTTGATATAATACAACATATGTTCAATCTATTTTAATACTGTTAAAATCTAAGGGTAAACCCTAACTAAGGGGCAATACTTCCTCAGTTGGAGGGACATGTTACAAATAGGAGTACATAATACTCTTTTGCTTCGAAAATACACAACAAGTTTTCAAAATCAAAAAAACAATCTTCAATAACCAATGTATTTAGGGGAGGGCTTCACCCGTAAAATTTTCATCCTCTCTCTCTTTCTTAACATTAAAGCTATTGTTTGCGCTATGTGGCTACCAACCCCGCAAATAACTAACATTCAGTAATATTTACTATTAAAACACGAAAATTAAAAAAAAAGTACTAGGCATCCACATATAAGTTACAAAAACTCTAGGACAGTGCGCTCCCACCCCCAAACTGAAACTTTTTTTCCTTCTTTCTGCGAATACTAGTCCTAGTACATATATAAATGTGTTCAAACATTTGCTTTCCTAAAAGATTATCAACTATGGTACCAAGCTTACTTGTATGACATCAAAAGTTACAAAATGATTTTACTTAAGCAGTTCAAGCTCCATCTGTACGGCGTACATATATATCGGGTATAAGTGATTTTAAAGTGTAAAGTAATCATATTTCAGTACACAATCGGTGTAACAATATGTATTACAGTTAAAATTCGTAACAAATCAATCAACATATTGTAATTAAGCACACTATAATTAAGCAAATAAAACTCTACAGGTAAATGATACGTCTTTAGCCCTTGGTAAAATCACAGTAGCGGTTCTCAAGGGATAAAAGACCAGTATATTCATTTTTTACAACAAGCTTATTTTAGTAAACTCACATATTGTTCAAACATGTTATACATGTGAGAGAATAAAAAATACGAACCAATAAAAAATATCTCATCTCCCTCCCCCAAAATATGTACTCCTACAATAATAATAATAAATTTAGTAATAGAAAATCGCAATTACATTTCCACTGGTCCCGGTCTGTCACAAATCCTAACCCTTTTGCACTGATTACAAAATGGTCCTAGGTTTATTTCCTGATTGAGGTACAACACAAATAGTCCCGAGTTCAATTTCTCAAAACCAGTTCGTGTGGTTCGAAAATAATTAGTCAGAAAACTCCCATTATGATTAAGTGGGTAATACAAGCAACTTTAGCATTTAAAAAAAGTTAAATGATTCTCACCTTAAAAACCAAACTTCCTTCTGTCAGAATCAAAGACCGGAAACTGCAATACAAACACAAGAACAAATAAACTTTTTCAATATGCACTCGTGCAGTAGGTAGATATTAATAATAATCAACTTTATTTGGGTAGTATTTATAAAGCATTTCAATGTGCTCCCCCTCTATCATCTTTTCATCATGTTTTCAAAAACCGTTTTTTCATTAATTATAAATAAAGTCATCATGTCCGATAACGTCGTTCATCATGTTTAAAAATCGATAGGATCAAATTATTCAGTGTTCAGTCCTCCACCAGGAAATCTAAAAATTTCTTTTTTACATGTTCATCAACCAAGGTAGAGATCTTAACATTAAATGACCTTTCAAGGGAAAGCTACCATTTTTTTCCTCATTACGACAGGGTATCGCCATTGGGTCCTGTAGGGATGTACCGTTCTGAAATATACACACTTTCTCAACTAATTAAGGAAATTGTTACGAGTAAAACTTTCACATTGCCAAAATCAGATATTGCCAAAAATACATTTATATGTTTGTCCATAACATCTTGTAAAGGGGGAAACATTAAATTTCTATCTATCTGTCTGTCTTCATCACTGCAGATAACTATCTCAGTGTCAATCATAGTTAATGGAGGATATTTCAGTACATATTGGATAACGGAAATAAAATTAGAAAGTACATTGACACTCTATAACTATGTGTGTCGCCACTCAGACTTCTAACGGAAGCTACGAAAAGCGTCTATCTGTCAATTACCCGGAAGTCAATCCTTTTGCAAAAAATCAAACTAAGTGTTCGTTTCTAAGATAGCCTCTGTGACAGACGCAAGAATCATTTGGTCTCTCCGTATTTCAAACTTAGATATGGTGTAAGAACTGAGTTAACTATAAACCATGAACAAATCAGTAAAAATGAATATTAACAAAATAAATAACTAAACTATTCAATTCACACACATTTCCTATCTACCGCATGAATAAATATTTCCCATCCATCATACATCGTTCACCTCTGGTGCTAAGGGTCCCGGGTTCATTCTCAGTACCCACCACATAAACTTTTATAATATATATATATATATATATATATATATATATATATATATATATATATATATATATATATATATATATATGTTTCAATATCTTTTATAAAATGGTTTCCTTCCACTTTCTATATACTTTTAAGAGCTTATTTTAGTATACTCACATATTGTTCAAACATCTTAGATTGTTCAGAGTTTATAAAACAAACGAAGGAATAAAATAATCACCCTCTCCTTTAGCCTAACCGGCATAACCGTGGAACTCAAATATTTCATTTTTTTCCAAATTATATATATCCCAATGTGTGTTTCTATTAGTCAAACCCATCTGTATAATACGAAATTCAAACGAGGATTTTCATCTCATTGTGAGTTTCTATTAGTCAAAACCATCTGTATAATACAAGATTCGAACACGGGTCTTCATCTCATTGTGAGTTTCTGTATAATACATGATTCAAACCGGGATCTTCATCTCATTGTGAGTTTCTATTAGTCAAAACCATCTGTATAATACGAGATTCGAACACGGGTCTTCATCTCATTGTAAGTTTCTATTACTCAAAAACCATCTGTATAATACGGGATTCGAACGCGGGTGTTGATCTCAATGTAAGTTTCTATTACTCAAAAATCATCTGTATAATACGAGATTCGAACGGGGTCTTCATCTCAATGTCAATAATGTAAATATATTCATTATTATTAATTTAATCACTGCTACGGAAGTAAGTGATACAGAATAACGTTTCATCATATCTACCAATATTCTAATTAACTAACATATCAACAGATTTAATTCAAATCGAACCAATTAAAATTCAAATTTAAATTTCCATTATTATTTTTAAAAATATCCAGTATACTTCGTGTACAAACACGTATACAGACTCGAAAAAGAGGACACGACCTTTCCAACGATACACACACGTAATCACAGCTAAAAAAAGAAAACAGGAACTTTCCAAACCAAACATACATGTCATCAGGCCATACACGTAATCAGGACACCCACTTTCTAAAATAACGGTACCCGTGTAAATTCTTGTCAGGGTCTACTTACCACATAGCTCACTTGGCAGAAATATTACACAAATTGCCTCCATTCCCCCATGAAGCTGAATTTTTGATAACTCTGGGACCCATGATCATTTATTTTTAATATGAAGTTTATATTACCGGGTTTCGTCAATACAATATGTCATGCAAACACCCCTTCCTCAGCAAACGGCATTCGAACTTGGGACTTTCGTCTGCATCTACGACCACTCGACCAGACACGTTGCACGTTTTGAGAATTAAGGAAGTGCACAATGATTGTCCATAAAATTATTCTTGGGAACACATCAAGATGTACAAAATACTTCTTGCACTCTTTTCGATATAACACCTCAATCAATTTTCAACATTTTTTTTTTTTAAATACCTTTTAAGACTGTTATATGTTCCGGTCTGGTTTAGACTCTGCCGACCTGGGTTAGAAGCTGCGAACGAAAGATGGTAGCTTCAGAAGAGACTTTCCTGATGGGCACTTCTAAAAACAGTTACGTTCGTCTGCTTCTACTTTAATCAGTGTTGCAAACTTTAAAAATGTTCACCGTATGTCCGGAAGGGATTGGTGTATCAAATTGCTATAAATGGTATTATGATCTTATACTTATTATGAACAGTCTGTGTCATACTTACCTAAGAACTTCCACGAAATAAAACTTTTTTGAGGAAAGTTAAATTTTCAGTCTCTTGTAACTTTGCTCCTAGTTGTTAGAAATATGTCATATCATGAACGTAATATTAGGCACTAAATTATTTTGGATGTGCATTGCCCCATCCATCTCACTTGCGTTATTACTGCTGTACATGTCTCCAAATTTTGGATGTTTGTGATCTAGTAGCCTTCTTAGTGTGTAACACTGGCTAATAAATATGATATTGTAAGTTTTCATGTAACATATAGATTTGATATATGTAACAAGCTCACGAAGTGCTATTAAAAAAAGTGAAATTTTATGTTGGATTGGCAACACTGTTAGTCTGGCAGTATTGCAGGGTATGCCAAACAATATCCTCCTGTCGATATGCAACTTGGTCCACATTGACAATTTGGGCGTAATTTCTTAGAAAATTGTGTTGCTAATATTCTGCATGTCCTAATCTTTTAGTAAGTCAAACAGCGTTAGTTTTCGACATATTAATGAAACGAACAACACATATTTGTAGATACGAAATTTGAAAGACCGATATCTCAGAAGTAAATTAGTACGGAGGAAATGAAATAGGCTTTGTAAAGATAGGATGCACTTACTCATACTGTGCTGTTTATGGATGTAAAAACTATGAAAAATTAAAATTCTACATTTATCACACCTTAATTCCGGTTTTCAACTCTGAAATTGTCAAAAATAATTACCAGTAAGTCCAAATAAAATGCAATAAATGATTCAATATAGAATAATTCGTCACAATTTATGAAATATGAACAAAGTTGTCTTAAGAAAATTCCGATTAAGGCTCTCCTCTTTTGAATATTTTCATGAGACAGGTTTATACCAGGGTTGTTAATGAAATATTTACTTACAAAATATACATAAACCAACTCGACCCATTTTTGAGAAAACAATTTTCAATTTTCATCCTCCAGGAAACTACTTTTTTTTTAGTAAAATTTATTAAAAAAAGAAAAAAAAGAGAAGAATTTTATAAGTAATACCTTACGTTTAAATTTTCCCTCTAATTCGCTGAACAGTATGGTGTGTCTATATATATATGTCGGGACAAACAGATAACCTCTTAAAACTATAGTACCTAGGCATACTGACTCACATATATTAGTGTTCCTTCAAGTTCAACTAGCAGTCAATCTTCCTTAAGTCATTACAAAATCTATTTCGTGGGCATATGTACGTTAAACGGTATTACAAAGCCGAGTGGTCGTGTGATGCTACATACGTAGGGATAATCAAAAGAAACATTAGCATCAGATTGAAGGAACATATTAGGGAATCTTGTGAGGATAAACAAGCTACACAAACATTCGATACGAAATGCGGAAGTTTTACACCGGACCTCCTCCTACACAGGAAGGAACGTATTTCAAGCATATCATATCATATTAGGAAAAAGAATCCCTTACTAAACACGGGTTAAAGGAACACTCAAAAAGATTGGGATATCACTAATTACATTAACAAAATCAAATTTTAGGACTTCAAAATACTTTATTATAATCTGTATGGTTGTTACAAATTACAAAATTCGAAAGTTATTGGTTGAAATGGTTACAGAATTTGCAATAGTGTTCGATCTGAGAACTTGGAATTTTTAGAAATTGTAAGCGCTCATCGGTTCATGGACATAATGAAGATTAGTGCAAGAAGACCTCATTGGGTGACTCCTAAAAACTTTAAACTAATTGAGTTTATTTAAATAGTAACTGATTAAGAGCTTCTAGCTGGAAAGATATAAATTGTTCATGAATACTTTATATAAAGACGCTTTAAATATTTTTTATGTACTACAGTTAGTTGCGACAACCATATGAAGATCTGCATAGGAAACTTAAGTCTTTGCCCTGAAGATGGTTGACCGCTAATTCAAATCAATTGAAATGTTGGCTAAAAAAGTATTGAAGGATTACTACAGATGAATCAGTATATTATTATTATTATTATTATTATTATTATTATTATTATTATTATTATTATTATTATTATTATTATTATTATTATTGCAAATGTCTTTCATACGCTCAATAATCTATATTATAAAATTGAAAGTTACTATGTTTTTGACTCTTAATCTCTTGAACCGCAAGTCCGATCTCGATCAAATTTCCAACGTAGATGCGGTTCTGGCATGGGAGTGTTTTTAGCTATTTACTTTGACGCTAGAACTTAGGGAAGAGGGAGGAGGTGGACATAGAAAAAAAATAAATAAAACTTGATAACTCTTGAACCACCGGACCGATCATGATCAAATTTTCAACCTAGATGAAGTTCGAACATAAGATTATTTTTGTCATATCACTTTGACGGAACAACGTAGGGGACGGGTGGAGGGGGAGATATAAAAAATCAATAAATATAAAAATAAAAGTGACTATGTTAGTGAATTAACCCTATATTGCGCAGTGTTAATCCAAATTAACAAACCATGTTGAGTGTGATACTTTGAAAGTCATACCGTAGATGGTGCCACTTTTGTTTCAGATGGTTTCCTTTATGCCGTGCCATCTGTTATGAACACTCATAATTGCATCTCTTTCGGAAGGAGAGGTTTTCCAGCAGTTTATGTTGCGAGGGCGGATATAGCGTGGGTGAAATGCATTGCTTTGTTTATTTTTGAAGCAAAAGGAGTCGAAAACGGAAATTTTTCTTTGAAAAAATATTTTTCTAGAAGGTATGTGTCTGTTGTTTATTTTAAGTGCTTCTAACTTATCACACTAATTTCGTTTTGTATTTGATCTTTCGAAATATGTTTGTATATTCTGATTAACATTGAGCAACTACGAACCTCTTTTACTAAAAATCAAACATTTCTTCGATAGGCCTAATGGAAAGTTTTAAAGGTTGGTTTCTTACCTTCTTTTCTTTGACTTTTGTTGGAATTTTTATTTGCTCATGGAAAGCATTGTTGCGTGTAGTGTATGCTTTCAGTGTTACCAACTTATGAATAAAAATAATATGAAGTTGAACACGAAAAAAAAAATACTAAATGTAACAACGTCATTTCAGACATCTTTCTCTATTTTTTTTCGATTTTGTGTTACTTAGAAAACCTCAGTTACTCTTTCTCTCTCTTTCCTTTCTGTTACTCTATAGTATTATTTACCGATTTATTGCCCGATAAAGATTCTTGAAGACTGTAAAAGCTTATATTACTTTAACAGATGAGCAAGAATATATTTCGGAAAAACGACTCGTTCAGCCATACATACCTCCTGACAACAGTGAGGATGAGCAGCTCCAGGTAAGCGATAGAGTTAGGAGTTCTAGATTCAGACGATGAAGAATGGCGTCCTAAATCTGAAACTTCAAATGGATCAGAAGATATGTTCAAAATTATAGTACTCCAGTATTTTACATTGATTTCATTGAAATAGATACTTTTAGATTAGTAAATTGAAAGACTCATTTGCTTTTTTTTTCTTTCTTCAGATGAAATAGTAAATGCTAATTCCAGTCAGTCTACAACTGCTGCCAGTCGTCAGCCCCAATGGAAAAGAATAACAAGAAATCATCCACCTTGTCAGTCATCACAATAGAAATCGCGTTTGTCTTCTCCAAATAAAATCTGATCTCCAATTGAATATTTCCAAATGTTTTTAGTGCTGATATTCTGGATTTAATCGTTCGTGAAAGTATTTTATATTCTAACCAGAAGGACCCCAATAAACCTCTGGAACTAAGTTAGAATTAGAAATATTTAGGAACCGTAATGTTCACGTCAATTTTCGCATACCAAGGACAATATTGTATTGGAGTTTGTCCTATAGAATTCGCCAAGTTGCTAATAACATGTCTTACGGCATTGTGTTTCACTTCAAAGAAAAATTGTTTACTGTCATTCTATACATAATAGGTGTGATCCATGAAAGATATGTTAGTACTTTCAGATTAAACATACTATGTTTCAGCATACCTTAGAATACATATTGTTTACTAAAGCCTGTTATGAAAATGTGCGCAATACTATATGTAAAGAAACTCTGTAACGTCTAAAAAAGTTCTGTATTGGATATCAATGAAAAATTAAACAAATAAGGTTCATAATTGCGCAATGTTAATTCAAATACACAATTCTCCTGACGTCATATGGTAAATGTGAAAGTCAAAATTTATTATTAGTTCGGTTTAGATACGCGAATGCAGTAAGAAAAAACATCTAAATATTTTTTTCTCGAAACAATTAATAAATTGCGCAATATAGGGTTAATAACTTTTGAACCACCCGATCGATCTTAAATTTTCAACATATGTGAAGTTCAAACCTGAGAAGTTGTTTATCATTTCATTTTGACAGTAGATCTTAGGGTTGGAGGGGAAATATATTAAAATGAATAAACCTTAATCTCTCCCATGAATGAATCTTAATAACCAATAATAACTCTTGAACCACCCGACCGATCTCGATGAAACTTTCAACATTGATAAGGTTCGGTCCTAAGATGTTTTCTTCTCTTCATTTTTACAGTGCAACGAAGGGAAGGGGGAGGATATATATATATATATATATATATATGTCAAAAAAGTAAAAATAAAAGTGGCTGTATTTGTGACTTCATCACGTTTAAATCACCCGACCGATCTTAACCAAATTTTCACTATAGATGAGGTTCATACTTAAGGTGGTTTTTATCATATCAGTTTAATTGTAGAACTTAGGGGACGGGAGGGGACAGATATATAAAAAATAAATAAAACTTAATAACTCTTGAACCACCCAACCGATCTCGATCAAATTTTCAACATAGATGATGTTTGCGCTTGGGATATTTTTTATCATTTAACTTTGACGATACAACGTAGGGGAGGGGTTGGGGGAGGCGGATATATACAGGTAAAAAGAATAAAAATGAAAGTGACTGTATATGTGACTTCACTCTTGAACCACCTTGCCGATCTCCATCAAATTTTCAACATAGATGAGGTTCGGGCCTGGGAAGGTATTTATCTTTTCACTTTGATGATAGAACTTATGGAAAGAGGTAGGAGGGGGAGATATATACAAGTAAATAAAACTTAATAACGCTTGAACCACCGGACCGATCTCGATCAAATTTTCAACTTAGATGAAGTTCGAACATGAGATGATTTTTGTCATATCACTTTGATGATGTACAAATCATAAATTTCTGTCTCAATTGTTGAAAAAAAAATCACATTTTTTTTAATACGACCGAAGTAAACAAATATATTGATAATCCCATATAATTCTCCAGGATAATTCCCACATGGAGAAAACGCTTGACATAAAACGGTATTATAAAGCAACTTATCCACCATTTTGGCACAAACAGTTGTTTCACTCATCCAGCAGATCACTTCATCAATCTTCATCAGTGTATAATCCAACTGAACAGTCTGAACCGGTCTGAACAAAACTGTCTGTAACGTATTGTTTATGGAGAATATGATTATCAAATAATATACATTATTGTGATAAGCTTTGCAACCGCACTTTTAAACTTTCGCCGAGATGATTACAGGAAAAAGATCTCCTTCAGTTCCTTACCAGAGGGTAGCGTTCCCAAAACTGATGCAACGTTCCCTCTTTGTACTGCCATACTGATGCGTTGCAATAGAAAAGAGGTTGCTCTAGCGTCTTTTGACGATAAATAAATGCGGTGTCCGACTTCTTTCATAAAATTAAGATCTCGGGACCCCAGGAACCACCTGATTCGATAGCTATAGTGACAAAATGATATTTGTCAAGTAAATTGCTGTACTTCTTGCGTTTTTCTGTTTCACTGCGAGCAGCCGTGTTGCCAGCTTGTGCTGAAGAAGAATGTAGATTTGATGGGGCGAAGGTATCGGAACAAGTAAAATCCCATAGAAGTGCTTTTCCTTTCTTCCATTATGGTCATGCCATCTGGCCTCTTACCGTCTGCACGACTGCATCCCAACGGTTCACGTATAGAAGGAACGCCTGCTGAAATTAGTGCCCTCATTATAATGTCGTTGACGTTGGAGTGGCGTGAATGTCTGCCCGCACTATTGGCACAGGAGAGTCCGTGAAGGCCCTTCTGTTTACGATATTTCTACAGGCAGGACATCTGTGTTGCTCGCAAACATCTGCTCCCAAACGCAGTGCACTGGCAATTCGAAAACTGTCATTGGGAAGATGCAATCCTGAAGAAGGTGACGGGATAGCATGAAGCCAAGCGCCTGCTTCAGAAGATGATGTAGCTAGGAGTCTGGCCTTGTCTTCTGGGTTATTGGATGACTGAAGTAGAGAAGAAAAGTGATGATTTATAAGGGGATCGTCCCAAGAGGGTTGTAATCCTCTCTTATCAGGATCAGGGGGATCTGATCCTACGATAAATGACCACTTAGAAATACTGTCGTTGACATCCGAATCCGTTACAAGGCTAATATCTTGTTGGAGAATGGTCTCGATCAATGGCTTAGCGCCATAGAATGAAGACAGAAATGATGAAATAGCCAGGTCCATGGCGAGGCAAATGCCTAGACCTCCGTGGTTAACAGGGAGGGACGCCTGCAACCAAGAGTTATTGTTGAGTGAGCAATTCAGGATAGATTCTAGACCGGTTTTTAAGGTGTTTGTCATAGCATTCCAGAAGATCAGCATCCCGCCAAGAAGGAGCACAGCGAAGAAAGTATAGCAGCCTTGGCATGGACAATGAGGCGCGTAATAGGTAAAAGACAGAGTGTGCTGAAATCAAGAAAAGACGTGTAAAGAAGAATTCTAATTTAGAAATTTTGTCTTTTAATATTGTTCGTCTTGAATCATTAGATAATGCTGCTCCTAGTAAGCTGGCATTATCAGTCGAAATTCTTTGAATCTCAGGCGCGGCTTCATCAAACAGCTTGAAGAGGTTATTAGAAGTAGAAGAGGTTAGCCTGCTCATTGGAGACTCCGAGAAAGCTGGCCTCACATTTGGAGAAATTCATTTGCAATCCGATTTTCTTAGCCTGTCTACGGATCATTTCTAATGTCTCTAGTACTCTATCCTTGTCTCCAGCTACAGTCCCGTCATTCAAATACCATATGTTCAGTTCCGTATTGATGCTGTTAACGATGGATTGTAAAGTTAGTGCGAACAAACCAGGGCTTGTTACTTTGATGATGTAACTTAAAGGAAGGGAAGGACATTTACAAATGATCAAAAATGACCGATATTAGTGTCGAATCTATAGTTTTTGAGGTCGCTTAGATGAACAGTGACACTTCTGATGCCATTTAAATCCAACTTGAGCCCCGCGAAAATTGTGGGAGAGGAGGGGATATATATATATATATATAATCAAAATGACCAATATCAAGGAGCGCTTTAGTAATAGTAAAAAGTGACTGACTAACGAAACATATTACTATTTTTTCTTCATTTAACCCAGAGAAGCGGGTAATTGATGCTAGTCTATATTATAAAATTGAAAGTGACTATGTTTGCGACTCTTAATCTCTTGAACCGCAAGACCGATCTCGATCAAATTTTTGACGCAGATGCAATTATGGCCTGGGAGTGTTTTTAGCTATTCACTTTTACGGTAGAACTTTGGGGAGGGGGAGGGGGAGAATTGTAAAATAATGAATAAAATTTAATAACTCTTGAACCAAACGACCAATCTCGATAAAATTTTCAACATAGATGAGGTTCGTGCCTGGTATGTTACTTTTTATTTCATTTTGACGGCGCAACGTAGGGGAGGGGGAGGAGGGGAAGATATACAAAAGTCAATATATATAAATATAAAAGCGACTGTGTTCGTGAGTTAATAACTCTTGAACCACTCGATCGATTCCAATAAAATTTTCAGCATAGACTAGGTTCGAACCTGGGAAGTTTTTGTTTTTTTTTTTCATTTTACTTCGACGGTAGATCTTAGAGGAGGGGGAAAGGATGAGGGGAAATATAGGCAAATGAATAAAACCTTATAGTTCTTAAACCACCCGACCGATCTCGATCAAACTTCCAACGTAGATAAGGTTTGGACCTGAGACGATTTTGTCACTTCACTTTTACGGTGCAACGTAGGGGAAGGGGAGGGGGAGATATATGTGTAAAAAAAATAAAAATAGAGGAGATTGTCTTTGTGACTTCATCACGCTTAAACCATCCTACCGATCTTAATCAAATTTTCAACATAGATGAGGTTCGAACTTCGGGTGGTTTTTGTCATATCATTTTGAGGGTAGAACTTAAGGGAAGGGGAGGAGAGGGGAGAGATGTATAAAATAAATAAAATTTAATAACTCCTGAACCACCTGACAGATCTCGATCAAATTTTCAACATAGGTGACGTTCGGGTCTGGGATATTTTTTATCATTTAACTTTGACGGTACAACGTAGTGGATGCGGAGATATATGTAAAGAATACAGATAAAAGTGACTGTCTTTGGGACTTCATCACTCTTGAACCGCCAGACCGATCTCGATTAAATTTTCAACATAGATGAAGTTTGGGTCTGGGATGATTTTTATCTATTCACTTTGGCGATAGAACTTAAGGAGGGAGAGGGAGGAGTTAAAAATAAATTAAATGTAATAACTCTTGAAATAAATGATCAATCTCAATCAAATTTTTAACATTGATGAAGTTCGGGCCTGAGATGTTCTCTATCATTTCACTTGGACGGTAAAACTTAGAGGAGGGAGAGGAGAGGGGGAGATATATAAAAATAAATAAAACTTAGTAACTCTTGAACTACTGGACGGATCTCGATCAAATTTTCAACCTAGATGAAGTTCGAACCTCAGATGTTTACTCTCATATCACTTTTACCGTGTTACTTAAGGGAGGGGAAAAGGGGAGAAACATTTAAAAATGATCGATATTAGTGTCGAATCTATAGTTTATGGGGTCGCTTAGATGAACAGTGACACTTCTAATGCCGTTTAAGTCCAAACTCTGCCCCGCAAACTGGGAGACGGCGAGGAAGGAGATATATAAAAATGATCGAAATGACCAATTTCAGTGTCGAATTCATAGTTTTCGTGGTCGCTGAGATGAACAATGATACTTCCAATGCCGTGCCCCGCAACATGGGGAAAAGGGGAGATATATATAAAAACAATCGAAAATGACCGATACCAAAGAGCGCTTTAGTAACAGTAAAAAGTGATTGATTAATGGAACACATTACTATTTTTACTTAATTTTACCCAGCGAAGCGGGTAATTGATGCTAGTGCATATTATAAAATTGAAAGAGACTATGTTTGTGGCTCTTAATCTCTTGAACCGCCCGACTGACCTCGATCAAATTTTTGACGTAGATGCAGTTCTGGCCTGGGAGTGCTTTTATCTATTCACTTTGACGGTAGAGCTTAGTGCAGGGGGAGGGGGAGATAGAAATAATAAATAATTTTAATAATTCTTGAACCACCAGACCGATCTCGATCAAATTTTCGAGATGAGGTTCGGAACTGGGATGGATTTTATCATTTCACTTTGACGGAACATCGTAGGGGAGGGGAAGAGGAGATGATATATAAAAGCAATATATACAAGTTGAGAATGCCCCAAGAGCATTGCTAGAACGAACTTAAATAGAATGGGGAATGGAGCGGCAGGGATAACTGTTATTCTTCCTATATGTAAAAGTAAATCGCAAAATATCATCTCTCTATGACTTACAGTTCCCGAGAAAAGGCTCCTCAAATATCCCGAAATTCGAACTTTTTTGGTCAATACCTGAGGAACGGTGGCCAGTTTCCCAGTAGGCAGTTGTCCAGTGACCACCGGTTACTATTTGGTACCAAAATGTTCACTATCCTCTTAGGTATTAGTCAGCACCAATATGATCTCTCTATGACTTACGGTTCCTGAGATATGGATCCTTAAATCTCCCGAAATCGGAAATATATTTTGGTCAATATGTCTGGAACGATAAGTCATAAAGAGATGATATTGGTGTTGATCAATATGTAAGAGGATGGCAAACATTTTGATACCAATAGTCACTGGTGGCCACTGGCCAAACTAGTGCCCACTTGGACAGTGGCCACCGGTTACTATTTGGTACCAAAATGTTCACCATTATCTTAGGTATTGATCAACACCAACATTATCTCTCTATGACTTATTGTTCCAGAGATGAGGATCCTTAAATCTCGAGAAATCTTCTATTTTTTTAAACCAATATCTCAGGAACGGTAAGAATGACGCGAAAAATTCAATCTCTCACCTATTTTTTGGTGCTTTATCGAATGCGGGGCCCAAAATAGAAAAAAATATCGCAACTAACAGACAGACAGACAGACAGACATAGAGAATTCATTAAGGAACTTTTCAGGCAAACGTTAAGTCTTGATAGCAATGAACACGGAATCCTTTGGCACGATGTCGGAAATGTTAAGGATCGTCAGCACCACGGTCCCTCGTACTCGGGAAAAAGCATGCTGCGATGTTTCCCTTCATGCTTATTAATGAAGAAAACATGAAGTATACCATGACGAAATTC
Organism: Thermobia domestica; assembly: GCF_964235325.1. NCBI lineage: Eukaryota > Metazoa > Arthropoda > Insecta > Zygentoma > Lepismatidae > Thermobia > Thermobia domestica. Next base: position 306,398,152 of record NC_137459.1, read on the forward strand.
AATACATCACATATTATTCTGTACAAAACAAAACATGAAACTGCCGATCCTAACATTTCCGACTTCCTTCCTAAGCACTGGATATCCATTATTGTTAAAGATTACCTCCTGCCTACTTTAGACCCTCCTTGAAAACAGGGTATATCTGAAAACTCTATTGAGAGCATATCTGAGAATTACACCCTGTAGAGAATATCCTGTACACCTGTTGAAAATTGATGAAATATGCACTTTTGGATTGTGTATGGATGACTTCCTTTACGCTAAAAAGAACCACCATCCACAGCTTCTGAAATTCGAAATAGGGCCTGTTGAAATTTAGCTTTTTCGCGATTTTGGACAGCCCTAGCTCTGAAACTATGCACTTTTCGCCATAGGTCCATATGAACATTTTTTTTTATTTCGATGTGAGGAATCGCCTCTTACAGTTTGTCGGTATAGTTCATTAACACTCTGTGTACGTATATATATATATATATATATATATATATATATATATATATATATACAAACAAATAAAATTTAATAACTCGTGAACAACACAACCAATCTCAATCAAATTTTCAACATAGATGAGACTCAGAACTGAACAGTTTTTTTTTTTTTTTTTTTTTATTTCCTCTTTGACGGTAGAATCTAGAGCTGAGAAAGCGGAAGGTGATATATATAACTAATAATTCTTGAAACAGCCAACCGATCTCTATTAAATTTTCAACATAGATGATGTTCAGGCCTGGGATGATTTTTATAGTTTCAGTTTGACAGTGCAAATTAGGGGAGGGGGAGGAGCGAGATATATGTTAACAAATAAAAATGAAAGTGACTATTTTTGTGACTTAATTACTCTTGAACTATCCGACCAATCTCGATCAATTTTTCTACATAGACGAGGTTCCGTCCTGTGGTATTTTGTATAATCACTTTGACGGTAGGACTTAGGACAGTGGGAGGGGAGGGGAGATACATAAATTAAATAAAACTTAACTCTTGAACCACTCGAATGATATCCATAGAATTTTCATCATGTATGAGGTACAGACCTGAGATGGTTTTGTCATATCACATTGACGGTGCAACTTAGGCGAAAGAAGGAGGAGGAATATTTATAAGTGATCGAAAATGACCGATATTACTGTCGAATCTATAGTTTTCAGAGTCATTGAGATGCACAGTGACACTTCTGATGCTGATTAAATCTAAATTCAGCACCGTAACTTGGAGGAGGAGGGGGTAGAAGATATATAAAAATGATCGAAAATGGCCAATATAAGGGTCGAATTCATGTTCTTCGTGGTTGCTGAGATGAACAGTGACCAGTAGCGGCTCGATACCATAATCTGAGGTAGTTCTGCACAGTTTGTTCTTTGTATATTAAATTTCCCGTTTACAGCAATTAATTATAAAATGTACACGAACCAGCATAATCTTTCAGCACTCTAATCGTTATAAATGACAATTATAATTGAAATTAACAAATATATATACAACTTTAGTGTATAGCAAGCAAAACACTATTGTTTTGATTATTGGTTGTCAGTGGCGTATTTAGGGCTTTGTTTCGGGAGGAGCTATACACAGCATATGAATAAGCACTTAATTTTTCCTTTGGGATGCCTACAAGTTTTAATGAATTTCGGGTGATCTTGAGCCCGATAGCTCCCCTCTAAATACACCACTGTTGTGTGTAACAAATTTTTAAAATACATATTCATACCGTAAGAAACATACTGTTTTCAGATACCATAACAACTTCGGATTCACGTAATGTCTACAGGCAGAAATTTTATTAATCTACTGAATTATAGATATTTTATCGTTTGTAAATGAAGTCTATCCGACGTGACTTCTGCTGTACAAAATGTCCTATTACTCTTTCATTCAAGTTCGGCGTGGTGGATATGATATCACGCTCGATTGATAAGGCAGCCAAAGCATTGATTCTTTCCTGACATATTGTGCTTCCCAAAAATGTTTTAACTAGTTTAAAATTAGAGACGTAACGTTCTGCTTCACCTATGTCGTTGGGGTAGTTAGAAGAATTTCCAAAAGGTTTATGGTTTCCTTAAAATTGTCACACAAATTGTGTTTTATTCAGAAAATTTGCACAAACTCGAACATGGAATACCATTATTTTTAAAGCGTGCAACAAGTACACTGAACTCCGTTATAAAAAACAAGAGAAGGGCGCCTCATGTACATCACGTCGTGTGTCTTCGGTTTCTTCGGAAGTATTCGTGAGTTCTGAGCTGCTGGAAGTGCAGCTCTAGTAAATCCTATCTAACAAACAAGGAAAACGTAATACAGTGCGGCTGGTGAAGATTTTGGTCTCAATGCTAAAGTATAGGGCAATCCGTGCACAGCTCTTGCAATATTATTAAGCTTCAGAAGGTGTTTCCAGTAATTGTACGCTATGTAGCATATCCAGCAGTACAATTTCAGGACACTGTTAGACCAAATATTATCATTACATGTTATTTATTACCTTGATTAAATTAAACACAATTCAACTTAATTGAAAATACAGTTATTCCACTAAAATAGCTGGTAGTTCTGCAGCTCTGCAGCTCTTATAGACAAGCCGCCCCTGACAGTGACACTTCCGATGACGTGCCTCCCAACATCGGGGAGGGATACAATATATATATATATATAGAGAGAGAGAGAGAGAAAATCGTTGAAAATGGCCTATATTAATGCCAGATCCATAGTTTTCCAGGTCGTGATTGAGTTTTACGTCCCACGCTTCTGCCGGTGATGCTAAAGGAGACGGTGATGATGAGTAATGAATGAAATGGTGGAATGAAGAAAGTGGGAGAAAACGGGAAACCCCGAGGAAACCCACGCACACGGTGTTTATCCACCACAAAGTTCACTTGTCAGGGGCCAGGATCGAACCCGGGACCCCAAGCACCCGAGGTGGGTCGTGATATGAACAATGACACTTCTGTTGCCATTTAAATCCAAATTCAGACCTGCAACTTGAGGGAGGGGATATATATATATATATATATATATATATATATATATATATATATATATATATATATATATATATATATATATATATATATGATCGAAGTTATTAGGGTTACTGTGAAGAACTGACATTTTTGATGGCGTTTAAATCTAAATTCTGCCACGCCACATGGCGGGAGGAGGAGAGAAAAATATAAGGATCATCGGAATTGAACGATATTAGAGAGCGCTTTAGTAATAGTAAAATGTGAGTGATTAACGGAACATATTATTATTATTATTTTCTTAATTTAACCCAGCGAAGCGGGTAGTTGATGCTAGTCTACATTATACAATTGAAAGTGACAATGTTTGTGACTCTTAACCCTTTCCGGATCCTGGCTTTTTGGGCTATTTTTTTAGACTTTCAGTCAAGCAGGTACTGTATCGTCACTATTTATCCTAGGATCATGGTCCATACCTCATTCTCTTCAGAATAGAGCTGGCTTTCAAATGGTACCACTTGCATGTTCATACCATATACCAGAAGCGGGGAAAAATGTCAAAGTGAAAATTTCGGAGGGAAAATCTTTTTCTCGAACTTTGGCCCCCCTGCCCCCCCCCCTGTGTGATCGTAGCCATCTAAAAAAAATCTGGGCAATAGTACTTGGTATACTGAACGTGTGTGTCAAATGTCAAGTTTCTATCTTGAATAGTAAGGGCGGGAGAATTTTTATCAAAAATTCCCACAATGCCCCAAATTACCATAAAACACTATGATCTCAGGGAAAAAAATTCCTGAGACATCCCTAATTACCCTAGGACTATAATCCGCCAATCATTCTCTTCAGAATAGAACTGTCTCTCAGGCGGTACCATTCACATGTCTCCATCATGTATCTAAGGCGGGAAATTCCTGAAAAAATGATTTTTTGGGGCTAAATTTCCCTTTTTCAACTTTTAGCCCCTCTGGACCCCCCTGTTTTAACGCAGAAATCTGAAAAAATCCGTTAAATACTACTCGGTGGACTGAATGTTTGTGCAAAATTTCAATCTACTAGGTGCAAAAATAAGCCCGCCAAAAAAATTCAGAAAATTCCCTTATGTTACCCTATACAGAAGTATACTTTGAAAAAAAATCACTGAGACGTCCCTAATTACCCTAGAATAATAATTCGACCGTCATTCTCTTCAGAATAGAACTGTCTTTCAGACGGTATGATTCACGTGTCTTCATCATGTATGTAAGGCGGGAAAATCGCGACAAACGGGATTTTTTTGTCTAAAAGTCCCTTTTTTCAATTTTTCCCCCTCTGGACCCCCTGTTTTATTGCAGAGATCTGAAAAAAAATCTGAGAAATACTACTAGGTGGGTTGAATGTTTGTGCACAATTTCAATCTTCTAGGTGCAAAAGTAAGCCCGCCAAAAAATAATATACCCACCATGTCCCATTTTCCCTATATAGAAGTGTTTTTCCAAAAAAATCCCTGAGACGTCCCTAATTACCCTAGAATAATAATTCGACAGTCATTCTCTTCAGAATGGGACTGCCTTTCAGACGGTATGACTCACGTGTCCCCATCATGTATGTAAGGCGGGAAAATGACGAAAAACGGGATTTTGGGGGTAAAACAATCCCTTTTTTTTACCACTTTGCCCCTCTGGTCCCCCCCCTGTTTTAGCACTGACATCGGAATAAAAAATCTGGTAAATACTACTTGGTGGACTGAATGTTTGTGCAAAATTTCAATCTTCTACGTAGAAAAATAAGCCCACCAAAAAATATTGAACATAGGCTTAGAAAATGAGAAAATAAATTTTTGAATTATGACGTCATCACCTCCTATGTCTGGACGCAGAACGGTCTGAAGCGATACGTAATGTCTTCTACAAGGCCTCTGGACTTGGAAAACAAAAAAAAAGGACGAAAAAACTCAAATAGAAGAGAAATAACGCAATGTACCATGAAAAACGCGTATGGTACAAAATTGTACCATAGGATCCCCCAAAGGGTTAATCTCTTGAGCCACCCGACCGATCTCAATCAAATTTTCAACATTCATTAGGTTCGGAATTGGGGTTGTTTTTAGCTATTCATTTCGACGATATAACTTAGGGGCGGGGCAGGAGGGAGAGAGAGAAAAAAATAAATAAAACTTAATAACTCTTGAACCACATAATCGACCTTGATCAAATTTTCAACATAGATGAGGTTCGGACCTAGGACGATTTTAGCATTTTAATTTGACGGCGCAATATAGGGGTAAGGCGGGGGAGATATATGTAAAAAAATAATAAAAGTGATTGTCTTTGTCACATCATCACTGTTGAACCACCCGATCGATCTTAATCCAATTTTCAACATAGATGAGATTCGAACATGGGATGTTTTTTTTTTATCACATTTTGACGGTAAATCATGGGGGAGGGGGAGAAGATATATAAAAATAAATACAACCTAATAACTCTTGAACCACTCAACCGTTCTCTATCAAACTTTCAACATAAATAAGGTTCGGGACTAGGACGATTCTTGTCATTTCAGTTTGGCAGTGCAACGTAGTGGAGGTAGAGGGGGATATATATATATATATATATATATATATATATATATATATATATATATATATATATATATATATATATATCATGAAAATGAAAGTGACTGTTTTGTGACTTCATCACTCTTGAACCATCCGACAGATCTCAATCAAATTTTCAACATACATTAGGATTGGACCTGACATGGGCCTAGGACGATTTATGTCGTATCACATTTAACGTGCAACTTAGAGAAGAGGGAGGGGAGAGCAGAGATATATGAAAATAAATAAAACTTAATAACTCTTGAACCATCCGACAGATCTCGATCAAATTTTCAACACAGATGAAGTTTGAATCTGGAAACTATTCTGTAATTTCACTTTGACGGTAGAAGCTAGGAAAAGGGGAGGGGAGGGGAGTTTTATATACATAGAACTTAATAACTCTTGAACCACTCAGCTGATCTCGATCATATTTTCAAGATAGATGAGTTTCGGCCTCGGATGATTTTTAATATATCACTTTGAACGGTGCAACTTAGGGGAGGAGGAAGGGAGGGGAGGGGCATTTAAAAATGATCGAAAATGACCGATATTAGTGTCGAATCCATAGTTTTCAGGGTCATTGAGATGAACAGTGGCACATCCGATCCCGTTTATATCCAAATTTAGCACCGCAACTTGGGGGAGGAGGAGGAAGGATATATATATATATATATATATATATATATATATATATATATATATATATATAGAAATGACGGAAAATGACCATTATTAGTGCCGAATCCATAGTTTTCGAGGTTGCTTTGATGAACAGTGATATTTGCGATGCCATTTAAATCTAAATTCAGCCACGCTACATGGGAAGGAAGAGTTGATAGATATATAAAAATGATCGAAAATGACCGATATCAGAGAACGGTTTAGTAATAGTAAAACGTGACTGAGTAACGGAACATATTACTATTGTTTTCTTAATTTAACCCAGGGTAGCGGGTAATTGATACCAGTAATTGTCTAGAAACTATTTTCTTGGCATGCTGGGCCCGTGAAATATTTAGTTAGTGGGGGATAAACGACTTAGCTTAATGAACGTGAGGGTTACCAAAAGTTAAAACAATTATGATCAAATGAGTTATTAAAATATTAAATAATAATAATAATGATAGTAATCCAAAATTATGTAATATTCACGACAGTTACAGCGTTATTTTCTTTATACTCTATAACCAAAAACAACTGTAAACATTACCTACCTTCTTTTCTTGTGTGTCTGTGTAAACCAAATTTGTTGAATTTTCGATGACTTTTTAATTCCACCTTTTTCCTACAGTAGGTTTTAGTAGTATTACAGGAAGATGTAGGAAGAAAGTTACAACAGATATATATGGAACAGGAACAGCTAATGGAAATGATAAAGGCATTTAAGAACAATGAAGAGGGAAAAAAAAAAGATAAGGTGACATAATTAAAAAAAGAAGTTGCCACAATAATTGAGAAAATTGCATGGATTAGTCTTCTCCGGTTTCGAAGTTGCACGAAAATTAAATCCCATTTTTAATCTAAATCTTGTAGTAAAATTAGCAAGAAATATACTAGATAAATTATTAACACGCTTTAAATGTAATTTTATCTAAAGTTATGTTTCTCTTTTCTTAAAATATGCTCTTTTTCAGGTTTCAAAACAATTTGAATTAAAAAATTTCCTATCATGAACACAAACATAAAGAAATGTTTAGAAAAATGTCATTTCTCTATAAAATCACAAAAAATACCACTAGTACGTATAGTTTCGTACCACTAGAAGAAGCACTGCTTTTTATTAAGTTACCAGTATACTGAAAAAAAAATGCTGGGAAGCGTACTAAAGATCTCTAAAAGTGAAAGAAATCCGCCGTTTGTCTTCCTTCGGATCATTACTTCCAGTTTTCTAGAGATGGAGACTCTTGGTTTTGTATTTGATGATTTGATATTATTTGTTCATTTGATAATTACACGGTTTCAGTCCATGTTTTTTGCACAGTCACGAAATAAAGAATTTTGTCCCGCAAGTGACAGGAGAGAAGTAAAATATTTCAATACTGTTCACATGATTTTACTCCATTGAAAGACCTGCTGCTTTCACGTCAGGTCTTCAAGCAGGATTTTAGGAATTAGGATTTAGATTTCTGGGTTTTTAGCATCTATGAACATTTAGCCCGTCACATATGAGGGATGACGTCTCTCGGCGAGCACACTATCCGGGGAAAGGGAAGGATGAAAGCGGCCTGGGACCTATAAATTAGATATCACCCAGATATTTGCCTGATGTGAATGAGGAAAACTCAGAAAAACCTCATTCAGGATGGCCGGCCTGAAAAAGCTTTTCTTAGACTTCTTCGACCGAGTGCCCCCACCGGGAATCGAACCCGGAAGCGCTCGCATCGAAAGCGAGACCGTTAGCGACTACGCTACGCGGGGCCACAGATCTTCAAGCAGATGGCTCTATGAAGCACACCCTGTTTTTTCTTCGATACTAAGCTATATGTGTTCAGACTGACAGGGAGAACAGTTCTTGATTTTTTTTTTTTCGAAAACAGAAACAAGCAAAATACTTCATACGTAATAGTTTACAGGTGTCTTATTATTTTTTAAGATAAATTTACAAATGAAAATATTTACGTTGTATCCCAGCAATACGCATTTCAGCAAGAGTTTGAGCGCACTCGCCAGCGTACCCCAGATCCCTGCAAAAACCACATAGGAAGATACTTCACTTGGTACATTAAGGGATGCTTCTGAATTGTACACTTTTGCCATACATTTCCATATGGGTGTACCATCAAGAAGTGTCCCTTACTGTACCATCTGCCTTTTCCTTTCGTTGTTGGTGACTTCAATTGCGATCAACTCTCTCCAGATAAACAAGAAACTATTTACTTGAAATCTATTATTGACATATTGGGTTTCACACAGTTAATAAATGAACCCACGAGAGTCACTGAAACTACCGAGTCTTTGCTAGATTTAATTATTACTGACAACACGGAACAGATACACTCGTTTGGAGTTAGTCCACCCATTGGAACGTCAGACCACAGCGTAATTCACGTCACTCTGAAGCTTCATACAATATCCAAAACTCCCAGTAGAGTAATTCAGTGTCGTACTTACGCTTCATTTAATACCGAATCGTTTTATCATGATGCACAAAATTACAACTGGGATAAGATTATTCAAATGGAAACAATAGATAATAAAGTTGAATTTTTACAAAAGTGTATAGTCGATATTTTTAATAACCATGCACCGCTCAAAACAAAAAGGCTATCTAACAACACTCTTCCCTTTATCTCAAGTAACACAAAACTTTTAATGATGTTGCGTGACCGCGCTTACAGAAAATATAAAAGAACGAAGAATCAGTTGCATTGGGAGGATTACAGACGCTTGCGTAACTTCACAACTACTGTTGTTCGACAAGAAAAGACTGCGTATTTTTCTGATCGTATGAGATCTACCAATGATGCACGTAACACATGGAAAACTTTGCGTGATCTTGGTGTAGGTAAAAGCGATTCATGCTTGATTCTTCCGGACGATGTAAATGACATTGAAGCTATAAATTTACATTTCACAAGTGTCTATAAAATGTCTGAGACAAGCACTAAAGTACTTGATCAACAAACGCATTGGTTTTAATCGCGTAAACTAAATAGCAATATTGAAACGTTTAAGTTTCACACTGTAAACGAAACAGAAGTTAAAACTGCAATACACAGTATTAAGTCCAACACATGTGCGTTTGATGGAATAACAGGAAAAATGCTTCGACTGTATGTTCCGTTTATTTTAACTCCACTGACTCACATAGTAAATTACTCATTAACTCAAGGTTGTTTTCCAGAATTGTGGAAGCGAGCGAAGGTGGTTCCACTGCCCAAGAAGACAGTTGTACAGTCGCTTGACGAACTTCGTCCCATCAGTATACTTCCAATTATCTCCAAAGTAGTAGAAAAGGTAGCATTTCAGCAATTAACAACTTATATCAATAAAAATGAAATATTGCCTGTTACTCAATCCGGCTTCCGTAAAGAACATAGCACAACCACAGCCCTTTTAGAAACTACAGATTCAATTTTGAATTCAATAGAAAATTCAATGGTAACAGTTTTGGTCTTATTGGATCTTTCTAAGGTTTTCGATCTGGTAAATCATGATCTCCTTCTGGCCATAATGAAATATTACAATTTCTCGGAATCAGTTATTAAATGATTCCATAGCTATCTCTCTTGTAGACAGCAACAAGTAAAACTAAGAGGAGAAAAGACTCAGGTATCTACTCATCCCTGATAAAGGCAGGAGTTCCGCAAGGTTCAATATTAGGTCCCCTATTATTTTCACTCTTTTCAGCAGATCTTTCTACAGTCATAAAACATTCATCAGTTCACTTCTATGCGGATGATACACAGATCTTCATCAGTAGTACGCCTGAAAACATTATGGACGCAATAGAGTTACTTAATACGGATCTTTTAGCTGTTAGCAACTGGTGGCTTAAGAATGGTCTTTTACTTAATCCATTAAAATGTGTTTTCACTGTATTGGGAACATCACATCAGTTGAGCAAAGTCAATCCTGATGACCTAAAAGTAACTGTAGTGAATTCCAATATTCCATTTTCTCCCTTTGTAAAAGATCTAGGCTTAATAATAGACCAAGGACTTAGCTGGAATAAACACATTTCTGAACAGTGTATTAAATCTAAGCGCATCTTACGACAGCTTTATAAATTAAAAGGCTGTTTGTCGCAAGAAACAAGACTATATCTTGTTAACACACTCATTTTTCCTCTGTTCGACTACTGGGATTCAATATATGGTAGTTCTCTCTCCACTCAAAATACTAGAGCAATTCAGAAAATACAGAATTACTCTATACGCTTCTCTCTCAATTACAGAAAGTCTCAGCATATTCTGCCGGTACTTAATGAAAACAATATCCTAACCATGTCTCGCAGACGATATCTCCGATACTGTTGTTTGCTATACAAAATAAATTCACATAAAACACCACCTTACTTGCATCATAAATTAACATGTAGGTCAGAAACTCACCGTTACAATACCCGAGGAAGCAATAAACTGAATATGCCCAGGCAATTCTTAAAAATAACTGAGAAGGCATTTTCAATTTCGGCAGTAAGAATCTGGAACTCCCTACCAAAGTCAATCACTGACAAACCGTATAATTCATTTAAATCAGCACTCCAAACATTATTATTTAGAGATCAGAGACAAAGCATTGGCACAAATGAAATGTTTACTACAGTATGAAACTGGTATGAAATTGGATTAGCAGTATGAGTATAGTTTTTTTTCTCTTTTTTTTTTACTGTGTTTTGTTTATACTTAGTATTATTGAATGTATCATGTTATGTTGTTATTTGTATCTTGTGTCTATTTTTTTTCTTTCTTTTCTTTGTAATGATGACAAGGGTTAGGTGGCAGAGCAGCCCGCTGAAATAAAGCGAAATTCAATTCAAATTCAATTCAATCCTTTTAAAGGAAAAACAGCCTATGTCCGTTAAAGCTTCCTACCAAAATTGTATCCCTTCGATCGAGAGAGAGAATACTTTTATTTTATTTATTTATTTAGATTATCGTTCCACGATCATGCAATGAGGCTAAGGAAGATTGAGATAATGGTAATTTAATAAAGAAAGAGGGAAGAAATGGGAAAATCTACGCACACAGTGTTTGTTCACTACAAATCCCAGTTGGTGCAAGCTGGAATAGAAGTAGGGACTCCCGCACCAAGGGTGAATGTTCTATCACCCCAATAGAAAATTAATTCCTTGCTATGACAATTAAGTATTGCACTCCCAAACCGTGCTATGCATAAGTGTTGGAATCCTTGTAGAACGCCTATATCCATCCGTCCTTCCTTCTGTCGACAAGTATCAGAGCAAAAGCGGTAAGAGATATCGAGAGGTGTTTCATTGCAATTGATTCAGCGTTCCAAGAATAGGCTCAAATCGAAACTGGCGGAAATCAATCGTTTACATTGTTAACATTGATTGCCATAGTATAAAAACGGTAATGGACAGCAACAAACATTCATCCTTAACCCTGCACTAAAACTGGTAGTGGTAGAAATTCAATAATATTTCTGGTATCAATATTGATACCCATAGGGTCAAAACTATAAAAGATATCACGAAGCGGATTTTCGGATTAGATTGTGTCCAAAGAATAGGTTAAATTTCCTCCCTATCCCTATATTCGAACCAGAAGTGGCAGAAATAAGTCATTCCTGGTTTGATCGTTGATTGTCATAGAAAGCGATTTTTTAAAATCCATCCAGTGTCTTTAGAGAATATTCTATCATATCTTGTATTTTTCTAAGTAGTAAGAATTCACTACTACCTCCAGCTTAAATATTGATCTTACAACGACTCACCAAAGGTAGTCGTCAACCTGGTTCGGCTAATGATATAAGTAAATCTTGAGTGGTAGTAATTGTTTACACATAAAAATATCTTCAATAATTATATACACTATTATTCTCACCTTTTCTATCGAAATTACAAGTCGATGATCGATATTAAATGGTTTATTAGTTGATACTCTTTTAACGTATTTTCACTCAAACTGTCTTGCAAACATACATGTTGATTAGGTATCTATAAACAACTACATAGCAACGAATTATATAATAATGCATATTTCTTTACATATATTAAAAACATTCTTCTTTTGTTATTTTAAATTAACATTATATCAAGTATATTGCTTGAGTATGAGCACTTTCTGCCCAAGGTACAGGTAATTATTAAACAATACAAAGTATCTCGTTGTATAAAAATGTCGCCCGACGATGGGACTGAATATAAAAGTTACAAGCGAGCTTGGCTTTTATATTTAAGAACCACTGGTCCGTTTACAATAATGATGTTACATTACTTATGTCCTTTACATTTTGATCGCCCCTCATATATATATCTTCATTAAGCTTCATATAGATAAATACATTTATAATAAATCTTTTATTCCATTCTCATTTATCTTTTATTACAAAAAACGTCGTCGCTTAATAATATAATTAATGAAGGGTGCGAAGTCAAAATCGTAAGAGGCAAATTACCTTTTAAAAACATAAGTCACAATGATTAGCAGTTTCAATCATTATTAAAACGGTGATGTTAAGAAAATAATATTTGATCTCTCCAGGGCGCATTATATAATAACAACATTAGCTGATGTTTCAAAATATACATTGTATCCATAAGGCATCAGAATATAGAAGAATCTTATTCGGGTAATATATAAAGTAGCGCATAAAGACAGTCGTCGAATAAATAGCTTAATAGAATGAACCTTATTCTTAACATAATCTTTGAGAACAAATTCTCAACACAAATACCTATAATATAAATAACCTTTGCCTTTAATCAATTATAAATCGAATTATAATTCTTCACATTAACAAGAGAGAATTAAAAATCATTTGAAAATTATCATTGGTTAATGAGAATTAAAGAAAATTAAATTAAGTAAAAATCAAAAATTAAACGTAACCTACGTTCAGACGAACAAAAGGAAGAAAATAAATCCATTTTTACACAAACATATTCATAAGAATCAGTAGCTGATATGGGTTTAACTCTTACTTCATCAACTGCAGTCAGTTTACATTCGTACTTGCATATGATTCTAATAAAGTACATTGTACTGCACAATCATGATTAGGTTCCGCATTATTTTGTACATGAATTGCGTCATTATCTTGATTTTGATACGAAGTGACATCTTTTGAACTACGATTATGTCTATACATAGGATTCATAACATTTCTAGAATTTCGCCATGTATTTCGTCTATTTTTGAATCTATTTTGGTTATATGGTCTAACATAAGGATTGCCACGGTTGATTAGGTTAGGTGGATTCCCAACATATCTTTGCCTATTTTGCTCGTTCGGATTGCTTAAATTCACTCGATTTAGATTGTGTTCCGTATCGTTCGCATTACGGATATTTAGATTACGAACAGGTACAAAGTGATCTGAATTGTTTTTAATTTTGCCTACTCCTGCTTGATGATTCTGAGCGTGGTATTGAGTTTCATAACATTGTACAATCATTAATAAGTGATTAAAACTCATACACTGGGTAGAAAACAGGATCTGTTGTAGTTTAAACGGTAGCAAATTTCGAATTGATGCAATTACTCTAGATTCCGATTGCAACGGATTTACGACTTTTAATTCGTTATATGTATTTACAACAAAATCAACAACAGATTTGTGCAAACGAGGATTGAAAGGTTGATTTCTAATCGTGGCATCTCTGTTTGCAAGCAAAAAGTCATTTTCGTAATTTGCAATCAGCGCAGTTTTAAATTCCTCATATGTATTGACGTGATCTCGTACTGCCTTAAACCATAAAGAACATGGTGGGAGTAATAAATGAGGGATTAGTTTCATATATTGCGATTTATCTATACACATTATATTGCACTCATCCTGAAATTTTTCTAGGAAAGAAGTAGCATTTTCGTTACATTTACCACTGAACTTACTCATAGCACGTATTTCACTCATCTTTACACTTAACTTTACCTTTCTTTCATCATTCCGTGTTCGTGTTGAGTAACAATTCCTATCTACTGCGGGATGTGTAGTTCCACCATCTCTTTTACGCCCATCTGTATTCCTTGGATGAATTCCTTCCAAAATAATGTCCTCATCGGATGGATTACTTGAAGATGATATAATGTGAGGTCCACGTTGATCTGCTACGGGTGAATGCGAGGTCATCTCCTGTGAACAAGGGAACTCCAGATGATCATTAACCATGTTGTTGTGGTATGCGTTGTCCTTAATCTGTAGCATCCTGATTTCCTCTTGTAATGCAGATATCAACTGAGTATTCGCACGTATTTTGGTAGAATTATCCGCGACCTGAATCTTTTGTTGCCGTACAGAAGATTCTATTACTTCCAAATCCTTTTTTACACAGTTGACTTCTTGAATTGTATGGTTGTAATTATCTTGGCAATCTTCTGATACTCTTCTTAGCTTTTCATCGAACTGTGATGTGATGTCACTCACCGCCTGGATAATAGATTGTTTCGTCTCTTCGGATGTCTTCTCCAATCGTTTATTTAATTCCTGATACTGTTTGCTGGATTCTTCGGATTTCCGCTCCATCGTCTGTTTTAATTCCTCATACTGTTTGCTGGAAATCTGCTTTAATTCATTGGACATCTGAGCCAAATTTTGTTCTTGTCGCTGTAAAGCCATTAAGATTTTTTCTTCAAAGGTCAACACTTCAGGTACAACAGGAGCTGTATTTTGTTCTTCGTTACCATTGTCACCAGTTTCTTTGTCCATTGCCTCACCGATCATCATTTTTCTTGTGATTATTCTACCACTTCTAAGTACAGTAAAGTTCGTAGACATGAACCTTATTACTGAAGTAAATTCACCCCTTACTTTGTACTTCAGGATATGAATTTACAAATATCCCGGGTGAGGTAAACCAAAATTTTTACAACGACTCACCAAAGGTAGTCGTCAACCTGGTTCGGCTAATGATATAAGTAAATCTTGAGTGGTAGTAATTGTTTACACATAAAAATATCTTCAATAATTATATACACTATTATTCTCACCTTTTCTATCGAAATTACAAGTCGATGATCGATATTAAATGGTTTATTAGTTGATACTCTTTTAACGTATTTTCACTCAAACTGTCTTGCAAACATACATGTTGATTAGGTATCTATAAACAACTACATAGCAACGAATTATATAATAATGCATATTTCTTTACATATATTAAAAACATTCTTCTTTTGTTATTTTAAATTAACATTATATCAAGTATATTGCTTGAGTATGAGCACTTTCTGCCCAAGGTACAGGTAATTATTAAACAATACAAAGTATCTCGTTGTAATCTTTCTACAGCAAAAGCAGCGAGAGATTGTGAATAGGTCTTTCTGAATGCATTGAACGTCCAAAGACAAACTTACGATTCGAACTTTATCCCTATTGTAATATTTTCCATAAACAGAGGCTTTGCTTTGTACATAATTAAATACAAAGTTATTAATTGATGAGCAAAGCAATATATTTTTACATCAAAAACTAAATACTAGTGACAGTTTCACCAACTAACTCTGGCTTCATCAGGCACTATGAGACACAGGAGTAATATACAATCTCATATACATACAATTGTACATTATTCCTGTATCTCATAGTGTCTGATGAAGTCAGAGTTAGTTGGCGAAGTTGTCACAAGTATTTAGTTTTTGATGTAAAAATATATTGCTTTGTTCATCAATTAATAACTTTGTATTTAACTTAATCCCTATATATCAATCGCATGTGGTGGAAATATACGATTTTCGGTTTCAATACTGATTGGAATAGTGTAAAACGGTAATACACAGAGAGAAGCCATTTTCTAATATGGAGTTAATGCCGTAGGAATAGGGTCCAGCTTCAACTTTATTTCTCTATTTTAACCGGAAGTGGTAGAAATTACTAGTACTTCCGATTTCAGGATTTGAATTAGATTTCTGAGCTTTCAGTAGCTGTGACCATGTTAGCCCGTCATGTATGATGACGCCCCTCGGCGATCATGTTGCCCGGGGAATTGGGGAGGAAGAAAGGAATGAGGAAGGAACGAAGTGTCTTGGGCAATTGTGTCAGGTACCATCCCGCTATTTCCCTGGTGTGAATGAGTGAAACTCGAGAAAACCTCTCTGAGGATGGCTGGCCTGAAAAAGCTTTTACATTGTTTTCAACCGAGTGTTCTCATCGGGAATCGAGCCCGGGACCGTACTTTTAGTTTCAGTATTGATTTCTATGGAGAAAAAACGGTCAGAGGAGCCTCAAACGATTTTCTTTTTTAATATGGATTCAGTATCGGAAAATAGATTTGATCTTAGATTTATTCCTCTTAGGAATAATCATAAAAGTTATCAATAAACTGTTCTTGATATGAATTGAGCGTCAGGTGAACAAGTTCCATCTTTCACATTATCCCTGTATTGCAGCTGCAAGTTTCAATAATGTTTATTCATCTGTTCCAAAATTGAATTCGCATAATTTGGAAATCTACCATGGTTCACACCTTGTTCACAACTTTGAAACAAAACTCACTTGTTTTAAATTATTACTCATTTTAAGTTCTCCTTCATAATTATCATTTTTAAAGAATTTTTATGGTACAATTAAAGTTCGTGTGTACCAGTTTCAATGAGAAATCATGCCTTCCCTATAATCTCACGGACACAACAAAAGCCCTAAAACCACGGGTGCTATTCAGCCTGTTCGCAAAAACCGGTTCTTGAAATATTTCAAGTTTGCAGAACCGTTTGTTATACAGAGACATAAACACAAACACAAACACACACACACACACACACACACACACACATACATACATACATACATACATACACGCAAGATCTAGCAAAGAGTGAAAGAAAGAAGTCAAACAAATTTGTGAAAACACCTCTTTATTTTCTCGCTTGCTTGCATTGTTATGAAAGCAAGCAACTTTGAATTATTTCAATTTAATGGGCAGACGAGAAATTTGAATATGAATTCCGGAATTTCGTCCGGAATACTGTGACCTGTGAGTGGAATGAATGTAATACGTATATAATGCCTATTACATGAGAGAGAGAGAGAGGGAGAGAAAGAGAGAGAGAGAGAGAGAGAGAGAGAGAGAGAGAGAGAGAGAGGGAGAACCGGTTGTTAAAAAGTTAGAATAGCACTACTGCCTAAAACTCGTCTGTGACCATTTCTGTTCTACCGATAAGTACGTTTTGTCAGTGCCTAAGGAGTAGATAGTGAAACGTAATTTTGGAAATACAATCAGACTTTCCTCCAGAAAATTTTATTAGCAGAAAAAAATCTAAATTTCAGGAGCATGCAATTAGGGACTGTTCGCTATAAAATGTGCCCTGCATAATAATGGCATGTAATCGTAATTTAATTTACATTAGCTCCGTGGAAGGGAGCGGATAGCATTCTGTGAGAGGGTTTAACTCGACAGCAGCAGCAGCACTATTTCTTTCATACAATAAGATACACATACACAAGGCACTGGGGAACAATAATTTTGGAGTGTGGACACGCTATTAGTCTAAAAATATTTCTCTTTAAAACTTATTTTAAATTTGAAACATATTTTGTTCAAAACCAATACTAGAATGATGATAATGAGTGTTCACGCGTAGAACGAACAAACAAAAGAAGTTCTAGACACATGCAACTGCCAAGACGAAGTAAAATATTCTATGTTAATGAAACAAGTATTACACAATTTTCTTTAACTTTTTTATGGAAATTTAAAAAAAAAAGAAAAAGTTGTTCTGTAACATGGATCTAAAGCACTAAACGCCACGGAGCAAATAAATATTTTAGGATTATTTTGTTCTTGTGAAATTAATATCATATACCTTTTTATCATTCTCTCCCTTCATGATGAAGAATACGAAAAACACTCGTGACTATGTACTTAATCTTCTGTGTTCACTGAAGGTAAAACGTCACACAGTAGACAAGAGTCTTTAATACGTGCTGATAAACAGATTGGACGTTTCTTTGCTCTTTTACGACACTAGAAAGGCAGAATTCTTTATTTTGTGATTGTACTAATAAGTTATTACCTCCCTAGTGCCTTTCAAGTTCTACTTTTAACTACTTTACAGAAATTATGAACGTATTAGAAGCGGTCAAATGAAAAGTTTCAATAGAGGAATAATCCAACTACTTTTTATTATTATTTCAAAAATCAATAAATGACGTAAGGGTCAGCGGAGAGAGTTGCAGTAGAAAAGAATCTATTTGTATCATGAAGTGAAACTTCTTTTTTTCTAGGATAAAACAAAGAACATTTTCTACAATATTTTACAATACATAGATATTCAACTTGTCTATCAGCCTTCGATTCTGTTTCCTGAGTACATCTTGAACTTTCAAGCTTTCTATTATACATCTTTTTCACGAAAGAAAGTATCAGAAAGAGAAATAAAGTCGTCGATCCACTGCGTAAAAGAAGTACATATTCACCTTGTCCAATGTATTGCTGCGATCCACTTAAGTGAAGGTGTGATGTTCCTGAGCGTTTCCATTTCTCTTCTTCTTCTATATTGAATAGAAGTGAATAATACAAATACGCCAAAAACCTATTTAAGCTCCCATCACTCTTAAGACTACGCAATTCCTGAAACTTTGCCTTATTTGCAGCCTAGGGTCCTAGGAGAACATATATACAAAATAGCAAGATTCTACATAAAATAGTTTCGTAAATGTGGTGAACCAATATATATATATATATATATATATATATATATATATATATATATATATATATATATATATATATATATATATATATATTCGTTGTACAAAAGCAGAGGAGTGATTCCTGAGAGTAAAACAAACAAAAAAGCCCCTATAAGCATAGGGCGAAAACCTCTCGTTTACTTGTTATAGGCTGCCGAAAACGTGAAAAAATGAATTCTAAAGGTCCGCAGCTCCAAAAGTATGGGACCTACTGTAGTCGGGTCAAGACTTCATTCAGGAACTAGTATGTGCCCTATCCAAAAATACATGTTTTAGAATCCTAAGTTACTCACGCAACAATTTTTATGGAGGTTGTTGGAGAGTACTTTATATCATAGGCCCGTAATCAAACTCCCTCTATAAAAATTGTTGTGGAAGCACCTCAGAATTCTGAAACGCATTTTTGGATAGGGCACATACTTGTTCCTAAATGAAGTCTTGACCCGACCAAGGTAGGTCCCATAGTTTTGGAGCTATGAACCTTTAAAATTCATTTTTTCATGATTTCGGCAGCCTATAACACGTAAACGATGGGGTTTTCGCCCTATGCTTATTGGAACTTTTTTGTTTGTTTCACTCTCAGGAATCACTCCTCTGCTTTTGTACAACGAATTTAGCGCCATACTGTGTATATATATATATATATATATATATATATACATTCAGCGTGAGGAATCTAAAGGTACGACCTGAGATACTGAAGAAACGAGAAATGCTGACGATATATGGTTTGCGGTAAATAGCAATATCAAATAGAGATCATCAAACGGAGGTACAATGTGGTAGGAAAAATAATGACGAACCGAGAAGTCAGGAACTAAGTGCTTTTTTTTTTTTTTTTAATTTTTTGTAATAGAACGATAGACAAAAACATGGAAAAACACACTCACAGAAATACAACTCTATTCGTTTCATGCTTATATTGCATATAGTAACAGAAATATGACTATGGGAATGGTTGTAAACAGAAAAGTAAGTGACTTTACTGCCAGTACTACGGTACATGGGAAGAGACGAAGAAACACGAACATATGGCGTTCGAGAGGGAAGAGGAAACATGAGACAGCGTTAGCACCATTTACTGGCACTGTACAAAACGTAATTTCAATGAGCACAACTATATGTCGAAGAACCTTAAAGATTGGCATGTGCAATGACCGTAAACCTAGTCTGTCAAAGTGTATGTACAAAATGGTGGCCGTTTGCTGCGATACAGGCATCGAGCTGTACACGCAAAGATCGTTCAACAGAATGTAACAACTCACTTGGAATAGCCCTACAAAGTGCAGTAACGTGTTGCTGCAATCATCTGGTGTTCTTGCCACGTCCCGGTAAACAATGTCCTTTAGTTTCCCCCGGAGAAAAAAATCTAATAGAAACAAATCTGGAAAAAGAGCCGACCATTTGACAGATCCTTCCCGTCCTATCCACAGATTGGGAAACATTATTCAAACATGCTGTAGTGCGTCGTGCACTGTGAGCTAGGCACCCGTTATTTTGATATCAAATTTTCCTCTTTTTCTGAAGCAGAATGTCCTCTAATAGTGTTGGTAGTTCATTTTCTAGGAAGTGTACGTGTCGGTCAGCATTCAGTATTCCATATATGAGAAAAACCCAAGGAAGTGTTCACCCACTATTCCACACCAGACGATAACACTCCATAAGCGGTGGCGAAGCCATGTGGATTTGTTACAGATCAATACTGCATGTTCATTAGGTTAACGTTTCCATGACTGATAAAGGTGGCCTCGTCGGTGAAAAGGATACGCGAAAAATCTGGAGTATCGTGTAACACCCACGTGCAAAACCGAACACTGTTCACAAAGTCATTCGCATGTAGTTCCTGGTGGATGGAGATACGATACGGTGAAAGATATGTGTATGCAGAACGCATAATACACTTCGTAATCTCATACCATCGTCCCTGGCAATATCATGGAAGCTAAAATGTGGATTCACAGCAACAGCGGCTAGAACATTGGTTGCACCCATCTCACCTGCAACTGACTTTCTTCGCACACGTTGCCGCGGTGTTACACTTTCGGTGATCCTTAATTTCATAAAGAGTTTTCCAGAAAGCCGCGCTATGCCTTCCATCTGCCCGGATATCTCTCTGCGTACACACGGCAGGCTTCTGCGGCATTGTTACTGCATTCTTCATAGATTAGGATCATGTTACTGAATGCTATGAACTAGCACAATCTCGTGGCGCGGTAATCACAACTTGACTCCACGTCAAGGACTGCTCTGTCAGACACCTCAGACGGCATGCATACGGAAGTACTGGAGGTCAAGTGGGTCACTTGTCTTTCTGTTTATAATCATTCCCATGGTCATGTCTCTGTTCCTATGTGCAGTAGAAGCATGAGACGAACTGTATTGTATTTCTGCGCGTGTGCTCCTTCTCGTTAATCACGTTTCATTACCAAAAAAAAAAAAAAAAAAAAAAAGTTCTTGGTGTCCCATTTGTTGATATTTCTCCTATCATACCATACCTCCATTTGAAGTTTCCCATTTGATGTTTCTGTTTACCGCAAACCGTATATCGCTAGCGTTTCTCGTTTCTTCGGTATTTCAAGTGACACTTTCAGTTGCCTCACATTGTGTATATATTCCCGTCCCGCTATTATATGGAATTCCCCAAACCTCGCTTATATTCAGTTTAAGATGCAAGCAGGACATTTTTACATACTTTGAAGGTTATACATCTAATAGTTTCGAAGATCCGGCAAACGCTAAAATAAAGTATTTAAGCACTGTATTCACCCGTAGAACACGCAATTCCCAAAACTACATCTTAATTGAGGTCTAGGGAGCAAGGTAAGTATTTATAGAACAGTTCAAAGCTCTTCGTCAAATAGTTTCGGAGATATGACAAATGACAAAAGTATTCAGGCTTCTCCCAACCCTTCTTAGAATATGCATTTCACAAAATATTGTGTTATACGGTATACAGCGTACAGTGTAAGAGGAACATATCCTCAAATATTGACGTCTCTAGGCGTAGTAGTTTCTGAGATATGTTTAAGAGTGAATCAGTGAGTCAATCAGTGAACTTACTCTTTTATACAGATGCTTACCATAAAATGGTAAAACCATTATTACATAGTACTAAGAACAGTATACTATAAAGCACTTTCGCTAAATACTTCATCCGAAGAGAAGAACTGAAAAAT
Source organism: Thermobia domestica (assembly GCF_964235325.1). Taxonomy (NCBI): domain Eukaryota; kingdom Metazoa; phylum Arthropoda; class Insecta; order Zygentoma; family Lepismatidae; genus Thermobia; species Thermobia domestica. The sequence goes on from NC_137459.1 coordinate 306,420,186, forward strand.
TAAAATTAAAAAGAAATGGCTGTGAAGCATCGAGGTAGACGCCATCTTGAAATATGTTGGTAGAGTTAGATTATAGTGTTCCAAGATCCAAAATAGTGTTTAGTGGGGGAAGATAAAACTAATGAGATGGATTGACGTATGAGAGCACTAAAGAAAAAAAAATATTAAATGAAAGTAGAAATTTATAAATTTCTGTGTTCTTTCCTGTTATTTTTGTGTTCCTTAATTATTCTTCTCTTTCTATCTACTTGTACTGATGATGCATTTAGTGAAAGAATTATATAGTATACTTTCCTGAATATAATAAAAACAATCACATACTACAAAACTACACTATGAACGGTTTCAGTATAGGTTTCATCAGATAAGCGGAAAAAGTAAGGGGGAAAAAAGGCAAATTATAGAACAAAGAAGTAGTTTTAAACCATTTAGATGGTCACTATCTTATAACAGGGATCCCTACAGGCAAAGGTGCAGTTCGCACCAATGGTTTTTTTTGACATAATCTAACTTTATATCGTAATGATGCTTCCGAGAACGTTAAATTGAATCAAATTTAGTGCACAAAGCAATTTATCTCGGTCTCTTCTAGATTTTATTGGGGGCATCTTGTGATGGAATGCAAGGTGATGTAATAATCTTATCAGGTTAAAAATAGGTAAAGTTTAGAAGAGAATTCTTCTTATGTGTTATTACTTTTTCACTATTTTCTGGTAATTTGCATTAGGTACAATAAAATCCATATTGGCTAATGATGGCTTCACAAAAATCTGACCAACTTACACCAGTGGACAAATTACATGCTGTTATTTGTTGTCGTTTGTTGAATTTTAGCGTCCCTTTTCGATTCCGAGGCTATATAAGATGTGGATTTACAGTTTAAGTTGGAATCCGAACCACCGTAGTGTGTTCAAATTTCAATGTTTTTTCCAACGGGAATACAACCCGGGACCCCTGCGACAAAGGCGCGCGCTAGCCACTAGACCACGAGAGAAACTTTGGACAAGTTACAAAACAGACGTGTAATAGGCATATTTAAAACACTATTTCTGATATAATTTGATAGTAAAGTTCTAATAACTACTATAATAAACCTATGTTCTTATGTTTTTACGAATTAATACGAGTATAGAGCAATTACAACTGTATGCTACAAAAATTACTACAGTATGACTTTTATTTAATATATGCACATGCTTATGCGGAACTATTGAGATTAAAGAAATAGAAATACGCTAAATTTCCTATCAAAATAGAGCTGAAAAGCATTACACAATAGATCTTTTTTCTGTTGATATTTAAAACAACTAAGGATTTGCTGTTAATAAGAAATTATATATGATGATTCACTAATGAAATCGGTTTATTCTTTCTGCCTTACATATACATTTTAATTTTGAAGCTTTACATTTGCTAATGACATACTTGTTCACTCATACAACACAAAGTCAAAAAAGAAAAAGATACTCCACAACAGTTACAAACTACTGCCATCTACTACTAGAGAAGCAATTGAAGGGGTGGCTTCCAAAAGAGTCTAAGTCAATTTTTGTCAATTTTGAGATACCGGTTTTGTTAAGTTCCATTTTAGTATCTCCGTATACTGAATTGGGTTCCACGCCAAAACTCCATAAATCAAATCAATTGTAGGCAAAAGAAAACAGCGTTGTTTTCCAAAATGTTCATAGTCAACAGTATTTTCTGAAGTTATTTTCTGCCTCGCGCCTAAAAACACTTATAAAACTCTTGCTACAGATAATTTCACTGTTATCTTACGAAAAAATAGGCAATTAAGTTTTCTTTTATGTAGATTACTTTCATTTTACAGAAATAGAATGATGGAAACACACACACAAAAAAAAAAAAAAATCATCTCCTGTAAAACTTATTTTTTGACTTAGACTCTTTTGGAATTGAGCTCTTCAATTGTATATTTTGAGTGTTCACACTTAATGATATATAAAAAAAAGTGATAAGAAGACTGTATGGGCACATATTATAAACCTAAACTTACTTCTCCATACAAGCACCATGCAAATTCAAGCACTTATCAATGGCAGGGTACTAGATTCTCTATACCATTGTATTCGATGGTGTCAATGTATCCAATGAGTGCATTGTGTGCGTGAAAAGTGTATTCCGCTTCCTTTATAACATGTTCATGCAACGGACTCCTACGTTATTTGTCCATGAATGTCAAACTTTTTGGCACACAAGATTATCAGTCACTCACACATGTTTAAGTCGTTAACATACGTCTGCATTATATCAAATTGTACTGAAAGCACAAGAGAATTAGTTTAGTACGTACGTGAGTGGTGGTACATTCCAATGAAACGGTATAGGAAAACTAGTATCGTGCTATGATAAGTATTTGTATTTAGCTTTATGTATTCAATACTTCTTTCTACACTCATAACTTGTTCTACACCAAAACGGCTTTTTACATTATAGAAAGTACCAGACTGTAGCTGGTTTGTGCCTATCAATTTGCTTGAGACAATAAATCTGAACAATATTGACGGTGTGTATGGAATAAGATATAAATTTTAAATGACCTCTCTCTATTATGTCCTCAATAGGGAAGATGACTCAAGTGTTAAAGACATTTTGGTTTCTAATAAAAAATTACCATTCAATTTAGAATAAACCTATAAAAACTTTACGAAATAAGAACCTAATACATAATACGTACGTCTGTAACATAGAAACACGACTAAAAAGACTCAAGTGTTAAGACATTTTCGTATCTAGTAAAAATTACGATTCAACTTACAATAAAACTATAAAAACTTTACGAAATAAGAACCTAATACATAATACGAACATCTGTAACGTAGGAAAACGACTAAAAAGACTTAAGTGTCAAGACATTTTGGTACCTAGTAAAAATTACCATTCAACTTACAATAAAAACTTTACGAAATAAGAACCTAATACATAATACGTACGTCTGTAACATAGGAAAACGACTAAAAAGACTCAAGTGTTAAGATATTTTGGTTTCTAATAAAATTACCATTCCACTTACAATAAACCTATAAAAACTTTCTAAATAAAAGCCTAATACATACGTCTATAACGTAGGAAAACGACTAAAATTAATACAAGTCACTTAAAGCATTACTCTTAACAAGATTCAGTTCAATGTTATGGTATATTTATACTATGCATCACTCAATACATTCATGGTCTAATTTATATACGTATAAAAATGTTCGTATCAACTAACAATCATATAAAAGGTTTTCATATCTTCTAACAATCAGGTACATTCATTTCAATGACTTTCCGAGGAAAATTTCTAAAACGAAAAGGAACTTACGAAAATAATTAAAAATAACTCTAAATAAATGTGTGGCTCAACAAAACTGGCATAGTCCTAAAGAGATTGTTTGACATATACATTTGTAAAAAAAAAAAAAAAAAAAAAAAAAACCCCGCAGTAAATGCCTCAAAAAGTAGAAATTTGTTTTCTGTTCAAATTTGTTCTGTTCACTATGTATTACGCAACAGACATAGTGGGTTAGTTATGTTCCACAGGAAACAAAAATGGAAGTATTTAAATTTTACGTTTAATACAAATTAGTCGTACGTGCTGACACTTTTTTTTTTTTTTGCATTTATAACGTTTCCGAAATGCCCGCCTCATTTATTCTAGCTTTCATCTCAAACCTTTAACCTTCGTGCAGCTACAAGAAAAGGATAATGTAAAAACTTAAGGTACAATTAGAGGTACGAAATAACAGAGTATAGACAAGCCGCTCTTCGCAATTCACAGTCAAAATGCAAAATGTAAAATTTAAGGTATTTACTGGAATAAGGGTGCACATGCAAACAGAAAAACTTTACACAGTACCCATTGTACATGAAAAAAATATCATACAATATACTATTCAAAATGAAAAAGATATTCAAATTAAACGATTTCTGACGAGATATATCATGACTTTTCTGAGTGCTTCATAGTTCAAGATCGTTAGTTGATAGTTATTTGTGATCTTACGTAGAAATATATACCGAGGACTTTTGACTGCTCATAAATTAGGAAGAGAAGGAAATCTCACTATCAAACTTCAAGCTTATCTCCTCTCTTTTACTCTAGAAAATAGACAAGCAGAGAATTTCATATACCATTTCTTTTATGTAACAACTTTTCTTTAGACGCGCTCTGGAAGAGGTGAAAAGACCGCCGAAACCTACAAAGTTTTTATTTATTTATTTGTTTATTTATTTTATTATTTTTTTTCTAAGTTGTAAGAAGTGAGTATTTTTAATTTACTGTTAGTAAATATGAAGCCCGTGTCAATTGGCACCTTTAGTTCTAATTTCAATATCGAAAATATGATCTTATTTCTTTAAGGAAGTCCCAGATGCAATTATTAGCTATTTTATACTAGAGACCTTAACAGAAGAAGGTAGGAAGAAATTGTCAAGTGTGGTGATTTTGATTTACTGTACATAAATTCCCCTCTACTAAATTGATTTTGCTTTTATTATTGCTTAAATGCCTAATACTATCTATTCTTTGTATTTTCTTCAAAACTTGTACTTCATTCACATAACTAGATATATTTCTTCTTTGGAGAAAAGTTTTTCAGTTGCCAGAAATTTTAAAATTGGAAAAAGATTAAAACTTTACTCCATACATGACAAGAATGCCGCCGCGAGAAATGTGACCAAGTTGTTGGGGCTAACAAGAACAAATTAAATACGAACTAAGGTGCTTAAAATTTAAAACTCTATATCAAGTGAATTTAAACCGCATATTAATTTCCTGATTTAAATATGCTCCGAATACATCTTTGGTAAAACTATGTAATTTAACAACAACAAAAAAAGAAAAAAGAAAGAAAAGAATAAAAAGAAAGAAAGAAAGAAAGAAGAATATCTAAAGAAACTGTTTATATATCGCGAAAATGAAGAGCTTAAAATAATTAAAAATATTGAAGTGGTTATTTGATAGTGAGATAAACTACAAGTTGTGTTTTGGTTATGCTGTTTTTGCGCTATCTTTAAAGAATTGACTGGTAGGATTATATGTTGGCTAATATATTATAATTTATGTTTTATCTAATATGAATTATGAGCTCATAAATATGTGACTTCTAGGACTTGAATGAAAGCAGCAACGGCTTTCAAAAATATTTTTGCTGGAGTAAATACATTTACACTGTAAGATTCGTTGCATCATTTAGTAATATATATATTAATAAATAATAATATTAATAAATTTTAATGAAATATAGAAACGTCGTACATATATATATATATATATATATATATATATATATATATATATATATATATATACACGACGTTTCTATATTTCATTAAAATTTATTAATATTATTATTTTGCTTTTCGAGATATTCCTTCCCTTTCTAAGATCTATTACAATCATACTCATTGTTTTAGTTACTTTATGTCAAAGAAAAATAACCAATGATTATAATTTTGCAATATACACAGGAAATTATGATGGGGAAAAATACATATACAATTTTTCACAAAAAAAATATACAGGGTTGGGCACAAAGTCACTTTCCCCTATATGTGAAGAATTACTTGTTTTGGGGAAAGCTATTTTGTGTCCACCCTGTATATGGACATTAGAAAATTTCATTAGAGCTAACCGTAGAACACATTATTTCGGCAAATAACAAGTTTATATAGTGACCAAGGTCGTGATATATATATGAAATTTAACGTGAATGGAGCTAAATTTCATAATGTTGTCTACACTTACAAAATAGAGAAAATTGTCTGCCTGTACCGGGACTGAATCAGTACTTAGCTTTAGACTTCTAAAAGCATCGTTACATTTTACACGAGTACACTGTAAAACAGAAAAAACTTATCTAGCAAAAATACATGTATTTCTATCGTCCATGCATAACAATCCTTCAATGAGTTTTCACATCTTTCCTCTTTTTCAGTGCATTGATTAAACTGAAACAATATCAGTCTCTGAGGAAGGTACAAATTCTGAGACACAAGATCAAGTACAACATTAGAAGTAAACTTTTTTAAGGTATCCCAGCAAACTGGAAGGAGTAAAAACCATAAAAAAATCTCAGAACAATAAAATTTCACAGATGTACAATAATAACACTGCAGTTTATGGCACTAAGTTGCATATATATGTTTGCTTTGTTTGAAATTTGTTAAATCTGGATAAAATTTGCAACTCATGACGATGAATGCAACAAAAAGTGACATATATTCTCTGCTTTATTAAACTTTAAAGTTCTTCATGACTTTATCAATCAGTTTTAACTGAAGTTTCAGCAAATTTATTTTCTCTTTTGATTTCTTCTCTTTAGAATTAATATCTATTTTATCTTTTCCACTTTTTCTGTTTTTGGTGTCATTTGTCTTCTTACATTTATCTTTATTTGTTTTCTTTTGTTGTTTCTTACGTTTATTTTCTTCGGACATTGGTACGCTGCTATTTTTGGACGTTATTTCTTGATTCGTGTCATATACAAAATTCTCGGATTCTGTATGATTCGTATTCATTTGTTCGGTATTAATTTTGCGTTCTGGAACTTGCAGCTTTGAAACAACTTCGTTTGGTTTATCTGAACTAGATGTTTGTACTTTTCTTGCTTGTTTTTTACCATTCTGGAACACTTTCTGCTTCATATTTTCACTAAATTTTTGATCAGAAACACATTTACGTAGATTATGAGTACGCTGTACGATTTTCACTATATCCCTGGCTACATTATATTCATTTTCACTACTACAAAACACTTTATCAGGTACTTTGGAGGATTGCTGTCCAGAAGACTGTACAAGTTTTTGTTCTTTGTTGAAATGTTTCGCTACTTCTGTCCTTAACGATGATCGCTTCGTACTTGCAATTGCAGCGTGTTGCTTGTTTGAAGAATAATTTGTGGCTACGTTCTCATCTGTAGAATCTGACAAATTTCTTTTATCAACAACACTTTGATTTTCAGCTACAATTTTGGATATTTTCAACATTTGTGAGTTTTCCTTTTCATTACTATTACTTCTTTCTCCTATTTTCTTAGTTTCCTTTCTTGGTTTCATCTTCCTGTTACTGAAACCCACTATAGATTCATCATGATTCAACGCAGATGGCGGATCACTTTGTACTGTTCGTAAAGTTTCCTCGTCTTCAGCGTTCATTTTCTCTTTCTTACTTTTCGTATAAGACTTAACTTTACCGCTACTTCTCTTCAGTTCTTCCATCTGGAAATTCTTTGGTTCACCTTCAAACATATGAAATATTATTTGCAGAATTTCAAACATACGAAATATTTTTTGCAGCATAATTTCTTGTTCAGTATCGTTTAGCTGTTTGCCAAATTTTCTACCAAGATTCCACAAAAATTGCTTCATATCTCTATGTTCTGAATCATCAATAATTTCTCTACAATTCCGTGTGACATCGCTAGGTTTATTATTCTCACCTGAATCAGCAGCGACGCTTCGACTAAAGTCTTTATTTTCTTGTCCCTTACTAGATTCCGCGTCTCTACCTTTTTCTATATCGGATAGAACAGACTTTGTTGGGACAGTTACTTCGTCTTTAGAATCATCCTTCTTTTTCTTCTTCTTCTTGGATTTCTTGTTAGATTCTTTCAGTTCAACAAAAAGTGTTTCTTTCTTTTGACTTAATATGCGTTGAATAGCATCATTTCCTTTCAATTCTAGATCATTATCAGTCCTAGATGCTGAACTTCGGTTTACAACTTCGTCCTGCAATGGTACTTCAGCCAGATTTTCTTTCCCCTTTATCCAAACATCATCTAAATTTTTCGAATACATTTGTCCTTTCTTCCCTGTTTTCAATGACAAAGCAAATGTGTTAGCTGATCCTACCTCACAATTTGTTGAATCAATTTCCTTATCCGAACCCCTTGAACGATTCTTATTCTCCTTTGCCGATTTCAATGACGTGGCAAAGGTGCTGATTAATTCTGAGTCGATATTTGGTGAATCACTTTCCTTGTTTAAATCTTTCGAGCGTTTCTTTCTTTTCTTTCTCGGTATGGTGTATAGCTCGTTTTGACTCTCACAGATGTAACTAGTGATGCTATCATTATTATTTTGAGTGTTTTCAGTTTCCAGACTTTCACTTATATCCCTTGAAGCTCTTTTTGTTCGTATTTTGGGTGAAGGTGAACTCATATCTAAATTTTCGTTACCAATTTTTCCGTTCAACTCAAAAGATAATTCTTTCTCATTGTCGAACCATTTCCTTACATGATCATCCTTCTTCATTCCTAAGGAATCATTAAAAGGAACTGATGGTCGTTTCATGTTCTTCAATTTCTGTTTCGAATTATGCTTGGATGGCGATGTTTCTTCTGAACGAGATTCATGATCCTCACTCAAATGTCGTGGAGAATCTTCCATGGTAGTTTCGTTCCCCTTAACAGAAATTAAATCTGCACATTTGTTGTTTTTGGTTCTTTTCCTATGATCATCTTTCATCTCTGTGTCCTTCGTACTAAGTTTCTTTGTTTTCTGGTCATTTTCATTTAATTTGTCAGACTCGTTATCCATTTCCTCAGGCGGTTGGCTTTCACAATGTTGTATTTTTTTGCTGATTGATTCTGAGTCGAGATTTACTGAATCACTTTCCTTGTTTAAATCTTTTGAGTGTTTCTTCTTTTTCTTTTTCGCTATGGTATATAGTTCGCTTCGATTCTCACAGATGTAACTAGTTATGCTTTCTTTATTATTTTTGTTGTTTTCAGTTTCCGGATTTTCACTCATATCTGTTGAAGCTCTTCTTGTTCGTTTCTTGGATAAAGTAGAGCTTGTATCTAAATCTTGGTTATCGATTTTCTGCTTCCACTCAGAACATAATTCTTCCTCATTATCGAACCATTTCCTTGCATGACCATCCTGCTTTACTTCTAAGAGATCATTAAAATGGACTGGTGATCGTTTTGTGTTCTTCGATTTCAGTTGCGAATTACAATTGGATGGCGATGTTTCCTTGCAAGGAGATTCATCATTCTTAGTCAAATGTTGTGGAGAACTTTTCACGATAGTTTCGCTCTTCTCGTCAGAAATTTCATCCGTCCATTTGTTTTTGGTCTTTTTTCTGTGGTCATTGTTCACCTCTGTGTTCTTCCTATTACATTTCTCTGCTTTCTGGTCACTTTGATTTAATTTATCAGACTCGTTATCTATTTCTTCAGCCGACTTTAATGCTTCCTCCATATCATAAGAGATATACACTCCAGTAGTTGAATTTAGGGCATCTACGTGTTGTTGTTGGAAATTATCTTCCGAAAAACTACGATTTCGGTTCCTCACTACTTCCAAACCCAATTCACGTTTATTTTCTTGCTTATTCCATTTGTATTCACTCTTCTGGTTACTTTCAATCGTCGATACGTCATTTGTTCTTCTCTCATTCCGCAATTCAGACATTTTCTTTACAATGGCTTTAAGAAAATAGTGATCTAGTTTCAGTTGTGTCTCATTATTACCATATTTAGCTACAACACTTTCACCCAAGTCGAGAACTGGAGGTCTGATTGGGTACAGCTTCCTTTTTTTCAAAGTTTTGGTTTTAGGATTAGAAGGTCGTGAAAATTCGCCTAGAATTGAATCCTGACACTCCGGATTGTTGATCTTCTTTGGTGACTTCTTCTGTTGCCGATTCTTCATCTTTATGCCTGAAGTTTCCATTTCAACTGCTGCCCACGGCTTCAACTTGTACAGCAATGCTGCAAATGTAAATAAGTTTTATATATTTTTACATATAGTTTGTAACACAGAGATATATTTTCAAAATAAGAATAGAACAATCAAAACAAGCCTAGGAACATACACTGTCACCGAAATTCAACTTACGCTAATAAATGTTGATCCTTCTAATGTCCACCTGTAATTTAAAAACCGAAGGCACACGTGGTAGCAATAGAACAGCAGAAATGGCTAAAAACTAATACGTATTTTCTTCTATTAATGCCAATATAAAACCAGTCGAGAATGCTCCAAAAGCATTGGCAGAATGAACTTAAAAAAGAATTTTTTTTTTTCTTATTAACTTTTACAGGCTTTATACCAAATGTTAAATGTACTTTATTATTATACTCATTAAACAATTCTTGTAACATATCTATTCATTTTAATTTCCCTGAGTACTAAATTGTTTTCCACATGTTTCGTTTAAGAGTTCTGTTAAAACGTTTTATGCTATGTTGTTTTACGAAGACACATGCTCAAAATTGAAAAATTCACAAAATATCATCTCCCTAGGACTTACGGTTCTCCCGAAACCCGAATATTTTTGGCCAATATCCGGGGAACGGTCACCAGTTAGTCAGTGGCTACTGGTTACTATTTGGAGCCGAAATGTTCACCATTTTCTTAGGTACTGATCAATACCAATATGCTCTATCTATGACTCACGGTTCCCGAGATATGACTTCTTAAATCTTCCGAAATCGGAAATATTTTGGCCAATATCTGGGGAACGGTAGCCAGGTGGTCAGTGGCCACCGGTTACTATTTGAAGCCAAACTTTTCACCATTCTCTTAGGTATTGATCAACACCAATATGCTCTATCTATGACTCACGGTTCCCGAGACATGGCTCCTTAAATCTCAGGAAATTGGAACTTTTTTGACTAATACCTCGGAAATGGTAAGAGTGACGCAAAAAATGTCACCAATTCTTTAAATAGTTTTTAATGCTCTATCAAATGGAAGGTTCAAAATTAAAAAAAAAAAAAAAAAAAAAAAAACGCACGCGCACACATACACACAGAGAGACAGAAAGAGAGAATTCAATAACGAAAGTTCGTTGATAATGAGATTTTAATTAATATTATTTTACAAATATAAATATGCTGATATAGTGGTAATTCTTCAAAACATAATTTTCATTCAAGGGTGATAAGAGTAGGGTGATAGTAGTATGTATAATGTTTTGATTATTAAAAATCGTCTCCATTGGAAAGAAGTTTGGGAAACGCTGCTCTGCACGAAACATTAGATTAAGCTTATTCATAATTGTTATCTTAATGTACAAGGGTTAAAAGATAAAAACTATATTCTCAATGAATATTTAGCAGAAAACTCTGTAAGGTGTGTTATGTTTAAGTGAACACCGGTAGTCACAAAATGAATTCGATTATTGAAGGTTATAAGCTAGTGAACAATTGCAGTCGAAAACAACATAAAAGAGCTGGTAATGCAATTTCGGCTAAGGATAATTTGGTATGTAAGAATCTGGACTTATTAACAGTCCAAAATCATATTCACGAAGAAATTAAATGTCGATTGAAAGCAGGGAATTCGTGTCATTATTTAATTCAAAATCTTTTGTCGTCACGAATTCTGTCGAGTAATTTGAAGTTTAAAATATATAAAACCACAGTCATGCCGGTTGAGCTGTATGGTTCTGAAACATGGTCGCTTACTCTGAGGGAGGAACGTAAGTTGAAAGTATATGAGAATAAGATCCTGAGACGAATAATCGGATCAAGGAGAAATAGGAATGGGGAATGGCGGAAACTTCATAACGAGGAACTATATAATTTATACTTTTACCAAACACTGTTAGGGTCATCAATCCTAAGAGGCTTAGGTGGGCACGTCATTTAACCAGAATGGAAGAAAGTAGGAACCCTTTCAAAGTTTTAACTGGAAATCCAATCGGAAAACGACCATTAGTAAGACCTAGGCGCAGATGGGGGGACAATATTAAGATGAATGGCTGAAATAGAAGTGCAAAGTAGAAACTGGGTCCAGTTGGGTAAGGACGAAGTCAATGGAGAGCCCTTGTGAATGCGGTGTTGAATCTTCGGGTTCCATAGGCAGTAGAGTTAGTTAATTAGTTAGTTAGAATCTGGACTTGGATTTCCTATGTGAGGAAATTGATATTAAACTAACTGGAGTAAGCATAGAGTATCTAAAGGTAACAGTTATATCGTTATATATATGTCATTGGATGGGGATCCTAAAATAAGTCTAAACAATCTGGAAAGGCCATCCACGTATCTGAATAATAAGAAATGCTGCAAAACAATAATAAATGGTGATATGAATTCATACTTGTATGTGACTAAAGATAAAAGAAGTGTAAGTGAATTTGTAAATTTATCAAGACTGTTTGATTTTTGTGTTACAGACTACAAATCTACTAGGGGAATTGCATATTCAGACAATATACTTACCAACATGAATTGCACTGAAATAAGTACTGAAGTTATTCCTTTCCCGTTTTCTGATTACGACTCACTTGTAAGTAGCAGCAGCTTGTAGTACACTTTTCCCCTAGTAGTATACCAAACACTGAGCATAACCTTCATTTGCAGTTGTGATTTCGGTTGTTCGGGAGTAGGTTCATGTGCTACCAACCAATAATGAATGGTGACATCATGAGATATCGTAAGGAACCCACTTCTAATTACCTGTCAGCATTCTCATCAAAACGATTTCTACCTTTACCTGACAACAAAGAAACAACATTTAGTTCGTGCCGCTTTTTGAGCCACAGTCAACTTATGTGGAACTCAGCATTTCACTTCATACAGTTTCCCAAGCTGGATGAGTGTTAGTGAATGGTCTCTACTCCATTGAATACTTTTTCCAAATGCATTACATATTTGATTATTATGAACCTTAATTGCCGTCTAGAGCACCTTGCTATTATGGTTCATGGATGTCCCGTATGTCGTGTGTCCTGAAGAGATTAATTGTCGTTCTTAAATGTGTAAACTACTGGAGTACAGTCTACTTATTTACCACATCCCTGCCGAATTTTTATTCCCGTTTGTTCTCAGTCTAAATTCGAAATGCCAGGAGAACCGCTTGACGTTCCGATGTTCGATCTACTCTCATGACATTTCCATTTCCATTTGACATTTACGACCAGAAACTACTATGGGATCATACAATGGTCCATGTACCTCACAGATATTGACCTTTTTGTTTCTATTAGTTTTTACGGAGATTGGTTTACCAAAATTCTTTTATATATTTACGTTGCCTGTCCGTACGTCCTGAAGCGTAAAGATCCCAAGAACTATCAATTTTAGTCAGGATGTAGAGGGTCAAAAGGTAAGACTCGAGTTCGTTGACAGGAATGATCCATTCACCAGAAATAGTAGAAGTCAACCATTTCCAATTTTAACGTTCATCACTCTCGAGCAAAAATGTTAAAGCTAGAAACCGTTTCCTGCAATCGACTAACCGTCCCAAGACTACATTTTCTTTCCATCCTTAACACTCTACTGACACCAGAAGTAAGAGAGATCCACTACAACTTCTGCTTGCAATAATGATCTACAAAGAGCAGAAACGAGTAGAGTTAGCGACAAGCTATTTTTGGAATCTATTTAGCGTCCTAAGAAAAGGTACTATTTCTCTCTTAACCCTCTATTCAAACCGAAAGTGGCAGAAATCAACTACTTCCGGTTTTAAAGTTGATTGCTATAAAGTAAAAAAGAATATATATATATATATATATATACAGGGTGGGCCATTTTAATTAATCCACGGAAATATCTGAAAAATGATAAAACATAGAAGAAATGTTTGAAGTACACGTTATATATTGCTAAGGGGGAAAACCATTTCCGCCAAAAGTACCCCTCTCCACCCCCCGGAAATGGGGGTAACGGGGGGTAACTTTGAAATGTCAAATGGGAACATGGGTCGAGTAATACCTCGTTCGAAAGGTCTTGGAAAACTAAGTAACGCTGTACCAAAATTTGTTTCATATGGAGCACCAGTTTCAAAATGGCCGCCACGATATAGTTGGGAAACTCCAGTAGCCGTAGTATGAAAACCATGGGAGGTAAATGAATGGAACAAAATTGAAATATGTAAATATCATAGGGCATATCGAATGGTGTGGTCCCTGTGATCCCAGTAGCCTCCCTGAAGGGGTTTTGGGGGCTAACTTCAAGATTTCAAATAGTAACATGAGTCGAGTGGTACCTCGTTCGATAAATCTTGCAAAATCCAACATCTTGCAGGAAAAAACGATTGAGGTGAAATGGCAGTGTTCTCAAAAGGCCGCTGAAACATAGTATCAGTGTCAGAAAATTTTGCTGTAGCTATTCTAAAAATTCTATTGAGTTTTCAATATTCCGATGCACAATTTCCTCTAGGGGGGCGAGAGCCCCCCTTGCCCCCCTTATGGGCGCCCTTGACTGTGGCCATCCGCATTAACTGAGTGCACTAATTCTCTATCCCTGAAGTCTGCCTTCCAAACAGCATTGGGTAGGTCAAGCGTACACCCGAACCGTTGTCCGGTCGGACATTGAAATATTGAAGTTAGCTCACAAGATCCCTTCAGTGAAGCCACTGGGATCGCAGGGGTCACATCATTCGATATTCCCTATGATATTTACGTATTTCAATTTTGTTCCATTCATTTACCTCCCATGGTTTTCATACTACGGCTACTGGAGTTTCCGAACTATATCATGGCGGCCATTTTGATACTGGTGCTCCATATGAAACAAATTTTGGTACAGCGTTACTTAGTTTTCCAAGACCTTTCGAACAAGGTATTACTCGACCCATGTTCCCATTTGACATTTCAAAGTTACCCCCCGTTACCAACATTTCCGAGAGGTGGAGAAGGGCACTTTTGGCGGAAATGGTTTTCCCCCTTAGCAGTATATAACGTGTACTTCAAACATTTCTTCTATGTTGTATCATTTTTCAGATATTTCCGTGGATTAATTAAAATGGCCCACCCTGTATATATATATATATATATATATATATATATATATATATATATATATATATATATATATACAGTATGTCACATTCTTATTCGTACACACATTAATTTGAAAGAAAACCACTACGTATTAAACATACTAGTGGTAAAATTGACAGCAGATTGCTGGAGGAGTGAGGTAGGACAATGATAGACAAACCCAGTGCAGAAAGGGGCCAAAACAAGGACACCATAGAAAGGCAGAAAAGAAAACATATGAGAACTCCCAAATTTACGCCACATTGTTATTCGTACACTTGTACACAGGTTTACATTTCACATACTAAAAAGGAAAGAAAACGGCATTAGAACACGAGCATAGCTAGTGTGGCGTACAGGAAAAGGACATATTAACAGCTGGTCTTAATCGCGGTGTACACAGGTAAATAAACCTTCAAGAATGGGGAAGAGTAAGGAGCTAGGAGAGAAAGTCAAGGAGACAATCGTAACGCTAGTATTACGGGGATGATCGTTAAGAAAATAGGACAATTAATAGTATAAAGGCACACAACAGTTCAATGTGTAGTAAATAAGTTTAAGTATAGTGGTTCAATGAGAAATAAACCAAGAAATTCGATGAATAAGAAGTTAAGTGAGAAGGACGAGAGAGTGATTGTGAGACAGATGAAAACAAATCCCTGACTAAGTGCTCCAAAAGTCCAAAAGATAATAGATTGTGCTACAAGGAACAAAGTAAGCACTGAGACGATTCGTCGAGTGCTACACAAATACGCTTACTATGGTCGAATATCTCGGAAGAGGCCATTCATAAGTCGTAAGAATCCTAAGTTACGACTTCAGTTTGCAAAAGAACATGTTAACAAGAGTCAGAAATTTTGGAACAATGTCTTTTGGTCAGATGAGACTAAAATTAATCTCTTTGGGTTTGATGGGGTCCACAGGGTGATGAGAAAACCCAATTTGGACAACAATATTGTCAATACCATACCCACGTAAAACATGGAGATGGTTCTATTATGTTTTGGGGGTGCATATCGGCAAAACGGGTTGCTAAAGTTTAGTTTATTAATGGTACAATGGACAAGGTTATGTACCTTGACATTTTGAGGAAGAATGTTAAGCAAACTGCAGAAAAATTGGGCATGCTACCAACTTTTATGTTCCAACATGATCACGATCCCAAATATAGGCAGGTATAAATAGGGACTGGTTAATTTGGAATGTAAGCAAACAATTGCACACCCCTCACCAATCCGCTTACCTTAACCCTATTAAACACTTATGGGTTTATCTGAAACCTAGGGTTCACAATAAAAATGTTAAGTCAAAAGAAGACTTAAAACGGGTGGTGACGGAAGAATGGGGCCAATATCAGCCCTGCCACGTGTACTACTTTTGTCTATTCTATACAGCAGCGGTGTATGGCAATTATTAAAGCCAAAGGCTACGCTGCAAAGTACTAATTATCTTGTTCTTTCATAAAATTGCTTCTTACGTCAATGTTTATATCTAACTGTACGAATAACAATGTGGCGAAATATTGCGTATCTTAATTTAGTTACGCACGCATTTTATATTATATCGATTTGTAGATTGTTTCTTTGTATCCGTAACAACAAACAAGTGTTTCAAATGTATTTATGTTCAAGCAGAAATAAATGTCCTTCATTTGTTTACGCGCATCTCTCTATTTTCTTTATGATCACCATGTGTACGAATATAATTGTGACATACTGTATATACATAGATAGATAGATAGATAGATAGATAGATAAGAAGCGGTTTTCTGAAATGAACTTAGCCTTCAAGTGTATATATTCCTTCTCTATTCTAATCTCTCTACTAAACTGGAAGTAGTAGATCTTCCCTTTCGGTTCCAATATTAATAGAAAAAATATCACGTCATACAAACCAAATTTACGCTAAAATAATACGTCACTAAAGAGACCAATTTTTGGAATTAAACTTTGTCTTCTGTCAATTTTTAAAATTGTTAAGAAAAAAATTCAAATTTACACTTATCCTCTTTCAAGTCCAATTCACAATAGATAAAGTTTAAAATAAGAATCAAATAATCACACTTGACTAGTCATGTTACAGGGACCAAAGGCAGCCAATATAGTCGTCACATACTAAATTGGTGCTGGAAAAGCAGTGAAAAATGAAATCTTTAAGTTTTACGTCCCACAATTATGCCGGTTAGGCTAAAGGAGACGGTGATGATGAGAGATGGGTGTAATGGTGGAATAAAGAAAGTGGGAGGAAACGGGAGAACCCCAAGAAACCCCACAAGCACCGTGTTTGTTCACCACAAAGTCCACACGGCACGAGCTGGGATCGAACCAGGGACCCCCAGTACCGGAGGTGAACGCTCTACTACTGAGCCACCGCGCCCACAAGAGCAGTGAAAAAAAAATGAAGGTTTCGCATTCTCTTATGTAGCTCCAACTGAGTTAAACCTTTCGTCAAATGCGTCTACAGTCGCCAGAAAAATGCACTACATAATCTCTTGCCAGTAACTTTGAAAGGAGTAAAACAAGTTGAAGACTGTTTCCACTAAATTGAGTTGTTCTAACCCGAAGGAAACTATTCAAATACATCTATTCCACTATAACTATTTGGCAAAAATGAAAACATACACTGATTTAAAGCATTGTTAGGAAAAATAGGAGATAAGGGCACTAACATTCTAATTAGGTCATTGAATTTGTTCCTTTGGAAGATATATTGTAAAACAAATCGGTTATTTCTTCTGTTTATCATGTAAGCTCTTCATAGTTTTTACATATGTTTGAATCCTATTGTTTAGTTTCTAACATTTTGTTTCCCCTTGTTAGTATAATATATTTCCTACACGAGAATTAGAACAATAACTGAGAAAGAAACTTTCCAGCTAACTAACTCTATGGCCTCTGGAGTCCAGAGGTTTAATGCCGCGTTCACAAAAACTCTTCATTGACTTCTGTCCTTAGCAAACTGGATCCAGTTACTACTTTTCATTACTATTTCTGCGAGATCCATTTTCACATTGTCCTTCCATCTGTGCCTAGGTCTTCCTAATAGTCGTTTTCCGATTGGATTTGCTGTTAAAATTTCGAAAGCGTTCCTACTTTCTTTCATTGCTGCCACAAGACCTGCCCACTTGAGACTCTTATATGTTAGACTTGATGAGCATAACAATGTTCGGTAGGCCTAAACGGTATAAATTACGTTATTTTATGAAATTTCTGCCATTCCCTATTCCCGTTCTCTTGAGCTCGAATATTCGTCTCAAGATTCTATTCTCAAATACTTTCAGTCTGCGTTCTTCTCTCAGAGTAACCAATTATATTTCACTATTTTTCAATTATTTTTGTTGCGTAGCTAAATTTAGAGATGCAAGGGCTCGGAAAAAAAAACGGCTTTTTTGGAAAAAAACTCGGTTTTTTCTGCTTTGCTTTTTTGCTTGGGAAATTTTGGGCTTTTTTCAAAATTCTGCTTTAAATCGATAAAGCAGACTTTGTTTCGCTTCTCTATAACACAGAAAGTCATTTAATTAGTGGTTGATGCCGATAAGAATATAAAACCTCGAAAGTAAACCATGAATTTCGAAAAGATATTTTAAACAATTTTACTTCAACATTTTTACATTATGAATTCCAAAGGATTAACCAATGTATATAATAAACACATTTTAACCTCCTATATACAAAAGTAAGCAGAGTTGGCAAGAACCATCGTTGTTTCTGAAAATGCCAAAAACCAGTTTTGGGGGGGGGGGTTTAAACCAGGCTTTTTTGGGGTTTAAACCAGGTTTTTTGAATTAGATATTTTGCTTTATGTATTTGTATTACATATTCACAGAAATAAGTTTGTTTCGCCTTGGTGTTATTATTCAACAACGGGGTTATGCTGGAAGAGGTCCCATAAGCTTAAAGAAGTCCGGTCAGTAAATTTCTTAAATTAAGAAACTCCCGCCCTAGCCATCGGGAAAATCCCGTCATTCTTTTAAATGTAAAACAATAACGGGAAAATCCTGTAAAATTTAATTTGCATGTAAAATTTAAAGGTCAACGTATTATAATCAGTACGCTAAAACTCAGTGACACACAATCATAGTCAATGTCTTGCGAATAAAATCAGAAAAATAAACACACTGCTGAACAAGACTGCACTTATTTAATATAAAAACACATTTACACGTGACGTTTCGATCTTCTATCCAAGATCCTCATCAGACGTACACTCACGTCTGATGAGGATCTTGGATAGAAGATCGAAACGTCACGTGTAAATGTGTTTTTATATTAAATAAGTGCAGTCTTGTTCAGCAGTGTGTTTATTTTTCTAAAACTGAGGTATTAAATTACAAATTTAGTATGTAGGTATCATTGAAAGTCCAATCCAAGCTAATGTTGGAAGCTAAGTAGGCAATCGATAAATTTTACCAATTTTAATCAATATATTTAAGCAACCTTCGCTTCTTTATAAAACAACAGGCATGCAGAAATATATAATTTGGTTTCGTTTTGTATGTTTAGGCTTAACATCCTTACGTAATACCGAGGTTATCAAGGAGAAGACTTTCGCTTAAAGTGACATCCGAAAGAGTACTTGGTTTACACATGAAAGAAGGGTTGTGGTTCGACCGACAATTGAACATGGGACACCTTGATTAAAAGGTGAAAAGGAAATAAGACTAATGCAGATGGTTTGACATGTGAAACGTCACTATGAAGTTCACACGATTCGCATTTTTGTTCTTTTAATTTTTTTTAGTTTAAACCAGTTATTTAAAAAAAAAACAGCTGGTGTAAACGAGCCAACCCTAAGAGTAAAAACTTCTTTCAAAAAATACACAAATAACTAGCAAAATTGTATGTAGTATTTTTACTTCAAAATATTCCATACCCTCTTTTTGAAACAAGTAAAATTAAAATAAAACATAAGAGAAATACTTAGATTTGTATGATACAATTAAAGGCTGCACATGGTTCTGTATATTCTTGTAATTCTACAGTCAAGTTTTTTATAACCACCATCAAGGGCGCCCATCAGGGGGGTTAAGGGGGCGCTTGCCCCCCCTACAGGAAAATGTACTTCAGAATATTGAAAATCCAATAGGATTTTTACATTAGTTACAGCAAAATTTGAAACTATTTTTGAAACGTCGCTTATACTTCCCCTCCTTGGAAACCACAACATGGGCGCCCTTGACCACCATCACGGTTTACCCAGTCCTCAAGTTTTCTGAATTTTTAACAAGAGGGATTCAACATATCATTACGGAACAAAAAAAAAAAGACTACGGAATATATTTAAGTTAAGCTAAATACAACTGCACAACAAACGTGACTGGGTGGTTGGCTTTTGCGCTTCTATCGGGAAGTCCGGGATTCAACCCAGCATTCGACCATTCTGACAAAGCCTTCCTTCATTCCATCTGAGAATGTAGAAATAGCGCGTGTACTGGCCGACTAGGAGTATAGGAGTTGGCCGACTTCCTTTCTTATTGTTTTTAAATCGTTATTATTACTAATTACCAGCAGTGACGGTTTTGCGAAGGTTAGAGGATCGGTCTTTCGGACTGAAGCCTGTTCTCCAAAGTTGTGGAATGTCTAAAACGAACGAAATATCTATTAGTTATGCCTTTACTCATAAACTTAAAGCTCCCGTCAAATAAAAATTACGAATATTTAGAAAAACTAAACATTAGTAGTAAGAAAACTCCTCCCAAAACACTTTTTTAAATTCGCCACTGATTCTCAGTATAAAATGATCTTCAAGGTTGTATCCCGAAGATTATTGCTAAACATATAAACGAAACGAAATATTAGTTATGCCTGTACCCATAAACTTCAAGCACCTCCCAAATAAAATGAGGACTTTTTAGAAAACGAAACAATCAGAGAAACCCCTCCCAAAGTACTTTTCTAAATCCGCTATTGATTATTTGTATAAACTGGTATTCAAGGTTGCATCTGGAAAATTATTGCTAAATCATTGCACAACTACAGTATAACAGAAATGTGCAAATACGGTTTGACGGACATATTGAAAAACGTATGCTTTGACGGATATATAGAAAAACGTAAGTTTAACTTTCGTGCTAGAAGCTGGAGTACTAAGCTCTTAGAAATGAAACACGGATGACAAACTAAAATGATCTAGAGAAGGAAAAAGATGTCGATAACTCAAAAGTTAAAATAAAGTTAAATAACCTGTAAAATTGCCCTCAAATACTACATTCTTCATGTTAGCTTTAATTCGTAAAATATGTGCTCCATCCATCTTGATGGTGAATTAAAGAGCTAAATATGGCATTCAGGTCGCGGAAATCTTATCTAACTATAGAATATACTATAAGAAAGCTATTTGGATAGAAAAATCATGAAAATGAAAAAAGCCAAAATTTCCAAAATTCTCGTTTTTTTTCCAAAAAAGCCGGCTTTTTATGTGAAAAAAACCATCGATTCAAAAAAGCCGGCTTTTTTGCATCTCTAGCTAAATTACTTCCAGTTTCGGTGAAAATTAAAAGTACAAAGCTTCTTTATCAAATTCACTATGAGCAGTCATTTGTGCATAAGGTTCCGAACAACAACTTACAATAATTACATAGGTAGGTCAAAAATTTAATTTTTAGCACCTTTCTTGTTGGCGGATTTTATTTCCTTTTCCTTATATATTTCACCCACCATTGCTGCTCTCGGCTCGTCGGAAGGACCGAAATTCCACAGGATAAAACTTTAGTTCCTACTTCTCTTGTGTGCTGATTCTTAAAGTGACATTTTTAAGTGTTTTACAATAATTTTATATTCTACATAATTCTAGGTCGAATATAAAGTAAAGATGCATCTACCTATATAGAATTTTAAAAATCAAAACAAAGAGGAGTAGAAACGCAAATTTTATCCCGAAGAATTTCAGTTTCTCGACGTTGTCCACACCGAGAAAAAATTGCGAAATAAAATTCACGCAGTAAGAAAGGCAAATATATATATATATATATATATATATATATATATATATATATATATATATATATATATATATATATATATATATATATATATATATATATATATATATATATATATATAGGGTGGTCCAAATTTATATGGGGAAAAATAAATTTAGGAATTCTTTGGACTCACCCCCTAAAATGGTTCCATATGGAACCAAATTAAGACAGGAGAAAAATTAGATCCATTGGATAATTTTAAATGGTGCCCCAAACGACCTAAAATTTTGAATGCGTTTACAATACATAGTGTATGGAGAAAAGCTGGAATAAACTCTTGTAATTTAGAAACGGCTCAAGGGAATGAAAAGATGTCTTTGATAATGGAACTAGAGGAAGAGACCAACCTAATCTTGTATACGTTATCATTGCGGCCGTCTTGAAGTCCGCCATCTTGAATTCAGGTCAAAATTTTTAAATAGGAAGATGGTCATGTGACATATCTTTTTGAGGTAGCATTTCACCAGATGCACAAATCTGGTATTATTTTCAAGTTACCTATATTCATATAAGAGTTATTACGTATGAAAACCAAAATGCTTCATGTAATGTTATTTTATTGCAGTTATCGAACACAGATATGTAAGAATTTTGGAAGTCTTTTACATAAACAGAAACAAACTGCTTGTTTCGCTTTGAACTATACATAAGTTTTTTTTTTCCATCAAGATGATTCATAGACCATTATGAGGAAAAAAAATTATAACTTGGAAGAAATTGAAATATCCCTTATTTGTGTAGTATCTTTTTGGTAAGTTACGAATCTTATTTGCTACATAGTTCACTTTGTCGCATGTAGGAAAAGATTGTCTGAGGGCCTTTATTTTCTGCAAAAGAAACTGTTTGTGCTCCTCATTTTTCGTAAGAACGTTGTTGTAATCTTCTATTAGGTACACTCCTCTTTCTGCACACCGTTTGTTACGTGGATGAATTAAACTTTTGTCTTTCCTTGAAGATAGTCATTGTTATTTGGCTATGAAGTCGGATCACACTCAAGAAACCCTTTGGGTATTTTAAATCCCTCGAAGAAAATTTGTTTGTTGTAACAAAATCACTGATTTCTCTTTTCACAAGAATTTTTATGGTATCATCTCTTGCGTCAAGCTTCTTTGCTGCTTCACGGTTTTCCCTTATAGTTTTAATTCTTTCAACCATTTTTTGCTTTTCTATTATGGTAACTCTATCATCAAAAAAACCAAATGCTACGTGTTCCTCCGTCAAGTACCAGAGTCGGCGTAAAAATTTAGAGAGCCACTTCAGATAATTTCAAAAATTGTAGATCTTGTAATGGTGAATGGGATGTTTGATCACATTTAAGCCAACTGTGAACATATAGTCGGATCAGAGAGTGCATACTCTCCAAAGACCAGATTCTATTTGCTTCGTTAAACGAAATTGTTGGCGAAAGAGAAATATTTTAAATAGTAGCTTGCTTTTCTCATCCACCTTACATGGTGAACTGCTCCAGGCAAACGAAAGAAAACTCCTCAAGGAGGTATGCCACCCAAGAATATGATGGTCAGTTCTAAAAATTCCCTGTAATCTTCTCTGCAGTGTCCTGCTTCTACAAGTTTGATAGCAAAATTCAACACTTCATTTCTTACATCGGAAATATTGTTTGTTACATCATCATCATCAATTCCTGGAATAAAGTTAGTGCAATCTATTCTAGACCACTCGTTCTGAAAACACTTCAATAGGAGAACGTCCGGTCCAGATGCAAACGAAACACAACAGTTATCAAATACACATTTTAAAACTAATTCATAATTGTGGTGTCTACAAGGAAGGTATAGAAGGTTATTTTTGAGCTACTGCTCTAGCAGAATGCAAGAACCGTTGACAAAATCCATATTGCAAAGAGTAGTGTCACAATAAACTGCCTGCAAGAACTTTACCAAGTCCATTCTTCAAGCGAATGTACTATAGTAGAATCAATATGTTCTTCTCTTGATGACGACAAAATGGGAACACCAATTAGCCTCTCATGACCATCTCCTGTAATAATTATTGATAACCTGCCGGCAGTCTCTCTGCCAGTCAAATTCAGTAGTAGTTTTCCGTTCCAATGCACAACTAACGCACTTGATGCACTCTGAAATTGTTTCTTGTAGTTCTGTGCAACTTCACTACAGGTTTTCTCTCAGCATCGGTGAATGGAAGACCCATTTATTGCTAGTTCCTCTACATTATGGCCTAATGCCTCTGCTGTCGCTGTCAGAACATGTATTGCTGCTCTATGAGTGATCTGTTATCGATTAAGAGCAACACTAGTCTTTGAATAATAAAATTAGTTTTTCCCCCTTTTACATCTCTTGGACGGTCCGGGCACACACGCATTCGTATTTACATTTTCTCTAACATTCTCAACTGGGTTTTCCTCTTCATTACTTTAACTGCTCCATGTCTTTTGGCGTATAAAGTTCAAACCATTTTTTTTTTTCAGAAGTGCATTTTCTTTCCCGTTCCTCTTTCGTTTGAAGCCGTGCATATCCCTTTCGTTCTTTTCACGCCGAACTCATGTCTTTACTTTTAGTCGTGTAAGAATTATTAATCTGAAAAGGAGAAATCTTTTCACAGGTAATAATTCTTACATGACTAAAGCTATCTTTAAAATAGTGCTAGATTTGTGCTTCTGGTAAAACGATACCTCAAAACGATATGTCACATGACCCTCTTTCTATTTAAAAATTTTGACCTGAATGGCCAAGATGGCGGATTTCAAGATAGCCGCAATGGCAGTACTATACAAAATTAGATATGTTTCTTCCTCTATTTCTATTATCCAGGGTATCTTTGCATTACCTTTAGCCGTTTCTAAATTACATGAGTTTATTCCAGATTTTTCCCAATATACTATGTACTGTAATCGGATTCAAAATTTTAGGTCGCTTGGGGCACCATTTAATATTATTCAATGAAGCTAATTTTTCTCCTGGTTTAATTTAGTCCCATATGGAACCATTTTAGGGGGTGAGACCAGCCCGATCTGAAAATTGATATTTATGGACCACCCAAATATATATATATATATAATTCATTACAAGTTGCGTACAAATTGAAATCTGTAACACTTTTCATTTTTATATACTCTTCTACAAGGGAGTATCAAAAAGTTCGTACAATCAGGTAGAAGGTGACAAAGTACGAACCCCGTCGGACATGCATTTTACAGTAAAATCCTTGAATGTTAACCATGCAAATTCTGGACAAGTTACAACAATTCTTTCATTCTTTTTTGCAGGTAAATCGCTGAAGTGTGACACAGAGCGTCATAAAGTTGCTCCATCTTCAGTTGAAATCAGCAAAGCAGATCCTCCAGGAGATGAAAGAAGTCAATGGGGATGAAAACCTATCCCATGAGATGGTATCCACGTGGCAAGTGGTAATTCCAATCTGGACAAATGACCACCGCGGACGCCTCTAGATCTGGAAGACCAGCTTTCACGGATGATGCCACCTTGACGAAGAAAGTCGAGAAGATCATAATGGAAGACAGCAGGATAACCATTGAAAGTGTTATGTGTGCAGTAAGTATGCGTTATCGGTCTGCCTGAAGTATCATTCACAACCAGCTGCATCTTCAGAAAGTGTCATTTAGTGGATCGCACGACTGCTCACACCTTTCCAGAAGAGAAATTGCGAGGACGCTGTAAGGGAAATGTTTTATCACTGTGAAATCGATGAAGGGCTCTTTTTCGGCAGACTAGTTACAATCGATGAAGGTCGGATTTATCTTTATGATCCAGAAACAAATGAAATGAGCAAACAGTGAAAACATCCTTGCTCTCCACCTCTAAAAGGGCACGAGGGCAGAAGTCTGCCGCCAAGGTGATGATTTCCATTTTCTAGGACTATGAGGAGGTCATCATGACAGATTACTTGCCATAGCTTCAAACTATTGCTAGTACCTCTTACTAACATCTCCTGACTCACACTTTTGACCAATTACCCACATGTCACATCTTCACATCCTCATCGAGAAGAACTAAAACAGAAACGTTGTGCATTGGTCACGAAGGGATGCTGCTCTTGGCAGGCACTGCACCAGTTCATTCCGACCACGCATCCATGATGAAGACGGTGGAATTAGGATGCCATTTATTGCTCCACCTCAATACTCACCAGATCTAGAACCAAATGACTTCTTTTCCTTCCCAGAAATAAACGTACACCCAGAGGGCGCCACTTTGACAGTAGAGATTACGTCATTTCTGAGGGTGAACTGTGATTTCCAAACCAAACTGAAGACTTTTACTAAACAGGCTTACGGAAATTGAAGAAACGCCTGGCAAAAATGTGTCGCTAGGCACGGTGACTACGTAGAGAAGAACTAATATCATCATTGTGTCAGTTCTCCAGAGTGGATTCTTTCTAGGTGAGTGCACGAACTTTTTGATACTCTCTCGTATTGAATTTTAATTCTAGTAGACATTCTAACTTATAAATATTATCGATATCCTCTCAATTAAAATACAGTACGAATATCTGTAGCTTACCTTATCAGTTCCTTTTCATGTTTACTTAACGTATTCTGCTTTTCAACTTCAGCAATGTGGCCTTTTATATTCAATGCTGTACTTGTGTACTTCCTATGTCTGTAAATTTGGATTCGGTATCATATGAAGAGCCGCAGTTGAACAAACAACAATTACCAGTACTCTGAAAATATAGCAACAAGTAACATAATATGAAAAGCATAATATCAACCATACAAACATATGTGAATGTATAAATATAATCAACTATTTACAGAAAAAGCGCTTGTGTCTAGCTCTTAATAAAGTTGTGTGCAGCTCTACATTCTTTTTTAGAAAAATACAATTCAGATATTATCTGAATCAATGTAATACGCTTTATTACGTGTTTTACTGTTTATCTACTACTGTTACTTTTTTGGGACTTTTTATTATCACGATTTATGGTAGTGGATATATGTATTATTGTTTTATTAGTAGCACTGGATATTGACGTATAGAAAAAGATTATTTAGCATTGTTGGTTGTCATTGTTTATGTGTAGAATCAAGTTATTGCCACATGTTTCCTTTACTTGTTGATGTTATCATTTGAAGTAAAGAATTTGAACTTACAACTGCATTTTATTAGTTCTATGTCAGTATACGCTTTCAGGGACAGAGTTTAGAGGTAAATACAGAGAAAAACTTAATACATGGAAGTTCGTCGGAATCATAATACTGCAAATTATGGATGCGCTAAAAACATCAAATAATACTTTACACAAAATGGATATTTCAAATATCTAGGATCAATATTAACAGACCAAAATAATATCCACGAAGAAACTATATGTCGAATAAAAGCAAAGAATTCGTGTTATTATTCAGTTCAAAATCTTTTGTCGTCGCTAATTCTGTCGAGAAATATGAAGCTTAAAATATATAAAACGACAACCATGCCTGTTGTAATATATAGTTGCGTGGACGAAGAAAGCAGATGAAAGTATTTGAGAACAAAATTATGAGACGAATATTCGGACCCAAGAGGAATAGGAATGGGGAATGGCGGAAACTTCATAACGAGGAACTGCATAATTTATACAGATTACCAAACATTGTTAGGGTGATCAAGTTTAGGAAGCTCAGGTGGGCAGATGATGTAGCCAAAATGGAAGAAAGTAGAAACGCTTTCAAAGTGTTGACTGGAAATCCAATCGGAAAACAACCATTAGGAAGACCTAGGAGCAGATGGGAGGACAATATTAAGGTGGATCTCGCAGAAATAGGAGTACAAAGTAGAAACTGGATTTAGTTGGCTAAGGACGAAGTTTATGGAGAGCTCTTGTCAACGCGTCATTGATCGTGTTGGTTCCATGGACCATGCGGTTAGTTATGTCAGTACCGCCTAATGGACAAAAAGGCTGATATTTTGTACTGTGTAAATATTGGCAGAGTGACATACTCTATGACACCACAAGGTTAACAGTGATCCCAATTGTATAATGCAGTCACTATGGTTTATATTAACCAGAATATATTATAGTTATATTCTGAGGTTGAGTAAGTAATTGCAGAATACAGGACAACAGCTACATAGAGAGAACACCGTATAACAATTAAAGGGGACAGTAAGCCAGGTTACTGAAAATTTAGAACAAACAACTAGAAATTTAGAAGAAATTAGAAATGATCTAGGAAATAAAATAGGATCTTTTGACAAACAAAGTTATAATAGTGTATTACTGGCCATGTAGAAAGAAATAGGTCAGAAGTAGAGAAATAATTAAGTGACATAATTTCCGTACATCCAAATGCAACAGAAAAATTAAGAAACACTATCGAGAGTGTATATTTGAGAATAACCGTCAAAGTGGAAGCCATAGGAGAAATGGTTTCTTCCAGACTAAAAATTATTGAAGCAAATCACAGAGAAGTCTCTCTCCACATTAACATTTCACCAGAAGAGGCGATTACCTCCTGCTCACGTATTATTCACAATGACATGGTTCCACCGAGCATAGTATGAGCAGCAGAATCATTTTCTGCAATCGATAGTCAGACAGCACAGTTGGCAACCATCATGAATTCTTTCATTCATCGAGATCTGAGTTTATAAAATTACCAGGGCAGAGAGGAAGAAGCGCTAACGTACAAGTTTTCGATTGACCTACACAATTCTCACTTGCAGAAGTTCCCAATGATGCACATTTGTCATTCATTTCTAGAAGTTTGAAAGGACAAGCTATTCACTGGTTTTAAGTAATGCGTAATAAAATTGCTACGTATGAACAATTTGTGATAACATTTAGAGAAAAGTACTTAAGTGAGGAGCGGTTGGCTACACTGCGAGCTAATTTACTAAAAAATAATTTGTTGTGAAGTTGAATAAAACTCCTGCTGATTTCTTAACTGAATGTACTACATCAAAATTCAATACTCGATCCCACTGTTGATGAATTTTGCTTATTCAAACTTCTACCGAGAAAACTCCATTAATATATTTTTCGCGCCGTCATAGCCGCAAAGCCTAAATCAGTTACAGATCTACTTGCGATTATTAGTGAAGTACAAGCAATTCATTACGAACGCGATCGATTTCGCGCCTCGTATAAATATTAATATGTTGCAAGTGTCTTCTGAACGGTTCGACACATGTATTCGGGGACGAATAGAAGGAATGTTCCTTACAGTCGAGGACAACTAGAGATCCACAATAGAGTGAACAGCAACGATAACCCAAATTCAGATCATAACGGGAGAAGAGAAGGAGGTCAGTTACCCCATGCTGAAAGTTAGTCCTCCCATGAAAATAGACAAAATAACTAAAGGGGACAACGAGGCTCTAGAAGGGGAAATTTTACAAATAATAACAGGAATGTACACAGAAGCAGTAATGCATGTATACGGGAATATCATATATACACCGAGATCAATTGCTGAAGACAAACAGTACCAGTGAAGAGGGTTACCAACTAACCGAAATGTACCCAGTGATTCCGGTAGTGCTCAATGCAATAATTGACGCTTTCCAGTACATACAGCGGAACAGTGATGTAGTACTTGTGGATAAAACATCTAATATCCAAATAACGAATGAAACCTGTGTGTGCTCCCAAATAAGAATTTTCACTTGGCAGTAATGAAACCAATGTTAAAGGTATTGATAATAATGAAAATAAATGTGAAAATGCGAAGAGCTAAAAAGTGCTCAACATTTCGCAAGTAATACAAGAAAAGAAAGAGGCACTATTTCATTAGTATTAAGAAAACGATAGAAAGGTAGAACTAGAAATTTGCAATCATGCAAATTTGAGAATGTTTTAGACACCAAAGACGACCCAGCTGTAAGAAACAATGTGGTTGTATTACCCGAGATCAATGTAATTATTTATGCGCAATCTGTAAATGCACTCGTAATTCTGGTGCAAATGCCTCTGCTGTAACTACGGAGTTATGGAAAATGGTAATAGAGTGCCAACCACAACCATCACTCTTAAAGGCTAATAACATAAAAGTCATTTCACTCTTCGGTAGGAAGAGAGCCGTAATCAAAGGGCAAACATTCCTTCAAATCATTGTATCGTGGAGGAAAAAATTGCCTTATCAGTTAATGGCGACTGCTTTGAAACCAAATGAAGAGTATGAGAATTAAAAATGTCATATCAGTAGCTTGGTGTGGAGAAGAAAGAAAATTTTGAACCAATGGTTTAAGAACAACCCAAGTTATTAATATAAACTGTGCCAAAGATTATTGACCTTTATCATCATAAAAGAAATAAGAAAGAAGTTTTAAAACAAAGAAAAATAACGTAGAAATATGTACGTGGAGGCAAAGAAATCTAACTGAAACACACTAAAGAAGAATTGTTTAGGGCGTAATGATCGTGGTTCAGTGATCAAGGCGCTCGATGAGTAGTCTTTAGGTCCTCGGATCGGAACCACGTAGTAAATATTTGTCTTTTACCTTAGAACTTTTCGTAGAGATTGACCGGCGATAATACGCGTTTTATTATTTTCAGATATTTGAATATTTGGATGTTTTAAAATTTGATTTATCAAATCGTTAGGAATAATAATAATAATAATAATAATAATAATAATAATAATAATAATAATAATAATAATAATAATAATAATAATAATAATATGAAAATTTAGGAGCTCATCATCGCCCAAGCCATACCATTAGAAGCAGAAACGTGAAATTTGGCGAGAATATTACGGTTTTATTTAGTGTTGCCCACGAGAAGAGGAATATCGTTTCTCAAAACAAACAAAATCTAGACGAGAATTAACATTTTGCATTCGGGACGGGACAAGGCAAACTCAAATTATCGTCCTGCTTTGGAGATGAGAATCCAGACAAGACGAAAAGTATCGTAAAAATTGCTCGTCTTACCTCGATTCTCGAAATAATGTATATCAATTATTTAATTAACAATTGCTCTGTAGACATAGAGTAGAGGGGGGCAAGAGTACGTGGGGGGTAAGGATACGATTCCCTAAAATCAGGTGAATATATTCGCGTATGGCAATAATGCGTCACGTGGAGTTTGATGTTAATGGCGTCTAGAACCTAAACAAATTTGAGTGTGCTGCGGTAAACTACAAACTATCTACGTAATTATTTATGTTTTTCTAATAGTTCGATATAATATTGGAACATAAGTAGTTAATGAATAACTTACACAATTTTGTAACGATTTCAAAGTACTATAAAGCGTTAGTTTCTAACATATCCATTGTTTGACAGGATGAAGTAAATTGACTTTCTTCCAACAGTTGGCTGTACAACATCACGGGAAAGTCAATTGTGTAGTGAGGGGGCAAGGGTACGCAGATACCTACGGGGCAAGGGTACGCGTGCGTACTCTTGCCCCTTCTGTTCTATGACAAAGAATCCAATTTGATTTAAAACTAACAATCAAAAAAGAATGTAGATTCCGTTGTAATAGAGAGTGACGGCAAACTTTACGAATACTGGTTCCCATATGTAGCCTCTAACGTTGAGAATTCTGAAGAATCCTGATATTTTCTTATGTACGAGGGATAAATTTTTATTCTAAATTCCATTCCTTACATAACAGTATCTAAGGTGGTGTTTGAGTTTTCGAAACAGATAAACGTGCGAGATAGTGACATCTGCAGTTATTGAATAACGTTACGCTTGCTTATTTTATTCAGGTTTCAGAAATAGTACGCTTTGTCCTCTTTTATCTTAAATGTCAGTAGTCTTCAGTAATAAATTTCAATGGGCCTTATGCAGAGTCGTTCTTACGCGTGATTAGTGCCATACTAAAAAGTTCGACTACCGTATGTTTCCTGTAGTGGTCAGTCCTTTAGTAATCATACGTTAAAACGACTCTGCATAAGGCGGTATCAGCCCAATGATTGGTAAGGGATTCTATAAAGATGTATGAAGCTAACCTAACCTAACATTTGACAATATGTAGCTTCATCA
Source organism: Thermobia domestica (assembly GCF_964235325.1). NCBI lineage: Eukaryota > Metazoa > Arthropoda > Insecta > Zygentoma > Lepismatidae > Thermobia > Thermobia domestica. The sequence continues at coordinate 306,451,807 of NC_137459.1, forward strand.
AGGATAGGTCGGGAAGTTTTTAAGTTACCCTTGTAGGTGGCAAGCATTCTGTAACTGATGGAATAAGCTGGAAATATATTTTTATAAAAGGTCTAAATATTATCTGATTTTTTTTGTATCCTATGCATTCCTATTACTGATATAAGGAGAATTAAGGATTTTTCTTTTCTTTTTTTGAATGAGAATCTGCAACGTCTTTAGGTACAATAAAGCCAGTAGGCCTATTTACCGAAGAAATGGAGAACGAATTAGTGTAATATATCACATTGCTGGATCAATTCTTCTATGAATTAACTTTAAAAAATCTAAGAAGAATGGCATACAATTTTGCTGAACGTAACTAGGTGCCCCATATCCTTTAGTCGTGTGAACCGAATGGCAGAAAGAGATTGGACAGAGTCTTTCCGTCGTAGACATTTAACAATTGCTTTGCAACAGCCTTCAAAGACTGGTCTGGGGAGAGCTCGTGGTTTTAGCAAGCCACAAGTTGAATGTTTTTTTTTAATTGTCTAAAAGATCTTGTAAGACAAAACGTCTTTTCTCCACGGGATATCTACAACATGTACGAAACTGGAATAAACACGGTTCCTCATAAAGTGCCAAAAGGCGACTAAAAATCAGTTGTGAATAAAACTGTACCTAGTGATTTAGGAGTTAACATAACAGCTGTTTCATGGTGAGTGCATCTGGTTCCTTTATTCCCCAGATATTTCCCACAAAACAAATGAAACAAGAATTATTCGATGGTTCGCCGCCAGGTTCTGTGGGAATATCTAATTCTGGTTCATCAACTCACAACTTTTCGTAGAATGGTTATATTATTTACACCAACATGTGCGATCAAATTCGCTTACGAAAAAGGTATTTTTACTTGTTAACAATCAGACCTCTCACATTTCAATCGAAGCGATTGATTTCTGCAGGCAAAATAGGATAGTGATGTTGAATTTACCACCAAATCCCAGTCATAATTTGAAACTATTAAATCGCTCCTTTTTTGACCCGATGAAATCCTGATATTCAACTGTGTGTGATAAATGGATGAGGAACCATCCATCCCAATATCCCACGAGTTTGTTTACTGAGGCTTACTACAAAAAAGACTCATAAAATACTTCGTGTGGAGTGTTGTACTGTATGGGGCGGAAACGTGGACATTACGTAAAGGTGATGAAAATCGACTGGAAGCCTTCGAAATGCGGGTGTGGAGAAGAATGGAAAGAATTAGTTGGGTCGAGCGTAAAACGAATGAGAGAGTGTTAGAAATGGTGGGTGAGAAAAGAACACTTTTAGATATTATTAAGAAGAGGAAGAGAAACTGGTTGGGACATTGCCTAAGAAGATATTGTATCATGAGGGACGTCCTAGAGGGTATGGTGGCGGGAAAGAGAGGGAGGGGGCGAAGGAGACTACAATTAATGGATGATATAAAAACAGAAAGATCATACGCGAAGACGAAGAAGTTAGCGGAGAAGCGTGGAGCATGGAAGCTTCTCAGCTGCGGTAAGTGACCTGCCAATAAAGGCAGAATACCTATGATGATGATGACTACAAAGCTGCAACCATTGGTATCCAGCCTTCAAGAATCTGGAGTTGTCCTACTGAATCCAGATGTGTTCACTGAAGAAGATTTTCTTCCTTCTATTGTGGATGTGATAGACTTAAATGTAGATGCCAGGTCTGAAGACGAAAGCATTCCTGAAGCAAAAAATCAAGCATCAGACCTGAATAGAGCCCAAAATCGTTCATCGGATGATTCACTGGAAGTAAAAAAGGGGCCCATGCGGTACATCCAGATCAAACACTCCTTTGCGAGTTGCTCGTTCTCCTCCATCTGTTACCAAACCTTTAAACAGTAACGCTAGATCCTCACTAGAAGCAAGCAAGAGCTCATGCTGACTGTCCACTTCAAACACTCTTCTGCCGGTTGCTCGTTGTCATTCATTTGTTAACAAACCTTCAACCAGTAACGTTAGATCCTCACTAGAAACAAGCAAGAGCTCATGCGGACTGTCCACTTCAAATACTCTTCTGCCGGTTGTTCGTTCTCATTCATCTGTTACCTAACCTTCAACCAGTAACACTGGATTCTCACTACAAGCAAGCAGGAGCTCATGCGGATTATCCACATCAAACACTTCTCTGCTGGCTGCTCGTTCATCGGTTACCAAACTTTCAACCAGTAAACTAGATCTTAGGAGTAAGGGAGGTAAGTAGGGGGCCCATGTGGACCATTTACACCATGCATTCCTTTGGTGGTTGTCAGTCCTCCTCCAACTGCTACCAAGCACTCAACCAGTAGATCTTGATCTTCTCGAAGTCAATCAGAGATTCTGACATCCTCTCCTTTCAAGCAGAACTTACTTTCGAAACGGCGCCCTCCAAAGAGCAATGGCAAACATCATTTTGCACCAGGAAAGCTACAACCGAAATTGTAGCTACAACTCCTCAGGTCAGTGAGGAAGTAGTGTACGAGTGTCAATTATGCAATATCATTTACAGTGATCCACCAATAGAAGACTGGATCAAGTGCGCAAGATACCATGAATGGTGGCATGAACAATGCACATCATATAAAGGAGTAGCATCTTCATCTGTGATAATTGTTAATGCTCTTTTGGGTGCGTATTCTTGCCCCTTTGATTTCGTACTCTTGCCCCACATATAGGGGCAAGAGAACGAATTTGAATGTTTTCATTTTATGAGTTCTACTTCCTCTAAGAATAGAGGTATATAAAAATTGAGTTCACATTTCGTAAAGGAGAGTTCAAGTTTTGTGTTCCATGTAAAAGTTTTCCGTTGTAACTATTTTTTACCAAAATATATAAGTTTAATTAAAATTTGCGTACTCTTGCCCCCCTTTCCTATAATCGTGTATGCTTTTTTTCTTTTTTTTTGTATTACGCAGCTCATCGAATTATCGTGTGTATACGTACTTTTGTACTAAAGCTTTTATAATTATTTCTGCATATCCGAAAATTAGTTCATTATATGCCTTACTTTTAAGTAACATTAAAGTATTTTACTATAGTTATAGTCGGGAGGCAGAACCTGGAAAAGTTTCCAAAATAAGAAGCTGGATCAACCAGAGAGAGTAAAAGAAACCGATGGTACTAAATCATCAAGTCCACTATTCTTAATATTTCTAGACCACCAGTCTCTTGATGCGAGCGGAAGGTCCCTCCGTACACCCCCTTCCCCCTATAATGAAACTAAAAAATGAGCGTTTCAAATAAAAGGCTGTATCTCCGAGATTAATCAAGATATTAACGAATTTATTTTTTTCCGGTTTTATCTCTAAGGTGTGCTTTACGATTGTCTATTCACGCTTTGGATAGACGCAAAGGTTTTCGGAAAACTTAACTTAAACATTAAAAACTTATATATTTTGTCCTTAATATTTTCTTTTTTGCTCTGTATCTCCCCAATGAGTTGAGATATGAAAAAAAAAAACATCCCTAGTTAAATTTGTAGATCATAAAATTATATATCCAACGAAACCAATATTGTTAGGTTTACTTCCAAAAATAGTCGTCCAGTGAGGTAAGTTTGAAGGAAAGTGCACTTTGATTTGAATGCTGATGCTCCGAAGGACACCACTGAATTTCAGCTCACGTCATTCAATAAAGGTTTTGTTTCCGACTTAAAAGCTGATTTTTTTCAATATTTGAACAGTTCTCACCCCTCTCTCTTAAGTTCTGCAGTCATGATTATCTGTAGATCTCCGGTCACTTGACACTACCATGTGTTAAGGATCACAAAATTTTGAGATAAGTAGAAATGTATTTTATAGTGTTAAAATCCATTTACAGTTGATATTGAGGTTGGTTCAGATTTTTCAACTCTGTGTGTAGTATTTCAACTGATCGTTGAAAATAATTCCTTGTTTCTTTAACAAAAACGTTTATCTTACCATAATGAAAAAGCAGAAAATATAAATAACGTAACAAATGTAAAGATGTCTTAAGTGATTTCAAACAGCATTTACAGGTGATATATAGGGTGATTGATAAAATAGTTGTACACCCAGCTACAAAAGTAATCCCCCCTCTAAGACTCTAATTCCATTACTTGGGGTCCAGATAATTTGCGGTTGTGAAAACGCCTAGGCAGATGCAACCCAATTTACACGTAAATTTTCTCGACACTGACAGGAGATGGTAGTACTGATCCAGGTGTTTATGCGGGTAAAATTGTAAAGTAGGTGACTAACGAAACAGTTCTCCATTCTGAGATCAATCTCTCTGGTTCAGAACGTGTTGTCCAATGAACATCATATGTTAATCTCAATATTGCTGTGTATGTAATGTATTTTTTCATTAATATACTGTATATTCAAAAAATAAATAAATAGAAACACTGATCACATATTAATCAGAAAATGCTTGAAAGTAGCTGGAAATATCAAATCTAGAACAACTGCTGGAAAGAAACTTTGTAAATGATTGCCTCCATTGAGAGACTTTCTCAAATTCTCTTCATTCCAACATCTTTTTCTTTCTAGGGAAGAGAAGATCTTATCACACTGAGTATGCATTGAAATTGAAATTGAAACAGGAACACATGAAAAAGTTTCAGCCTCGCCGGGATTCGAACCGGGTCTACGAACAGAAGTTCAATATGCTAACCACTCACCTACAGCGCCACTTAACGTTCCACTAAAACTAATAACTAGTTAAATCGTTTCATAGAAAAATATAAACAAGATACACAAATATAACAAAAACAAATATAAACAAAATATAAATGAAAATATAAATAAGAAAATATAAGCAACTTGTGTGAGTGTTTTAATGACTTACTCGAGATTTCCTTGTTTAACTCAGAAACAAGTTATATACACGTTGCTCAATGAAGAAAGTATCACGAAATGTTCTTTAAGTTGAGCCTGCGTCATCGGCAGAGCCGTAACTTGTCGGGGACGGAAACTGACCCCAGAGAAGCTCCCCGCCGTTCGAGGGGGCCCGTTTTCAGAAAAAAATTCTTACTCAATATACGATAGAAAAATGAAATCAGAAATGAAGCATAAAACAGGGTCGCTACATTACATAAACAAAACAGCACACAAAGGGTAAATAAAACAAAAATAAGTCGTGGACCCATTTGAGTAATATTTATTCGTATGACTTTGAGATTTATCAATATTATCCCCTTAATATTCTTGTCATGTATGGAATAGGCCCAGGGAGAACTAACGGATCCTCAGACCTTGCCGTGCGGGAGGGCCCACAGGCTCCGGCGGGCCCATAAAGATTAAGAGAAAGTTGGAGAGAGAGGGCCTAATAATAAGAAATCAACTTTTTCTAGGGGCCCAAATAAGCTTATTAATGCTTGCTCCCCACAAAAGAGTGAAGTTGATTTTGAGTTTAATGTCCCGTTCAGCAACGGGGCTATATGAGACTTGGACCTTCTGATTAACATGAGATCCGAACCACATGAGCTCCCGCCGGGAATTGAACCCGGGTCTGCTACCCCAAAGGCCCCCCAGAAAAGAATCCAAGTTACGGCGCTCGTTATCACCTGCAGGGATGGTCCTGATTTACATTGCATTTCGTCTTTACCATAACTTCTAATTTCCTAAGAAGAAAAGACGACAGAAATTATTTTCGCGTTCTTTAAATTATATCAACACGTGTAGAAATAGACAGCGCTATGTTTATGTTACATAACTACTAGTTTATCTTCTTATATTCATACGAGGAGTTTGTGGCAAATTGAACCCGTGGCACTAGCCGAGTGATTCCGTGCGTTCAGCTTCTAATAATGTGGCGCAATCCAGTAGAGGTTGAAATTTCCCTGAAGAGCAAGGTCAGAATTTTAATTGTCCTCAATATTTCTGTGTTCGTGTTCCTGTAGTGTTTGGAGTACGTCGAAAGCAGATGAGGTCCCAGTGGCGGACAATACTGCGGTTGGGGCGATTTCCTTAAAAAGAAATTATAAAAGCAGGAAACTCCCATTGCAGCTACTTGGGTTCAAATCTCGTCGTGGTAATTAGTAATTTTTCTGAATGGGAAGATGTTTATGTAATTGGTATTGCAATTATGTTATTACTTATTATTATTATTATTATTATTATTATTATTATTATTATTATTATTATTATTATTATTATTATTATTATTATTATTACCACAATGGAAAGAAAAAGTAACATAGTCGAAGGTATTCATAGGAACAGAAAAGATATAGAGTATATCAGATGTTTCTTAGGTTTACACATGAACGCAATAATATTATTACGTTTATGGATTTACAGATAGAATTATCATTTTATGACAAGAAATTGAATTTGTTAGCTGATAACAGTAATGCATTTTGTTTCGCCATTCTTCTAAGTAGCAAGGTAAAGTGACATCTTAAATAGGATCATTCTCGTGACTAGCGATCTCTATTGTAAGTTCGATCACTATTAGCAATTTGTGCACAGCTACAAACAATTTCTTGGAACTCATTTTTTGCCCATACTACAGCAGTAATGACGTGTTTAGCCCTTATGTGTTCATCAATTCTTGTCCAAACGCGTTACTTGCCAGAAGGTTAAGAAGGTTGATAAACATGACGTAATTTTGTTTTGTTGGCGTCTCACCTGTAAAGGAAGTTGTCTCAACACTTAGACGCAGAGACATTGAATATTTTTCATGTTAATATACATCAGAAGTATCAGTTTTGTAGATTGTAAAAATTTACTGAATAGCCACACCCGGAATTGAACTCGCGTCCCCAATATTACGAAACTAACGCTTAAGCCACTACTCTAAAAACATCACTGTTCTGGCAGAAGGAAAAATTGGAGCTCTACTGAATTCAGTAATTAGACACTTTTACGATTCCAGTGTAATAATGCTGAAACTTTCTGATTTCAGTCATGATAAAATAGTAAAGTATTATGCAGAAAGAATAATCCAGAGAAGTCAACTTTAAATTGACAACTAATATGTACGAAGGCGCTGCCATATGCTCTCGCCTCGGGCCCTGATTTTTCACGGCACGGCATTGAACATATACTTATATTAATTGGAATCTGGTGTTTCAGGGCACTGCATTATTTTTTTAAGTTAATTAACTTAACGAACCTTCCTCAGTACCTTGTTTCCTATTTTAGGCGTTTTACTCACTTTTAGTTTTTCCACTAACTCTTTAAGAAGAGGGACAAAAACACAGAAACATTGAGGACAGTAAAAATCAAAAATACTATTCGCGCGTTCTTCCCTTGCCTGAAGTAAAAAAAAATTCATCGGCAGTCGCTGGCGCTTCCTTCCCTACACATCAACAATTAACTTATCTGTTATATAATCCGTCACCTAATTCGAATCAATACCAACAACCTGCCCCAGTATTTCCTGTACCTTCAGCATCACAAAATCAATTACCTCCAAATCCTTCCTCCAAGTTGGTAATCAGAATCCCCCTCCCAAACCCCCCGCGACTAGCACTTCTGGTACTTCTAGCGCAAATAATTCATTGGGTTTTTAGTAAATTAGCAAATCAAATGACCGAACTCTCTCTTCTAGTAGTTCAAAATGCTATGAAGAATTCACAATTTAGACGGGGCGGCCTAACAAGCACTACAAAAATGGAAAGAAAAACAATTCTAAAAATAATAATAAAAATAATAGTAATCCTAAATCAGAAACAGTCAAAGTTTGCGGCACGTGCTATAAAAAGGGTCTTTATTCCAGCACATGTTACAGTGGTGCCCAAGCCCCCTCATGTAAATGACGCACCCCCTCAATTGTCTATCCGTAGGTGTTCTTCCATAAAAAAATCTTTTCGATTAATTTTTACACCCCCTCAAACATACTTATATAAATTTTTAGCCCCCATCAAATATTTCATTGATGCAGTTTGCGTCATAGCCCCCCTTTGCGGGCACCCCTGCATGTTATAAGAATAATAAGCAGGGAAACTGCTAGAGGGTCCCCAGGACAAATCCTCTCAGGAACATGTTCTGAGGGCCGAAAACCAGGAAGTAAAAGCGCTACAAAAAGTTGCAAGTATGAGCACTAATCAACAGTTAATGACATCGCTTTATACTGTGGCTCCAATATTAGATAGAAGAAAAAACATCAAGTTGTTAAATCAAGAACATAAATCGCTAATTAATGTAGCAATTAACAAAAAAATATCCCGTAATCAGCGACACAGGTAGCTCGACGACCCTATGGCCCAAAAATTGGCTTTCTCCAAACACAATATTGATTCATTTTAGTACCAATCTACGAGGAATTGAGAATTTCGTCGTAAGTTTGTTATATAGTTTTAATTAAATTCAGGGTTGGTTCAACTTTTTCCCACTATTTTCGAATTTTAGAGGACGATGACTTTTTGCCTTTATTTGGAGAAGACATTCAAAATCGTTTACAGGCCAAACTTGATCTGCAAAATAATACATTTTCAGTATACAAAAAATCACGGCCACCGCCGCGCCCATTTGAAGTTGACGCTTAAGAACAATTATCTGCAAATGCAATTAATACAATAAAACAGAATAAATCGGCTGATGTATTTACTACGCGAAAGGTGACTATACCGGCCAAGTCGCATTTCTTTTTGCCCATTAATGTCAAGAATCGGAAAATGGATACTGAGTATTTTATTATCTGTCCATTTGAGAATTTATTAGACAAGTACGGGTTACAGACTTTGCCTACTAAGTTACCTAAAAATAATTTCACACTATTAATATCAAATCCAACTAATAGGCCAGTAGCACTAGTAAAAAACATACCGATTGCATATGTTGAAGAGAACGTTCAGGAAGTAGATATACAGGGTGATTTCCAGACGAAAGAAAATGATGAAACATTGTAACGAGTCGCCCCTGGATCATTACCTACCGAGTCTCCCCTTAACCATTGCCGGTGGAGTCGCCCCTGGACCATTAGTAGTAAGGGGGTTACTTCAGGACACTTTTTGGCCCCTGGGTCCCTGGCCCGGGGTCAATGACCTAGGGGTACATAGGACCACCCCCTCTGAATTTTGGCAGGGGTACCTTGGCCCATCCCCAAAATTTTGGCAGGGGTACATAGGACCACCCCCCTTAAATTTTGGAAATTGACAAATCTAAAAATTTGGTATGGTAGCCTAGGACCACAGTATGTACCTCTATCAGTATTGGGTGTCTATGTCGTTCCCTTTCATGGGTAAAAAATTGCCAAAAATTGAAATTTCGGAGGTTTTTGACCTAATTTATCCCCTTTGATGAGGTGTTATTACCCTATATGGTTATATGGGCTTATACAGGGGTCCATTACCTTTCATAAGACATGGGTATATTAACGCACCCATTGAAAAATTTGGGAGGGGTACCTTGGCCCACCCCTTAAATTTTGGAAATTGCCCAATTTAAACATTTGGTATTATAGTATAGGACCCTAATATGTATTATGATAAATTTGGATGGTCCACCTCGTTCCCTTTTAGGGGTACCAAATTGCCAAAATATAAACGTAAGCAATACGTAGTACCACGTGTTTGGTTTTTGACCTAATTTATCCCCTTGGATGAGGTCCTATTACCTTATATGTTTATATGAGCGTATACAGGAGTCAATTCCTTTCATAAGACATGGGTATATTGGTGCACCCCGGGAGGGGTACCTTGGCCCACCCCTTCAATTTTAGAAATTGCCCAATTTAAACATTTGGTATAATAGTATAGAGCCCTAGTATGTATCACTATAAATTTGGGTGGGCCACCTCGTTCCCTTTCATGGGTACACAATTGCCAAATTTTAGTACAACCACGTGTTTGGTCTTTTGACCTAATTTATCACCTTTGATGAGGTATTATTATCCTATATCGTTATATGGGCGTATACAGGGGTTCATTACCTTTCATAAGACAAGGGTATATTAATGCACCCCTTGAAAAATTTGGGAGGGGTACCTTGGACCACCCTTTAATTTTGGAAATTGCCCAATTTAAACATTTGGTATAATAGTATAGGAACCTAATATATATTACTGTTACTTCGTTCTCTTTTAGGGGTACAAAATTGCCAAAATATAAACGTAAGCAATACGTTGTACCACGTGTTTCGTTTTTTACCTAATATATTCCATTGGATGAGGTCCTATTACCTTATACGTTATATGGTCACGTATGGGGATTCATTTCCTATCATAAGACATAGGTACATTTGTGCACCCAGGAGGGGTACTTTGACCCACCCCTTTAATTTTGGAAATTGTCCCTTTTATATGTTTGGTATTATAGTATAGGACCCTAATATAAATTACTATAAATTTTGGTGGTTCACCTCGTTTCCTTTCATGGGTACGAAATTGCCAAATTTTAGTACAACAACGTGTTTGGTTTTGGCTCAATTTATCCCCTTGGATGAGGTCCTATTACCATTTGGTCCATTTGGTATCATAGTACAGGACTTCAATATGTACCAATATAAATTTGGATGGTCCACATCGTTCCCTTTCATGGGTAAAGAACTACCAAAAAAATCAAATTTCGGAGGTTATTGACACCTATTTAGCACGTTATATGGGTATGTACAGAGGTTTATTACCTTTATATGTTTATGTTCCCTTTTAAATTTGGGAATTCTCAAATAATAAAATTCGGTAAACGTTTTCTAGGACCCATTGGTGTTCCTCTTATGACCAAATATTCAAAATTTAAAGGTTATTGACCGGCTTTATTATTGAATAAGTACAGGATTTATTACTTTTTCATAAGACACATGTGTATTTGTGTACCAATCTTAAATTTTGGGAGGGGTACATTTCTTATTGTCATATCAATAATTGGTAATTGGATAGTATCTCACTCATTGGGTAAATCATTGTCAAATATGAGTATGATCACGTGATCAGTTATTAACCTATGATGGGATTAGGAGTCCAGAACAATGGTACATTGAAACTTTGTAGGATAATTTGAGAATGCGTCATTGGTTTTGATTATTCCCGCCAAATATAAACGTAAGCAAGACGTTGTACCACGTGATTGTCCTTGATGAGGTAGTGTACAGTGATTCATTTCCTTTGTTGTGGTACTTCTTAAGTTTGAGTACACACACTTCTAGAAAACAGTTGGTTCTACTCAGGTAAACAATTGACGGACATTATTGACCTTATTGAACATATAATGATATGATTAACTCTAAGACTTAGGTATATCAAGAGAAGTATTCTTTAAATTTGGGAATGGTGATAAACAGAATTTTAACATAAGGTGCGAAATTTGAAACAATACATTGAACTTTAGTCACAGCTCATAGTCTAAGATCATTGGTGGTGATTGATTTGACCTTGAGCTTTAGAAATCTGATAGCTAACCTTATTGAATCTTATGACTCACAGACGAAAGGCAATACATGCTACAACAGTTTGAAATTTAATCATAAGGTGATGTAATCTGACACTAGCAAAGTTATTGTTAATGCAATTTGATTGGCTGATCACTATCTTTCGTACAATCTGATTGGCTGATCACTATCTTTCGTGCAATCTGATTGGTTGATGATTTTCAAATCTTTGCTGTATTCAGTTTTAAGTTTTGTTTAACATTTAAAAATCTTGGTTTCGTTCAACATTTTGCACTCACTGATAAATATGATCAAAACCGTTTATTTGTTAATCGAATAGTTAAAAACCGGATAAACTTTGACGGTTAACCGTGAAACGTAAAATTTTTAGTTTGAAATTTTTTTGTTTGAAACTTTTCGTTTCGAAATTTTGTTTGAATTTTTTTTGACAACTTTTGTTTCAATTTTTTTTGTTTAAAAATTTTTCGTTTGAAATTTTTTAAAATTTTTCGTTTCAAAATTTTGTTTAAAATTTTTGTTTGAAATTTTTCGTTTCCAAATATTTTGTTTGAAATTTTTTGTTTCAAAATTTTGTTTGAAAAATTTTTTCGTTTCAAAATTTTGTTTGATTTTTTTTTCGTTTGGAATTTTTTGTTTGAATTTTTTTCGTTTCAAAATTTTGTTTCAAAGATTTTTGTTTGAAATTTTTGTTTCAAAGTTTGGGTTGACATTTTTAAAAGTTTGTGCACTCATTAGTAAAGAACCGGAACTGTTTAGAACAAAAACCTCTGGCAACATTGTGGTGCAATAGTACACGTCAGAACATGGGGTTGTACTTGAAATGAAAAAAAAACACAATTCATTGAAATGGATCATTTTATTACACTCCACATACATCCATACCAGATAAATTATCTGGATATTGTCGATACAATGTATTTTGAACTTCTTGCACTAGTTTGTCTTTAGCATATAATTTTAATTCCAGTTGAAGTCTTTTAAGGTCTAATGCAATATCAATCGGTGGAAACTCAATGTCCATTTGATCACAAATAAACTGTTTATCAATACAGGTATGCACCCACGAACGATGTTGACAACCATCACAATATCTAGATACATGTTGTACAATATGCATAACACATTTTTCAAAATAGTACTTTTTCAGGAATATACTTGTTTTGTTGCACACTTCCACTGTATGTTTCACACACTGAAATACGCTGATGAATTTGTTCCATTCTGTTTCCGTTAGATACACCATATTGCGAGGGACATGAAATGTACTCTTTTTACGTAACAGCACCATCTTCTCTTCGAGGACTGTACGCAGCACCACTTCATGATTTGAGCTTAATGATTTGACTATGGTCACATTTAGCTCATCATGAAAATAATCGTTCATTTGGTCGATTCGTGAACATAATATTTGCCATTCTTCACAGGTCAGTTGTACACCAAATTGTTCTGCTTTGCCCAATCGAATCACTGGTTCAAATGTTCTAGCACTGATACCAATCATCACATGTTTTGTTTGAAATATATTTATTGGATAATAGCTTGCGAAGATGAATTCTTTATCGTTAGAAGTACACATCTTTCCTCCTGAAAAGCACTTGCTCAAATGATTTCATGGGATGACACTGTATTGGTTGATTTATAGTTATTGCTGACGTCATTGGAAAGGAATGTGCTGACGTTTGAATTCATGATTTCATCACATTTGCTGACGTCATTCCGACCAACCACATTCATACAACTATGTCTGACGTCAAAGGAATGTGCTGATGTTTGAATTCATGATTTCATCACAATTGCTGACGAATCTGGCTGTGTACTAAATTCAAATTGATGACTTCGACCCAAGAATCCTTTATAACATAAAGATACAGATCCAGTATTTAAGAAACGCAGCAGTTCTTCTTGTTTTGATGCTTCCATGGGAACATATCTTGCTGGTAAATTTATATTCTTATCATTTTCAAGCTTCACTACGATTCTTAATCCAAACTTTGTAAGGATCGTTTGGCTAGCTAAGATTCTATAAGGTACATTCTGTTGTAAATCAGTAATCTTGGTAAATGATTTCATCACATCACGTGTGTTTAGAAACTGCAGACAAGTAGCCATGATGATGTTATCATGAATACTAACTCGAACGATACTTATATATGATTCAAAACTGATGACGTTGCATCATCATGTTCTGACGTGTACTATTGCACAATGATAAACAATGTTGCCAGAGGTTTTTGTTCTAAACAGTTCCGGTTCTTTACTAATGAGTGCACAAACTTTTAAAAATGTCAAACCAAACTTTGAAAAAAAATTTTAAACAAAAATTTTAAACAAAAATTTCGAACAAAAAACTTTGAAACAAAATTTTGAAACGAAAAATTTTTTCAAACAAAAATCTTGAAACAAAAAAAATTCAAAAAAATTTTAAACAAAAAGTTTGGAAACGAAAAAATTTCAAAAAGAATTTTTCAAACAAAAAGTTTCAAACAAAAAATTTTTCAAACAAAAATTTCGAAACAAAAAATTTTTAAACTAAAAAAATTCAAACCAAAGTTTCAACCAAAAATTTTCAAACGAAAAATTTTAAAGCTTCTTAAATGTTAAACAAAACTTAAAACTGAATACAGCAAAGATTTGAAAATCATCAACCAATCAGATTGCACGAAAGATAGTGATCAGCCAATCAGATTGTACGAAAGATAGTGATCAGCCAATCAAATTGCATTAACAATAACTTTGCTAGTGTCAGATTACATCACCTTATGATTAAATTTCAAACTGTTGTAGCATGTATTGCCTTTCGTCTGTGAGTCATAAGATTCAATAAGGTTAGCTATCAGATTTCTAAAGCTCAAGGTCAAATCAATCACCACCAATGATCTTAGACTATGAGCTGTGACTAAAGTTCAATGTATTGTTTCAAATTTCGCACCTTATGTTAAAATTCTGTTTATCACCATTCCCAAATTTAAAGAATACTTCTCTTGATATACCTAAGTCTTAGAGTTAATCATATCATTATATGTTCAATAAGGTCAATAATGTCCGTCAATTGTTTACCTGAGTAGAACCAACTGTTTTCTAGAAGTGTGTGTACTCAAACTTAAGAAGTACCACAACAAAGGAAATGAATCACTGTACACTACCTCATCAAGGACAATCACGTGGTACAACGTCTTGCTTACGTTTATATTTGGCGGGAATAATCAAAACCAATGACGCATTCTCAAATTATCCTACAAAGTTTCAATGTACCATTGTTCTGGACTCCTAATCCCATCATAGGTTAATAACTGATCACGTGATCATACTCATATTTGACAATGATTTACCCAATGAGTGAGATACTATCCAATTACCAATTATTGATATGGCAATAAGAAATGTACCCCTCCCAAAATTTAAGATTGGTACACAAATACACATGTGTCTTATGAAAAAGTAATAAATCCTGTACTTATTCAATAATAAAGCCGGTCAATAACCTTTAAATTTTGAATATTTGGTCATAAGAGGAACACCAATGGGTCCTAGAAAACGTTTACCGAATTTTATTATTTGAGAATTCCCAAATTTAAAAGGGAACATAAACATATAAAGGTAATAAACCTCTGTACATACCCATATAACGTGCTAAATAGGTGTCAATAACCTCCGAAATTTGATTTTTTGGTAGTTCTTTACCCATGAAAGGGAACGATGTGGACCATCCAAATTTATATTGGTACATATTGAAGTCCTGTACTATGATACCAAATGCTTATATTAACCCTTTGGGGATCCTGGCTTTTTGGGCTATTTTTTAGACTTTCAGTCAAGCAGCTACTGTATCGTCACTATTTATCCTAGGATCATGGTCCATACCTCATTCTCTTCAGAATAGAGCTGGCTTTCAAATGATACCACTTGCGTACTCATACAATATACCAGAAGCGTGAAAAAAAATGTCAAAGTGAAAATTTCGGAGGGAAATTTTTTTTTCTCGAACTTTGGCCCCCCCTGGACCCCCCCCTGTGTGATCGTAGCCATCTAAAAAAAATCTGAGAAATAGTACTTGGTATACTGAATGTGTGGGCCAAATTTCAAGTTTCTATCTTGAATAGTAAGGGCGGAAGAATTTTTATCAAAAATTCCCACAGTGCCCCAAAGTACCATAAAACACTATGATCTCAGGGGAAAAAAATCCTGAGACATCCCTAATTACCCTAGAACTATAATCCGCCAATCATTCTCTTCAGAATAGAACTGTCTTTCAGGCGGTACCATTCACATGTCTCCATCATGTATCTAAGGCTGGAAATTCCTGAAAAAAAGGGATTTTTGGGGGCAAAATTTCCCTTTTTTCAACTTTTGTTCCTCTGGACCCCCCTGTTTTTACGCAGAAATCGGAAAAAAACTTCTGGTAAATAATACTCGGTGGACTGAATGTTTGTGCAAAATTTCAATCTTCTACGTGAAAAAATAGGCCTGCCAGAGAAAATTTCCCTACTTTGCCCCACTTTTACCCTATACAGAAGTATATTTGGATAAAAATTCACTGAGACGGCCCTAATTAACCTAGAATAATAATTCGACCGTCGTTCTCTTCAGAATGGAACGGTCTTTCAGACGGTATGACTCACGTGGTCCTATCATGTTTTTTTGGCGGGAAAATGACGAAAAACGGGATTTTTGGGGTAAAAAATCCCTATTTTTTACCCCTTTGCCCCTCTGGTTCCCCCTCTGTTTTAGCACTAACATCGGAACAAAAAATCTGGTAAATAGTACTCGGTAGACTGAATGTTTGTACAAAATTTCAATCTTCTACGTTCAAAAATAAGCCCGCCAAAAAATATATATACCGACAATGCCCCATATTTCCCTGTATAGAAGTAAATTTTTCAAAAAATCTCTGAGACGTCCCTAATTACCCTAGAATAATAATTCGACCGCCATTCTCTTCAGAATAGAACGGCCTTTCAGACGGTATGACTCACGTGGTCCTATCGTGTATGTGAGGCGGGAAAATGACGAGAAACGGGATTTTGGGGGTAAAAAAATCCCTATTTTTACCCCTTTTCCCCTCTGGTTCCCCCCCTGTTTTGGCACTGACATCGGAACAAAACATTTGGTAAATACTACTCGGTGGACTGAATGTTTGTGCAAAATTTCAATCTTCTACGTAGAAAAATAAGCCCGCCAAAAAATATTGAACATAGGCTTAGAAAATGAGAAAATAAATTCTTGACTTATGACGTCATCGCCTCCTATGTCTGGACGCAGGACGGTCTGAAGCCATACGTAATGTCTTCTACAAGGACTCTGGACTTGGGAAACAAAAAAAAACCGGACGAAAAAGCTCAAATAGAAGAGAAATAACGCAATGTACCATGAAAAGTGCATATGGTACAAATTGTACCATAGGATCCCCAAAGGGTTAAACAATTTCTAAAACCGAGTGGATGAGCCAAGATACCCCTCCCAAATTTTTAAAGGGTGCGTCAATGTACCCATGTCTTATGATAGGAAATGAACCCATATACATGACCATATAACCATATAAGGTAATAGAACCTCATCAAAGGGGAGAAATTGGGCCAAAAACCAAACACATGGTACAACATATTGCTTATGTTTATATTTTAGCAATTTTTACCCATGAAAGGGAACAAGATGGACCACCCAAATTTATCATGATACATGTTGAGGCATGTACTATGATACCGAATGCTCAAATTGGAAAATTTCCAAAATTTAAGGGGGTTGGCCATGGTACCCCTTCCAAAAATTTAAAGGGTGCATCAATGTACCCGTGTCTTATAATAGGAAATGGACCAATATATACATGACCATATAACCATATAAGGTAATAGGACCTGATCCAAGGGGATAAATTGAGCCAAAACCAAACACGTTGTTGTACTAAAATTTGGCAATTTCGTACCCATGAAAGGAAACGAGGTGAACCACCAAAATTTATAGTAATTTATATTAGGGTCCTATACTATAATACCAAACATATAAAAGGGACAATTTCCAAAATTAAAGGGGTGGGTCAAAGTACCCCTCCTGGGTGCACAAATGTACCTATGTCTTATGATAGGAAATGAATCCCCATACGTGACCATATAACGTATAAGGTAATAGGACCTCATCCAATGGAATAGATTAGGTAAAAAACGAAACACGTGGTACAACGTATTGCTTACGTTAAAGGGAACGAAGTAACAGTAATATATATTAGGGTCCTATACTATTATACCAAATGTTTAAATTGGGCAATTTCCAAAATTAAAGGGTGGTCCAAGGTACCCCTCCCAAATTTTTCAAGGGGTGCATTAATATACCCTTGTCTTATGAAAGGTAATGAACCCCTGTATACGCCCATATAACGATATAGGATAATAATACCTCATCAAAGGTGATAAATTAGGTCAAAAGACCAAACACGTGGTTGTACTAAAATTTGGCAATTGTGTACCCATGAAAGGGAACGAGGTGGCCCACCCAAATTTATAGTGATACATACTAGGGCTCTATACTATTATACCAAATGTTTAAATTGGGCAATTTCTAAAATTGAAGGGGTGGGCCAAGGTACCCCTCCCGGGGTGCACCAATATACCCATGTCTTATGAAAGGCAATAGACTCCTGTATACGCTCATATAAACATATAAGGTAATAGGACCTCATCCAAGGGGATAAATTAGGTCAAAAACCAAACACGTGGTACTACGTATTGCTTACGTTTATATTTTGGCAATTTGGTACCCCTAAAAGGGAACGAGGTGGACCATCCAAATTTATCATAATACATATTAGGGTCCTATACTATAATACCAAATGTTTAAATTGGGCAATTTCCAAAATTTAAGGGGTGGGCCAAGGTACCCCTTCCAAATTTTTCAATGGGTGCGTTAATATACCCATGTCTTATGAAAGGTAATGGACTCCTGTATACGCTCATATAAACATATAAGGTAATAGGACCTCATCCAAGGGGATAAATTAGGTCAAAAACCAAACACGTGGTACTACGTATTGCTTACGTTTATATTTTGGCAATTTGGTACCCCTAAAAGGGAACGAGGTGGACCATCCAAATTTACCATAATACATATTAGGGTCCTATACTATAATACCAAATGTTTAAATTGGGCAATTTCCAAAATTTAAGGGGTGGGCCAAGGTACCCCTCCCAAATTTTTCAATGGGTGCGTTAATATACCCATGTCTTATGAAAGGTAATGGACCCCTGTATAAGCCCATATAACCATATAGGGTAATAACACCTCATCAAAGGGGATAAATTAGGTCAAAAACCTCCGAAATTTCAATTTTTGGCAATTTTTTACCCATGAAAGGGAACGACATAGACACCCAATACTGATAGAGGTACATACTGTGGTCCTAGGCTACCATACCAAATTTTTAGATTTGTCAATTTCCAAAATTTAAGGGGGGTGGTCCTATGTACCCCTGCCAAAATTTTGGGGGTGGGCCAAGGTACCCCTGCCAAAATTTAGAGGGGGTGGTCCTATGTACCCCTAGGTCATTGACCCCGGGCCACGGACCATGGGTCCTGAGGCAGGGACCCAGGGGCCAAAAAGTGTCCTGAAGTAACCCCCTTACTACTCCATTGCTTTACCCTGTAGATCAATGGACTCGTTCCAAGATGTCTTTTTGGATAAAAAAAATAACAGTTTATGATTCGAATTTGCATAAGGGAACAGATATGTATATTCTTTTTCTCTTGTTTAACGCAACTGTCTATTTTGAAAAGGGAAATTATAATCTAATATAAAAATGTTTGACTAGATTTGTTCTATTAAAAAAGAGAAAAAGAAGTATTGCGCCTTTACAAGAGAGAGTACGGAAATTATTCAAATTAAAGATGGGCGTGGCTTTAGCTCGAGGCTTCGAGTCAGCGAGACCTTGTCCTGGTCGCTGACTCTTCTCTAGATTGTTACGAGGATCGGTCCTCATGCTTGGCTGGTGTGTCTTCTATGCTTTGGTTGCGCTGTTGCCTTGCTTGTTTGTTAAAGAGGCCAGTAACGAACAAATTGGAAGTGTGTCCCAAGAAGAAAAAGTAACTTCTATCATTTTTTGTGTTCGGATAAATATATTAGCTTCGATATTATATTTGGTGAATTTAATTCATTTTTCAGTGCTTTCTTAAAGTTGTGGAAAAGAGCCGGAACCGGAGCCAAGGGGTCCAAAGTGGGACTTATATTATGCCCGCTTATATTGGAGTTTTTTAATTTCCTACGTATTCATTTAGTGAATACTGTCTTTTCCTTGGTGTTCTGATTATTTTTGAAGTTACTGGCTCAGTGGTTAGAATTTCTGAAATAGTGAGATTTGAAAATTTATTCGAAGCGAACAGAACCATGGGGTTTGTTAACCTGGTTCCAAGTAAATATTTTGGCAGAAGGCCATTTAGTGCTGATCAGCTTAAACGTGCCTTTATTTGCAAAAGCCTATTCCTTTTCTTTAGAAAGATCTGTTCCTTATACAGAAAAATAAGGCTTGGAACCGGAATTGTGTTACTAACGAATTGGAACATATTTAACCAGTATGTTCGATTGCTCAGTACGTCATTGAAGATGGTCAGAAAAATGTGACGAGGACAACATTGCGATGGCTAGATTGAAGGTAATAAGGAAATAAAAAGGAATAAAATAGGTGAGTGAATTTTTCAACTAAGCAGTTGTCTCGTTCCATGTTTCACTGTTGTGGGGTCGTCTCTTGCAATTCAGCTTCGATTGGTTTAATTTGTCGGTCATTCATTCTTGACAGGGATCTGTTTCCAAGCAGTAGAATTGCCCTCCCCTATATTTTACATTAGCGGTGAAATGATAATGTTGGAGATTTTTTAATTTTTGTTGATAGACGAAACCCTAAGTTATCCAATATTCCATGCAACTATGTTATAGTACTATTAATTGGTTTGATTATACGCAGATTTAATGTTTTTCTTTGTTTCGAATGATTTCCTGAAGTCACTCTCGTAAAGAATCATAAAAAAATCAATTTTGTACAAGAAAAGAAAGTCTTTATGGTTATAAATAGTCTTAAATTGACTATAAAAATTTGTTGCCAATAATTTTTAAGATTTTCGTGAAATTTTGAGGAAAATATACTGATTGTTCAGAAAGTAATTTGACCGAAAAAATTTAATTACGTCTTAGGAATAAGAATGGTTGAAAATGAATATTTGATTTTAGATTGGATTGTATTAAATGATTATAGACGATTTTGATGAGATTAAGCTTTATTCAAAAGATAATTAAATTTTGCTTTCGCGAATTACTTGATTGAAGTTGAATGCTCTTTACGGCCGAAATTTATCTCTTAGCATTTTGTGGTAACGTATTCGAAATTTGAATTGAATACCGATATTGTGTTTTGTTAGTCTGAATTGAATAATTCTTTTATTTACTAATAACTGATCAATCGAATTTTGACCAGGAAGGATATCAGAAAACTATTTAAGTTTTTTTTATCTTTAACACATATATATTAACCGAACGTATTGGTATATGTACACTACCACTTGACTGTTGTAAAAAAAAATATCTGAAATTTGAAATTTGGTATTATATATTAATTGTTTACCCTTTGTTTAAATTGATAAAAAGCAAGGAGTATTGGATCATATCACCGGTCTGACACAGATTTAAGTGAGAATGTCCGTCCTTCAAGTTCCTTCTGTCGGACTGAGCTAGTCGAGTTTAAATCGATTGTTATTATTATTATTTAATTAGGCACTCGATTTGAATTCGATTGGTGGGTTATGCGGAAAGGGACGTTACAGTAGTTGAGAGAAGAGTCCTAGTCCTTTCCAGTACAACCTTTCCAAACAGTCCAAACATTCCAAATAGTCCATATGTGAACTTTATCTTAGTTTCCGTGAGAGTATTGAATATGAATATAGAGGAAGGAGACTTAGTAAAAACCTTATTGTGTGGAATGAACCCCAGTGTAAGGTTTAAAATGTTAAACAATTATATACCATCGAATAGTTTGGAATTGTTAGATATTACTGAGAAATTTGTTCTAAGATCTAGAGAACAGCTTGGATATAATCGGTATTTTGGAAATAGCAAAGGTAAGCAAAATATGTATTTCTGGTGACATCTGTGAGTCCTATCTTGTTGGTAAAAATGCACATGATCTTTGGATCGATGCTTTAGCTAATATGTAGAAAAGCTGGTATAAAAGAAAGCAGCTCACGTTGCAGCGAAGGAGGGAAGTTACTTTTAGTGTTGGTGAAAAGGTTTTACGCTGTAATCATACAAAATCTGCTTTAAGTAACCGTATTGCTAAACTCTCGGCGATAAATGGCATAGGACGTATATAGTGAGGAAGTTCCTTACGCCAAATACTGTCCTAGTCTGAGTTTAGAAATGTAACATACGGTATTACGTACGCCCCATAAGATTTTTTTCTCAGTGTGCATTATAGTATTAAATGCACTCCAGGAATAGTTTGGAGATCCATTATTACAGCTGTTGCTAGTCTCCGACAAATGGTATAATACGTTACGGGGAATTGTAGAGGGGGCATTATTTGCGCCCAGACGATAGACTCGAATATACAGAGGTTCCAAGTGCTTTTCTTCATTCTAGTCCTCCCTTTATTTGATAAAACGTGACCTGAACTGGTCGGACTGAACCTTGATAACGCGTGTACCTCACGTTTCCATTAATTTCACCTAGAAACTCTCACATCTGAATTCCCAGCATGCTTGGATTTTGTACGTTTCGACCAACCGACCACACCCGTACGTACAATGAGGCTCCTTTTAAATGCATCAAATGTTGGTATTGTTGTTACGCTTGAACCCACGGCATTCTCCATGGCCTTTGAGAATCTCAATAACCGTCCGACACTGAGTGTGCCACTTATGTACTGTCCAAGCTTGATAACACGACCTCGTGGTGAGGAGACTAATGTAGTTTGGTGGCCATTCCATTCATCATAGATCACTGTAACTCTTTAATCATTTGGATGCGCCAATGGTATTACGTGCCAGCTTGGTTTTGACAGTCAGTGTATTTTACAGTATTATTATTATTATTATTATTAACGAAGAATTTATAATTCAATGCTGTATCTGCGATTGTGAAAGGGATCAGACAGAACACGTATGACCAATGAGCTCATAGGACGGAGGAGACGTGAAGTAGGCAGCGTTTACGAAGGGGGCGCAAGGTAAACAGTTTGGAAATACTGGTTTAAATTCATTGACCAAATTATGTTTCTCGAATACTTCGCGGGGGGCACGGTGGTTCACTGGTAGAGCACTTACCTATTGTACACGCGGTCCATGGTTCGATCCCCGGCCAAATAGGTAGCGGCAATATCGAGTCCGTTAGTTTTCTCGTGGAACTCTCGTTTCCTCCATTTCATTCCACCAATTTTTCCATCATCACTCTCTTGCCTTAATCATCGTCTCCCCCTGCCTAACCGGTATAATCGTGGGAAGTTTAAATTACAGATTTCATTTTCGAATTCTTGTGTCCGTGTTTTGCTTTGGAGCGAAAAGGACAAAAACTAAAATGGAATTAAAGTAATATTCTATGCTTATATGCGCGGAATCAAAATCACAAAGAGCACCAAAATATAGTGCAAGAGGAATTCCATATAAAGTCATTGTTTGTGGTGCTAGGTATAATTTACTTTAGGTGCATCTACCCTAGAATGGTTTGATTTGATATTAGCGTCCTTTGACTATGGAGCAATATGAGAAATGGCTCCATAGCTTAAAATGGGATCCGAACCACATAAAATTCCATCGGGAATCCAACCCGTTTCTCCCGTGCTAATGTACGTACGTTAATAATATAGCCACGAGAAAGCTCAAAACGTATCCAAGAGTATATTTTCATAATTATAAAATACCTACCTGCCTAGCGTTGGGACCAAACACCAATTTAAAAGCAAATTCCTTCGGTGGCTCCTCCTCCTGTGAGTTCTCAGCAGATATCATTCCTTTTATTTTGTCTACTTCCACAATGTTTATGTAACCTTCGGATATTTCTTTCTTGTTCAAAGGATGAACTCGAACAATTACAAGCACATTTTCCACTTGTCCTTTCTGCTCCTATTGAATGAAAAGGAAGAAAAAAGGTTAAAAAGCAAATAGAAGGATTAAGAAAATACAATGTTTTGTTCTTCGGAAATGTCTTACTGCAAGCCACCAGCACTTTTAATGTCTCGTGTATTCTCACATACAAGGTAATCCAACTCCTGACAGAAGTCATCTATTTAATTATCTAAATAAACGGCATTATTAAAAATTAGTATATACTCTATATTTAAAGAAATACAGTATACTATAAATAAAATAATGTTTTAGACATGGGTGGCGATTAGGGGGGCAAGAGGGGGCAGTTGCCCCCCACTTTTTGAAGTGACGCCTTAATTTATCTACTTTCATTTGGAAATGTAAAGAGGGCGTCCACAGAACTTGGAGAAAAATCCCTGACTTTTCATGGCGAAAGCTCCAGATTTCCCCGACCAGTAAATAATTTAAAATTATAGAAAAAAGAAAGAAACCCCAGCCTCCACACTCCCCATAGTTGGTCTTGTTCTCTCTCCGCTTCTGTTTCTTTCTTTCTTCAATTTTCTTTAATCAAAAAGAATGAAGATTTACACATATATGCATTAGGCCAATATAGATTACATACTACACAAAATGTAAAGTTACAAACGAAAGTGTAGAATGTGCAGAGTACTTAAGGTATGAAAAAAATTACACATTATAGTTTACACCTTATTATACCAATTACACAGCACTATAATATTGCTTATAGTAATAAACAGTTCATACATGATTTTACTGATCATAAAAGAAAAACACACACAGATTATATAACACATACCTTTGCTGGTATAATTGTTAAACGCAACCCATTTAGTAATTTCTTTTCAGCCCTTCACGCATAGTTTTCTTCTTATTGATCTGAATATCCTTCTTGTTGTCTCCGCAGTTTAATTTTCTTCTCTTCTTCCTCCAGCTCTTTTAGTTGTTGCTGAATCTTCCGTTTCTCTGTCCTATTCTCTCCAGCATTCATTTCTCTTTTCTTTTTCAAATGCATCTGGTATTATCTCATTGAACTTCTCACAGAATTTATCATACCTCTTGTAATTGTTAATCCTGACGATCCACCTATTCTCATCACAGAATCATATATGATCCGTTGAGCCACCAGAGATTCTTCTTGTAAGTTCTTAATAATGAGATTTTTTTTTATTGAAAAACCACTTTCAACAAATGCGTTTCCGTGAGAGAAGATAAAACACAACTTCATAACAGATCATAAGTTAACGAAGTCATTTCCTAAAAGTAAGTAAAAAAAATCAAGTCCAATACAATCTCCGTCCTTGGCTATGAAATCATTGAAGTGTTCCTTAAATTCTTCAACCTGAGCTTTGACTGTGAGCTGGAGATACTGTTTCTTTGCGTTCTCAGCCACTTGTCCACATATCCTCTTGGCACCATGCAATTCTTCTAGAACAGCGTCTACTATTTTCAGTAAAATGCCAGGACGCAGTTAGATGTGTTAGATTTATTTACTGTTACTGAATTACTGTGTCAGTAATTCAGTAACAGTAAAGAAATTGGACCTAAATCGATTTTTCCCTGACTTTCCCTGACCAATCTGCCATTTCGCTGGAATATTTTTACTTCCCTGACTTTTAACTGACTTTCATTGATTTTCCAGAATGTGCACACCCTGGTAAATGTTTTGTGTGTATTACTGTTCACAGAAAACAAACGGTGCCATATAATATTTGCCGTTGCGTAGTACGTATTGGTAATTTGTCTTCCCGTGGAGTTAAAAAAAGCTACAGGAATTGAGTTTTAATTGCAATTCAAAGCAATTGATATTGCAAGTGTATATTTCTTTAAATGTCATAGCATATGCTTGCAGTACTAGGGATGCGCACGAGTCGAGACATGTCTCGAATCTCGACTTGACTCGAATTTGAGTAGAGATTGGAGTCGAGGCACACTTTGTAAAATTCGAGACGGGTCGAGACAAACTTATTTCTCGACTCGAATTTTCGAGTCGAGACTCGAGTCGAGTCGAGACAGTTGCTAAAAATATCGACTCGAGTCGAATGTCTCGAAAATTTTTCTATAATTTTTAATATTATTTTGAAGAAAGTACTCGCTCAGAAACACTCGGCACGAGAATTTCGGAAACTGCAGGACTTGTCAGGTGTTCGAGGAGTGCTGTGGTGATTGTCTTTAGCAAGGGGCGAAACCAAGGGGAAAGACGTCCAAATGTCGAGGGGTTGGGTGCCCCCACCTCATTACAGATGTCGAACGTCGTAGGCTGGGCAGACTGGTAAAACAGAACAGGCGGCGAACTGCGTTGGAACTAAGATCACCGTGTAATGCTGGGCAAAGTACAAGTGTGTCTGAAGTAGTGTTGTCAAATTTCCGGAAATTTTGAACCTGTTTTTTTTAAACATTTTTTTCGATTTTCCGGAAAAATTGAAAAAAAAAATGTTTGTATTAGGTTAATTTTACTAGTAATGATATCCCTTTTTTTCAAGCACGCGAAAAATGTAAGTTAAAAAAATTTCAATATTCCAAATATTAAAAAATAGCACTCGAAAATAAAACTATTCCAATTATTATATATATATATATATATATATATATTAAAATATTAGATTTACGCGTATATGTTTCTCCTCACAGAAAAGTTTATATGTTTGTTTCCAATCCTTTCAACAATGAGATCTCGAACCCACAAGTGCTAGAAACGTGCCGTTTTCATTTGTCGATTCCAAATTTTGTGTAAATTGTCCAGTTCTAATTGAATATTTTTATTTAAAAAAAAACATGGAAATGGTAGGGCGTTCACCCCCAGTGCTTGGAGTCCCTGGTTCGATCCCACATCGCGCCGTGTGGACTTTGTGGTGGACAAACACCATGCTCGTGGGTTTTCTCGGGGTTCTCCCGTTTCCACCCACTTTCTTCATTCCACCATTTCATTCATTTCTCATCATCACCGTCTCATTTAGCCTAACCGCCATAATCGTGGGACGTAAAACTAAATATTTCATTTCACTAGAAGTATTGAAATTTTTGAAAAAGTAAAGCATCATACCCTATGAGTTATATATTCCAAGATCAGATAGTTGTATATAGGGGTTGTGTATCTTTCAGGTGTTTGTTTCATGGCTAAATGATAGTGAAAATCAAGGATAACCATTTCTCCACCAGGGGGATACTGAGATATGTAAAAATAATCCAAAATGACCGATATTAGTGTCAATTCCATAGTTTTTGAGGTCGCTGAGATCAATGGTGACATTTTCATTAGCGAGAATTTGCAAATTCAGCTACAATTGCATGCGGGCCGGGAGTTAGCGGGGTCTCAGGGGGACAGTATCCGCTCCTTGGTGAACCCCGGCCCCAATAGGGTGAATTTGGAAGTTAATGCGATGAGTGTTTCACCATTGATTTCAGCGACCGCGAAAACTATGAATTCGACAGTAATATCGGCCATTTCCTACTACCACTTTTACATGTCCTTGTAAACGCCCCCCTGAGACCCCCTGGTTGGTTTCCGAGACATGTAAAAGTAATCCAAAATGATCGATATTAGTGTCAGATTCATAGTTTTTGCGGTCGCAGAAATGAATGGTAATACTTCAACAGGCGTTGTCTTCCAAATACTGCCCCCATGCGAAGAATGGGTATAGTCAGCTGTCTAATATAAATAAAATAAAAGAGTTTGTTTGTGTGTTTGTCTGTCTGTGTGCGGCCTGGGGACCAGACGAGTGGACCGAGATTTGCCAAATTTTGGTCAGGGGTACCTTGCTTAGGCCCCAGATCAAGACGAAAAGTTTTTTTCAAATTTCCAACCAGGGGAGTCTCACGGGTCGTTTATTGCGACATGTAAAAGTAATAGAAAATAACCGATATTAGTATTGAATTCATAGTTTTCGCGGTCACTGAAATCAATAGTGAAACTCCGATCGCATTAGTGTTGCCACGAGACGAGACATTAGCGTTGCCTAAAGTCTCGTCTCGTCCCGTGCAAAACATGTCTCGTCTCGAAAAAATGTGCCCGTCCCGTCTAGTGTCTCGTCTCGAGAGGTTCTGTCCCGTCTCGTCTCGTCTCGTCTCGTCTGTATCGTTTTGTCTCGTCAAAAATATAGCAGCATACCATGGGAACGAAAGTAAAATGTAGCAGACTGCACCATGCTAATCAACATACAACTAAGTTACAAGTATTACCCAGAACACACAATACAAGAAATGTCACGGTAGCTACACCGTGAAGCCTTCGCCTCTGGTGTATATGGTAGTCGGTTCGATCTCGGTTAGTGCCATGTGAGCTTTGTGGTGGACAAACATTGAATGCGTGTGGGGACCGCGGCGGGTCAGTGGTAGAGCGTTCACCTCTGGTGCTTGGGGTCCCGGGTTCGTTCCCAGCCCCGCCAAGTGAACTTTGTGGTGGACAAACACCGTGTGCGTGTTTTTTTTTTTTTTCGGGTTATCCCGTTTCCTCCCACTTTCTTCATTCCACCATTTCATTCATTACTCATCATCACTGTCTCCTTTAGCCTAACCGGTATAAACGTGGGACGTAAAACTCAAAGATTTCATTTCATTTCAGTTCATTTTTCGAATGTGTGTATTTTTGCGAAGTTGTCTAGTATCCTACCACTTTCTTCATTCCACTAATTATCTCATCATCATCCATTCGGCCAAAGTTGCCTAAAGGTCTTAAAAATAAATTCAAATAAGCTCACAAGGCAAGGACAAATAGTTTACAAGATAGTATCTCTGCTGTAAGTTGTCTGAGGCTTCTCGACCCTGACTTTTTTTTTTTTTTTTTTTTTTTTTACGTTCTGAAACACTGAAATTTGTTTCACCTGTTTCAATACACGAATCTACAGTAAATTGCCCATACGTACGTCGAAGATGAATACACTAATGTCAAGTAATGTTTACACGACAAGCAAAGTTCGATGTACAGGTGTCACCATCCCCGTCACTATCGTATACTATCAGCCCACTTACTTTATAGTATATATATATATATATATATATATATATATATATATATATATATATATATATATATATATATATATATATATATATATATATATCTCGAGAGAGAGAGAGAGAGATGGAAAGATATATAGATAAATAGAGAGATAGATATGTGTGTACACTTTGATTTCATATATTTCAGCCTTTAGGTTTCAGTGTTAACCCATACCAATCCAAAAACTACTTTCCATTTTATCATGTTTAGATTTGTTGCATTTTTTTTTTAAAAAAAGCTCGGAACTAAATAATTTTATTGAATAATGGAAAGTATTTGATTGAAATTTTATATGTTACTACACAGTAAGCTCTACTTAAAGTGCCATAGTAATGGGAGCTGAACGACACATCGGACGAAAGAATGCTTGGGGCCAGTCTTCACCTCCATGGTTCAAATCTGTTCCCATAACCGCGGGGTGTGTGCTACTATGTGGTGGTTGCCTCGTTTGTGTAACAAACTCATGACACTACAACCAGATTAGCTAGTGGTCTAAAAAAAGTTGATTTTTGGGTGGCCATTTTGGATTAAAGTTTCTTATATTGTCGTGACCTATTCGCAATCATACAACGTACATCTTCATACCAAGCCGAGCTATCTGCGGCGATAGACCATCGGCTTAAAGGCCCCGGGTTGAGTACCGGAAGGGTCATGTGTATGGATTTTAACAGCATTTGTTTTTTCGTATTGTGTCAGGGGGGAAATCGTAAGGGATAAAAGGATTTCAATCTGAAAAAAATGGAGAGAATATCCTCCCCAGGATACTTTCATGGGAATAAGGAATTAGTAAAAATATAGGATATACCTTTTATAGCAGGTTTAAAAATATGGTTTGGGTATCCTGTTTCTTTTCTGTTAATTATGATCTTCAATGTTCGAATTTTGATTATTCTCATGATATTTTCTGCTTTCAACGGACTTCTATGAATATTATACCAAATGTTCTTTGCACTCTGCAAGAAAACCATTTCTGAAGATAATTCAGGTCCTAATGAATATTATTCACTAGGAAAGGGAAGTATTTCCCTCCTCTCAACGTGGAAGCAGAGGGCAATTTCGCCCTCTGGTCAGATCAAACATTTCCGTGTAACAAAACGAAGGTCCCACTGTAAAACCTCTTCACCTAAAGTGTTATTATTAGCATCATAAATTTGCTGAAAGCAAACCATTTGAAGGGTTCGTCGATAATATCTTTGCTTTCTTTGTCCTTCGCCTGCCTTCCAAACGAAGAGGTGAACTTTACAACATGACTGCTGTATAATAAGGAAGCGATTGGTAAAATGGTAAAAGTGAGTTTTATGTGTATGTGTATATGTGTGTGTGTGTGTGAGACACAGAGAGAGAGAGAGAGAGAGAGAGAGAGAAGACAAAATTTTAGTTGCAAGATGACATACTTCAATTGCCGTTTTCGGTTCATATAGCAAAAAGAATACCGTCACCAGAGAATAAAGACAAATGTAGTATGTTCTTTTCTCTTCCGCCATCTCAGCCAGAACTTTCGACTACAGCCTGTAATGAGTGTAGACCTTATCCAGTTTTCAAATTGAATAGATGGTGGTGGTAGTTCGGTTTCTTGATCTTGTAAAAATCTTCCCTGTCTTTGATTTTGTTTGTCATCATTCCAGCCAGAAATGAAAGAAAAATGAGAAGTCCTCAGTTTACAGCAAGGGGAATTTGGGACAAGACATTAAGAATGATATTCCTGGAAGCTCATGTATCAAGATTGTTTCATTCAGTAGATAGTGGATACTTTTCTATGAAGGCTTTTCAACATGTTTTCTCACAAAGGAGATTTTCCTTTTGCAATCTATATGACCACTGGCAATTTTAATCTTGGCTATTCCTGTCAGCGTTTTTATTTTCGAGACATGAGACGAGACGAGACATTGCACGAGACGCCCCGTCTCGTCTCGTTTTCGAGACGGGACAAGTAGTCTGCCTCGTCTCGTGTCTTATCTAAAAGGGTTCTGTCTCGTCTCGTGGGAACACTAGATCGCATTAACGTCCAAATCCATGCTATGCGGCACCGGGCCGGGGGTCACCGGGGGGAAGCGGGAGTTGAGATATCGAGACATATAAAAGTAATCCACAATGACCGATATTAGTGTCAAATCCATAGTTTTTGCGGTTGCTGAGATCAGTAGTGACACTTCCATTAGCGATGATTTGCAAATTCAGCTACAATGTATGTGGGCCGAAAGTCAGCTGGGAGGATGGGGTACCGAGACAAGTAAAAGTAATCCAAAATGACCGATATTAGCGTCAAATCCATAGTTTTCGCAGTCACTGAGATCAATGGTGACACTTTCATTAGTGATCAGTTGCAAATTCAGCTACCATTGTATGAGGGCCATGAGTCAGCGGGGGGTGGGGGACCGAAACATGTAAAAGTAATACAAAATGACCGATATTAGTGTCAAATCCATAATTTTTGCGGTTGCTGAGATGAATGGTGACACTTTCATTAGCGATCACTTGCAAATTCAGTTACCATTGTATGCAGAGCGGGAGTCATGGGGGAGGATACCAAGACATCTAAAAGTAATCCAAAATTATCGATTTAGTCTCAGATCCATAGTTTTCGCGGTCGCGGAAATGAGGGTAATAATTCCACAGGCCTTGACTTCCATGCGAAGAATGGGTATATTTAGCTAATATATATGTGTATGTAATAATATATACTGATCAAAAAATTAGGGAATCAGATGAAAACACATGTAAAACTTCTTACGAATAATGTGAGAACACAGTATCTTGTCCAGTTCAGATTAAAATAATGAAGGCCGAACGTGCAAACAAACCGTTTGGAACACCTGTGCACGTGATCAGTGACGTGGCGCTACCAGATATCATTTTGTAGTGTGGCGCTGCCAACACATTCCAGCTCCAGGATACCTTTGTTCTCATTGTGTTTAGTGCGTCACAAATCTACGTAGTGAAATTGCGCAACAACGTGATTTGCCAGAATCGTTGGCATGGCGAACTGTCGGCAGGTTGGAAGCTGGTCAGTCATGGCGGGAGGTGGCACATTCCATTGGAGTGGCACAAAGTGTGATTTCCCCATTGTGGAATCGATTCCAAACAACTGGAAGTGTTCGAAGAAGACAAGGATAGGGCCGTCCACTAGCAACCAAAGCCAGAGACGATCGTTGTCTCTTGTTAACAGCCCGTCGAAACCGGCGTCAGAATACAACTCTGCTCCCGCGAGCCTTCCGAGCAACAACAGGACGCACAATATCTACTCAAACGGTCCGCAATTGCCTTCGAGAAGGTGGTCTCTACGCACGTTGGCCTATGGTGTGTGTCCCATTAACTGCACGACACCGTGTTGATCGAAGAGCGTAGGCGGAGGAACATTGTGGGTGGGGACGCAATGAATGGGGCAATGTTTTGTTCTCTGACGAGTCACGATTCAGTGTAGAGTCTGATAATCGAAGTGTTTTCATCTGGAGAGAGTGTGGAACACGACACAATCCCATGTTTGTGCGTGAAAGATCCCAATATCATGGCGGTGGACTGATGGTGTAGGCAGGAATCAGCATTGGTGGGCGTACTGAGCTCCACATCATCCGAAATGGCTCTTTGACGGCTCTCAGATATAGAGATGAGATCATAAAAACTCTTGTTCTTCCTTATGCTGGTGCCATTGGTGATTCGTTCCTTTTCATGGATGACAGTACTCGTCCTAACAGACCTCGGTTAGTGGATGAGATGCTGGATGCTGAGGGTATCGCTCGGATGAAGTGGCCAGAATGCTCTCCGGATCTCGTTCCAGTTGAGCATGTCTGGGATATGCTTGGCAGATGAATTGCCGCTAGGCCAGTAAATCCAACAACCATTCCAGAGCTGGAAGTCGCTCTTCTGGATGAGTGGCACAACATCCCCCAAGAACTCATCGATAATCTGATTGAATCCATGCCACGCAGGTGCGAGGCTCTGTTGGCTATTCGAAGTGATCATATGACATATTAAGGAACAATCAGTGTTGTTGCTTTGCCTGTTTGTGAGTAGTTCGAGAGGTGCACACATAACCGTCTTGTCATGAGCCATGTGGACTTAGAAGAACAGTGTTATTTAGAGTACAAGCAAGTTTTTCAGAAACATTAAATGTAAGTAGCTTTACGTACGGTATTGTAATTACTGTATGTACTGAATAACCACTGTATCGATAGAAGAACATACCGTACAGTATATGTAAGCCTAAATGGCATTTTCTTGGTCATTTTCGAAAATCCGAACAATTTGAAAATCCGAATATATGTGGTCCCAATTAGTTCTGATTTTCGACTTCCCACTGAATATGTTGCAGACATGTTACAGCAAGTAAGGTTAGTAGCATCAGACCAACAAATAGTTTTTAAACTACATTTTCCTGTTTTTGCCAATATTTCCGAACAAATGATTTTTTCTAATGGTTTCAAAATTTCCGGAATTTTACATAGAACAATGAAGATATATCTATGAAATATATGTTTAATTTAATATTTAAATAAAACGATTCTGTATTAACAAAAATGATGATTCTGATAATACCCAAATTTTCCGTTTTTTCCCCAGCTCGGGAAAACAGTAAAAAAACTGTTTTTTAACCCAAAATTTCCGTTTTTTTGACAGTACTTCACAACACAAGTCTGAACACACAGTGCACCGAACACTCCTAACAATGGCGAATGTTAACACCACGACATCGGCAACTATAACTGAAATGAACACGTGCCTCGCCACTAGACTTTGGCACAATGGCAGAGCGTTGCGTTGTCTGATGAATCCCGATATCTTCTTCATCATGACGGTGTGAGGGTGCGAATCCGTCTGTTCAAAGGGAACAGCTTCTTGACATCTGTACTGCGGGACGGAGACAAACTGGCTGCGGCTTAATTATTATCTGTGGAACATTCAGGTGAGCATCCATGTGTCTAGTCCAGCTCGAGCAAGGCATCATGACGGCCGGGGCGTCGCACGTTGCTTGCAGACTACGTACACCCCTTCATGACGGCCATGTTTCTCATCGGTAGTGGCATTTTTCGACAAGATAATGCACCATGTCACAAGGCCAGGATTGTGATGGAGTGGTTCGAGGAACACAGGAGCGAGTTCCAAGTGATGTGCTCGCCCCCAAACTCTCCGGATCTGAACCCAATCGATCACATCTGGGATGTGATTGAACGTAACGTGAGGGTGCATCACCCCCTCCCCGGAATTTACGAAAATTAGATGACCTGTGCGTGCATATGTGGTGCCAACTCTCTCTCCAGCGACCCACCGAGGAACATTGCGACCATGCCAAGACGCGTTGCCGTTGTTATTCGTGCCAAAAGGTGGACATACTAACAATTAGGTAGGTAGTCATAACGGTCTGGCTGATGTGTGTATAGTTTAACTCGTATATTTTGTCTCGACAAGAATTTCGAGACGTCTCGACTCGAATTCGAGTCGAGTCGAGACAGAGACTGTCGAGTCGAGACACGAGTCGAGACAGCATCATATTTTCGAGTCGAGACTACATTTTCTCGAAACGAGTCGAGACAGGCTTAAATCTCGACTCGACTCGTGCGCATCCCTATGCAGTACTTACTATATTTCATTTTCTAAGCGTAAAAACATTCATTTAATGGGATATGTGGAATTTAAAGTATAAGTTGTTCATTAATTCCCAGTTTCAATATAACTTCTGCAAAACAAGCGTCATTATTCAGTACTATGATTAATATTATCCTTTCTATTTATTTGTTCTGCGAATTTATTAAATAATCTGACCACACAGTTTTCCAAACAAAATTTTAAAATGTTCATGAGCGAGAACTCAGATCTCTTCTAAACTTTCCTTGTTTAAGAGTATAAATGGATGGTACCTACCTGTATTGCTTTAATAAAATAGAAATACGATATACGGTATTTTAAGTGAAAAGATAGTATCCTATTATTTATGCAACCTTTCATCAAACAGTGTTAGAAACAACCAGGAAAACTAACATTGATATAAAAATATCATGTCTTGCCTCCCCACTTTTAACGTCCAATCGCCGCCACTGGTTTTAGATAAAAGCGTCATGGATCAAAATGATACGTTAAGGTTTTTATTTCTGTGTATAATAGGTCGTTTTGTAAAATTTAAAAAAATACGATCACATATTTTAGTGTACTTGTACAGTATTTTTTCTTTCTAAAAATACTATTCTTTAACGCCAATAATTTCTTTCAATGTCCTGCAAATCCACTGACATATTGGGTTGATTCATTAGTTCGAGCCGTATTGAAACAACGGATATATATATATTTCTTGTTTTAGAGTGCAACTAATTACACAGTGGATCATTGAAGTATTCATCCACATTATTCACAATCTATTCGCAACCTTCAGCCAGTTCTTGGATGTTTTTTACGAAAAAGATGATGATGATGATGCATAGAAATTTCGTACTTCCTCATTATTGTTAAAGTATGTGCCACGGAGTGCATTCGACAGGGACCTAAAAGGAAGTCAATTTGTCGTTGTCGCATTTGGGAAATACGTCGGGTGAGGGATAACCTCCCATTGAAGCTGCTAAATGGCTAATATTGTCATTCATACCACACCATTGTTCATGTGGATGATAATGCAGTGTCGGCTATTCCATCTCTTTTCTTGAAATGCTGAATTGAACACATTGGAGTTAATTACAGTATACTGCTGCAGTACGATTACGGGGTAGGAGTTCACTGTGGATAATTGCTTTCATGTCCTGCCAGAAGCACAATATTGTATTCTTAGGATGCAAAACCTGTTTGGAGCATGCTATGTTCTTTTTTTTTTTTTTATATGACACGCTCTTTCCTTTGCTTAAAGTTCATGTATATACATTATAAACACGTGCTCATGTTACAATTTAAAACCTTGTTTCATTCTGAAAAGAATGACACATTAACCATGATGCTGGGATATATGGTACAGAGATGGAGTGGGTCGGTGGGTCAGTGGGTCAAGTGGGTCAAGTTTTCTGAGTGGGTCAGTGGGTCGTGGGTCAACAGCATGTGACCCACTGTGACCCACCACCCACCATGGCCCACTGCGACCCACCACCCACCGTGACCCACCACCCACTATGACCCACTGTGACCCACCACCCACCATGACCCACTTCGACCCACCGACTCAGTATGATCTACCGACCCTCTCTGCTCACTGCATTGTAGACAGTATCTTCTGAAGACTGGTAAATTTGTCTCCGTTTTACTTTCAAGACCTTCATTTCCTTTCCTTTTCCACTTGTTTCTGTCTACTTACCTGAGGTGAGTATATCTAACCAAGTGAAAAACGAACTTCAGGCACTTTTGGATATTGATATTTTTAATTGTAATAATAGCAATAGGACTTACACTACAACTTGGCTTTCGAGACCTGTGAGTTTTTAGAGCTAACTACTGGAAAAAATACATTTTTAAATCACTGTAATATATAAAAAAAATTGCATGTAACTATGTGTGCCTGATCATCACGGTCAAATTGCAAAGTCAAATGAAATTACTTTTGGTATATAGTTCGGCCTTAATCCAAATTGGGATGTTATATTGCTTTTATTATAATGCATAATATCCTAGGAGGTAGAGAGGATCCAAATTTTTGCGAAAAAAAAAAGAGTATCTCGCAAGCCGTAAAACTTACGGAGCTGAAATTCAGTGCATTAACTCTTTATTGAAAATAAACAGAATGTGTCCTAGCAATTTTAAAATTCTCCTTTATGTGGGGGAGGGGCACTTTTCTATATATGGAAAATTGGTAGTGAGTTGGTTTGTAAAAATTAGGGATGGGCACGAGCGAGTTCGAGCGATTTTTCTTTGAAACTCGACTCGACTCGAAACAGACATGTTTGAACTGGACTCGAGAACTCGGCTCGAAAAATTTCCTCCAACTCGACTCGAAACTCGACTCGAATTTGGTTCGAGTTTCAAGTCGAGCCAAAACGAGCCAAATCGAGCCTAATCGTGTGTGTACTTCAAGTACTCTCTTCAAGTATTATACATACACAACACAATTATTATCAATGACACTTCTTCTTCTTCTTCTTCTTCTTCTTCTTCTTCTTCTTCTTCTTCTTATTATTATTATTATTATTATTATTATTATTATTATTATTATTATTATTATTATTATTATTATTATTATTGTAAGGACCGCCGTGGCTCATTGGTAGAGTGTTCACCTCTGGTGAATGGGGTCCCGGGTTCCATCTCTGCTCCGGCAAGTGAACCTTGTGGTGGACGAACACCGTCTGCATGGGTTTTCTCGGGGCCCGCCCATTTCCTTCCACTTTCTTCATTCCCCCATTTCACACATTTCTCATCATCACCATCTCCTTTAGCCTAGCCGACATAAGGCTGGAACGTAAAACTCAAAGATTTATTATTATTACAGCGTTTTTGCTTCGCAATCGGAAGGTCCCATGCTCGAATCCAGAGTTCAGTATCCTGACTGAGGTTTTCCAGGGTTTTCCTCAGTTACACCAGGTCAATGTTGAGATGGTACCTTAAAATACAGACCCTGGCCGCCATTCTTCCACTTCATTTCCCAATGTTGTTATTATTGTTGATTTGAGTGCTCCAGTGTAAAATGGCCTCTGAGATTGTATCTGGTAGCTTAGTAATAAATAAATAAATATATATCTCTCGTTCACTTAATTCTGCAAAAAATGACTGATGGTGAGCATGAAGTCATACGTTTCCAGGTACATATACAATTCCTAAGAGACCACCACATTTACGATACTTTTTCGATACGAGACAGACACAAACTTTGTCTCCTAGACTATTGTCGTGCTCTGTATATGAGTAACTTTAAGACACAATCTATGCTACATTCGCGAAGTGTTCTCTCGGTATTCGTGTAAAATTGATTCAAATGCGAAGTTCTTCGCGGCCCAATGCATATTGCACTAATTTTAACGGCCCATATGTCATTTGCATATTTATGAGCCTTCATATATCCGGAATTCAATCATACACTACTATAACGCTCGGGAACAAATATTTTTTACACTAGTTTCTTTAGATGGAACTGGACATGAATGTGGGTATATACAACAAAAAATTGGATCAAGTATTGGATCAAAGAATTGTTTTGAATGAATATTAGTCTAGTAGTACTTGACTAAGTAAATAAGCAGAACGATGTGGAGAGATTTGGATCGGATAAGCAAAACAGTGGCTTGTGATTGAAGAAGACAAAATTATGTATGCAACACTGCTGTCAGAAATAAGAAAGTATGAATAATGATAATATATTGTAGATATTCACTATTATTATTATTATTATTATTATTATTATTATTATTATTATTATTATTATTATTATTATTATTATTATTATTATTATTAATTTCAGCACGCAAAGTGTCACACACGTAAATATTTCGTGAAAGCAGAGAAATGAACTTGTTTTTCCGATTGCCTTTGTAAATAGCTGTGGGATTCTTCCTGTTATTTGAGGAGTATCTGCAAATTTTGACTACCATAGCTTTGCTCAAATAAATGACACACTGCCGCAGAAAAGTAATATTGTTCTTCTTCTATTTTTATTGCCTACTATAAAAAAGGAAAGAGCTTAAAACTATTCAGTAAATAAGTCTGAACCCCTGTAGGGAGGGGCCTCTGATTACAGATTCCGTTTGGTGGTAACTTGTTTACTTGCAGAGTTGCAGGGCTGTTGAACAATAAACCACACGTGTTCAGTTGCAGTCCAGTCTAAATCTGTAAGAACGTTTGCCTCCAATGAATAAGATAAAAGAGAATTTCCGGCCATACAAAATATGAAGAAGCGAAGTCATCACTTTATTTACCATGATATGTGGGGGGGGGCGGTAACTCAGTAGTAAAGCGTTCACCTCCGGTGCTTGGGGTCCCTGGTTCGATACCAGCTCGCGCCGTGTGGACTTTGTGGTGGACAAACACTGTGCTCGTGGGTTTTCTCGGGATTCTCCCGTTTCCTCACACTTTCTTCATTCCACCATTTCATTCATCTCTCATCATCACCGTCTCCTTTAGCCTAACCGGCGAAATCGCGGGACATAAAACTTAAAGATTTCAATTCGTTTTTACCATGATACGAGAGGATTTAGCGAACATCATGATAATTGTCACTTCTGGTAAAATTGTTATTAGGTGGACTGGATTGGTATTAAACCACAAGGGAAACTTGTTTGGTATGTGTCATTGTATCGAATTGCATAGGAATGATTAATTTTTTTTCATACTTACTCGAAAGTCAGAAAATGTGGCATACAATTATGTTTCCACGAGCTGCCCATATTATGCAAATAACAACATTGTTGTCCTTAATAGGCTTTTTATAATATTGGTAATAATAATAATAATAATAATAATAATAATAATAATAATAATAATAATATGTAGATACTAGATGACGATTATTCTTCTCGCAAGAAATTCTAAATATGAGGAATTTAAAAATACAATAGGAAAATTATAAAGCTAAAGACAATATAGGAATATTACTAAAGAGTATTATGAAGATAATTTAAAGTTGAGTATGATTTCTTTTGTCACTAGAATTCTTTATAATGATTGATACTAACAGAAAAACAGACTAATAAAGCAATATGTTAACACTGAAAAATTAGCAATTTCTCCATATAGCCTATGATAAGATATTCAGAAAAGTGATCAATTTTGAATTATCCCTTTTATTAATCATTCATAATGGGAGCCGTTTCAACACAGCTATACACAGTCGCATATATAAAGACAAGGAGATGTAAAATATTGGAAAATATGGTAAATTTTACGTATTAATTACGAGTATTCATAACGTGAGAACTGCTTCAACACGGCTATAGCATTAAGGTATATACCAGGAGATAAATTGATGCCCACATCAATTTGATTAAAGAGGGGTTACATGAGACATATCATGTATATGCCTATATCCATCTTAGACTACCCCGGCAACCCTCTTATTTTTCTGTTCTGGAGTTAGCAGTTATCTGAATCACCGCGGTGCTCCGCCCGAGTTTAGGGTTGTCAACGGATCGAGTGGCTCGGCTCACAGCTCATCTACTATCGAGCCGAACCGAGAAATGAACCGAGTCAACACCTCACCTAACCGAGACGGCAAAAACCGATGGCTCACCTGAGCCGAACCGAACCGATTCGGTGGCTCATCCCGAACGAGTCGGCTCAGGCCATCGGCTCAATTGAGCCGAGCCGATGGCTCATCCCAACCGAGCCGGTTCGAGCTGTTTGCTCAGTTGAACCGAGCCGAGCCCGTTGACATCAGTACCCGGGTTGGGCTTCTGCTTAGGTTCAGAAATACGACCGTGCAGGTCTCATCCTTGATGGTAAAAACTACAGTATATACATATATTAGTACTCACGACATTTGAGGCTGTCCTTTTATTTAAAAAAAAAATCTATTGTGGTCTCGTTATCGAGACGAGACGAGATGAGATGCAAGCAGTGTTCCCTCTCATGAGCAACACTAAAAGTATTGCACAGTGCGGCTTACATTTCTCATGGCTTTAGCTTTACAGTTTAATCAGGCCATGATTTCAAATCGAGCTAAAACGAGCAAGCCATGTACCAAACTCGACTCGACTCGAAACTCGATCTCAAAAACAGTAACTCGGCTCGAAAATTGACTCGAGATAACAACCTTTGACACGGCTCGAATCTCGACTCGTGCCCATCTCTAGTAAAAAATGATCGAGAACGTTCGATGTTATTTAAGAAAAAAAAATCAGAAACAAAAAAAAAATACAGTGCTTGGCTTCATATTTCCATTGCTTTCTGTTATTATAATTGCTGAAGCTTATGTTTACGGTATTATATGGAGCGCTTACAGCACAGGGCAATCAATCCATAAAGTTGTGAGAAAAATAGGTATAAAATTTGTACTGTAAGCTTATCTACACGGAACTTTTAAGTTTGGATTGTACGCATAATTGTGTGGAAAATTTTATACTTTTTTTTTTCCTTTACGTTGGTCTACTTACTTTGATTTGGAACTTTGAAATTTCATCCTTTTTTCACTGAAAAGTATTGATAATTCAACAAGGAAATAATTATATTATGATAATTTAATTGAAATTCATCGTAATTTGGCACATGGCAAACAGCAGTGTGGTAATTGAAGGGGAAGGAGGGAAATTCCCATTTACCTCTGAACACTTTCCAGGAACCTCGTTCCCTTTCGCTTTCTAGACGGGGGAGGAAACTTGGTAATGGTATCAAACCTTCATGTGTAACTACAAAAATTAAACTTATAAACAAATAAGAAATCATCAGTTTATCAGGCTTTAATTGATAATTTATTCACAAGATTCCCTATCAAAGGTGTGGTAGATGAAGTTTCTGTTCTACATGGGTCGACATTGCCAACTGACATGGTCGATATGGAAAAGATGTTGTATGGTGATGGAGAGATGATACTTCTTGCTGAGTATTTCAAACCTGACCAAGAAAAATCGTTATCAGACTTAAGTCTAACAAGTAGATTATCGATGAGAAGTTGCAGAAATCGGGTAGAAGTATTATCAATTTCCACGACAGAGTGCGAACAGGGATTTCCCCTTATGAATTTACAGATGACTCATATTACAAACAGACTAAGTGCTCAAACATTGTCTAACTTGTTGCTCATCAATGTTAATGGCCCACCGCTAGACAAGCTCGAAATAGACGAGCTAGTTATTTCTTGGTTGAAGGATGGATATCATTCCGCTGCCGACGATTTACCACGAAAAAGTTACTAACAGGAAATAAATCCGATTTCAGATTTGTTTTAAGGTGGAAAATTACGAGTTACGGAAAATGTATACTTGTATTACTAATGGCTTATTTATGTTATTCAACTTTGTACCTAATTTTTAGTAAGTCTCTTCTTTATTCAAAGTAGTTTACCTAAAGCAAATATTCATAATAATTGCAATTATGCATATTTGTAACTTAAATTTAACGTGGTGTTTTAGTGATTACACAAATTACAATTATGAGCATACTTTATGGAAATGCTCTCACATAGGGTACCAGAGCACCTTAATACACTATGAACAACTGATTTTTCAAGTTTTTGGTGAGAAAAATACTGTGAACTGAGAAACAATAACCTTTTCCATATTGTACAGGGATATTTTCCTGCGAATAGAATTTTATTGTGGAATGCGTTCAGAAATTAACACTTGCAAGAATACTCTCTTAGTACAAGTATATTTTAGGCACACTAATTTCCCCCCACCACAAACTGTTTCAATTTCCTTACTGACAAACACTTTACCATTTTATATCGTAAAGGTCAGATCCACCGTTATCAGAGTGGTGCTTGAGCGATTGACTAGAAATTCAAACTCCGATTAGTGACAATTTCACACTCTTGTTTTATTACAAGTGTAAACACTTTAGTCAGTTCAGAAGAGGCCGTGGATCGTGTTCAGAGTTGATGACGATGGATTTTGGTGAGTCAGAGTAGGTCAAAGTGGATGAGAGTGGTTCATGGTGGGTCACCGTGGGTGGTGGGTCAGAGTGGGTCACCGTGGGTGGTGGGTCATGGTGGGTCACAGTGGGTCATGGTGGGTGGTGGGTGGTGGGTCACGGTGGGTCATGGGTCATAGTGGGTCATGGT
Source organism: Thermobia domestica (assembly GCF_964235325.1). Classification (NCBI taxonomy): domain Eukaryota; kingdom Metazoa; phylum Arthropoda; class Insecta; order Zygentoma; family Lepismatidae; genus Thermobia; species Thermobia domestica. The sequence goes on from NC_137459.1 coordinate 306,493,770, forward strand.
GGGTGGTGGGTCAGTGGGTCGTGGGTCAAGTTTTCATTGACCCACGCCAACTCTGGTATGGTACTGTATTTTGAAACTTATATTTTTATACATGTCCCTTTTTTACCGTATTTATATATGAACAGTAACGTAGCGTGAAGTTTTTGAAATGGGTAGTCTGAAATTAACATTAGATTCGTAGCTAGAGAGTGGCTAGGAGGGGCACAATCCCCTGAAACTTGCGATTGTTTGTTGTATGTATATATGAGTGTAAAGTAAATTAAAGTTGCCCCTCCCCCGCCCAAAAAAAGCTATTCCGCCCTTATGTAAACGATCACGTCTTAGTGTCCTGACTACGGACCTGGCGGTAATGCTTGATAGAAAAATGCTAATGCATGCAATGTAAGAGTGGTTCTGCTTCTTATTTCCCTTACACATACGGTTTCCTTACATATGCGATACTCGCATATCACACATACATTATATTACTATTTCAAAGAAACAAATAAAACAGATATAGCGCTATCTTAGTTTTAAATTCCCAAATCATAGACACAAACTTTAGCACTACACCCACAACACACATGTCAACATACTAACGGATAACAGTAGTGCAGCAGCTCACACTCAATCCTTTTTACAGAAAAAAAGCTATTTTTAGATTGAAAGTAGAAAAAAAAGAAACTATACCTCATCTGAGGATTCATTCAGTATCGATCTTCGCAAAACGTGTGGGTCGCAACACAAAAAATACAAGAAGCAATTATAACTGCTATGTCAATTATCGTAAACTAAAATGCATATTTTTCGCTCCGATAACGCAAATCGTTACACAATAAGACCCCTTATGTGTTAGTACTAATCATAATAAGATTTTTATTCTCTCTTTTTCTTTGTAAAACTTGTTACTGAATGGGAGCTCCTAAATTTTTCATAGTTTCTCTCTTTTATGCTTTCTTACAAGACCGCGTCCTGTCGCTTTTGTTTCTCCAAACACTCGAAAGGCTAGCCTTTCGTCAACATTCGTCCACTTTTGTTGCATCGTGTTAAATTTGTGTATTGCTGATGGTTTTCGTCTGCTGAGGGTGACGGGAAGCGATTGTTACCGCCCCATTATCAAGATTACATAAGAAAGGCGGAAGGCTAGCTTCCCATAGCCTACAATGCGTTCTTGCAGAAGCTTCAATCTATTCTGGCGTGATGTTTAAACGGTGCACCATAAAATAAATCAATTTTAATAAAATCTATTGTATCAATGTCCAAAAGCAACATTTCAGTCTGATGTATAAATAAATGGATAGGCTAAGCTTTACAGCCTCAATGGACACTACGTCCCTGTATATGAAATTCGGTATTGTCAAGCAGGATTGAGAAATATTTTCCTTTGTAACTATTCTAGACATTGCAATAAAACTTAGAACACACATTACATATAAGCTTAGACGATAGTATGTTGCAAGGTAGATTATATTCAGGTACCTGTTGCCAGGGTTACTCCAAAGAGCACCAAATTTCAAAAAGGGGATTTTTGGAGGGAAAATTCTCTATTTTACCCCCAATTTCCCTTTCCATATGCATGATGTAAACATGCGCGTGATACCATTTGAAAGCATGTTTTATTATGATGAGTATGATGTATAATTCATGATACTCGGACGAATAGTACTGAAGTAGTAGCTACTTAACTGAAAGTCAAAATTTTCTTCAAAAAATGCAAAAGTCTAAAAGGGTTAAGCGGGCAGAGAGGAAAGCAAAAGGGGGAGGTTTGGGAACTTTTCAGAAACTACTCCTTATATTATGGTCTAACATTCCTGAAAAATTCAGTTTGTTACTAATTAGTCCCGACACAAAACCTTTATTGACTGGACTACTAGACTTTTGTGGGGAGCGGGCTTGAAGCTTATACGCATAGGAATGACTAACATTAGATTTTAAAAAAAAAATCTCGCAATTTAGTGGGATTCAGCCTGAAAGTCCCGAACCCCGTAAGTATTCCACTGATTATGTTTGGGATGACATTCTCGGACATAAAGAGCAACAAAAGCAAATCACTTCACGGGGATTTGTTTTTCTATTCCCGAGTTTGCATTTTTATGGTGCATATGCTAAACTAGCAAAATGTGGTTCCTCTGCCGGTACCAGAACGGTTATTTTCTTTACAAACATCGATAATTCATACAAAGTACTGGTACCAATACCGTCATTCTAATATCAGTATTTGTAGACTGCATGCAGTTTTGTGTAGGAAGTAACATGTATAAATACTCAAGAGAAAACATTGCACAGAAACTTTGTATGTTGAACACATTTTTTTGTATGTTGTGCAAAGTATCCCCACCTGTGGGGTTACTTTGCTCCAAAGTTTGTTTTAATAAATATGATCATACTAAATGTTTACTAATGCACTTGTACAGTCAGCGACAGTAATAAGTGGAGGTTGGATACATAAGAAATGGTAGCGTTTTCCAGTAGCAGAATAGTTTCACTGTATGTCTGATGGTTGGGCAAACAACATGAAAGCAAATACATGCCCGAAAACACAACATGCCAGGATATTCCTCCATTTGAAGGAAAAAGTATTACTATCTGAGAGCATCACTTAGAGAAACAAACACGAGATAAATCTGCAGAAATCCCATTCACATTAAGTTCAAAGAGATAGGAATTAATGCAAAGCAAACGAAAAGAATAATACGTTTCATGCAGAAATCAACGGAAAGCTAAACAAAATGAGAAAAGAAGGAAAGAGGGAAAGGAAAGAGCAAAAGATATGGGAATAAATTAAATATTAACACTTAAGGATAAACAGTGTTCGTCTTTCCCCCTGCCCCCGTTTTGGTTTTTCTCCCTTCATAGGATAAATCTCTTTCAGTATCAAACGCGAACATCATTTCTAGTGTTTAATTCCTTACAAAAATTTTAATTCAGCCTAGGCCGAGACTCAAACCCCAGACCCTTAGAATGACAGTCTCACGCGGTATCCACTTACCTACACAGGCTCTACCTACTGCGTTTATAAATCAGCTATTAGCCACGTTGTTATCAAACGTGTTAAATCGGTGAGCTATTGTCGGTGAGCCACCCCAGTTCCATTTGAAGTTTAAATTTTATTTACCTCACTTAGCCATCTACGGGTAGCAGTCCCCTTGCTTTCATAAAAAGCATTTGTTCTGTAGATTAAAATCAAGAATGAATTAATCTGTACTCTTGGGAGCATACTGGTGCACCAACATACCTAAAGAGCGATTTCGTAAATTTACGGAAGGCGTGTTAACACAACAGTAAGGACATATCGTAGCGTTGTTACGTAACACACGCAGTGTAAATAAAGTTTCAACACCAGAAGTCGGAAGTGCCGTGGGTAAGTCGGTAAGACGTAAGCTTGCTGCGTGAAGAAATCCGGGTTCAAATCTGGGCTGGTACGTTTTTTCTGTTCCGTTGAAAATACATTTCTATATTTTTCGTTTGAAATAGCTTTCTTTCATTTTTTGTAGATTATCTTAGTGAAGGCCAAGTAAGGTCAGATTACGTATTAGTCTGCTTTATCTGTGTGTACAGTCCAGATATGGAGTGGGTCAAGATTTGTGAGTAGGTCCGTGGGTCGTGGGTCAACAGGACGTGACTCACTGTGACACACCACCCAGCGTGACCTCTCTGACTCACGCTGACCCTACGTTTTAAATTTTAAGGTCTCCCTCTTTATTCGGCCTCCCATCTTCAAGGTCTCAATCCTTATTATAAAATTCAATGTATAGATAATTATTGAGTTTAGTTGATTTTGAGTTTAGCGTCCTTTTTTAGCAGCGAGGCTATATGAGACGGGACCTACTGATTAACATGAAATCCGAAACACATGAACTCCTGTTGGAATCAAACCAGGGTCTCCCACGCCACAGGTATATAATTGTCTCTTATATAGCAGTTAATATTCTTGCTATAAAGTATCAAATAACTAAACATTTGATGTAAATAAATGAGAAACCTAAAATATCGCAGATTACTGCAATTGCGATTTAATTCAATTTTAAGCATTATACATCCATAAAATTGTTGAAGTTGCTTTATAAAGATGCAGATTATGAATTATAGTATTTTTTTTCAATGAAATGAAATTAAGTTTGACGTCCCATGCTTATGTCGGCTAGGTAAAGGAGACAGTCATGATGAGAAATGAATGAAAATTGTGCAACGATGTAGGTAGGAGGAAACAGGAGAATCCTGAAGAAACGAACGCACACGGTGTTTCTTCAAAACAAATCTGACTTTGTGCAAGCTGGGATCGAACCAAGGACCCCATGCACCAGAGGTGAACGCTCTACCACTACGCCACCGCGGCCCTATGAAAAATACAACCATATTTATTCTCTCTCTCTCTCTCTCTCTCTCTCTCTCTCTCTCTCTCTCTCTCTCTCTCTCTCTCTCTCTCTCTCTCTCTCTCCATATATATAGGTATCAGAAGCATGAATAATTTTCATTTTGGGGGGCGCGGTGGCTCAGTGGTAGAGCGTTCACCTCCGGTGCTTGGGGTCCCTGGTTCGATCCCAGCTCGCGCCGTTTGGACTTTGTGGTGGACAAACGCCGTGCAGTGGGTTTTCTCGTTGTTCTCATGTTTCCTCCCACTTTCTTCATTCCAGCATTTCATTCATTTCTCATCACCACCTTTCTCCTTTAGCCTAACCGGCATAACTGTGGAACGTAAACCTTAAAAATTTCCATTCAAAACCATTACCCTTACACTTTTCTTATATGGAGAGAAGTGCTTAAACCAGAAATCGTTAATTTGAAGCACTTACAGTATAAATAGAAGGTTAAGGTAAGGAGTAGAACCTATCCTTGGAAATTAAATCGATCGAAAGAAAACTCCTTGACATCTTTTACAGTTGATGCTCTGTAAAAATCTGAAACCAGATGTATTAGTCAATTCAACCACTCCTAGTTTTGATATGGTGCTGCAAGCTGTGATGATATATATACAATTGAGAGGTTGTATCCATTGCAAATACCGTTTGTCACTATCTATTACCATTTCTGTTTACCATAAGTGATAACCTTTGAAACCAGAAATGTTTAATTTGAACGTGTTTTGGATTCAACATAGACTTAATGGACTTGAAGGAACCTATTCTTGGAAAGCTAAATCAATTGAAAAAATGCATCTCGTATCTCCTACCATGTTTGCTGTATAGAAATAAGTATTACAACCGGAAGTAATAGTAACTTTGAATCACTTTCGGTTTAGTAGTGTGTTGTGGATTGTCATTTTATGTTATCTTAATACACTGAATTGTTTGTGAATAAATATGCTTCTTTCTTTCTTCTATTATTTGCTTTCAATGTCGATAAACGTTGAAATCGAAAATTACAAGTTTTAACCATTTCCGCTTTAACTAGAGCTTTAATGGAAAATATGGAATCCATTAATCAGACGCTGTGGTTGTTCAGGTAAAACCATTATAAGTCTTTCTATTTTCTCGGGATAATAATGCATAGGCATAGGTCACTTCTACTGTATATCAACTTCGCGGATTAAAGGAAATTTGTAGGTTCACGAAAGGCATTTGTTGGTCCATCAAGGTCAACACAAGAACAAAAAAAAAACTAATACTAGGTGTGCCTTTACAAGTGACTCTACTATGATAACAACAGAATGCTGCCTACGTTTAACATATTATGCCTCCGGGGGTTAGTAATACGCTTAACTGTGTGGAAATCGCTGCACACAACAGGTCTTAGGAACACTCACAAATACGTAAAATTGAAAGAACAGAAAATAGTGCATTTTTGAAATGAGCATACAATTCACAATTCACGCAAAGTTCCAATATGGGAAATAAGTCAATATCTTCAGTTGAAATTACTGAAAAAGACATAAACTGGCTATTTAAAAATCCAAGTGTAAACATGCGCTTGGAGCGATTCTATTAGCTATATCACAACGCAGTTTCGTGAGTTGCTTCTGTGGTCAAGCGTGCTTAATAGTGCTGTTAAAGTTCTAGAACCGGAGGGCGACGGTTCGAGCCTGAGTACAGTAAAATTCTTTTTTCAAAATAGGGATGGCTTTTTTTAAAAAAAATATATAAAGTTTTATTTTGAAGTGATTGTAAAACAAATTCAGATGAACTTCCACATTTCCAAGCTCACTCGTATTTATTCGCCATGTCCCAAATTTCACAGAAATAAATCCCTACGTTAAGCGGGTTTGCATATCTAGACTCCTAAGTATAAAAACATTTACGCTCACTCCAACCTCAATCATTTCATTAATTCAACCTCATTTACGTATGTTATTAAGACGTAAAATTGAATGAGATTTATTCTACAAACACTTTTATATATTGCAAGAGCTGTGACGTCCAAATATACACTGAGAACTCATAGTCGTATCGCAATAAACAAAAGCGAGTATGGAACAGTAAACTGCTTCCACAAAAGTAAAAAGAAAGCCTGCAAAAGCATGCAAAATGGTCGGGTGGTTTAGGTCGATACTCTATCAATCATATGTTTGTGTGTTAAAACCCGATAATAAGTTTTTCTAACTGTCTTTCTATTTTGATTTGGAGGCGGAAAACATTTCTTTGAGTAACTCATTGGAAACTTTTGTTTCAAATTCGGTTAAGACGGAACAATATATCAATTGCAAATCTAAAATCCATAGCTAAAAACAAAATAGAAAGTATGTTTACTACCCCATTATTATCCTCTGATTTGTAACGAAAAACTAATTATAAACAGTGGTGATTTGACAAAATTATCCTCAGGAGAATTTTTAATAGGGATGGTGGGTTTACTCACTGGTAATCCACATTAAGCATGATCCAAGGTATGGTCCCGAAGGCAGAAATTTTTTAGCTTGAGAAGGGTCTCAAATTCTTCCTCAGATCACTCCCTGAAATTATCACTGCTTAAAAGGTTTTCAGAACAAAATATAATATTACACTTCTTTCTCGTTCTACATTTTGAAATAGTAGTATCATAACTTATACAGAATTATAATAAAAACATAAAAATATAATACTAATCACGTAAAAGTTATCCTGTAAGTTGCAATTTTGTGTTTGATTAACACTCAATTTTTTTTTCGCATTGCACTTGAAAGTAACTCATCTCTATATAATCCTGACCTGAAAGCCATGCTCAACTCCAATTAATTAACCAATATTTATAAGAATATTTTTTTTTTATTTTACTATTTTCACTATTCCATATTATATACACTTCCAAAATAAAACTCTCGAAAGCGTATATTACACGAGTGGAGACTCGTAAATAAATTATCATTTATCATACATATTGGTCTCTATTCCAAATTCTATTTAATCGAATCCGACAGGAATACAGACAGAAACATCGAGAACTCGTAAAAAGAGAGAGAAAAAATTCGCTGGACTCTCCGGGGACTCGAACTAAGCTCGCAGGGTGTTTTACAAAAAGGATCGCCTTAGACCACTTGGCCATGGTAGCAACTAGTGATTGTAGCAAAGGCTTCGAGTAGCAGTTCTTACAAAATAGCATGTATTTTCTATTGGTTAAAATTTAAGCCTAATTTAGTTTGATGTAATATGTCCATTAATTTGTTTTATGAATACGTTATTGATTACTTTGACGAATGATGTATGTAGTTTTTATAGATTCTATTGCACGTTCTTTCATAAATACTATAGAAAGTATCAAGGCTATGTATTATCTTTCATGAAAGTTGACTGGTGTATGCGCAGTACACAGAGAAGGCAAAGAAGGAAATGCTAACAGATTGTTAGAATGTTTCGCTCGCAAGCAGTAGTTCTCAACCGGGAGGCGCGCTTCCTCCTTCTGGGGAGGCGTGAAGGGCTTACGAGGTCCCTTCCTTTTCTTATATCTCTTGAATGATTATATACAATATCCAGCCACATCTTCTACACATTTGGAAGTGATAAATCGTAGTATAAATTAACCGTCCTCCACACACGGTGCTTGTTGATTTTCCAAGATTAAAAACTGAAATAATTTTTATTTCAATAGAATATACAAGTTTCAATGGGAGGGGTTACGACCCCTCAACCTCATGACTCTTCGATACGTCACTGCCTGAACTGTAACTTTCAAGTTAGAATAGAATAATATAGACATGTGACCTACTAAACATATTTTTGGTTCACTATACGTTTTCAGAAATATCCACTATTACAATGTCAGTAAATGTTAAGTATTTTATTGTAAATCTTTGTACTTTCATTTTTCCTCCTTCTTCCCAACTAAGTTTAAAAAATGTAATAATAAGAGGTTAAGAATTCGAAATACAGTAGAGCGTCGATTATCGGAAGTAATTGGGGGACATGGGTGTTCGGAAAACTGGTTTGTTCGGATAATCGAACTGTACAGGTTTATTTGCCATGCGCGGGGCGGCACGCCTCAACTCTAAGCTGGCGCAGCTGTTGCTGTGAACAGCTTTGATACTGCCGCTACTTCTACAGCCAGTGCCAAACCGACAGAAGTGTGCTGATTGTTGAAACACAGCGACTGGCGGCTTGGCCGGTCAGCAGCGCCTTATGAAGGTCCCATTAGAAGCAATGTTCCGCCAGCGGTGGCTCAGTGCGGCGACTACTGTGGGAAACTTGGTTTAGGAGTGAGGGGGATGATGGACGGTAGGGTGGGACAGTAACAGGTGCGAGCGAGTACACAGTTCGGTTAAGTGGTCGTTCGGTTGGAAAACGTTCGGATAATCGACGCTCTACTGTATTACGTATATTTTAGCGTATTACGAAATTATATTTAATCGATTCCGACAGGAACACAAATAGAAACGTCAAGAAGAGTTAAAACGAAAATTGTAGTCTAGTGTGATTCGAACTACCCTTGAATTGTGCCTCGAAAATGTACAGTCGAATGTCTTAATCCACTTCTTTTTATCTACTTATTACTAGTTACTACTTAATTTTATTAACTTTTTACTTGTTTACTTTTACTTTTACTTTTTACTTTTAATTTTATTTGCTTTACCAGTAACCTAAAACGACAGGGACATGAGCACAGAAACATCGAGGAAAGTTAAAATTTCAAAGGCTCTCCCACTGGGAATCGAACCCGGGATCCCGTACACCAAAGTGGCAAGTGCAAGCCACTAGATCAGCAGGGAGGGCATCCACTCGACTATTGTAAGCAGTTACGATTGTAGTAAGCGTGTTTCATTTTACACCTTTCATTACAGTATGAAATTTACTTTGTATTACCTGAAGTTTAAGCCTATTTTGGCCTGGTGCAATGTGTCTATTGAAATTGTTTTGTGTTAACTGTATTCTTTACTTTGATGAATGATATGTATTGTTTATATAGGCTCTATTACGTATTAGTTCATAAATATTAAGCAATTATAAGGATTATTTATGAGCTTTCATAAAAATTCACTGGTGCATGTGCAGTAGAAACAGAACGATACACTTTACCGACATTATTCATACAAGTCAGAATTCAAATTTCTAACAGGTTGTCAAAATGCCTCGCTCTGAGGGCTGTGGAGAACTGTCTGTTGCTCTGCGAGGAGAAATCATAGACCGAGCAACAGTGGGACAAACTCTGCCTCACATTGCTAGGAATCTGGGCTGTGACAAGAAAACAGCCAAGAAATGGATTCAGAGACATAAAGAAGGTGGTGAATGGTTCAGGTCTCGGTCAAAAAGTGAAAGGCCTAAAGCGACAACTGCAGCTCAGGAGCAAACGTTAGTTACAGAAACAATCAAAAAAACCTCTACGCCACGCGTCGATCCTTTTGGACAAAGCCATGGAATATAATTGTTCTCACGAAACAATAAGAAGATTATTGGGGGCTGATCTCCACTGTTCAAGACCCGCTAGGAAGACTCTCCTTACTGAAATGCAAAAGACCAGACGAATAGAATGGGCACAGGAGAACACAACCCAACCTCTGTCATAATGAGACTTAGTCATCTGGACCGACGAGAAAGTTTTCAAGTCTAACCAGCAAGGCAGAGTTATATTGTATAGACCACGCGGAACCAGGGATGCTGAACAAAATATCAGTACTTCTTGTTCAGAACGAATATTAGCACACTTTTGTGGATACATGATGGCTGCTGGTCCTGTAGATTTGGTTGCAGTACCCGAGAGAATGAACAGCACTGTTTACGTTAATATCTTCGAAAATACATTGTTACCGTCCTTAGAAAGAAACTTCCCCGAACAGGAAGAATATATATTTATGCATGACAACAGTGTTGTTTGCACTTCCCGGCAAACACGAGAGTGGCTAAGTGAACATCGGGAGTTAATTTGTATAGAGTGGACCCCTATATCTCCAGACTTGAACCCAATTGAACATTTGTGGGCCTAGATGGTGCAAGAATGGAAAGAGAGAAGTGACAACAGAGGCAAAACGTTTCTTCAAAATCAAGTTACGGAACTGTGGCAACACCTACCTGACACACCGTCATATTGCTCGAGACTTGTATCTAGTATTCCATCCAGACTTCAAGAAGTTATTGACTCTGGAGGTGACTACATGAAGTACTAGTGTGTTATTTTTGTGTAAACATTTATTTTTCATTTGTTATATTTTTTCGAGAGCAAGACATTCGTTCCTCATTAATTTCTTTTGTTTGTTTACTTATTAGTTCGTTAAAACGTAAATGAAGAGTAGTATATCTTCAGTAAGTATTTGTAAATTTACTTTGAACGTTTCTAAGAACACATTTGTCTTTTTCTTACTTGTATATCATGCCCAATATTACTTTCATTTTAGTTCATTATTTACTTTATTTCACATCTTGGATAAAATTATTCTTGTCTTTTTAATGATGTTTTCCCTTTTGGTTGTTTAATTTCTAGATACAAGTATTATCTTAATTCGAATGAATAAAGCTCATTTTGTTTATTGTCACTTCTTTAATAGCTAAGTTCGAATCCAAGAACAATGTAGTGTAATTTACATTCTTTATTCTTCGTATAGTATAGTACTGTCAATATTAAGTATCATTTTTCATGAGTCCAGTTGATTAGTGAGAACTTGGACAAACTTTAAACTGATAATTCTTTACGCAGTAACAACAGTAAAATGAATTTAAGCTGTTCCGCATACTTCACAGCAATGAAACAAATGTTTTGGTTAAAAAATAAAGCAACCAGAAGTTTCCTAAGAAGACCTATCCCTCCATGCAAAACATAGTCCTAAAGTAAAGTGAGGCAATACATTACTAAAATATATTAACATTTCGAATTATTAACCTCCTCTTGTTACACCTTTCAGGCTTAGTTGAGAAAAAAAGAGGGAAAATGAAAGTACAAAGATTTACAATAAATTACTTAACATTTACTGACATTGAATAGTGGATATTTCTGAAAACGTATAATGATCCAAAAATATATTTAGTAGGTCACATGCCCATATTGTTCTATTCTAACTTGAAAGTTACAGTTCAGGCAGTGACGTATCGAAGAGTCATGAGGTTGAGGGGTTGTAACCCCTCCCATTGAAACTTGTATATTCTATTGAAATAAAAATTATTTCAGTTTTTAATCTTGGAAAATCAACAATCACCGTGTGTGGAGGACGGTTAATTTATACTACGATTTATCACTTCCAAATGTGTAGATGATGTCGCTGGATATTGTGTATAATCATTCAAGAGATACAAGAAAACGAAGAGACTTCCTAAGCCCTTCACGCCTCCCCAGAAGGAGGAAGCGCGCCTCCCGGTTGAGAACTACTGCTTGCGAGCGAAACATTCTAACAATCTGTTAGCATTTCCTTCTTTGCCTTCTTTGTGTACTGCGCATACACCAGTCAACTTTCATGAAAGATAATACATAGCCTTGATACTTTCTATAGTATTTATGAAAGAACGTGCAATAAAATCTATATCAACAACATACATCATTCATCAAAGTAATCAATAACGTATTCATAAAACAAATTAAGACATGTTACATCAAAGTAAATTAGACTTAAATTTTAGCCAATAGAAAGTAATGTTATTCTGTAAGAAGAACTGCTACTCGAAGCCTTTGCTACAATCACTAGTTGCTACCATGGCCAAGTGGTCTAAGGCGATCCTTTTTTTAAAACACCCTGCGGGCTTAGTTCAATCCCCGGAGAGTCCAACGGATTTTTTCTCTCTTTTTACGAGTTCTCCATGTTTCTGTCTGTATTCCTGTCGGATTCGATTAAATAGAATTTGGAATAGAGACCAATATGTATGATAAATGATAATTTATTTACGAGTCTCCACTCGTGTAATATACGCTTTCGAGAGTTTTATTTTGGAAGTGTATATAATATGGAATGGTGAAAATAGTAAAATAAAAAAAAATATTCTTATAAATATTGGTTAATTAATTGGAGTTGAGCATGGCTTTCAGGTCAGGATTATATAGAGATGAGTTACTTTCAAGTGCAATGCGAAAAAAAAATTGAGTGTTAATCAAACACAAAATTGTAACTTACAGGATAACTTTTACATGATTAGTATTATTCTTTTTGTGTTTCTATTATAATTCTGTATAAGTTATGATACTACTATTTCAAAATGTAGAACGAGAAAGAAGTGTAATATTATATTTTGTTCCGAAAACCTTTTAAGCAGTGATAATTTCAGGGAGTGATCTGAGGAAGAATTTCAGACCCTTCTCAAGCTAAAACATTTCTGCCTTCAGGACCATACCTTGGATCATGCTTAATGTGGATTACCAGTGAGTATACCCACCACCCCTATTAAAAATTTCCCCGAGCATAATTTTCTCAAATCACCACTGCTTATTAGTTTTTCGTTACAAATCAGAGGATAATAATGGGGTAGTAAACATACTTTCTATTTTGTTTTCAGCTATGGACTTTAGATTTGCAATTGATATATTGTTCCGTCTTAACCGAATTTGAAACAAAAGAAGTTTCCAATGAGTTATTCAAAGAAATGTTTTCCGCCTCATAAATGAAAATAGGAAGACACTTAGAAAAATTTATTATCCGGTTTTAACAGACAAACATATGATTGATAGAGTATCGACCTAAACCACCCGACCATTTTGCATGCTTTTGCAGGCTTTCTTTTAACTTTTGCGAAAGAAGTTTACTGTTCCATACTCGCTTTTGTTTATTTCGGTACGACTATGAGTTCTCAGTGAATATTTGGACGTCACAGCTCTTGCAATATATAAAAGTGTTTGTAGTATAAATCTCATTTAATTTTACGTCTTAATAACATACGTAAATGAGGTTGAATTAATGAAATGATTGAGATTGGAGTGAGCGTAAATGTTTTCATACTTAGGAGTCTGGATATGCAAACCTGCTTACCATGGGGTTTACTTCTGTGAAATTTGGTCCATGAAGTTATACAAAAACGGTAAAATAAGGAACGTTAGCATTCTTACAATGAGAACAGATTTCAATTCCCGGTGGGAGTTACCGTACGCGCGCCTTTATCGTGGGAGACCCGGGTTCGATTCCCGGTGGGAGCTCATGTGTTTCGTATTCCATTTTAGTCAGTAGGTCCACGTCTCCTATAGCCACGCTGCTGACCAGGCAGTTAAACTCAAAATCACAATCACCACCACACGGCGGGAGTTTACATGGTTCGTGTTTTACGTTAATCAATATGTCCACGTCATATATGGTCTTGCTGTTGAAAGAGACGTTAAACTCCAAATCAACTGAACTCATTAAGATCAGAGTTCTGAGTTTAATACCAACTTGATACCATACGTTCAAAATAAAAATTGAAATAAAATTAAATCTTTAAGTTTAACGTCCAATGGTTATGCCGGTTAGGCTAAAGGAAACTGTGATAATGAGAAATGAGTAAAATGGTGCAAACGGCGCGAGCTGGGATCGTATTAGGGACCGGAAGCACCGGAGGTGAACGCTCTACCACTGAGCCACCGCGCCCCCCAAAATGAAAATTATTCATGCTTCTGATACGTATATATATATATATATATATATATATATATATATATATATATATATATATATATATATATATATATATATATATATAGAGAGAGAGAGAGAGAGAGAGAGAGAGAATAAATATGGTTGTATTATTCATAGGGCCGCGGTGGCGTAGTGGTAGAGCGTTCACCTCTGGTGCATGGGGTCCTTGGTTCGATCCCAGCTTGCACAGTCAGATTTGTTTTGAAGAAACACCGTGTGCGTTCGTTTCTTCAGGATTCTCCTGTTTCCTCCTACCTACATCGTTGCACAATTCTCATTCATTTCTCATCATGAATGTCTCCTTTACCTAGCCGACATAAGCATGGGACGTCAAACTTAATTTAATTTCATTTCATTGAAAAAATTACTATAGTTCATAATCTGCATCTTTATAAAGCAACTTCAACAATTTTATGGATGTATAATGCTTAAAATTGAATTAAATCGCAATTGCAGTAATCTGCAATATTTTAGGTTTCTCATTTATTTACATCAAATGTTTAGTTATTTGATACTTTATAGCAAGAATAGTAACTGCTATATAAGAGACAATTATATACCTGTGGCGTGGGAGACCCTGAATTTGATTCCCAACGGGAACTCACGTGTTTCGGTTTCTATGTTAATCAGTAGGTCCCGTCTCATATAGCCTCGCTGCTGAAAAGGACGCTAAACTCAAAATCAACTCAACTCAACTCAACTCAATAATTATCTATACATTGAATTTAATAATGAGGGAGACCTTGAAGGAGGGAGGCCGAATAAAAAGGGAAACCTTAAAATTTAAAACGTAGGGTCAGTGTGAGTCAGAGGTCACGGTGGGTGGTGTGCCACAGTGAGTCACGTCCTGTTGACCCACGACCCACTGACCTACTCACAAATCTTGACCCAATTGACTCACTTTCTCTGGACTGTACACACAGACAAAGCAGACATATATGTAACCTGACCTTACTTGGCCTTCACTAATTTAAGATAATCTACAAAGAATGAAAGAAAGCAATTTCAAACGCAAAAATATAGAAATGTATTTTCAACGGAACAAACAAAACGTATCAGCCCAGATATATATATATATATATATATATATATATATATATATATATATATATATATATATATATATATAATATAGATGCATGAGGTTTATTCATGCCAAAAAGGTCCTGCTCAGACCGGTTTTTCCAAGCACTCAAATACCTATGAGGTCTATGCCGAACTTCACTGGTCTATTTCGGTCCTCGTGAGGTCTAAGTAGGTCCTAAAGGTCTAAATGTAACTTCAGGGCTGCAAACATACTTTAAAACAACATCAAGAATCGAAATGAAATATGACATATTAAATTGTTTTGCATTTTACAAAAACAACAATCGCTGAAATTTCGTACCATGAAAATATTAACAGGGAGATATTGTTTGATGTATTATTTAGTGCAATAAAATTAACAGTGTTGCCATCCCAATAACAGGATTTTTCAAATAACATTAACCAATGTGTTTCTATATTTCAAATTTGCATGTTAAACGAAAACTTACTGCATTTATTGGTTAATGCTGCAAACCGAAGGCGTTGCAGTATCAAAACATTCAAATTTCAAAGGTCTCTACTACAATTATATGGCAAGTCAATTGCAAGGGAAAATGCATATTGGAAGTACTTTAGTGTCGAATACTACGATGACAATACGACTTATTTCCAAGAAATGGAAACAATGATACATCAAATTCTTTATTTTGAAAAAGGTACTAACTATAACAACCAACCATATTATAGTTTTCAATAGACACAAAGATCACAATGCCGTTTACAACAATTTGATAAATCAATCCGTACTTACATATGAAAAAACGTTGTTAAAGATTGTTGTACTGCATAAAATAACGTATCTGTAGGAACCTTTTAAAACACTGTTGGTTTCCTTTGCTTCCAAGACATTATATCGATTGTTTTTGAAACTTGTATTTATAACAAATTGAGGAAGATGATGATGGTCGCCAGATTAGTACACGAGCTTAAAAACACATAGTTTTTAAAGATTTTTATAGTTTCTAACTATTTCAATTTTAGATTTTTTTACTTTGGTATGATCTTTATATTATTTAGAAAAATTTCAATTTATCTGGCGTCATCGACAAAGTTTATTTACCACAATTTCTTATTTTAAACTTAATGCCAAGCTATTCGGATCCATGTCCAGGCAATTTTGTTAAGTTTATGTTATAGCTATTGAAGCTCTTATATTATAAGCAATTACATCATAACAATCTTAGTGATAAAGTGAACTTGGCAATAAGGCTTCGACTATTATTACTATTATTATTATTATAACACGAATTGCTTAAAAGGAACTACAGAAAATTTTGGGAATTACATAATTTTTAGCATTGTTGCAAGCTTATCTCCATTGTTTATCACATCTCCAGAACAATTTGAGATATCAAATTGCTCTATACTACATTATGATCTTTATATCCATTAAAAAGAATATATGATTGAACGTAGTATTTTCCAATGCGGCTTTAAGAAATAAAACATGTTTGATATAATATCGTACAATACTGTACTTCGAACATGAATTCACTTCATTTAATAGTTTTAACGCATTAATGAAACGATACGGCAATTCGTAATTTTCCATCGACATCATTTTCTACGTACTAAATGAAATAAACGTTTCAATTATTGGTTGAAACCAGCATTCGATCCAGTTCTTCCAAAACATCGATGTTAGAATAAAAGTTATTAGTCACAAACACATTTAATACAAACTGCAAAAACTTTCTTGTATTTTCACGTAGCATAGGCTTCAAGAATAAAAAGAAATGTAGGAAAAGACAGGTGAAATCAACACTTGGAGAATATATTATCTATTCTTGTATTATCTGTCAGGAAAGTAAATGTACACTATTTTTCGAGTCTGGCATTACTGTGCTCCATCCGTGGAGAGTATGCGAATTAAATCAATCAAATGTTTACTGAGGGGCAAATCTGAATAAGACATTGTAGAGGAGCACAAGCTGTGAATACGAATAGTGCATAGTGTAAATAAAGGATGACACCGAAAGAGAAAGCCAGAAACAGCTGTTAAACTTAGAAAAAAGAGTAAAAATTGTCGAAGTGGGAACATGAAACTCAAATACAACAAATGCGCCGACAACTAAACGTTCACCACGCCATGATTTTGGTGTAGTGGTAAAGGTGGGGCTTACAAATGAAAAGAACGCGAGTTCGAACCCCTATCAAGGAAGTTTTTTTTAAATTTTGTTAATAATACATACAGCTCATGAGAGATGGTAAAAGAGGTCGTATTTACTCTTTCGTAGCAACTATTATTGGTAATGTTTAGTACTGATAATACTTTTTGTCTTTGCGTATTGCTTTTATTCTCCTCTTAATTTTGAAAGAGAAGAATATCCGAACAAATGCCACCAAAATTCCTCATATTTTGAATGTAAACGCCATTTGCAATTAGTAAAGAATAAAAATTGAACGTTCCGATGTAGCTGCAAAAAGTAAAAAGAAAAACATGGAAGTGGAGTGTTCGAATCCATACTCATGGTTATTAAAAATACAATTTCTACATGCTTTACACCTCCCGACCACGTTTCTACGTTAGCAATTAAGAGGTTTGTGTTTAGGTTAGGCAGGTCAATACGTTTTGCAAAGGGGCCCGGTTTAGCTCTGACGCACCACAGGTGCGAGCAGGGAGCAAAACACCTTTTCTCTCTCCCTCTCTGTCTACTTATCTATCTATCTGTATATATATATATATATATATATATATATATATAAATATATATATATATATATATATATATATATATATATATATATATATATATATATATATATATATATATATAACGCTATTTGTGAATGTCATAACCACACTAATTTTCAGCGGATTGAGACGAAACTTGGCACAAACATTAATTGTTGAAATATGCTGATGAGTTCGTTAACCAGAATAATCAGATGAAAATGTTCAAAATGGGGGCCCTCCAAACTCTTAAAAACTTCCAAGGGAAACAAATTTCGCCGATAAATAGGTATTCAGAAAGTTTGAATAATTTTTCCTCTTTTACTGAGATATTTGTGTGCAGGGACTTATTGAAATATTGGACCCGATTAATCGCATAAAGGTTCACGCTCTTTCGCTACGGTCAGGCTTTTTTTTTTTTTTTTTTTTTTTTTTGCAGGAGGGAGTTATTTTCGTATCGAAATAAGATGATTGTTAGTGATGATATGAAATTACACATTGAAAGTGAAGTAACTTGTGAAACGTGTTATTTGAAAGAATAATATAAAAATGTTCTTTCCCCTAACACAGAGGACTGTAAATCATGCATTTCGAGTTCGGGAGCGTGAATGGCGAGGAGTGTTATTTGATTTGCTTTTTAGTAACACATTGCACTGCAAATAAAGGTAGGCAACATTAGTGGTAAGTAAAATATTATTATTATTACTATTATTATTATTATTATTATTATTAATAATAATAATAATAATAATAATAATAATAGGTGTTGTTTGTGGCAAGACAATATCTTCCTCAATTCTTCTTCAAACGTAATAATTGTAACGCCATATCTCCCTTACAAACAAAATATTAGCAATTTATATCGAGAGAACGGGAAATTGTAGAGTGAGGAGCAACGTTGGACAGTATGCACTCATAGTAATCAGAAAGCGATTTCAATGCAAAATGAAAGAAGTCATTGTCATGGGTAGTCATGGAGACACCGCAGAGCCCTCTTTAGGCAAAATGTCGATAACTTATATCGAGAGAACAGGAGGTGATAGTAAGATGGGACCAACGTTGGTCACTGTGGACCCATAAGGCGCATCGAAAAAAAATAGTGGGGGTGGCGCCAGCCAGCCTTACTTATTTCCACATAATAATATAAAATTATATTGTCGAAATACACTACACACACGAGTTAGCTAGTAATATTTGATATTATTATTATTATTGTTATTATCGACAGCGTCTTTTCATTACGTGTGCATGTTTGACATGAAGCCAAAGAGAAAATCCATCATTCGTAGAAAGAATAAGAATAGTCAGTTACTTTAACTGTGAACGACAGCGAAAAATACGAAAAGAGTGATTAGCTGTAGCGAAAAGAAACAATACTTTCTCTCAAATGGATAAAAAAAACAAGCCGAGATAGATTCGAACTCGCATGGACGGCGTGAAAAGTCAGTGCTTTGTCAACTTTTTTTTTAACTGACTCACCGAACGTGTTTCAGTAACTTACTTATTGCTAATTTTACTTGCTTTTTCTAATAGCTTATAACGACAGAGACACGAACACAGAAACATAAGGAACAGTTAAAAATCATAGATGCTCTCCCGCCGGGAATCGAACCCGGGACACCAGATACCAAAGTCGCACCCGCTAGCCACTTTTTTTATTATTATTATTATTATTATTATTATTATTACTTTTTATTTACATTATTTTCGAGTTACAGTGAGAAAGTTACATACTTTACCATTGTAATTACTTGCACAGAAAAATGTGTATAAGGAAAACCGTTACATTATAATTACACAGAGTGACCATAGAAGAGATAATGAAGGTAATTGGCAAATAGTGTTTTCTTCCTTGGTGGGGGAAATTTACCATATTTTAGACACAGGAAGTCCTTGTACGTGTGATGTGCTTGAGGAGAACGAGGAGCCAGAATATATTCAATGGTGTTTGCACTAAGCCAAACGACAGAATGATGTTTCTGTTGTGGAAAGTGTTTAAAAGCAGGTAACGTAAGCATTTCAACAGTGATACAGTCAGAGCTGATTTTACACAGATATTGAATCATTTCACAATACAGTTTCCAAACTGGTTTTGATCTGTTGCAAAGCGTGAGACGATGTTCCAACGTATCCACTTTTCCGCAGAGATCACATCGATTGTCGTTTGTAATCTGGAGATGATGTCGTTTTCCCTTAGTGTCTATGATGTTGTTAACAACCCTGTACCATAACGAACGAGCTGAGGTTGATAGAAAATGCAAGGAAATGTTCCTCCATATCTGAGTCCAATTCGTATTAGGTAAGTTGAAAGTTATGCGATGACAGTGGCTGTTTTGTTGTTGTAATAGCAACGTATACAGAAGTTTGACACTTTTAGGAATAGGTTGGGTGCCACTGGCAGACAAGTAAAAGTACATATAACGTCCGTAAAATACCAAAAGTCGGGAGGAATGAGAGGCAAACACACAGGTAATGTTCCATCATTGGTATCAACTAGAGATGAAAGTAATGTACTGCTGAGTTGGTCTCCAATTCCTTGTATATTTTGGAAGCCTCTATGGTAGAATAAAGCTTTTATTTTACTTTCAACATGTATCAAGTTCAGTCCTCCTTCATGATAGGGCAAACAGGTAGCTGGATAGCGCACTCGAAAAATCATACCTGCCCACAAAAACCAGTTACCGATGCTTGTAAATTTGTGAATATAAAGTTTAGGCATAGGCAAAATTTGACATATGTACCACAGCTTAGAAAAGGCATAAGTGTTCACAAAATACACACGAGATATCAACGAAAGTTGACGATATTGGTGCTGATGTAAAAGATCTGACCCTCAAGAAAACATCTTCAAAATTTTTAGAAATGCTCTCATGCAAGTTGCAGGAAAAATAAATGCCCAATACTTTGAGAACTGGCACCACTGTTGGGAAATGGTCATATGAATTTGTAGAACCATTCCCTAAGGGCATGAGTTTAGTTTTCGCTCGATTAAGAAGTGCGCCTGAATGATCACAGTACTTTTGAACACAATCTTCAACTAGTTCTAAATCCTGTGGGTCCCGAAGAAATACAGTTACGTCATCAGCAAAACTACACACTTTGACAGAAACAGTGCAGATATGAAGACCCTGGATACGTTGATTGATGCTGTATAGTAAAGGACATATAGAAATTATGAAGAGACTCATACTTAATGGACAGCCTTGCCTGACACTACGTTTTATGGCAATAGGAGTGGTCAGAAACCCGTTGACTTTTAGTTTTGACTGTGGAGCATCATACAAAACTCGAATCCAACGGATAAATAAGTCGTCTACTCCCATATGGTGCAACGAAGACCACACATAATTGTGATTTACACGATCAAATGCCTGGTTGAAATCTAAGGCAAGCAAGGCATGACTAGTATTGTGAGACTGGTAATTCGCAATAACATCACGCAGAGTTTGTAGCACGTGGTAAATTTTCTTATCACCTCCTCGGGCATACTGAAATGGTCCAGCAAGAATTTCAGTAAATGGAAGGAGTCTATTGTTCAAACAACGAGCAAGTAATTTGTAATCGCAATTGAGAAGAGTTATGGGTCGATAGTGAGTAACATTTGTAGGATGTGCTTGTTTGGGTATAAACACTGTAACACCAGGAGTACGATAAAGTTTCTGTGGATTGTCGCTGAAATATTCGTTAACTAGAGAAGTTAGTAACTCACCAACGAGGGGAAAAAATTTAATATACCATTCTGCAGGTATTCCATCTTGTCCTGGAGATTTTCCTTTAGGAGCTGCCATGACTGCTTGTTGTACATCTTCAATAGTAAATGGGCGCACTAGAAATTGTCGTGCTGTATCATCAAGAACACAAGACGGTGGTGTGAAAGATTCCTCAGGCATTGTATTAACTTCAGAAAGACCATAAAGGTTCTTGTAATACAACAAAAATGCACTTTTAATGGAGGCAAGATCTTCATGAAGTTGCCCTTCCTCATCACGAATGTGATGGATCCATTTGCCTTGGCCTCGTTTCATTTCACGAAGTACATGATATAATGATGGTTCTTCATCAGCATCTACTAAGGGAACCTTGCTTCTAATCTTGAGTCCACCTACACGTCGGCGATTCAAATTTAAAAGCAATGCTTGATAACGTTTAACCTGAGGTAACATGGACAAATCAGAAACAGCAGCACATCGAGCTTCTCGTAAGCATCTGTTATAAAAGTAAAGCAATTTGTGAAGATCGCGAGACTTTTCGGAGGAGTACCAACGGCAGAAACTCGCAAATCGTGGTTTGAAGTAAGTATGCCACCACTCTGTAACAGTGGGAAAATATTTCCTCTGCCTAAGCCAGTATTGCCATTTTGATTGAAATTCAGCACAAAAGTGTTCGTCTTCCAATAACGATATATTTAACTGCCAGTAACCTCTACCTCGTTCAACAGTTAGATTATTTAAAAAAAAAGTTACAACATAAGCAGAGTGATCAGAAAAGGAAGTATGCATAATTTCAACTTGTTTAATACACGGCACCATTGGTGGGGAGACATATATACGGTCAAGGCGTGATGCACTTTGATAGGATAAGTACGTATAATCACGAGCCTGTGGCCTCAGACATATCCATGTATCTTGTAAATGAAGTCCAGTCACTAATTCCTGGAGGGCATGACTGAAATTAAAGCCTGGGGTTTGATCTTCAGGCCGTAAAACGCAATTATAATCCCCTGCCATAATTAATCTATCAACATTAGGTCCTAGTGTAAGTGCTACATCCTGGGAAAAGAAGGAATTTCGATCGGCTCGAGCATGTGAGCCACTCGGAGCATAAAGGTTGACAAGATTGATATCTCCTAGTTTACCACTTAGTATGCGACCAGACGGGTGACACACAGGAGAAGAGAAACGAGTGGAAGATCTGAAAGCAATTGCTGTACCTGTACCACTATTGTTAAAATTATTTTCGACTATGTATGATGGACTTAGATTCAGGTCCGGTACACCAACTTCTTGGAAGAAAGCAACATCAATTCCTTCACTTCGTAGAAAATCAGAGTGCAAATTTCTTGACGGAGCTTTGTAAATTGTTAATATTAATTGTAGCTAGTTTAAGCAACATCACATTGGCAAATACACACAAAGACCAATAAAAAATAAAGTTCTTGAAATAAAATAGCAAAAATAGCATAGCAACTAACATAGGAAGTAATTAAACAAAATTTAGAACATATAAATAGCATAGAGTAAACTTGACCTAATTAATAAAAAAGAAACTAACATAGCTGAACCCAGTGTAAACTTAACCCAATAAAAATACAACTTACAAGAGAAAAAATTACAGCATAGCAGCACCTCCTTTAGACATGCTAGAAATATTTGCGTCAGTTTCAGACTTTTTGAACAACTTTTGACTCAATTCGTTCCTTTTTGTACGTTTGCGACGAGTACGGGTTTCTTCCGTAATTGCACTTAAGTCTGTGATAGGAGAATCAACCTGTATGTCACTAGACTGAGTAGACATGGTGTGATCAGTTGCATTGTTATCAGGCAAGTCATTCCGCTCTTGGGAACCAGGGAAACTGCAAACCTTACCATCACTTTCTGTAGAAGACAACTTATCAGAAGAAACGTTTTGCTCACTAGGTATAGTCGCCATGTCATGTGCAGAATGAGATGGAGGGACTTCCGTTGAAATGTGTACCTGTGGTACGGGAGATAACGGTAGCTGAGGATCATGATCACATTTAACTGGCTCCTCAGTAAGAATACCATTAGATGTATTTATTTGAACTCCTGACGAAAGAGAATTCGTATTGTTTGTCTCACACGCGGAACTTGATAGTACTGGAAAATTATTTTCGTCAAAGGTAGGCATACTGGGGTCAGGTGGGCAAGAAACTATATTTGATGCCTTCTTCCTGTTGCGAGATGGAACTGGAATGCTATCAAATTTAGGCATAAGAGTAGCTGAAGGATCACTATTTTTAATTGTAGGAGCCACTTTTCCAGCATAACTGTTAGGATCACTGGGTACGCGAAGAGGACAATTGGAATACATATGTGCACCATTACACCTGAGACAGGTCCGTATCTGATTAGGGTAGGTTACACAAAACTTTTGCCCTTGAATAACTACAAAAGATGGAATAGGTTTTTTAACTTCCATACGTATTAGCTTACATCCCGTTCGTATTGGGTACACATGTTCGACAGAATACATTTCATCAGAGATGTTAGATATGACACCATAGTCACTAAGTACTTTTCGAATGTCTGAATCTGCAAGTTCCATTGGAGTACATAACAACTTAACAGTCACAATTTGAACATCAGCCCACGAAACTGGGATTGTGTGTTTTCCATGTGTATCACTATAATACACAGTTCCATCAGAAGTACGCAAAACATTTTCACATAAATCTTCCGTACGAAGTTTCACAAACAAAAATTTACGATAAACGTCCATTTCTATGCTTAATACATCATCAACAGAAAATCGGAAATTATCACTGAGCCACTGATGCAAGGTCAAGCTACTTGGTCGCTCCGAAACACCACCAAAATCATATTTTAAGGTATTTACCCTTTTTAACGACATGATGTATTCAACTAAATCAGTCACGAAGACAAACACAACAAGAAAAGAAAAAAAAAGACAGCAAACTTGATTGCTAAGGAAAGCAACGCTGAAGGTAAACACGTCAAGGCTTCTAGCACAGAGCGAAGACACGTCTACACACTTCAACAACCAAACACAGTATACCACTAGACCAGAGGGGAAAGCACTGCTCACTCTGTGTCGTTAGGGATTACGACCACTGTATTGCCAGCTATCATTTCTGGGGGTTGTATACCATGATCACATGTTTCTTCTTTGCTGGAAGAGTTAAACCTACATTCATTGTAATACACGAGGTATTTAGACCTACATGCTCTTCATATAATGTAATAAAAGTCATGCTGGGAATAAGAAAAAGAATATTCCTTGGACAAAACGGAAACTATTGAGATCAGAAATATTTATCTACGAGGCATGCGCAGAAACATAATTCAGAATAGTTACTGTTCAGTAAACGAAGAAAGGGGTATAAAAAAGCAAATATGTCGCGTCAACGAGATCGACCAGAGTTGACAGAGGCGGAAGCAGATGTGTAGTAATACAACAACTTGGTTAAATTGGTTATTGGTTCTTTATTCTGTAGTAGATCGTATCACAACTTTACGGGAGAGCAGAGAAAGACTTACTAGCGCTGTCATATAGTAAGCTTTAGTAACACGATCATATAGACACAAATGGATGTAACTGTGAGTACTACAACTTGGATTTAACGAAAGCCGTTTAGATATTCAGTGGTTTGCAGGGTTGTATAAGACACAAAAAGATAAGACACAATACAATTCTTCATACCTCAGCTTCCAGTAACTAGATACATGCAATTTCTGGTTAGATACTGAAACTGCTGTCGGATTTTAATACATGACGTATTGCAGGATACAAAATGCTTTGCATTACTTGTTTGTTTGTACACAGCTACTAGCTTAGTGTTCTGAAAGGTTGTGTATAAACTACGGATAGCCAATTCCGGAATTATTACTTTCCGGACTCCCGAAGGTAAAACCGGACAAATTCCGGAATTCGGAAAATTCCCATTTTGGAATAATTCCGGAATTCGGAAAAATCCGGAAGTTAGAAATTTCTGATTTCGTTAACATTCCGGAATTCGGAGCAATCCGGATTTATTCGAAATCCAGAGTTTTTCTCAATTCCGGAATTTTCTAAATTTCGGATTCTTCCCGAGTTCCGGATTTTTTCTGAATTAGGGAGTTTAACTGATTTCCATAATTTTCCGAAATCCGGAAAGTGAAAGTTCCGCTTTCAAAAAATGAACTTACTTTGGTTAATATGAATTGTGGCGGAAATAAATCTCTGAGCAGGTAATGGCGACTGCTTTGAAAGAAATGGGGTGTATGAGAATTCAATCTGTCATATTTGTAGTTTCGTGTGGAGAAAAAACAAACTTGTGAACCAACGGTTTAAGAAAAACTGAAGTTATTAATGTAAACTTTGCCGACATCATAAAAGAAATACGAAAGACATTTTGAATCGAAGAAATATAACATACAAGTTTGCAAGCGGATACAAAGAAACCTAACGTAACCAGACTAAAGATGAATCGTTTACCGCGTAGCGATCAAGGTCAAGCTGTTTTTCGAGGGCAAGTTTCGAGTTGAGTCGTGTTTGATAATGGCTCGCTCGCGCGTTCAATTCGTTTTAACTCGTTTTGAAATAATGGCCTGATTAGACTGGAATTGCGAAAGCGATGAGAAATGTAAGCAGTAACGTGGAATACTTTTAGTGTTGCTCACGACAGGGGTGCGTCTCGTCTCGTAATTTTAGTGCATCTCGTGGGGCAATTTTAGTGTATCTCGTCTCGTCTAGATAACGAGAAGACAAGAGTTTTTTTTACGAGACAGCCTCAGATGTCGTAATCACCAATATAAGTATATACTGTAGTTCTTAAAATCAAGGCTGAGACCTTCACTGTCGAATTCTTGAGCCCAAGCAGAAGATCAACTCGGGTAGTGATATCAACCGTCTCGGCTCGTATCAACTGAGCGAACAGCTCGAGTCGGCTTGGTTGGGATGAGCCGATGACCCGAGCCGGCTCAGTTAGAACGACATTTGAGCTGAGTCGATGGCTCGAGCTTTCTCGGTTGGGATGGGTCCCCTACTCGGCTCATGTGAACCGGTTCAAGCCAGTTAAGTTGAAACTAGTCCATCGGCACGTTTTGATTCAGCTGAACTAAGCCGATGGCTCAAATCGGCTTGGTTGGGTGAGCTGTTGGCTCGGCTCACTTCTCGGTTCAGTTCGATAGTGAATGAGCTGTAAGCTGAGCCGCTCGAGCCGTTGAGAAGCCTAAACCCGGTCCCAGCTGTTTTGAACATGTTTGGCTGAAGCCTATAACTTTTAGTGTTGCCACGAGACGAGACGAGACACGAGACAGAACCCTTTTACACGAGACACGAGACGAGACAGACTACTTGTCCCGTCTCGAAAATGAAAACATTGGCTGTAATGGCCAAGATTGAAATTGCCAGTGGTCATATAAATTGCAAAAGGAAAACCCCCTTTGTGAGAAAACATGTTGAAAAGCCTTCATAGAAAGGTGTCCTCTGTCTATTAAATGAAACAATCGTGATACATGAGCCTCCAAGAATATCATTCTTAATGTCTTGTCCCCAATTCCTCTTGCTGTAAACTGAGGAATTCTCTTTTTTTTCATTTCTGGCTGGAATGATGCCAAACAAAATCAAAGACAGGGAAAATTTTTACAAGGTCAAGAAACCGAACTACCACCACCATCTATTCAATTTGAAAACAGGGTAAGGTCTACATTCATTACAGGCTGTAGTTGAAAGTTCTGGCTGAGATGGCGGAAGAGAACAGAACAGACTACACTTGTCTTTATTCTCTGGTGGCGGTATTCTTTTTGCTATATGAACCGAAAACGGCAATTGAAGTATGTTATCTTGCAACTAAAATTTTGTCTTCTCTCTCTCTCTCTCTCTCTCTCTCACACACACACACACATACACATAAAAACACACTTTTACCATTTTACCAATCGTTCGCTCATTATACAGCAGTCATGTTGTAAAATTCACCTCTTCGTTTGGAAGCCGGGCGAAGGACAAAGAAAGCAAAAATATTGTCGACGAACCCTTCAAATTGTTTGCTTCTAGCAAACTTATGGTACTAACAAAACCACTGGAGTTGAAGAGGTATAAAGGGGGCCTTCCTTTTGTTACGCGGAAACGTTTGATCTGATCAAAGTGCGAAATTGCCTTCTGCTTCCATGTTGAGAGGAGGGGAATACTTCCCTTTCCTAGTGAATAATATTCATTAGAACCTGAATTATCTTCAAAAATGGTTTCTTTCAGGCGCATAAAATCTTTCGAACTTGATAAATGTAAAGAACATTTGGTATAATATTCATGGAACTCCGTTGAAAGCAGAAAATATCATGAGAATGATCAGAAAATATCATGAGTATGAGAATTCGAACATTGAAGAACATAATTAACAGAAAAGAAATAGGATACCCAAACCATATTTTTAAATCTGCTATAAAATGTATATCCTATATTTTTACTGATTCCTTACTCCCATGAAAGTATCCTGGGGAGGGTATTCTCTCCTATTTTTTCAGATTGAAATCCTTTTATTTCGTACGATTTCCCCCCCCCTGACACAATACGAAAAAACAAATGCTGTTAAAATCCATACAAATGACCCTTGCGGGACTAACTCGGGGCCTTCAAGCCGATGGTCTATCGCCGCAGACCGCTCGGCTTGGTATGAATATGTACGTTGTATGATTGCGAATAGATCCCGACAATATAAGAAACTTTAATCCAAAATGGCCACCCAAAAATCAACTTTCTTTCTTTAGCCACTAGCTAATCTGGGTGTACTCTCATGAGTTCGTTACACAAACGGGGCAACCACCACATAGTATCACACACCCCGCGGTTATGGGAACAGATTTGAACCATGGAGGTGAAGACTGGCCGCAAGCATTCTTTCGTCCGATGTGTCGTTCAGCTCCCATTACTATGAAACTTTAAGTAGAGCTTACTGTGCAGTAACATAAAATTTCAATCAAATACTTTCCATTACTCAATAAAATTATTTGGTTCCGAGCTTTTTTTTGTAAAATAATAATAATAATAATAATAATAATAATAATAATATTAATAATAATAATAATTGCAACAAATCTAAACATACTAAAATGGAAAGTTATTTTTGATTGGTATGGGTTAACACTGTGAAACCTAAAGGCTGGAATATATGAAATCAAAGTGTACACACATATCTCTCTATTTATCTATATATCTTTCCATCTCTCTCTCTCTCTCACTCTCTCTCATATATACAGACACTATAAAGCAAGTGGGTTGATAGTATACGGTAGTGTCGGGGATGGTGACACCTTTACATCGAACTTTGCTTGTCGTGTAAACATTATTTGACATTAGTGGCTTCATCTTCGACGTACCTATGAGCAATTTACTGTATATTCGTGTATTAAAACTCGTGAAACAAATTTCAATGTTTCAGACTGTAAAAAAAAAAAAAAAAAAAAGCTAGGGTCGAGAAGCCTCAGACAACTAACAGCAGAGATATATTATCTCTTAAACTATTTGTCCTTGCCTTGTGAGCTTATTTGAATTTATTTTTAAGACCGTTAGGCAACTTTGCCCGAATGGATGATGGGGAAATTAGTGGAATGAAGAAAGTAGTAGGATACTAGACAACTTCGAGAAAACACACACATTCGAAAAATGAAATTAAATTAAATCTTTCAGTTTTACATCCCACGGTTATGCCGGTTAGGCTAAAGGAGACAGTGATGATGAGTAATGAATGAAATGGTGGAATGAAGAAAGTGGGAGGAAACGGGAAAACCCCGAGAAACCCACGCACACGGTGTTTGTCCACCACAAAGTTCACTTCGTGGGGCTGGGATCGAACCCGAGACCCCAAGCACCAGAGGTGAACGCTCTACCACTGAGCCACCGCGGTCCCCACACACATTCCATGTTTGTCCACCACAAAGCTCACATGGCACTAACAGAGATCGAACCGACTACCACATACACCAGACGTGAAAGCTTCAGAGTGTAGCTAACGTGACATTTCTTGTCTTGTGTGTTCTGGGTAATACTTGTAAATTCGTTGTATCTTGATTAGCATGGTGCAACCTGCTACATTTTACTTTCGTTCCCATGGTATGCTGCTATATTTTTTACGAGACAAACGAGACGAGACGAGACGGACAGAACCTCTCGAGACGGGACGAGCTCATTTTGAGACGAGACACGAGACGAGACATGCTTTGCACGAGACGAGGCGAGACAGCCTGAAGTCTCGTCTCGCGGCAACACTAAAAACTTTTAACAGTTTTTGGCTCGAGCCCGAATACTTGCCCCTTCGGAACTCAAACCCAGAACGTGACCGATGTCCTTCCCTCCTGAAGACTTCTCGACGACCGAGATCGACAGTCAATTGGCTTTTACTATTCAGATACAAACCGTATATCTTTTAAAGATTATACACTGTGTTGATATAATAATAATAATAATAATAATAATAATAATAATAATAATAATAATAATAATAATAAAAGTTTTAAACTTGCCGTTGATATTTGGCAAAATTTACTTAAAAGTAGAGACTTCGGGGAAAGGGTTCCGTACCTTCAAGACACACCTCTGCAACTACCAACATTTTAAACTACAACGTTCCGTTGAAGTTTCATGTAGAAAGTATTCTACTGTATGTTTTAAGGAAAATAACTGTAATAAATATAACTGAATATCATGCAACAGTAAGGCATATAATAAACAATTTTTTAGGATATGCAGAGGTAAATATAAAAGCTTTGCTACAAAATACCTACACAGAGCATAATTCAATGAGCTCTGAAATATAATGTAACGAAATAGCATATGAGATTCAGTCTACAGAGCAATTGTTACTTAAGAATGGACATACATTATTTCAACAATAGAGACAAGACGGGAAATGTTTACCATACTTTTCGTCTCATCTCGATTTTCATCTCCAAAAAGAGACGAAAATTTTCAGTTAGCCTTGACCCGTCTCGAATGTAAAATGTTAATTCTCATGTTATTTTATTTGTTTTAGAAACGAGATGAGAAACTCCTCTTCTCGTGAGCAACATTAAACCAAACCGAAATATTCTTTCCAAATGTCACGTTTCGGCTTGTAATGATATGACCTGAGCGATAATTAGCTCCTAGCTTTTAACTCTTCTACGAGATAATAATTATTATTATTAGTTTATTATTATTCCTGAAGATTTGATAGTTCAAGTATTGAAACATCCGAGTATTCAAATATCTGAATATAATAAAACGTATGTTATCGCCGATCAATGGCCATCAGAAATCCTAAAGTAAAAAAAAAGTGCATTCGCACGAGCACCTTGACCACTGAACCGCGATCGCTACGCGGTAAAAGATTCGTTTTTAGTCTGGTTACGTTAGGTTTCTTTGTATCCGCTTGCAAATTTGTATGTTATATTTCTTTGATTCTAATGTCTTTCGTATTTCTTTTATGAAGTCGGAAAGTTTACATTAATAACTTGAGTTGTTCTTAAACCGCTGGTTCGCAAGTTTGTTTTTTCTCCACACGAAACTACAAATATAGCAGATTGAATTCTCATACACCCCATTTCTTTCAAAGCAGTCGCCATTACCTGCTCAAAGACTTATTTCCGCCCCGATTCATATTAACCAAAGTAAATTCATTTTTTGGAAGCGGAACTTTCACTTTCCGGATTTCGGAAAATTATGGAAATCAGTTAAACTCCCTAATTCAGAAAAAATCCGGAACTCGGGAAGAATCCGGAATTTAGAAAATTCCGGAATTGAGAAAAACTCCGGATTTCGAAGAAATCCGGATTGCTCCGAATTCCGGAATGTTAAGGAAATCAGAAATTTCTAAATTCCGGATTTTTCCGAATTCCGGAATTTGTCCGGTTTTACCTTCGGGAGTCCGGAAAGTAATAATTCCGGAATTGGCTATCCGTAGTTTATACACAACCTTTCAGAACACTAAGCTAGTAGCTGTCTACAAACAAACAAGTAATGCAAAGCATTTTGTATCCTGCAATACGTCATGTATTAAAATCCGACAGCAGTTTCAGTATCCAACCAGAAATTGCATTATCTAGTTACTGGAAGCTGAGGTATGAAGAATTGTATTGTGTCTTATCTTTTTGTGTCTTATACAACCCTGCAAACCACTGAATATCTAAACGGCTTTCGTTAAATCCAAGTTGTAGTACTCACAGTTACATCCATTTGTGTCTATATGATCGTGTTACTAAAGCTTACTATATGACAGCGCTAGTAAGTCTTTCTCTGCTCTCCCGTATAGTTGTGATACGATCTACTACAGAATAAAGAACCAATTATCAATTTACCAAGTTGTTGTATTACTACACATCTGCTTCCGCCTCTGTCAACTCCGGTCAACCTCGTTGACGCGACATATTTGCTTTTTTATACCCCTTTCTTCGTTTACTGAACTAAACAGTAACTATTCTGAATTATGTTTCTGCGCATGCCTCGTAGATAAATATTTCTGATCTCAATAGTTTCCGTTTTGTCCAAGGAATGTTCTTTTTCTTATTCCCAGCATGACC
The DNA here is from genome assembly GCF_964235325.1 of Thermobia domestica. Classification (NCBI taxonomy): domain Eukaryota; kingdom Metazoa; phylum Arthropoda; class Insecta; order Zygentoma; family Lepismatidae; genus Thermobia; species Thermobia domestica. The sequence goes on from NC_137459.1 coordinate 306,525,664, forward strand.
CTTTTATTACATTATATGAAGCGCATGTAGGTCTAAATACCTCATGTATTACAATGAATGTATGTTTAACTCTTCCAGCAAAGAAGAAACATGTGATCATAGTATACAATCCAAAGAAGTGATAGCTGGCAATACAGTGGTCGTAATCCCTAACGACACAGCGAGTGAGCAGTGCCCTCCCCTCTGGTCTAGTGGCTGCCCTCCCCGGTGGTCTAGTAGCTAGCATGTGTGCCTTTGATGCACGGGGTCCCGGGTTCGATTCCCGGTGGGAGAGCCTTTGTGATTTTAACTGTCCTCGATGTTTCTGTGTTCGTGTCCCTGTCGTTCTAGGTAATTGGAAAGAAGTCAAGTTAACAAGTAAAGCAAGAAAAATTAAGTAATAAGTATAAAAAAAGTGTCTAGCGGGTGTGACTTTGGTGTCTGGTGTCCCGGGTTCGATTCCCGGCGGGAGAGCATCTATGATTTTTAACTGTTCCTTATGTTTCTGTGTTCGTGTCTCTGTCGTTATAAGTTATTAGAAAAAGCAAGTAAAATTACCAAATAGTAAGTTACTGAAACACGTTCGGTGAGTCAGTTAAAAAGAAGTTGACATAGCACTGACTTTTCACGCCGTCCATGCGAGTTCGAATCTATCTCGGCTTGTTTTTTTTTTTATCCATTTGAGAGAAAGTATTGTTTCTTTTCGCTACAGCTAATCACACTCTTCGTATTTTTCGCTGTCGTTCACAGTTAAAGTAACTGACTATTCTTATTCTTTCTACGAATGATGGATTTTCTCTTTGGCTTCATGTCAAACATGCACACGTAATGAAAAGACGCTGTCGATAATGACAACAATAATAATAATAATATCAAATATTACTAGCTAACTCGTGTGTGTAGTGTATTTCGACAATATAATTTTATATTATTATGTGGAAATAAGTAAGGCTGGCTGGCGTCCCCCTCCCCACTAATTTCGATGCGCCTTATGGGTCCACAGTGTACAACGCTGCCGTGTTGTGACAAAATGCTGTAACTTTGGCGGAGCTGTTTTGCGAAAAAGAGCCGTAAAGTTTTCATCTAAAAATGTGATCTGTATCGTGTAGAACCAGTGTATCTTGACTTTGGAAGCACGTGATTACATGTAATGTTACGTAAATGCAAGTTGTGTGATTAAATTTCGTTTTGTTTCGGAAAATGTACTATTTCCATTTGGAGGAGTGCTGTCTCGTCTCGTATCACGTCACGAATACTCTGTATCGTCCCGTGTCGTGAATAACCCTAATTGCATGAAGATACAAGTTAAAAGGTGTTAACACATACATAATTGAGTGTTTCAGCACAAACCTAAAATTTTGTATATTCAACCAAAGTTAGTAACGAGGCCCTCAATGGTACGTGGTAGAGCGCTCACTTCCAGTGTATGAGATTACAAGTTCGATCCTAGCTCCTACTCAAGTGGGTATTGTGGAGGGAAAGTTTTGTGTATGAGTTTTCGCGGTGTTGTTCCATTTTCTGCTAATTTCTTTATTTCACAAGTTTGTTCGGTCTCGTCACCACTGTCTCCTTTAGACTCATCTGGGACGTTCAAGCCAGAAAGAAGGAAAAGAACTTCAAAGATGCTGCGGCATTCAAGACGTATATCATAATAATACTTAGGAGACATCACTATTTTTGCTCAACGATTGAAGTTGAGCACCCTATTCAACAGAAAGCCTGTTTGAGACGGAGACCTACCGTTTAACGTAGACTCTGAACCTCAAGAGCTCCCGCCGGGACTTTTCCGTCCCAAAGACGCGTATGCTAATTATATAGAGGAAAGTTGCTATATATGGGGAGGTTGCCTAATATGGGGAGGTGGGATTTCTCATAAACGAGGGAATTTTGTGGAAGAGAAATTGCGTGAACGGTAAATTAGTGTCACGAACTGGCAACACGGCCTAAGCTAGGTGGCGTCGCAATTAGTTTCTTTGTCTCAGTCGAATGGAAGTGTTTGGTGTGCAGGAGAAAATTTGCACCGTCTCGGAAGTAACGTCTGTGTGTCGCTGTAAAGGTAAGAAATATTCAATTACACTATCTTACGCGCTAGAGTAGAAAACGAATCTCATAGTAAATAGTGTATATCGTGTTTTCTAGATTTACTAATTGTTGATATATGCGTGAGAAAAATGTCAACGAAAGTTGCCTATTATGGGGTGGTGAGAAGTTCCTAATATGGGGCTCCCCAAATTACGAACCCTTAATTTATTCTGGATATTGAGGATAGACCTACTTTTCTGTCTGTTTTAGATGCCGAAAAGAAAACAATGGCAGCAAGAGAATATGAACGCAGCTGTTTCCTCTGTGATGAAGAAGGAAATGGGAAGTTTCAAGGACTCTCGTATTTATAATGTACCACAAACAACATTAGAAAGATATGTAACTTAAGCCATTGAATCAGGCCAGGATACTGCGCCGAGGGTAACCAAATTAGGTAGGAAGCACGTTCTCACGTTACATATTGAAGAGGACCTTGTGGATCATTGCATTAATATGGAAAAACAGTTATTTGGCTTGTCAATGACAGATGTACGACGTTTAGCGTACCAATTGGCTGTCAGAAATGAAATTCCGAATCCTTTTTCCCGGACAGAGAAGATGGCAGGTAAAAAATGGTTGAAACAATTTCTTAAACGTCACCCCCAGCTATCGATTAGAACGCCACAGGGTCTCTCACATTCTAGAGCTACATCATTTACTCCTGAAGCAGTAGATAAATTTTTTGACATATTTGAACCGGCTATGGATAAAATCAAGCATTCTCCATCAAGATTGTTTAATTGCGATGAAACTGGCATTTCCGTTGTGCAAAGAAAACACACCAAAGTCATTGCTCTTAAAGGAAAACGCCAGATTTCTGCTCTCCAGTCGGCTGAAAGAGGCACTCTTATCACAGTAGTGACATGCATGAGCCCTACAGGAAATTACGTTCCACCGCTACTCGTATTCCCACGCAAGAATATGAAAATTGAACTGATGAATGGAACCCCACCTGGTTCTATTTATGCATGTCACCAATCTGGTTGGATACAAAGTGATATATTTACAGAGTGGTTCCGACATTTTATAAACTATGTCAAGCCTACAGAAGAAGATCCAGTGGTTCTGGTTTTAGATGGCCATTTCTCCCATGTACGGAACTTAGATGTCATAAATCTAGGACGCGAGAACTATGTTACCATTATATCGCTACCGCCACATTCCACCCATAAGATGCAGCCTTTGGATCTAACATTTATGGGACCATTAAAGTGCTATTACAGGCAGGAAATAGAACGCTGGTTGCGAATGAATCCAGGACGTGTTGAGACTATATATCAGGTTGGTGAATTATTTGGAAATGCGTACATGAGAGCAGCAACAGCCGAAAATGCAGCTAGTGGTTTCAAAAGAGCAGGCCTATTTCCGACTAATAGACATATTTTCAGAACTCATGACTTCCTCCAATATGAAACACCAAGTGATAGTTGTAGGTCTGTAGCTGTTACGATAACGTCCCAAGCGGAAAGGATTTCCATCGAGGACGGGCAACTTTCCGAAGCAAACACATCCGATCCATGTAGGTCAGTATCTGCTACCATACCACCAGAACCAGAAAGGATTTCCATCGAGGTCCGAAACTCTTCTGAGCCAAGCACACCAGGTTCAAGTAAAACTGTAGAACTGCCATCACCTACATGTACTGTGACAGCACATGATATTTCCCCTATTCCAGCACGTCCTGTTCGACAAAACTACAAGCAATCTCGAACTGGATCAGCCCAAATTATCACAAGTTCACCTTACAAACGAGGTTTAGAATGCCAAAGGGAAACCAAAATAGAGACTAAAAAACGAACAGAATGCGGAACTTCAGCATCGAATAAAAGAAAAGGCATTTTCAAGCAAAATATTTCTTCTATCGACGAGAAAGGAGGATCCCTCGGAAGACAAATAAAGAAGATGAAGCAGCCAAAGAAGACAGCCAAAGAGTGCAGAGAAGCGGATAATTTACAAAGTAAACGATTCCAGCTTAGGTCTTTGCCACAACAAGATTCCAGTAGTTAATCTAACTGGGAATATATGCAATTGTCGGATGTGTCCGACGAAGATAACAAAGAAGAAGCCGAGTGTTTCTATTGCAATGGACTATTTTCCGAAGATCGTGAAGGTGAAGAGTGGATTCAATGTGCAGTGTGTTCATGGTGGGATCATGTTCTCTGTGCAGGCGTCGATGATGACATTTTCGTCTGTGAAAGATGTTGCTCTAAGTGAAATTATGGTTTGTGGAGTTTTAATTTCAGTGCAAAGCAAACAGTGTTTCTTTTTTTTTCTCGTAGATTTACAATTTAAGTAGTATACATGAAAAGAAGATGACTTTTTTGTGTGGATTTACAATTTGAGTGAAAAAGTATCAGGCTTTTAAGTTTTTCTAGATTTCCAACTTCAGTAAAAAGGAAGAGACGCATTTTTTATGTTTCGTCTATCATTTAATTGAAAACGAGAAATGGGAAAAGACTTTTTTTTATATAAAAACTATTTTCAAACAACCATTTATTATAAATGCATTTGTTTCTTTAAATATTTCCAAGATATTGTGTTCTGCATCTGAAATTATTTTTCTTCACAGTTATGTAGGCGTAATGATTTGTATTAACGTTTTGTATTAGACCTAATGTTTTTCCAGCTTTAGAACAATGTAGATCTATTTTATTTTTGATCAACAATAACGTCAATACAATCATATTATATCTTCATATTTTCTCTTCTTATTTCATTTTCCCGTATTTGTCACAATAGTTTCTCTGAAAGGTTGTGTGTCCTTGCTTTATGCAAGTAATATTGATGTAAGCATCTATATGTCATAGCTCCATATTAGGAACCCCAGCATCCCCATATTAGGAACCCTGGTAGCCTAATATGGGGAACAGCAATACTGTTTGTTTTTATTTTTTTATTCTGTGACTATTGTTTTTTTCTCACATTTCCATATGTAGAATAGACGAACAAGGTTTCTGTACAGCATTACCGGAAGTTACACATATTTTCTACAAATCATGTTTAAGCAGGAAGCCTTATAAAAAAACCTCCCCATAATTGGCAACTTTCCTCTACCAGAAGGGAGCTCGTTCGTGGTTATACACAATGTTTGAATTCGTTTATCGACATTGCGGATAAGTAAAATAACGCTCAACATGACACAGACTTTTAAAGATGCAATAATTCAAAATGATAATTCGTTTCCTTAACCTCTCCCGCTCTGGTAACAGTCGTAAAAATAAAACTTTTAAATTAATAATTTTTACAACAACTAAATTAACGACATAATTTGTGAGATACCTACAAGTAATCTTTCCGAACGTTCGAGTAAAGTATTGAATGTGTCTAACAAGAAATGTACAATGTCAGATATCTGCAAATCCACAAACGGCTTCGTTAAAAGAGATAATATAACATCGTCATACAAATTCACTTACGATGACAAACTAAAGGATTTAAGAACACAGTTACAAGTGACAACTATAGGGACTATACAATACTTCAAGTGGGCAACGATAAAAAGAAATAGATAATATGATAAATTGTAGTTAGTTTTGAGTTAAAATTAGAAGTCAAAAGTTCACATATTCCGTTCTGAAATACAACTACCGGTATCAGATTAAAATTATATGAAAAAAAAATCTAGTGGAATATTTTCGAAATTGAAACCACTAAATACGGTTTGAGGCGGGAAAAAAGCAAACATTCCCTCAAGGAATGTTTCAGTTAGTTTCTTTGAAGATCATTCAAATGGGGTTGAGGGGGAATATCTCTCTCGTTATCCAGTAATTCGCACCCTGGTTGTAAGTATTAGGGTACTCTTTATTTTTCGACTTCCGTTCTTTTTTTCTTTTTTTTTAAAAAAAATCTCACCTAGGATGGTTCCATATCAGAGCAAAGTAACTCATGAGAAAAATTAGTTCAGTTGAATAATATTAAATGGTTCCAAAATCGACCTCAAGTTTCGAATGTATTTACAACGCATAATATGAGGCAAAAGTAGCCTACCTTATAAATTTGGAAAGACAAATGTAAATTAACAACCATATATTATGAAAGTAATACGTGTTAAATGTTTATAGATAAGAAGAAAATAACATCAGACGTGTGTTCTGGTTAAACGCACCCGAAAACATATCATATGACACTTTTCAATTAAAAATTTTGCACTTGAACCTAAGATGGGGGACTTCGAGATGGCAACCATGATGGTACTATACAGTAATAAATGCGAGTCTACCTTAATTATCCTTATTCAAGATATGATATCACTTCTTCTAACCGTTAGAAACTTACAAGGTACTTTTGCCTCGCATTGTATATTGTAAATAATTGAAAACTTGCGGTCAATTTGGGCACCATTTAATATTATTCAATTGAGCTTATTTTCCTCATGGGTTACTTTGGTATAACATAATATGAATAACATAATAGGAGGTGAGATTCAAAGAACCTTGGATTGGGGTCCTGGATTCGATCTCAGCCCCCGCCAAGTGCACTTTGTGGGGACAAACACCATGTGCGTGGGTTTTCTCTGGGTTCTCCCGTTTCCACCCACTTTCTTCATTCCACCATTTTCATTCATTACTCATCATCACCATCTCCTTTAGCCTAACCGGCATAACCGTGGCACGTAAAACTCAATGATTTCATTTCATTTCAAAGAACCTCGGAAGTTGAAAAGTAAGGACCACCCAATATGAATACAGGGTATTAATGAACTACACCGACAAACTGTAAAGAGGTGATTCCTCAGATCAAAAAAGTCAAAAAGTTCCTATGGACCTGTGGTAAAAGCGCATAGTTTCAGAGATAGAGTTGTCCAAAATAGCGAAAAAGACAAATTTCAAGAGGCCCTATTTCGAATTCGAGAAATCGTGGAGTGGTGGTCTTCATTAGCATAAAGGAAGTCATGCATACGCAATCCAAAATGCATAATTCATTAATGTTCAATGGGTGTGTAGAGTATTCTCTAAAGGGTAAAATTCCCAGACATAACATCAACCAAATACGAGGGCTGCTATATATATTTCTGGCCTAATAATGAAAATACGAATATTTATCAACGAAAATGGTTTTATTGTTTTTCAAAATATTCTCCATCAAGATTTATACACTTTTGCATGCGCTCAAACCAATTTTCGAAGCACTTTTTCCACTCCGATTGAGACACCTCCAAAACATGGTTTTTGAATGCTTCAACAGCATTTTCTGGCGACGAAAATCGTTGACCACGCATTTTTTTCTTGATGTGTGGGAATAAAAAGAAGTCATTGGGTGCCAAGTCAGGGCTGTACGGCGGATGACCCATCACTTCGACGTTTTGGCCGGTCAAAAATGCGCTGGTTTGAGCCGATGTGTGAGAGCTCGCATTGTCATGGTGCACAATGATTCGTCTTCTCTTGTTCATTTTTCGAATTTCTCCGAAGACTTCAGGCAAACAAATGGTGGTGTACCACTCAGAATTGACCGTCCTACGTTGCTCAAGCGGAACAGTCGCCACATGACCAGTTATGCCGAAGAAACAGGCGACCATTTGCTTCGAAGTGCTTCTTCCACGAACAACTTTCGTTGGATTTGGCTCGTCTTGGAAGACCCACACGGTCGATTGCTGTTTTGTTTCGGGCTCATACGCATAGATCCATGATTCGTCACCTGTGACGATCTTATAAACGTCTTTTGAAGCACCGCGATCGTATTTTTTCAGCATTTCTTTACACCAATCCACACGAGCTTTCTTTTGAGCGATTGTCAAATTGTGCGGGATCCAACGAGAACAAACCTTTTTTACGGCCAGGTGTTCATGCAATATCGAATGTATGCTGGTGGAAGAAATGCCTAGGCATGCCTCTATCTCACGGTAAGTCACATGACGGTCTTGCATTATCAGTTCACGTACGGCATCGATGTTTTCTGGCACAACGGCTGTTTTTGGACGACCTTCACGGAATTCGTCTTTGAGCGAGCGTCGGCCACGATTGAATTCGTTGTACCAGTTTTTCACAGTGCTATAGGATGGTGCTTCGTCGCCATACAAAGATTTAAGTTCATCGATGCACTCTTGTCGTGATAATCCACGTCGAAAGTTGTGAAAAATGATCGCACGAAAATGTTCACGAGTTAATTCCATTTTTTTGCCAAGTTGATTTCTTCAAGTACCTGTAAAAGAAAAAAAAATTGTCGTAAGTCAAAAAGTTCTGAGTACATTTATGCTACAAAATGTCAAACTTTCCAATGGAAATGTCAGATTGCACCTGGCAACACTTAGTGTTGCCTAGGCCAGAAATATATATAGCAACCCACGTATGATCTGATTTATGATGGTCCAAAGTAGGCAAATGATCAGACTTTACAGCAGTGAACACGAAATCCTTTGGTGCAATACGGAAGTGTTACGGATCGTCAACAACACGGACTCTCGTACTCGAGAAAAAGCATGCTGCGATGTTTTCTTTCATGCTAAGCAAGTGAAGAAAACGTGAAATATGTGAAATATACCGTGACGAAATGCATCACATTACACGTTATTGCGAACACTAAAAAACATGGAGCTGCCGGTTTCTAACACTTCTGACTTCCCTCCGAAGTACTGGATGTCGATTCCTGTCAAGGCTTATCTCCTGCCTACTTTGTACCCTCCTTGAAATCAGAGTATATCTGAAAACTCTATTGAACATATTTGAGAATTATACCCTGTACAGAATACCCTGCAAATCCATTGAAAATTGACGTAATATGTATTTTTGGATTGTGTGTGCGTGACTTCCTTTACGGTGATAAGGACCACCATCCACAGTTTTTGGAATTCGAAATAGGGCCTGTTGAAATCTAGCTTTTCGCGATTTTGGACAGCTCTACATAGTAAGTTTTTTTTAAGGAAGTTTACGCACATATACTGTAACCATATACGTAATTGCGCAGTCTGGTATTAAACTAACGCTTTCAGGCCCAAGAAGTCAAGAAATATGTAGAACTCTTGGTATTAGGGGTAGGGTAATGTAATATATGCAGGTATATTCTCAAACACGTAGGAAAACAATCCATTTATCATGTAGACCGAAAGTGTTCAATTAAAAATCGACAAATATGGTTCACCCCAGAAAGTGGACGATCATGTCAATAGTGTAAAATACCCACGTTTGGAAAAAAATCTAATTATGTTTTTTTAAAACTAATTTCATGATGCTGGGTCCAATTATGCTATTTTTTAAAAAAAAATAAATGTAAAACAAAAATACCTCCAGTCCTCTATAGACCTCATGGTATTTGAATGCCTTCGAAAAGAGGGCTAAACGGGTCTATAACGTCCCGTCTAGATCTCATGTGCGTATTTATCTACATCTATTTACGAACGACACCTAAATTTGACATTTTTCGGTTACCCATAAAGCTTTAGTTGAGGGCAGGGATACACCCACATGACTTCCTGTTTCCCAAATGAAGTTCGACTGTTAGGTCTTTACTTCAACATGTTTATTAAAGCAAATGAATGCTTATAATAGAACAAACAGAAGTGCCCATTCTTGACGTGGAAAAATAAGGTTTAAACGAACATAAAAGTGGAAATTTGAATGTTATAGACACTGCCCCAATTATAGAAACTGCCGAAGTTTTGGAAAGTCTGAAATACGTTTTTGATTAATTTTAATTAAAAGCGTATGTACCAGACTTCCTACTTCTAACTTTAACAAATACTCACATAAAGTTTTATTAATAAAAAATTGGAAATTTGAATATTATAGAAATTATTCCCTTTTCTGAATGTAACCTGAACGCTCGAAACATGTATTCTCCTATTTTTGATTAAAAGTATAAATATCGAATCCCTCTCCTCTATCTCACATTTAGCAGTTTCACAATAAAGAGTCGAAGTTCGTAAGATAGAATTTACCCTACTTTCGCTATTTCAGAGCGGAATTTTCTGAAAGAACGGAAATTCAACTTCAGTTAATTTTAATGGAGAGCTCAAATGCCAGGTTTTGTTTTCCTAATGTCCGATACTTCATTCTTTGAAAAAGATTTCAACCCCTTATGTACATATTTTTAAAAATGCCTTCTTGTGATTTGTTTTCGTGGCGGAGTCACCCGTCCAAATTTTGTTTCTACCTATAAGTATTCCTTTATGTTTGAGTGAATTACTTATACTATCGTATTTAATAATATTGATCTGAAGGGAAAAATCTAAACAACGTCAACTCATAACGATTATGAATTTCCCAAATTCAATAATTAGTACAATACTGATCAATGGCATAGCCATAAATATACTATACCAAAGAAAGTATTAATTATTGCGTAACGAAAAAAAAACGCTTACACACACACACACACGTACACGTACAACATATATTATGTGACGTTATCGGTTGAAATGTGGGACGCATGGTCAGCGACAGAATGGTTCATGGGCTTCTGTGACACAAATTTTAGTATTGTATTTTATCATATAGAGCTGAGGCGAATTACAGGTGAGACACATAAGAAAGGAGTTAAATTGTTTCCAAATTTCTGTAGTTACACAGTGTTGAAATACTGATGAACGTCGGTAAATAATAAATTAAACTTCCTGACGCTACAGCCCTGAAAGACTATTACTAGCCACATGGCTCACATTCAACTGGGTGAGGAATGACATTGCATCGGTAGAGCTTGTTTCTGATGACAAATTATCTGCATAAAAGAGTCTTAACAATTCTAAATAAAGGAGTCACAAATGAAACGCACTACATGAAAGCAGAATCTATTTCAGTATCACTGTACTAAATGGGAGTGGATTTGGGCCGAATCAACTCTCTGCCTACGTCTTTGATACTGATTATTCATCAATTTTGTTGCCCTCCTCCACCTAACTGGATGCAGACAGTTTACTATCGCATAACTATATGAGAGTGATCTTATCCTTTTCTTCGATTTTTCTCCATTTTTACTTAAAAGTGTCGATAGGAGAAAAGAAAGTATGGTGATCGTAAAACGACTAAGATTTTGTTTATATGTCATTTATAACTCTACAATGTTGTACTAATCACTCGTTAGGAAAATATTTAAAAGGGTTCCTATTTATTGTTAATATTATTTACTATATCGTCAAATATGATTCATGCGATTTTACTGGCATTACATTAACAAATTCCATAAATAACTCTACTACTTGCTTATCATTTGTAATTACAAAGTCTACATACGGTAGTCTGATTTGAGGCTGTTTTCTTCCAACTAAGTTTTGATAAAAAAAAGAAAGAAAGAAAAGGAAAGAAAGAAATGTTCATATTTCACAAATGTTTCAATAATACCTGTAGCATAACATATATATTTTTTTAAGAAATCAGAGCGAAAAAGTTCAGTGCGGTGGTCCTTAAGCAGTAAATATATACCATGAAAGTGATTGGGTGTAAATAAAGAAAACTAAAGCTTTCCTTTGGTGTAAATAACTTGTATTCCACTTAAAAACTAATAGTTTTATGTGGCTTAGAAAAAATATACCTTTGTTTACGCAAAATAAGAAGTAACTTATTTCTAAATCTCAGTGATATTTGAATGTCCTTTCAAGCCTTCCAGTTATTGTTTATAGCATAGCAGATTGTCCTGTGAATTTAATCCAAAATGTATCACATACGAAAAAGCTATAAGCGATCAAAACTTTAGCCGAAAATGTAAAAAAAAGAAAAAGTAAAAGAAAAAATAAAGAAAGAAAAAGAAAAAGCAAAGAGATCAGGCCCTGATATTCAAACATAGGAGAAGGTAATAAGACTAACACTAAATAACTATAAACTATTGCAATAGAACAAGTATTGGAACTCTGGATAGATAAACACATCCTATTTACAGCATCAGCACTATTGGCATACGCAACGACCACTGGAGACTTAAGTTGAATAAAATAGCTTAATAATGAAAAACAAAAGTGTACAAGAAAGAGCAAAGATAGCACAGCATTTATATGAATTCTAAGCAAAACATGTTCACATAAGGCATTCCACCCATTTACCCCCGCACCATGCGCCCAATTACCCCGTGGAGGTATTTGGAAGGAACAAATTTTAACAAGAGTGTGAGACTCAAGCCTCAGTTAGGATTCAAGTTTGCTGCTCTTCACGGCGCCATCCTTAGGATGTTTTTAATCAGCAGGAAAAATTCTGGCTCAAAACATTAATAGATAAGCGGTTTATTGTAACTCAAACAAAAACACATAAACACCTGAAACCTGGTTTCAAATATGTCATTTCTCAATCAAATCAGTTTTTTTTTTGTCATTATTACACCCTCTCAAAATTCGCCTAAGCTTTTTTTTCTAATCAACATCTAGGCCTACCTATAAAAAAATTTGTGTGTCATTAAATTCCATAGAAATATACTGAAATGCAAAATATTTATATAAATTTTTAAAAAAGTTTTCCGCCCAATTACCGCCTTCTACTCTCTTTTTCTCTCTCCAAAATATATACCAAAATGATTATAAATATTTAAAAATATGTTTTAGTATGCCATTGTACAAAAATGAGATATACCTAACTAGTTATATGTATAAATCAATATAATGGATTAAGCTGAACAAAATCATATATTTGAAGGTAAATTCTTATGCGTAGTATCGGGAAAATCGAGAAAAATGCTTTTGTAGAGATGAAAACTATGCGATTCTTTAACCAATAATAACTGACAGTGTTTAATTTTACTGAAAGAGATAGTTATTGGCTTGCGTAATGTATGAGTAGTTTAATGCACTGTTAACTAGCAAATTGTAGATCTTTGTCTTTTTCGAAGTGACACACACACTCTTTTACACACATGACATTACTACTTATAACTTAACCTTACAATTCAACTATGCCATATGCTTTTATTTTCTATTATACTTGCTCATTCTTTAGGTCATAATCCAGTTCCCGAAAACGATACTGGGATATGTAACGTATATTAGCGTTTTCGTCGAAGAAAGAAAAAAAAATATTTCTGATGGAATTAAAATATTGTATATTGAATGTAAAGGTAGGAGTTAAGTAATACGGCTTCTACTCGTAAGATGCCCTTCCACTTCAGTTATAAGTGCTAGTTACGAGGGGTTCCGTCGAATGTCAAGAGATGGCAGCACTAGCAAGCAGCAGCTTGCTTGGTGGGAGCGTTCGGTGGCTCGGTCACTTGAATATTAGAAAGGGTAAGGGATAGTTGTTGAGAGTATTATGGAATTAATCTTAATTTTGTTTGGTATGGGACAACCTAAAAATTCTATTTTGGAAACGCGTTTTGGACTTATTTAATGATTGGCTTAATGTTCTATGAATTCAATAGCTTTGAATAGTGTGTTAACAGAATATTTTAAATAATAGTATATGCGTGGAATTTTTTTGCTGGTTTGGTAAGTAGAGTGCTATATTCTACCTATTTGAAGAATTGGGCTTGAACTTGGTACTGTTTTGGGGAATGAAGGGAGGATGAATTATTTAACCTCTTTTGGCAGTGGAAGGAGATTTGAAATTTATTCGCCCTCTCATTATTTTCCGGAGCAGTGCATAAGATCCCCAATTCTTAGGTTTGGATCCCATTATATTTGGTTCGGATCTCCCATGCCGGGTTCGGATCCCAATAATCATTTAGTATGGCAGAGCTTAAACTTTTACAGAGCGCAATTTTTAAAGTTGGGATTTCTCATAGATGAATATACGAGTTAAGACAAGAGTGGACGTATTACTGGTAATTCCTAACCTAACAGAGAAATATTGTAAGTTTTGGGAAAGAGAAAAGCTAAATTTTAATATTTGGAAACAGTTTGTCAATGAGTACCATAAGGAAGTTAAATTTTAATATTTGGAAACAGTTTGTCAATGAGTACCATAAGGAAGTTAATTTTTAATACTTGGAAACAGCTTGTCAATGAGTACCGTAAAGAGGTTAATTTCAGTATTTGGATACAGTAAGTCAATGTGTACGGGAAAAATTTGGATCTTCAGAAGTAATAATTTTTCGGGTAAATGAATGTCTTACTATTTGAACATTTCTTTTTTTTTTATATATTTGGGAAGTTTATGTTAATCTTTCGAGTTATTACTTGTTTAAATGTTTTTGAAGAAGTTGGGTATTTAAAACGATTTACTTCGGGTTTTGGATATTTATTGTTATTGTTGGATATATATTTGGTTTGTAATAAATTGTTCCAGTTGAAATTTGAAAGTTTACCTGTATTTCCTAGTCAAAAAGTAAGCCTAATCGCTACCAGAAAAAAAATATTTTTCAGCGTATTTACTCTGCAATGCCAAAACAAGAATCGGGGAACGGCTATACCGTCAAGTGTGCTTGTGATTGATTTGTATGCAGGTAGAGGAAGGAATTGTGTCTGATAGTTAGGCAAGGTTTGACTTTTACCTGTAGACAAGTTAATCGCGGGACCACGGTTGTATGTGTATGCATGCAACGTTACAACTTTCTAATCTTCAAGTGCTACTTGTTTTGGCTATATACTTGTTTAAATTAGAATGTAATGTTAAGAATGAAAGCGCAGAGTAATATACAGGAGATATATGGGAAGGAAAGAAATTTGTGAGAAATTTTTGAGGGTGCAGCTAGCATGAGTTGGCAAGAGTTGTTGCGCATTTATTTGTTGTTTGTAAAAGGATAAGAATTTACGGATAATTTTGAATTCTGGCTACAGGAAAAATGAATAATAGGCAGAATTATGAGAATATTGATAATTTTGAACGTGGTAGTTCAAGTAGTGAAGAAGGATTTGTAGGTTATGTAGCTTTTGAAAATCCTTGTTTTCGGAATGTTGAATCAAATTTAGATAGTAACTTTGTCGAACCTAATCGTGGGAGACCACGGTTACGTTCTTCCTCTGTTCCGGGCTTAGATAGACGAAATGTATACAGACATAATATGCGGTCTGAGCATTTAAATTTTGATTTTAATAAATTAGCAACCGAAAAGGTGTATAAATTGTTATTGGCCGAGACTAATCAATTACCTTTGGTAGACGGTACAAATACGGAATTATCATTCCAATTCATTTTGAAACTTGATAAGATTGTGCGAAGTAAGGATTTACCGTGTGATACAATTTTAATTGCTAGTTTAGCGCGTACTAAAGGGAAATTTAATTACCTTTTACAGTCAATGATTGGTACAGGTTCAGTTTGGGGAGACATTTGTAGACAACTTGTCATTAAATTCATCTCACCTTTGGCTAGAACGCAGTTTATGCGCTTGGAATTTTACCGAGTTATGAGGGGAAAATCAAACCTTGTATGAGTTTGTGGAAGAGAAATTATCATTGATACATGTTTTGGATATGAATTTTGAGGAACCAGTTGTTTGTAATTTAATTTGTAATATGGTTAGTCCAATGGTGCATAAATTTTTCAACCGTAGGGGGGTACCGATGACTTTTGAACAGCTTGAGGACGCAGCTTTACATTTTGATAACATGTATATATATAGTAATGATTATTACAAACTGCGGAATGCTGTCGGACCAGTAATGCGTAGTGTAAATAAAAATCCCCATAATGGAATAATGAATAAAACGGCAATTTGTAACGTTATCAGTCAACCTGGTGTAAATTGTAAACCGGTAAATTTGGTAGGAAGTAGATATTCAGATGTAAATCATGAACAGAATCAAAATGTTATTGTTGCTAGGGACAATACTCATACGTCATCAGGTAGTGAACAATTTCAATGTAAAACAGGTGCCATTCGGAAAAAATATTGTGACTAGTTCTTCGGGTTCAAATAAACATTTTCGACAAAGGAACAGTGCTGTTGGTAGTAATTCTGAACATAGGTCATTGGTGGATGAATCTGGTTTCCAAACAGTAAATTCTTCACAAAAGACTAAAAGGAATCGCGGTCTTCTGGTCGTGCCTGCATATATAAAAGGGAAATTAGTAAATACCATCCTAGATACGGGGAGTGAGTCCTGCTTTGTGAGCGAGACATTCTTTAGAATTCTGCAAAAACAATGTAAAATCAGAGAAGTAGACGTTAGTTTACAAGTTGTAGGTCTTGGAGAACAACAAGTGACAGTTAAATCACGAGTTCGCTTATATTTTCGAATGGGTTTTCAACAGTTTTCTGAAAACTTTTATATAGTTCCATCTTCAGAGTTTGACCTCTTATTGGGGAATAGTTTCCATCGAAAATATCAAGCTGTGATAGATGTGTCCAACAGACTTTACAAAATTCAAGCTAGGAAGTTAATAATTCCTATAAATCCTCCATCTAACCTGCAACAGTCTTCTCCTCGGACAAACTTTTTATCTTCTAGGGATAGCGTAGTTCATCCCACTCCAACATGCTTGAATGGGGCTGAGGAGGCTGCTCGATTCCCTAGAACCATGCAAAATCAGACATGCAGATCAGGACAACAGGCGCTTGGTGAGCAACAATTGGCTGCTGAATTGGAAACCTATGTAGACCAAGAGGTACTCCAGGTTACTGATTCCGGGCAGAATGCAGCACCCTCAGAAGGTAATTATAAAGTTTCTTCGGAGCTTTTAGATAAATATCCTGAGTTACAAACTTATGTAAATAATTTAGTAACTTCTTTTTCAGACGTTATTACTGATCGTTTAGGGTGTGTGAAGGATTTCTATTATCAAATTGAATTAGTAGATAATACTCCTGTTAAGTTGCAACCATGGTGTCAAAAACTATAAACAAAAGGAATTGGATAATTTTATTCAAGATTTGATTAAAGAGGGGGTGGCAGAAGAGATTAAAGCCTCTCCATTTTCTAGCCCGTGCTTTTTAGTAGAAAATAGAGACCACAGTAAGAGATTAGTCGTGGCTTATGGACCTGTGAATAAGAAAATAATTACACGTAATTTTCAGTCACCCAATTTCGAGAATGTTATCTATAGTATATCAAATAACCATATATTTTCAAAAATTGACCTCAAGGAAAGTTTTTGTCAGTGCTTGCTCACTGAGGATAGTAAAAAGGTAACAGCTTTTGTAACAAAAAATAAAATGTATCAATTTCGGCGCTTGCCGATGGGTTTATCAACTTCACCACATGTTTTGAGTTATTTGATGTCAAAAATTTTAGACGGCTTAATTGAGGATAACTTAGAGATATTTTATGATGACGTGTTAATATTTACACCTGATTTGGAATCACACAAAAAACTGGTTGAGGAAGTTCTAAGTAGGTTCGACGAAGCGGGATTACTGTATCACGTTCAAAAACTATTTTGTTTCAAACCAAAATAAAATATCTAGGGTTTCAATTCGAACGTGGGACGATGGCCATATATGAGGACCGACTTGATACTATTAAAAATCTACCGAAGCCAAAGAATAGAAAGGGCTTGAATAGGGTGTGTGCGTTTTTTCAATTCTTTTCTAAATTTGTACATAATTTTGCTGAACTCATTGCACCTTTACAGGAGATGCGTTTCGCAAAGGTTCCATTTAAATGGACTAAAGAACACGATGATGCCTTTCAAAAACTTAAAGATGCGTTTTGTGACAAGGTAATCCTTAAGGTTCCCGATATGAACTCGAGTTTGGTTATTCATTGTGATTCTTCTTTGAAAAACTACAGTGCTATATTATCTCAACATAATAAGGACGGTGATTTAATGCCGGTACACATGTTTTCAAAGGCCATACCACCATCAGATTGGAGAAAGAATGTTTGAGTTAGAGGCTAAGGCTTTATCTTTGGCCTTAGAACGTTTTGAATATTATTTGCATAATTTCTTTGTAGTTTACACTGATTCGAAGGCTTTATCTTTGTTATTACATAACCACAAACGGCAAAGGAAATATGGTACATTAATGGAAAAAATTTCACAGTTTAAATTTAAAATTCTCCATATTAGGACAAGTACTAACATAGCAGCTGATTTTCTATCGCGTATAGGGAATCATCTGGAGTTTTATACTAATGAACCTAATACAGCTGAGGTTATAAAGGATAATGGTAAAAATGTCAACTTAAGAGTCGGAAGGAGTCAAGTGACCTTGACAAATCGAAGATATCGCAGTCCAAAGTGTTTCCTTATTTTGGCAACAGATGGGGTTGTTGCTGAAATGCCGACAAAGCAAAAGGCACCCCTCCTTTTCCTTCGTTTTCCCCTGCATGTGGTCAAAGATGGACAGCGCAGGAGGGGGATGGTTATGGATGTAAATGGGACAGAGGAGTGAAATTCCTTTCTTTTGCTAAAAGAGAAACAGAACTGAAGAAAAAATAAATACAGAGATATTGTAAGAGGGACCAACATGATATCAGCCGTCAGCCACTCAAATATCTACAACGGTCACAAACATACCATAGAGAACTAAAGCACGTGTCGCCTGTCTCTTTCTCAAAGGATTCTATCTATGGTAAATAACGCGGGAATAGTGCAGGAAGAGTCTGATATAAAATGAAGAACCATGCAAATATTTAAAAAAAAAAAACGGGAGAGTCGATATTCTAATTTATTTTGGGCCTTCGTGGTTAAAAAAAAAAACTTGGAATTGAAAGGCAGAAAACCCAGACAAAGATCTGAAATGTATTGGCAATGTGACTCTTTTTTATGGAATCCATTTCTTTATTTTCTTTTCAAAATATGATTACCAGATTTACCCTCTGTCTCGCCTTCACATTCGAATGGTCCTGGGATCGATACCAGTAGCTGACCATCCTGAATTTTTCCTATTACAACAGGAAAGGGACGCAATGTTACATTTAGCCTTGGGTACCGGCTTAGAAGGACAGGAGGGAGCATATGCTCTGCTTGGTATTGGTTTTTATTTGGGGAAATAGACCACTTCATTAACAATAGAATTAAAAGATGTGTCACCTTCTTCAGGAAGGTACACTCATGTCCAAAATTATTGTCGCATGTCTATAAATATGTTGTTGTAGGAATATAATTTGATAACGAATTCACCCGGTATTTCTTATAATGTTAGTATGTGTACAATCGGCAGAGACATGTATGCAAGTTTCATGTCAAAAGAGGAGTAAATAAGAACAATAAAACGAAAATAAAACTTTCGTGTCCATTTAGCAACATTATGATCTACTCATTCTAATTTTCGTATTTATAAATATTTTCCTATGAAATTTACCATATATACATTTCCCGATTATACACATAGTATCAGTATTAAAAGTACCCAGCAAATTCAGTATTACATTATATTCTTACATGAAGACAGTTATAGATATGCGACAATCATTTTGGAGATGAGTGTACAAGGACGTAACAGGTGTTTGTTTCAAACATTGAATAAGTGTTCCTATACATTGAACTTATTTCCTGACGTCATAGAACTAAGAACTGTCACAGAGCGACGTAAGTCCGGCGACAATACAATATTAAATTTTTACTTTCATACTTTGCAATATATCTATTTATTTTAAAAGCAAATTTTAATATGTTTTTATTTTCAACTATTTTATCCTAAAATAAATACTAGCCTTTAACCAGCCCTTATTTCCCTGGTTGCATATCACTTTAGGATTTGGAAAATGTGTCCAACGAATAAAAAAAATGATAAAACACCTTTTAAAGACATTCTTTTGTTAATCAATTCGCACTAAAAAGTTAAAAATAATCTTATTTATGCAAGCCTAAATAAAAAGAATGGGGCGCGTAATTTTAAGAATTTATAAAGTAACTGTAAGCCTACATTAGAGCGCATCCCATTTTTTTAAGTCATGCATAACCAAAATTGTTTTCTACTTTTAAGTGCGACTTGATTAATGAAAGAATGTCTTTAAAATGTTTATTAGTATGTTTTTCTATTATTATTGTTTGCATCCTTGGCATAGGATGTTTATTTTGTAAGGTACCATATGGTGCTTTTCTATACTACTAGGGTATATAAAAATTTAGTTTCCTATGCGATACATTAAACAGCACTTTTTTTAAAAAAATAAAAATTACTACCGAATATAGAGTATTTCTCCGCTAATAAGAAGGAGACAGATTGAGGATACCAAACACCCCTACCATTGATTGAGAAATATTTCGGTGTCGACACTGATGAACAACATTTACATTTGAATTTGAATGTTTTATGGGCTTTAGGCAATTGATTCAGACCGGGATATATGGGGGACAGAATGTTGGAAGCAAGGAGTCCAGTCCCTAGTTTGAATGCCTGGAATGAATAAGGACTCTTCCCTCCTTGGTAAAACCTACTGGAATCTGAAGCAATATCAAAGAAACACTGCTTCGAAAAGAGAGGGAGCAAACATGCATAAATAGATAGAGTCGGATTTAGGTTTCGTGGGGCCCCAAGCTGTTTAAGGTAATGGGGTCCTTTATGTGTCCAGATGAACATAGGCACCCTACATACAGAAATGAACAAACTAGAGATAATTTAGGAAGCAGACTAGCAGAAGGAGCCCCATTAATTACATGAACGTAGGCTACACAGCAGGAAGCATTATTGCTACGTATATATACATTTTATTTTATTTTTTAATTTTCTTATATTTTAGAAATGTATATCCAGTTTTTCTTTAGATTTTTCGGCCCCAAGAGAGCAGGGCCCTAAGCTATAGCTTGTTTAGCTTATACGTAAATCCGGCACTGTAAACAGTATACACATACAGGCGCGGATCCAAAGGTGGCTATAGAGGCTATAGCCCCCCCCCTTGACGTTCAGGTATACACTGGATAAAATGGGGTTCAATCCTGTTTACTCTGGATAAAGAGACAAACTATGGTTTAGCTCCTCCCTTGATCATATCCTGGATCCGCCACTATATATATATATATATATATATATATATATATATATATATATATATATATATATATATAGTTTGTGTTTAGTATGTTCTACGATGGAAGCTGATGAAATAGCTTTATATTATTCTTGATTTTTTGACAGGTAAACAAAAAATATTTCGGGGATTAATCTACTCGATTATTATAATAAGATTATAATAATGTATTTTTTTTCTTCTCTTGTATGTATATTCTCAGTCCTGCAGGAAGTTTTCATTTCTTTCTTGGAATAGATAAACGAAGACTTTGGTTCGGCTTCTCCTTCACAAATCTCTGTCGAAAGGTTGACTTTATCGCTACCAACACAAATTACTTCTTCTCATAGAACCCAGCTACATATACACTGTACTGCTGAAACAGAAACCATCAACTAAAGAGGTCATAAATTTTGCTATTCCTCGTGTTTGAAGTTCCCGTTCTTCACAACGACTTCCTTTCTCCCGCCCCTGTTAAGAAGTTCAAAGTAGGTTTTCAAAACGACTGGCTCCCGCTGAGAAGGAAAGTGGGATGAGGAATGACTATAGTGCCATCTAGCAGTTAGACGGCCAAGTACGTGAACACGAAAAATTCTGATTTCTGATTTCTGTAGATTCAATAATGAAGGATATAATTTCTCATCGATTGTGTAATGAATGTCATTGGAAACAGCGAAAAAATAGTACAGTAGCGCACAAATACAAAGGTAGTACTCCATTCTCAAAAAAGTCCGAAGTTTTTAGCTCTTTTCCTTACTGTAAAAAAAACAGAAGACTTTTCCCTCTAATTTTGATCATTTTCTTATGGGAATTTGGATTATAATTATCTGTATTTATAAGAAGAAAATATCACGCACAGAGTTCAAATTGCACCTTTAAAATGAGATGCATCATATTGAGTGAGCTATTGAGACATTTTTGCGAAAGAACGAAATGAAACCATGATTTGCCTAAAAAATGGTTGAGATCCCATGTTGAACACCAATCTTCCGGCCGCTGTGGCGCACTCCTTCTCCCTCTTAAGTTTTGTAAATTTTTGGAAATTGCCGTTGTTAAACGAACCATTAAAAACACATCAGAAATCAGATAAGGACCTTCAGGAAATTATAAGTAAAATTAAAAAGAAAGAAAGTGTAGACTCATATATTTTAAGAGATGGTATCTTGTTAAAGAAAACGAAGAGCCAGATTGGGGATGGTTATAGAGTAGTAGTTCCTCAGAGTTTAGTACCAACTATTCTTGACTATTACCGTTCTCAATTGATTAGTGGCGCACATAGAGGGGTAAGAAAGACAACTTCCGCCATAGCTAGACGTATGACGTGGCCGAATATGTTTAATAATATCAATGAATTTGTAAGATCGTGTCCTAAGTTCCAAAGGATACGCGATAGGAACACCTAGCCTCAAGGAAATTATTATACAAGACATGTGAAAGATCCAAATAACACGTTTTTATTGATATTGTATGAAAATAGCCAAGTAGTCAGGGGTATAAGTATGTATTAGTTGTTGTAGATGCCTGTAGTAAATTTGTATTTCTTGAACCTTTAAGGAAATTATCTAGCCAAGCTATATGTAAGAAATTAATGGATATATTTCTAAGAACTGGGTTTGTCTCTAAAGTGGTTCACGATTGCGCAACATACTTCGTATCAGAGTACTTTACACACTTCCTGTACAGCCTAGGGATACAGGACATTAAAACCTCGCCGTATAACCCATCACCGAATATCTGTGAGAGAACTATACGTAGTTTGAAAGGGATATTAAAGGCACACATTGATAAGAATCAAAGAAATTGGGCCCTATTGTTACCGAAAATCGCTTTCTCTATCAATGTGAGTCTTAATGAGACTACGGGTGTCTCACCATGTGAGGTCTACTATGGAAGAACCATGTATAGTCCGCTTGATGTCAAGTGGCTAGCAGATCTGGGAATTTTAGACGACGAAGTAGACAAGAATACGAAGTATGAAATCATAAAAATAAATTTAGAGAACGCCTGGAAAAGATGTAAAAAAGACTTACACTAAGAGGCATTTGCCAGTTAACTTTAAGATTGGTGATCAGGTTTTGACAAAAATATTCATGAAAGCATCATTGGAAAAACACTTTAACCCTAAACTTGCTGAAATTTGGGAAAGTCCTTATTTTGTAGTCGGTCAACCGAAAATGAATACCTTGTGGTTGGAGAAGGTGGACAACCCACAAGTCAAAATAAAAAGACATGTTCAGCATTGTAAACGATATATTCTTCCAAGAAATGCGCAACCCGTGAATCAAGTTAGAGATTAGAAGGTTAATGTCTAAGGTAACCCGAAAAGAAAAAAAAAATTGTAAGGAAGATTTTATTCTGTTTATCTATATGATATGTTTGTATGAATTGTTTGTGCCGCGTAATGTTTGTATCTTCCAGGAGCTGTCCGTGGTTTTGGTCCTAATGTGTTTTGTGGGTATGTCCGATTGAATGAGGGAAGACGACCTTCCAGCATTTACCCGAATTTGGATACAGACATGTACGCGGATTTGACTCAGCATTGTAATAAAGCACGTCCTCAAGGTATAGAGTGATGGAGTCTGTAAGTTGTAAAATTTTTGTATAAGCATGCAATGCATGGAATTTGTAATTATAATTAAGTTCAGGATTCTTCTCCTTAAACGCATAAACTTTTGAAGGATGTAAAATAAATTTTTGGGCAGACGGATCTATAAGTAACGTATATTAGCGTTTTCGTCGAAGAAAGAAAAAAATGATTTCTGATGGAATTAAAATATTGTATATTGAATGTAAAGGTAGGAGTTAAGTAATACGGCTTCTACTCGTAAGATGCCCTTCCACTTCAGTTATAAGTGCTAGTTACGAGAAGTTCCCTCGAATGTCAAGAGATGGCAGCACTAGCAAGCAGCAGCTTGCTTGGTGGGAGCGTTCGGTGGCTCGGTCACTTGAAGATTAGAAAGGGTAAGGGATAGTTGTTGAGAGTATTATGGAATTAATCTTAATTTTGTTTGGTATGGGACAACCTAAAAATTCTATTTTGGAAACGCGTTTTGGACTTACTTAATGATTGGCTTAATGTTCTATGAATTCAATAGCTTTGAATAGTATGTTAACAGAATATTTTAAATAATAGTGTATGCGTGGAATTTTTTGCTGGTTTGGTAAGTAGAGTGCTATATTCTACCTATTTGAAGAATTGGGCTTGAACTTGGTACTGTTTTGGGGAATGAAGGGAGGACGAATTATTTAACCTCTTTTGGCAGTGGAAGGAGATTTGAAATTTATTCGCCCTCTCATTATTTTCCGGAGCAGTGCATAAGATCCCCAATTCTTAGGTTTGGATCCCATTATATTTGGTTCGGATCTCCCATGCCGGGTTCGGATCCCAATAATCATTTAGTATGGCAGAGCTTAAACTTTTACAGAGCGCAATTTTTAAAGTTGGGATTTCTCATAGATGAATATATGAGTTAAGACAAGAGTGGACGTATTACTGGTAATTCCTAACCTAACAGAAATATTGTAAGTTTTGGGAAAGAGAAAAGCTAAATTTTAATATTTGGAAACAGTTTGTCAATGAGTACCATAAGGAAGTTAATTTTTAATACTTGGAAACAGCTTGTCAATGAGTACCGTAAAGAGGTTAATTTCAGTATTTGGATACAGTAAGTCAATGTGTACGGGAAAAATTTGGATCTTCAGAAGTAATAATAATTTTTCGGGTAAATGAATGTCTTACTATTTGAACATTTCTTTTTTTTATATTTGGGAAGTTTATGTTAATCTTTCGAGTTATTACTTGTTTAAATGTTTTTGAAGAAGTTGGGTATTTAAAACTATTTACTTCGGGTTTTGGATATTTGTTATTGTTAGATATATATTTGGTTTGTAATAAATTGTTCCAGTTGAAATTTGAGAGTTTACCTGTATTTCCTAGTCAAAAAGTAAGCCTAATCGCTACCAGAAAAGAAAAATAATTATTTTTCAGTGTATTTACTCTGCAATGCCAAAACAAGAATCGGGGAACGGCTATCCCGTCAAGTGTGCTTGTGGTTGATTTGTATACAGGTAGATGAAGGAATTGTGTCTGATAGTTAGGCAAGGTTTGACTTTTACCTGTAGACAAGTTAATCGCGGGACCACGGTTGTATGTGTATGCATGCAACGTTACAGATACTAGTTTCTGATATTCTTTCTAATGTGTTGATTTTAGCCAATCTGAATCAAGGACGTGCATCTTTTAAATTCCAGACAAGACGAAACAGTTGTCTCCCA
The DNA here is from genome assembly GCF_964235325.1 of Thermobia domestica. Lineage (NCBI taxonomy): Eukaryota > Metazoa > Arthropoda > Insecta > Zygentoma > Lepismatidae > Thermobia > Thermobia domestica. The sequence goes on from NC_137459.1 coordinate 306,550,682, forward strand.
AACAGAGAAAATAAATTAATGGCATCTCCAATCAATCAATAGGCGTGGGAGATTCAAGTTCGTTCTCCGGTGGGGGGCTGCGATGGCTCAGTGGTAGAGCGTTCACCTCAGGTGCATGGGGTCCCGGGTTCAAATTCTGCTCCCGCTAAGTGGACTTTGTGGTGGACAAAACTCATGTTTATGGGTTTTCTCGGGGTTCTCCAGTTTCCTCCCACTTTCTTCATTCCACCATTTCATTCATTTCTCACAATCACCGTCCCCTTATTCTAACAGGCATAACCGTGGGATGTAAAACTCAGATTTCATTTTTTTTCGATCCTTGGTGGAAGTTCATGTGGTTTGGATCCCACAATAAGTTCACGTTTTATGTAGGCTCGATACTCAGAGACGCTAAATTCAAATCAATAATAGCAGTATCGTATTTCCTCTAAAATAAGATCAAACCTATTTTTAGGTAACCAAAGGACGCATTCCTGTTTTTACCTATTTATACAAATATCGAGGCTTTTATATACCCAAAAGATAAATTCAGGTTTTATCTATTTATAAAAATATAAATATAGTCTACATGTATTATGTATTATGAGTATTATTTCTACATGTATTATGAGTAAATCAACCATTTTGAGTTCTGCAACTACTGGGCCAGAGTATCGCTTAGCGTGTTTGCACGCGATACCGACAAAATCGGAGGAAGCCCCGATAATATCGGTGTCGGTGTCGGCGTACTTTGCACACGTCGCCGACAATATCGGTGGAAGCCCCGACAATATCGTTGCCGGTGATGAGCGAAGTAAGCGACACACACAATGTATTCTGCACTGTTTCTAGAAATCTTCTCCATATATAAAAACAAATAAAAGTAATAATAATCGGAAAAAAATATTTTTTAAACCAAGGATTACAAAAAAAAAACTGTTCGGAAGAGGTGTGGAGAACGGTACAAAACTTAGAAAAAATAGGCCTATGCCTAAACATGTTTAGATTTAACAGTGCCGTTTTAAATATATGTCGTAAAATACTATTTTTCTTTCGATGAGAATTGATGCTGCGGTACATTGCAAACTATATTAGTTTTTAATTTTGGTTGAAACACTTTTACATATTGTATGTATGTATATTATTTTGTTTTCCATGCAATTAACACTAATGTCATAGTAGATTAAATTATAAGATTCGAATTAGTAATTTTGTTTTACATTGCTCCATACATACACTGGCGCAAATCCCGGGGGATGAAGGGAACGTGTCCCCTCCAATATTGGAACTGGGGAGATCCCCCCCAATAATCCGATTTGAAATGTGTTTTTGGGGGAGAAATTTCATTATTTGTGTCCGGTCGCCAGAAAGGAAAGTGAGATGAAATTAATGTTCACTCAGAATAAGCCTCAAAAGTGCCCGCCTCCCAATGTTGAAGACAACTCTGCTCTCCTGATCCTCCACAGCATTGTTTCTCGACTGATCTTACCCGTCCCCCTCCCCAATGTTGAAGACAGATTTGCGCTGTTGCATACATACTGTCGTTTCTAGTTTCTTTTTGTCCATGAAATCAAAATCCTGGGCAGGGCTTGCATAAACTTCTCGCCATGCTTTTTGCTTTTCAATTCTGTCCTTGAAAGAGTCTGTTATCTTATCTCATATGCAAGGTCTACATTACACAAGTTCAATGTGGGTAAAAAATGGAATGGAAAAGTTCTCGCCATCTCTAAAAATCTAACCAAATCTAGAAAGGTATGAATGCAATAATACACAACCTTTTCATCCAGTCACTGTAGCTAAACTGCAGAACTCTGAGGGCGGTCGATCCCGGTACAAAGGGGAGTGGATACATAGTTTTGGTCTTTGTTTTCAATTGCCATTCCACAAATTCTTTTAAAAAATGGGGGATTTGGGATAGTTTTGGGAGTGAGAGAAAAAATCTGCAACAAGTGAAGCATGAAGTCACATCCCTGTTGTTGAGATCGCAATCAAGAAAATGCCAAATGAGTCACTTGTCCTTGAAGCTTTGGAAAGGGTGTTTGATTGTGCTGGTTTCGTTACAAAATAATAATAATTCTACTTTGACTTGTCAACAAATATTCTATTCAATCATTGCTTGTTGAGTGGGAACGTTAAAAGTGATCTGCACACAATTCTGATGAAAATAAAAGGAAGTAATAATAATCAGGATTTTTTTCCATATGCTTATGTTCACGCAGGCACGTGCGACATGAAATATTGTGGTCATCACACCACGGGCTTGATCATTCTAAACTATTTTCTGGAACATATATTGTATTTTAGCCAGGATTTCGTAACAGGGGGGGGGGAGATATAAAATTCTGAAGGTCCAGGAAGTCGATCAATCTAAACTACTTTATTATCAACATGTATTGGTTTGTTAGGACAATAAAATGAGGATATGTTGGTAAGTATTTTAATAAACTATGAAGAAATCTCGAGTAAAATAATAATAAAAAAAAGTATTGAAAAAGATTTTACAATATATACGTCCTTCCTCCATTTATTCAAATATAACAATTTTCCCTTCATTATGATCTCAACTATTATAAAAAGTACATACTCAACAATGTCTTATAAACTATTTTACAATATCTGCATTCCTTTCTCTGTTGAATTAAATTCTAACAGAAATTTCTTTCCACATATTTTTTGTTTTTATTATTCCGTCAACTACTGTCGGTTCCAAGTGACAGGTTAAGGAGCAGTAGAAAATTGTTCTTGAAATAACATGTTTGATACTGCAAGGATGCGATGACGAAAAATTATGATAAAAAATGGCCACACTGTTACACAACGGCACTATGCTTTTGGAAGCTTAAAATCTCCCTGACTAGTAGCAGAATCTGAGAATTCCGTAACTTTTCTTGAAATTTCAAATTCCCTGACTCTTCCAGGATATCTCGCTTACCTCGCCACCATGTATTGCAAGCAATACAAATCTTCTCATAAGAAAGAGTAACCAAAAGCTTCCTGTAGTTTTTTTTAACGCTGATCCTTCTTTTTCTCATTTCATTTTGTTTCATCCTTCCTTATGTTTTTCTTCATTTCTGGTCTTGAAGAAGGGGGTTCGGACCCCCCGGACCCCGCTTGGCTACGTGCCTGTTCACAGTGTATCAAACTTTGAAAATTACGCTTAAATTAAAATGTATTAAAATTTAAATGCATTAATAGATTTAAAAATATACCATCAAAGAGTGTGTGTGTGTGTGTGTGTGTGTGTGTGTGTGTGAGAGAGAGAGAGAGAGAGAGAGAGAGAGAGAGAGAGAGGGAGAGAGAAAAGAGTGGAAAATAATCAAGAAATTGGTTATCTAAATTTCCTATATTCTATTTGGTAATAGCTATTTAGAGGGAAACCAGTACTCTTCAGACTACCCACATTTTATACTTATTTAATAAAGGGAATTAGCTACTCCAAAATAGACTGTAAAATATAATGAGCTGTTCCGAAGTTGTTTGTAGGACAAGATAATAATAATATTATTATAAAACTGTAATAGAAAAAAATGAAAAAAAAAATTCCAAAGATAAGAAACGAAACAAGAATACACAGCGCCTTGTCACTCACGAAGTATTACGAAGTATTACGAAGTATTTTTTTAATATGATTGTGTTAATTTCAATAATTGGCAACTCTAAGGAACGGGAAATAGGGTCATTTGCCCAACTGTCTATTTCCTCAAGTCTGTAAATCAGTCATTTCCTACAGTGGTTATTAGTCGGGGAGCCAGGGGTCCTCCATGTGCACCCCCCCCTGATTCTGAGACCATACTTTTTTAAATCTTCATAGTCTAAAGAAAATTTATAGCTATGTTCCCAAGAAAACAAACTGGCTCTACACCTAAAGAATTGCATTTATTTAGTAGAACCTATGTACACCTTGTCTCAAAAAGGTTGAGCGCATTCTTTATTGGTGTTTTGAGGCAAAAATTTTCCAAGTCCAGCTTCGGGTATCTTCGGGAAAAAGTAAGCCAGGTTCGAACCTCCAAGCCAGCCTTTTCAATCGGGAAAAAGTTTGCAGATGTGTTTTTCTTCTTTTAAATATAATAAGACTTGTTACCAAGTGTTTAAAAAAGCAACATTGATTGAAATACTTAATGATACAATATTTCGAAACCTTGCACATGCTTGTTTGTCATTTAGCTCTCTATACGTAATGGAGCATTTAAATACGTTAAAGAATCTTTCCATATGTAAAAGAATGCTCAAAGTTAAGAAATAGAACATAATTATCGCCTGAGTACTAAAATAAAAGTCAAAGTAGAACAGAAACAGCGTTTGTCATGGATATGAATGTCATAATTATCTTGAGATCCGTTATACATCGCTAGAAGCTTAGTTCTAGAAGTCCTTGTGTTAGCTCATTGGTAAGCTGTCGGATTTCAAATCATAAGGTTGTGAGTTCGAATCCCATCTGGGTCAATTCTCTTTTTTATAAATTATATTTTCCGCAATGCATGAAAAATTATATAAAATAATTACATTAAAATGCATAAGTTGTTTATATATAACATAATAATTGCAGAACATAGTAATTATTATGTTTAAAATATAACATCTGAGATAATTTTCACAGTAGGTCGGTATTATATATGAGGATGTAAATACAAGTTAATAAACTCGTTCAATAGCAATAAATAAATCATGTAGTGTATTTATTTGCAGCTATTTGTCATATAGAGAGTAATTCTCAACGTTCATAATATATAATGTCATTTATGTTCTTGAAAAGTTATTCGATGCATAAACAGAGGGTATAAACAGAGAATCCAAAGTCGGAACGCTCGCAAAAAAATTCATGAACCCCAAAGGTCACGTGAGCAGACTGGAATTGTCCTTATGAAGCATGCCACAGCAGAAAGTCTTTACATAGATTTTCAATTCAATTCCTGATATATGCTTTTGCAATGTGGAAGTGGTGATGCCTTGAGTCGCCCTCTCTCGCTCGCTCACTCTCTCTTTATTTATACAGAATATAAAAGTGGATTTATGTGTGTGTTTCAACATAATTCTGATATATCTAGAGCAATTTTAACTATATTTCTTACAGTCTGGAAAAAGAGTACTGTCGGGATACATATCAAAAATGCTAGAAACGGGTCGATATTATTATTGAATCCATAGTTTCGTGGTCGCTTAGGTGAATAGCTCTACTTTCAATTCAAGTCCAATTAAGCTCCCATTAGCACCCAGAGTGGTTACGTAGCGACATAAAGATATCGAAATCAACCGATATTAGAATCGAATCATAAGTTTTCAGCGCCGCTAACAGTGCAGCATTTCCCATTAGTCCACATTAGTCCCATTGCCTAGAGGGCAACATATTTGCAGAGTGCAAATTTTAAAACTTGAATAATATTTTATTTTTTTCCGTATGAAAAAGTTAAAAATCATGAGCAAATATACTATTTCACGAACAATCCTCTTTTACTATTCTAATATGTTTGATAATAGCGTAAGAAATGTAATAGTAATTCAGAACATGTTTCACAGTTGTTATTTTTTCTTACATAGTTGTAGCTGTAGCATGTAGTGAGTGGAATTTAACTGTAATAAATTCACTAATTAACCATATTCGAATTAAGTTTTATTTTTAAGTTCGGAATGAAGGGGCGGAGAAATATGGAGTTATTGGGGGCACCGAGCTTTTCTACATTTTACTTTCAAGATCTCCATTTTTCTTTTGTCATTTGTTCCTAATAAAAAAAGTTCAGTCACTTTTGGATTGTCATAGGATAGTAGGAGTTGGATTTTGGGATGCAGCCTGTGAGATTCTAGAGGAGCTAACTGCTTGAAAAAATATTTTTGAATCATCTGTAACATATGAAATAAGGATATGTATCATAAAAAATTGAAAATAATTATGTCTGCGTAATCATTACGGTCAAATTGCAAAGTTAAATGAATTGACGTTTGGTATATAATCAGGCTCCAATCCCAACTGGGAAGTTATCATACGCGTGTCACTTTCATTATAATGCATATCCTTAGGGGGAGTAGAAGCCCGAATTTTTGCGAAAAATTTAGTATCTCACAAGCCGTTCAACTGAGAGCTGAAATTCAGCATATAACTCTTTATTAAAAATAAAGAGAATATGCCCTGGCATTTTTTAAAATTGTCTTTTATGAGCGGGGGGACGGGGGTGCATTTTCTATATATTGGAAATTGGTAGTGGGTTGATTTGTAAAAATAATCGAAAACGATTGATATTAGTTGAGAAAAAAATTGAGTAATCCAAACTAAAGTTCTTTTTGAATTTTATACCCACTGCTTTCTATTTATAATTGCTGAAGCTGGTGTTTAATATATGGAGCGTTCCGAGCATAAGCCAATCAAGCCATAAAGTTAGAGAAAAATGGCCATAAAATTTGTATTCTAAACTTAATTACATGGGCATTTCCAATTAGTACGGCATGCTTAATTATATAGAAAATTAATTTCTCTCTCTCTCTCTCCTTTTTTTTTTTTTTTTTTTTTTTTTTACGTTGGTCTACTTTTCCTTGATTCGAAACTTTTAAATTTCACCCTATTTTCTACTGAAATGTGTCTGTAAGGCAACAAAGAAATAATTACATATGATAAATTTAAATTCATTTTAATTCGGAAGATGAGAAACACTTTGCCATTATATATCGTAAAGGTCAGACCCGCCAGTATTGTAACAAAGAGGTGCTTGAGCCAATGACGGTAGAAATTCAAACTCCGATAAGTGATAATTTCACAGTCTTGTTTTATTACAAGTGTAATCTCTTTAGTCAATGTAGAGGAGGACGTGGGTCATCGGTCAGAGTTGATGTCGATGGGTTTTGGTGGGTCGGAGTTGGTCGCAATGGTTCAGAGTGGTTCATAGTTGGTGGTGGGTCAGAGTGGATCACGATGGTTGATGGGTCAGAGTGGGCCAATGGGTCATTTGGGTGGTGGGTCATGGTGGGTCGTGGATCAAATTTTCATTGACCCACACCATCTCTGGTTAAAATTGTACTAAAGATAAGAGGCACCGAAGATGCATGTCGGCTATTATGCTCAAATTTTGCGCATGGATAGTACCCCACCAGAAAGCAATAAATCTGAAACGGTTCACGGTATGACCTCCTAGAACTCGAGATGTAGGGGTTTGTCTGATTGGCTAAATTAAGACGTCAATGATTTATCCTTCAACAACCAAGCTTTTTATGATCGTTTCCGTGGGGAAGTCAGAAGAACACGTGCCTAGTAATCGTAATATTGATAGTTCGCGTCCACCCCGGGGTATTTGTTTTGTGTTTTTTTTGTTTCACCTAAATATAAACAAATCACACATATAGGCATTTTAACATATTTTGGGAGAGTAATTTTGTGGTTCGTTGGCGTTTCATCGCGTCTCTGCCGCTGGTAGTAAAGTTTTCAATATGGAACTTGGGCCATCACGGATCGTCGCTGCGGGGCCACCAATTTCTGGCGAGAGGTTAATAGTTGACCATCTGTAGTCCACCGACGCTTACAGCTTAGGGTAATGAACGATGTCCTTGCCTTGTAGACTTCATGACTACCGACGTTGGCAGTCAACTAGCTTTTAGTATTCCTTTACTAACCATCTATCGTTCATGTTTGTACACGGTGTTGTAATAATAATAATAATAATAATAATAATAATAATAATAATAATAATATTTGTAGTAACAGTAGTATAATTGATGATAGAATAATTATTGTCTATGTATTGTCTAGGTAGGACTACACACAGGATTTGGCTCGTTTTGGTTCGACTTGACTCTAATCCGAGTCGAGTTGGAAGATATTTTTCGCGCTGAGTCCAAGAGTAGACCTCAAAGATGTCTGTTTCGAGTCGAGTCGAGTTTCAAAGAAAAGTCGTTCGTGCCCATCCCTACTAATGAGAGCTTAATCGGAGTTAAGCGAAATTGAAAGTCTCACTATTTATCTAAGCGACCCCGAAAACTATGAATCTAATATCGATCATTTTCTAGCAATCTTTTATATGTATTCCCCTCCCATTCACCATAGGTAACCAGACAGCACTCTTTTTGAAACTATAAGAAATGTGGTTAAAATTACTCTAGGCCAGTGGTTCTCAATCTAATTCCTATCGCGATCCTCTTTTATCACACGCTCTTGCCAGCGACCCTTTTATAATTTGTTTTATAATAAGCTTGTGTGGGATTTTTAACATACCTATTTCTATAATAGTATAATCCATTTTTTTGTTTATAGTGAACAGTGCCATGGAAAATCATTGCCCGGGGCGAGAGTATAGTACGGTGTCACCGTATATATGAGTGACGTCGACAGACTAGCTACGAAGCGCCACCATGGTTGGCACGAAGCTCAATAACATTTTCAAAATAAACCCTACCTTTCCTTAATTTTGAGCACATTTTATTACGTTTTTTCCTTCTATTTTACACATGTGCACATGCACTTTCCTAACTTAAGTAACACACTACCTCCGAAATGTGTGGCCCCTCTTTTCGGCGCCCGGCACTGACAGTGGATACAGTAACTGTAATATCTATATTCCCAACGACGAAGGTGCTGGTTCAAGATGGATGTTAAACTCCTTCATTGAAGAGGTCATTAACGTATCCGATCTAAGCCCACAACTTCTTGACCAAATAATAGAATGATCATGCGACAAGTCTTTGCAACTGGTTTTCTGTAACGAAGACTTGGACAAGTTCTGCCTGATGAGGAGAGAAGAATATCCTGGTCTGGTGATTGCTGCTTTAAAAGTAATAATTCCATTTGCTATATCGTACTTGTGCGAAAGTGTTTTTTTTTTTTTTTTTTTTTTTTTATGGTAAACATTAAAACAAAGATAAGAAATCGCTTATCAGTTGAAAACGGCTTGATAATATTCGTCATGAAGATTGAACCGGGCATTGCTGCACTAGTGAAATTACACCATGCTTAGGTATCTCATTAGGTTTTAATTTTAATTGTATTTCAGTGTGCAGGTTTTGTTTCATGTGTATTTTTCTAGTATTTCTATATACAGTTCTCATTAGTTTTATATCATACCTCTTTGATTTAAATTCATTTTTAAACAACTCTACTAACTAACTAACTCTATGGCCTATGGAACCCGGAGGTTCAATGCCGCGTTCACAAAAGCTCTACACTGACTTCTATCCTTAGCCAATTGGATCCAGTTTCTACTTTGTATTCTTATCTCAGCGAGATCCATCTTAATATTGTCCTCCCATCTGCCCCTAGGTCTTCCTAATGGTCGTTTTCCGTTTGGTCTTCCAGTCAAGACTTTGAAAGCGTTTCTACTTTCTTCCATTCTAGCTACCTGACCTGCCCACCTAAGCCTCCTAGACTTGACGACCCTAACAATGTTGGTTAACCGTATAAATTATGTAGTTCCTCGTTATGAAGTTTCCGCCATTCCCCATTCCCGTTCCCCTTGGGTCCGAATATTCGTCTAAGGATCTTGTTCTCAGATACTTTCAGTCTATGTTCTTCCCTCAGAGTAAGCGACCATGTTTCGCAACCATAAAGAACAACAGGCATGATTATCGTTTTGTATATTTTAAGCTTCAAATTTCTCGACAGAATTCGCGACGACAAGAGACTTTGAACCGAATAGTAACACGAATTCTAAACCCTTTTGAAAATGTTCAGTAGACTTATTTTTTATTGTTCTTTACAGTGTGTATAAAAAATAAAAGTATGCCTATCAGAACAAAATTAAAAATAATATTTAAAAATAATTTCTGGTATTAGATTCTAACTATATTTATCTCTTCCGCCTATCTTCGCGATCCCCTAGGGGCCGCGACTCCCAGGTTGAAAAACCCTGCTCTAGGCATACATGAGCTATGATGGAACATACATACATACATACACTTTTATATGTATAAATGCAGATAAGAGCGAGTTGAGAGAGAGCGATTAAGGAATTACCGCTCTCAATCTCTTCACTTTACTTTTGCGATTCGTGAATTTCTTACGTGACAGTTTGGGGCTAGCTAGTTTTTTGTCTTGAACCACGATCCGATTTTCGATATGCTCTACCTAAATGCTGTAATGCGAATATTGAGAAGTTATCTGCGATGAAAGTAGCTGCAAATAAATATATTACATAACTTAATTATTGCTATTACACGATTTTTTAAATTTGTATTCAATATTCACACGTAACACACCGACGTTATGTGAATACCTCAGATGTTATATTTTAAAGATAAGAATTACTTATGTCGTGAAATGATATGAATATATATATTCAACTGATATATACAACTGATGATATGAATATATATATTCAACTCATATATACAACTGATGATATAAAAATATATATACAACTGATGAATTGTAATGTAACTATTTTACATAATTTTCATGCATTGAGGAAAGTAGAATATCATAAAAGAATATCACCTGAACGGGTATCGAACTCACGATTTAAACGCTCGGTGGTGTACCACTGAGCTAACATGACCGCTTTTCGGAAGCTGCTTCTGAAATATAACTGAGCTCATACGTAAATGCTCTTTTCCGTATGGAAATCACAATGACGAAACGAGAGTGTGAATACATAGTCTCGAAATATTGTATCAGTATTTCAATCAATGTTACTTTTTTCTACACTTAATACCATTTCAACATGTCTTATTATATTTAACAGAAGGAAAAACATATCTGTACATCTTTTCCCGATTACTAAGGTTGGCTTTGGAGGTTCGAACCAGCAGCTTTAGTTTACTGTTTTCCGAAGACACCCGAAGTTGGACTTCGAAAGTGTTCGTCTCAAAACAGCTATAATCATATCGCTCAATCTGTTTGGTATATGGTATATGTTTTTATACGTGTAAAGTCAGTATAACAATTCATTCTTTAAACAGCTTTTCGTATGTATTAATATTTCTTTATAAAAACTGTTTTTATTATTATTATTACGGTGCACCATTTTCAGATTTCTTTCGCGAGTCGTTGACAGTAGTAATCGCATGACTTGAGGAAATTTTTTCCGCCCCCTGGAGCGTGGCGCCCGCCGCCGCCGCCAAAATTTTGCGCCCCGGGCGCCCGGCGCCCCATTTTGGGGTTACTCGGCCCGGGGTCAATGACCTAGCGCCCGCCGCCGCCGTCAATTTTGCGCCCCGGGCGCCCGGCGCCCATTTTTTGGGTTGCGTGGCTCGGGGTCAATGACCTACGGGTACATAGGACCATTCCTTTTAGATTTTGGTAGGAGTACCATGGCCCACCCCCTAAATTTTGGCAGGGGTACCTAGGACCATCCCCCTTAAATTTTGGAAATTGCCAAATCTAAAAATTTGGTGTGGTAGCCTAGGACCATAGTATGTACCTCTATCAGTATTGGGTGTCTATGTCGTTCCCTTTCATTGGTAAAAAATTGCCAAAAATTCAAATTTCGGGGGTTTTTGACCTAATTTATCCCCTTTGATGAGGTATTATTACCCTATATAGTTATATGGGCGTATACAGGGGTACATTACCTTTCATAACATATGGGTATATTAATGCACCCCTTGAAAAATTTGGGAGTGGTACCTTGGCCCACCCCTTAAATTTTGGAAATTGACCAATTTAAACATTGGGTATTATAGTACAGGACCCTAACATGTATCATGATAAATTTGGGCGGTCCACCTCGTTTCATTCTAGGGGTAGAAAATTGCCAAAATATAAACGTAAGCAATACGTTATACCACGTGTTTGGTCGATTTTATCCCCTTTGATGAGGTGTTATTATCCTATACAGTTATATGGTCATGTATAGGAGTCCATTACCTTTCATAAGATATGGGTATATTTGTGCACTCCTTTAAAAATTTGGGAGTGGTACCTTGGCCCACCCCTTAAATTTTGGAAATTGCCCAATTTAAACATTTGGTATTATATTACCGGACGCTAACATGTATTATGATAAATTTGGGTGGTCCACCTCGTTCCCTTTTAGGGGTACAAAATTGTCAAAAATATAAACGTAAGCAATACGTTGTACCACGTGTTTGGTCTTTTGGCCCAATTTATCCTCTTGGATGAGGCCCTATTACCTTATATAGTTATATGGACGTATACAGGGGTTCATTACCTTTCATAAGATATGGGTATATTTGTGCACTCCTTTAAAAATTTGGGAGGGGTACTTTGGCCCACCCCTTAAATTTTGGAAATTGCCCAATTTAAACATTTGGTATAATAGTATAGGACCCTAATATATATTATGATATCCCTTTTAGGGGCACAAAATTACCAAATTTTACTACAACCACGTATTTGGTATTTTGGCCCAATTTATCCTCTTGGATGAGGCCCTATTACCTTATATAGTTATATGGACGTATACAGATGTCCATTTCCTATTATAAGACATAGGTACATTTGTGCACCCCTTTAAAAATTTGGGAGGAGTACCATGGCCAATCTTTTAAATTTTGGAAATTTTCCAGTTTAAGCATATACTACTGGACTCTAATATGTATCATGATAAATTTGGGTGGTTCACATCGTTCCCTTTTAGGGTACAAAATTGCCAAAATATAAACATAAGCAATATGTTGTACCACGTGTTTGGTTTTTTGATCCAATTTATCCTCTTGGATGAGGTCCTATTACCTTATATGGTTATATGGTCATGTATAGGGGTTTATTCCCTATTATAAGACATAGGTACATTTGTGCACCCCTTGAAATTTTTTTGGAATGGTACCTTGGCCCACCCCTTAAGTTTTAGAAATTGCCCAATTTAAACATTTGGTATAATAGTACTGGACCCTAATATATATTACTATAAATTTGGGTGGTCCACCTCGTTCCCTTTTAGGGGTCATTTTGTTCCGCTTTAGGGGTGAACATGGATACCGTACATGTGGTGCAATCGTCCCGAGTTCGATTCTTGGTGCTAGTTTCAGGAAATGTTGAATTTAACGTCTCCGCAAAACGATGATGATAGGACGAAACATGAGAAAAACATGAACTTACTTGATTGAGGATTGAAGCAGGCACCTCACACATTAGTGACAAACGCGGCTGGGATGATGTGATTTTGGACCTAATTAGTAACTCTCGTTTCCGTTCATGGATTAAATAAAAAGATGACTCTTTGCTTAAATCTGATTAGTTCATTGTTCGAGCGATTTTTAAACGCCCAGCATTTATTGATCAGTAAGCGCTTCATTGATGGAAACAATGTTGCCAGATTTTGAAAATCTAAACTGCTCCGATTCTTTTTCGAAACGGTTCCGCTGAGTGCAAGAATTTTCAAAACTAAAAACTTTTCAAAAAAAATTTCGAACTAAAAATTTTCAAATAAAAAAATTTAAACAAAAATTGTCAAACAAAAATTTTCAAACAAAATTTCAAATAAAATTTTGAAACAAATTTTTGAAAATCTAAAATTTTTTAAACTAAAAACTAAAATCAAACTTTCTGGAACGAAATTTTTTTAAACTTACAATTTTCAAACTCGAACCGAATTTGAAAACTAAAAAACTTTTCGAACCAAATTTTTAAACAATTTTTTTTTTCGAACTCAGAAAGTTTCAAACTTAAAACTTGCAAATCAAAATTTCAAACTAAAAAGTTTTCGATCTAAAATTTTGAACTAAAAAATTCGAACTCAAAGTTCTCACTAAAAATTTTCGAACTCAGAAAGTTTTAAAATCAAAATTTGAAACTCAAGTTTCGAATTAAAAATATTTTTGAACTACAATTATCAAACTCAAACTTTTCGAAAATCTTAACAGATTGAAAGTGATCACTCGTTTCGCGAGCCGTAAGCCGTAACTTTTAGTAATGTAACATAGTTTACGGTTTAAGATTTATATTGTCTTGAGAACGATTGAGTTCGTTTATGTAATGAACCCGTTGGCCAGCCATAGCCTGATTTCACATCGTAGCTCATGAAAGCAATCTTGTTGTAGTTGTGTAGCCGTGACCATTTTTTCTGGACATATAGCCTGTACGATCACCAGGAATGAAATACTACTTAGTTTAGCGACCATTAAGACGTGAAATAAGATGAAATCTGAACAATCAAATGTTAAGACATCCTGCGATAAAACAAACGAAAATGTGCGTTTCCTTACCTGGAGTCGAACCCCGGATCGATTAGAACTTTAAGAAAAGGACATATTTTGTTTAGCACAGCGATTCATATCTTATGAGCTGGGAACTCGGACCTCAAAATCAACGTCTGCTTAGTTGTTAAAAGCAATGAATCAATTTTCCATTTACATTGCCAAACACTTTAAAATATTAAGTCAGCTTCTGTCATATTGAAATTGCATTTAAAAAAAATCACATGCGAAGGCGAAGATGACGAAAGAGAGGAGCGGCTTCTTGCACAAGTTTCGTAACGAAATGAATTTCATTACTTCAGTATCATAGTTTCTTTGTCATAGATGAAGAATGCAGAATTTGCAGTTTTTCTTTATAACATCATTCAGCTCTGTCATATTGCATTCTCTCTCTTTAAATTGTGTTACTGTTGCTTAGTTACTAAGATATCAGTCCTGTGTTTGTAACATTGAACTTGTCATTTACTGCAATAGTGATTACCGTGTTACCTAGTGATGCTATAATGTTGCATTGAATCCAATTTTTCTGGTGCAAGAGGTTTTCAGTTCGATTCCTTTAGAGTGCTTCCCGTCGTTCTTATAGGATTATCAGTTACTTATTTCATGAAAGATCGTGCCAGTAGTGAATGATGCTACATTGAATTCAATTTACTATGGTGGAAGAGCTTCCCTCATAAGATTGTAAATGAAGAAAGAAAAAAAAAACCTGTTACGGCTTTCCTTGTGTAAAAGAAATGAACGATTTATCGTTTTGATCTCATATTGTTTTGTACCATGGTGCTGTAATACGAGTGATTTGTATTAAATAACATTCACAAGAAGATCGATTCCGGCTGGAAAACAATTTCATAAAAGTGAACAAGTGCATCTAATGTGAAAAGGATTCTAGTTTGATTCTGCTGACGTTCACTATTTTAAGTGAAGTTTTTACGATAAAAGTATTGCACGAACAGTCTGTGCCTACTGCTAAAACTTAATTACATTTTCATTGAAATCAACATAAGTAATATATTTGTATTTAAAAAATGTAATCAGTATGTACTGTAATAAACAACATTGTCTGTTTGTGTGTGTGTCATGTGTGTGTGTGTGCGTGATGTTAGTCTAAACAACAGTCTTTTTCATGAATGGTTTTTAAATTATTGTTGTGGTATTTGCTCCTCGAGAAAAAGCTGAGGCCTGCAAAATGATCTTCCTCAACTCAGTGACCTTGCTTGTTTCATGTTAAGTGTATCATTATCTGTTTTACGTCGTGATAACTCAATGACAGAGGTGTGTAAGGTCGCTGGTTCGATCTTAGCTAACGCCAAGTTGCTTTGTAGTGAACAAAAAGCCGTGTGCGTGAGTTTTCTCAGGGTTCTCCCCACTATATTTAATCCATCATTACATTTATTTCTCATCATCATCGTCTTCTTTAGCCTAGTTAACATAACTGTAAGACGTAAAACTCAAAGATTTAATTTCATTTCTCTGAATTACCACGAGTGTTTTTTTGTTCTCTTGACAGTACCGAGGACGTAAATCTTGTGTTCCTAGACTGCATAAGACGTGAACGATAAAATCTGAACAACCATAAATGTTTTATGTTGACTTAACAATATCGAGGCTGTATAGAACGTGGACCTACAGTTCAAAGTGAAATTCGAATCATCATAAATGTAGCTATAAACACCAAATATTTGTTTCTATTTTACGTATAAGATGGAAAGCGTTTATGTCCTTAGGCTGTATAAGACTTGAACGTACTTCTGTGGGTTGTGTACTTAAACCCGTAATAATAACGCCAAAAATCGAACCTGGACTTAGCCACTGAAATCTAAAATGGGCTTAAGGAAAGATTTTTTTTTTTTTTATTGTAATGCATTCAACCTGGAAAATGCTGATTAGCACCTTGACCTTCAAGTGAGAGGAGTGAGAGGTAAGGAAATACTTCCGTGCTTGACGTCACATGAATGAAATTCTGTCCATCTTAGCATTTTTTCGTTCTGTGCTTTGATCAGTAAGCTGTTATTCGTTTCATACAAGTTCAAGTGTTAATGTGGCTAATATTTATTAAATCACATCTTAATGGTCGCTAAACTAAGTAGTATTTCATTCCTGGTGATCGTACAGGCTATATGTCCAGAAGAAATGGTCACGGCTACACAACTACAACAAGATTGCTTTCATGAGCTACGATGTGAAATCAGGCTATGGCTGGCCAACGGGTTCATTACATAAAAGAACTCAATCGTTTTCAAGACAATATAAATCTTAAACCGTAAACTATGTTACATTACTAAAAGTTACGGCTTACGGCTCGCGAAACGAGTGATCACTTTCAATCTCTGTTAAGATTTTCGAAAAGTTTGAGTTTGATAATTGTAGTTCAAAATTTTTTTTTTTAAATTCGAAACTTGAGTTTCAAATTTTGATTTTAAAACTTTCTGAGTTCGAAAATTTTTAGTGAGAACTTTGAGTTCGAATTTTTTGGTTCAAAATTTTAGATCGAAAACTTTTTAGTTTGAAATTTTGATTTGCAAGTTTTAAGTTTGAAACTTTCTGAGTTCGAAAAAAAAATTGTTTAAAAATTTGGTTCGAAAAGTTTTTTAGTTTTCAAATTCGGTTCGAGTTTGAAAATTTTAATTTTAAAAAAATTTCGTTCCAGAAAGTTTGATTTTATTTTTTAGTTTAAAAAAAATTAGATTTTCAAAATTTGTTTCAATTTTATTTGAAATTTTGTTTGAAAATTTTTGTTTGACAATTTTTGTTTAAATTTTTTTATTTGAAAATTTTTAGTTCGAAATTTTTTTTGAAAAGTTTTTAGTTTTGAAAATTCTTGCACTCAGCGGAACCGTTTCGAAAAAGAATCGGAGCAGTTTAGATTTTCAAAATCTGGCAACATTGTTTCCATCAATGAAGCGCTTACTGATCAATAAATGCTGGGCGTTTAAAAATCGCTCGAACAATGAACTAATCAGATTTAAGCAAAGAGTCATCTTTTTATTTAATCCATGAACGGAAACGAGAGTTACTAATTAGGTCCAAAATCACATCATCCCAGCCGCGTTTGTCACTAATGTGTGAGGTGCCTGCTTCAATCCTCAATCAAGTAAGTTCATGTTTTTCTCATGTTTCGTCCTATCATCATCGTTTTGCGGAGACGTTAAATTCAACATTTCCTGAAACTAGCACCAAGAATCGAACTCGGGACGATTGCACCACATGTACGGTATCCATGTTCACCCCTAAAGCGGAACAAAATGAACCCTAAAAGGGAACGAGGTGGACCACCCAAATTTATAGTAATATATATTAGGGTCCAGTACTATTATACCAAATGTTTAAATTGGGCAATTTCTAAAACTTAAGGGGTGGGCCAAGGTACCATTCCAAAAAAAATTCAAGGGGTGCACAAATGTACCTATGTCTTATGATAGGGAATAAACCCCTATACATGACCATATAACCATATAAGGTAATAGGACCTCATACAAGAGGATAAATTGGATCAAAAAACCAAACACGTGGTACAACATATTGCTTATGTTTATATTTTTGGCAATTTTGTACCCTAAAAGGGAACGATGTGAACCACCCAAATTTATCATGATACATATTAGAGTCCAGTAGTATATGCTTAAACTGGAAAATTTCCAAAATTTAAAAGATTGGCCATGGTACTCCTCCCAAATTTTAAAGGGGTGCACAAATGTACCTATGACTTATAATAGGAAATGGACATCTGTATACGTCCATATAACTATATAAGGTAATAGGGCCTCATCCAAGAGGATAAATTGGGTCAAAAGACCAAACACGTGGTACAACGTATTGCTTACGTTTATATTTTGACAATTTTGAACCCCTAAAAGGGAACGAGGTGGACCACCCAAATTTATCATGATACATATTAGGGTCCTGTACTATAATACCCAATGTTTAAATTGGTCAATTTCCAAAATTTAAGGGGTGGGCCAAGGTACCACTCCCAAATTTTTCAAGGGGTGCATTAATATACCCATATGTTATGAAAGGTAATGTACCCCTGTATACGCCCATATAACTATATAGGGTAATAATACCTCATCAAAGGGGATAAATTAGGTCAAAAACCCCCGAAATTTGAATTTTTGGCAATTTTTTACCAATGAAAGGGAACGAGATAGACACCCAATACTGATAGAGGTACATACTATGGTCCTAGGCTACCACACCAAGTTTTTAGATTTGGCAATTTCCAAAATTTAAGGGGGATGGTCCTAGGTACCCCTGCCAAAATTTAGGGGGTGGGCCATGGTACTCCTACCAAAATCTAAAAGGAATGGTCCTATGTACCCCTAGGTCATTGACCCCGAGCCACGTAACCCAAAAAATGGGCACCGGGCGCCCGGGGCGCAAAATTTTGGCGGCGGCGGGCTCCCCTAGGTCATTGACCCCGGGCCACGTAACCCCAAAATAGGGCGCCGGCGCCCGGGGCGCAAAATTTTGGCGGCGGCGGCGGGCGCCACGCTCCAGGGGGCGGAAAAATTTGCCTCAAGTCATGCGATTACTACTTTGACCAAGTCGTTCGCCACCAGCGTTGCCAGACTCACAGCTCGGAATTATTCCAAAACCTGATCGAACTTTTGCTAGATTCAGTCAAATTATGCTAGATCCTCATAATTACTAATTCAGGAGTTTAAAAAAAAAAAACAAAGTTGAGATACGATAACGTAACTTAAAATACACAGAGAGCAAGAATGCATGGATAGAACTCAATACTTCACGCACCAAAATTTTAACTCAACTAAATTACTGCAGTCGTTGCCAAACTCAATGGCGTATATATCGTATAAATGAATGCAAAGTTTTTGTTTACATATTTTGAAAGAAAATTACTTCGCAGCATAAGCGGAGTTGGGAATCGTCTGCTGGGGGAGGGGGCAGATTTTTGGTCGGTCTCGGAGCTGTCATTTCAGGAATAAATATGATCATGAAGTCAGAAGTAAAGATGGTGAAGTTGTCAAAAAGTTGGGGGGTGAATGGCCCCCATAGCTCCGCCCATGCCTCGGAGTTAAAGGATTAGAAAACCCTGGGTGGAGCCACAAAAAAAAAAAACCCAAAGCCGTTCCGAACTTACTTAGGAAAATAAGACTGCCTGTATGGTTTACCGAGTGTATGAATCAATGGAAGAGGATACATTTCTGCCGTTCTTTTTCTTCCCACGACCAACTTCTCCAGGTCTTACGGCTTTTTGATAACTTGCTGAAATTGTGCTAGATTTGGGCAGGATGCTAAAAGCAAGATGCTAGGTGCTAGAGACATGCAAATTATGCTAGATCTAGCATCATTATGCTAGATCTGGCAACGCTGTTCCCCACAATAGGCTTGTCGTGCAAGTAACCAATCACACGTCAGGTACTAGCTTTTACCTATTGCTTTCTTCTCACAGCTCAGAACATTGGTAACTATGGATAGACGTACAGCAGTAATTACTTTATGGGAGTTGGAAGGTTATTCTGCAACTGCAGCTAGCAGGCGAGTAGGTGTCCCGGCCTCTACAGGAAGGCAATGGATTCGGAAATATGGTGCTACAGGTCAGACTGGTAATTTACGATCTCCTGGTCGTCCGCATGTGTCAACCGAAGCCCAAGATGCGAGATTAGTAAACGAAGCCCGGTTAGACCCACTAAGGACGTCTAGACAGATAAGGGAAGCTTCTCTCTTTCCTGGTAGTAAGCATACAGCTCTGCGAAGGCTTCGTCATGCTGGGTTACGTGGCCGTGTTGCTGCCGTGAAGGAAAAACTCTCAGACGACCACAAAATTTACCGTCTCGCGTTTGCACAGGCGAATGTGGGTCTCAATTGGGAAAACGTAGTTTTCTCAGATGAATCCATATGCACAACATCAAAGGAGGGACGCCGTTTTGTGTATCGTCCGAGAGGCACCCGATATGACCATGGATATGTGGCTGCTTGCAATCGCAGTGGCCATGTATCTATTTTATGTTGGGGTTGGGTTTCCAGTTTCGGAGCAGGACAGCTTCATAGAATTGAAGGACATCTGGACAATGCTCAGTACTTAGACATTATCAGTAATATCATGGTGCCATCTGTTTCAGCCTGATGGTGTAATTCAGTTCCAGCAATACCAGTCGCCAATACATAATTCCCGTGTGGTTCAGGAATGGTTCGCAGGGCACCCTGAGATTGATTTAATCGACTGGCCGCCTCGTGGAGCAGACCTCAATCTCATGGAAAATATGTGAGCAGAAGTGAAGCGTACTCTAAGGGAAAGTTGGCCTGAGGCAGATCCACCAAGAACTCAGGATGACCTGTGGCATCTTGTTTCCGAAGCATGGCTGGAGGTAGGGGAAGGAGATAGATTTGTCACCCATGTAATAGATTCCATGCCCAGAAGAATGGAGCGTGTAATAAATTCAGAAGGGTCTTGGACACAATATTAACGACCCCGCCTTAACTCCCGAAAACAGCCCTTTTCAGGGCTACCTAAACGCTTCTGAAAATATTTCTAGAAGTAAACCACTCCTTGTATCCGATTTCTGTGCAATCCTACTAAGAAAAGAATGATAATTAGCTGTAGGCTTTGAACTCAAGACCTCTTCAATGGCAAGTCCGTACTCTACCAGTGAGCTAACATGAACACGCAAACCTAACCTGAAGAAACACGACTTTCAATTTCTGGTATTCGATGACAATGATGCTCATATACTTTGCAAATGTTGTATTCAACTTGGGATATTCTGCAACACACACACACACACATAAACAAAGAGAGAGAGAGAGAGAGAGAGAGAGAGAGAGAGAGAGAGAGAGAGAGAGAGAGAGAGATGAATACACAAAAGCATATTCAACGTATTCGAATGAGACTCTAAGTAACGACATTCCGTTCTAAAGAGAATTTGTGTTTCTTCCCGTGACGTTAAGGGGATCGGGAAAAGCTGTGTGTCTTGAAGCAGGATACGACTTTGGATACTCTGTTTATACACTTTCTATATCCGTAGGAATATACTGTATTTCACGAATATAAATAACATACTGTAATGAGAATATTGAGAAGTTAAATCTGTATGACAAATAGCTGCAAATAAATACACTACATAACTTATTTATTGCTATTAAACGATTTTCCTAACTTGTATTTACCATTCTCATATATAATAACGACCTACTGTGAAAATTATCTCAGATGTTATATTTTAAACATAATAATTACTATGTTCTGCAATTATTATGTTATATATAAACAACTTATGTATTTTAATGTAATTATTTTATATAATTTTTCATGCATTGCGGAAAATATAATTTTAAACAAAGTATTGACCCAGATGGGATTCGAACTCACAACCTTATGATTTGAAATCAGACAGCTTACCAATGAGCTAACACAAGGACTTCTAGAACTAAGCTTCTAGCGATGTATAACGAATCTCAAGATAATTATGACATTCATATCCATGACAAACGCTGTTTCTGTTCTACTTTGACTTTTATTTTAGTACTCAGGCGATAATTATGTTCTATTTCTTAACTTTGAGCATTCTTTTACATATGGAAAGATTCTTTAACGTATTTAAATGCTCCATTACGTATAGAGAGCTAAATGACAAACAAGCATGTGCAAGGTTTCGAAATATTGTATCATTAAGTATTTCAATCAATGTTGCTTTTTTAAACACTTGGTAACAAGTCTTATTATATTTAAAAGAAGAAAAACACATCTGCAAACTTTTTCCCGATTGCAAAGGCTGGCTTGGAGGTTCGAACCTGGCTTACTTTTTCCCGAAGATACCCGAAGCTGGACTTAGAAAATTTTTGCCTCAAAACACCAATAAAGAATGCGCTCAACCTTTTTGAGACAAGGTGTACATCTGCCTGCAAAATAAAGAAAATAGTTAACCTTCACTTTGATGGATTTATTCCCCCCCTAAATATCGCATCGTCATAAATGATACATCATTTAAAAGCTTATGGAACACAGATTCCAACGGGGTAATGCTTTCGCCTTTCGTGCTTCATTCCTAGAAGAAGAAGAAAAAACCTGAAAATTTTTGAAAAATTCTGAAAATTCTAAGATTCGTGGGCAGTTGGCAACCCTTGCACTAGCTGCACGTCAACGAAATATTTTCTGCGTATGCTCTAGATAGATATGTCAAACATATGCAACAATCATAGAGATCAGCGAAATATAACGTGAGAAAAAAAATCAGAACCTCAAATTTCTTTCAGACCATTTTTATTAGACTTACAAAACAACAACTATTACTCCCCAATATTCTCCCCCCTTTTATTAGAACTACGTACATGAATCTTCGTTATTACGTTTAATATCTTCCAATAACAATTCTGATTTAAAAAAAAATAGTTACTTTGCCCAATTGGGGGGGGAATATAGTCTTTAGATTGCAATTAGAATGGTACGCTATTAGTATCGAAGAGAAAAAAAAATTCGACAGTTTCTGGCGTTACCAACCCTTACAGTGCATGTTAGTTTAATTATTTTTATAGGAGTAAGATGCAATGTACCTGTATATGCTGCCGAAGAAGATAAAACGAAATCTTCACTGTACAAATAGACAAATCAAATTAGGGGCACTTCTGCAGTTATTCACCAAACGCAATCACTTTCACTTTTATAACTGAAAAGGTTTCGCAGTGCAAAAAGTGTATTTAGCAACGGGCCAATCACCTCTTGTCAGTGGCGTATTTAGGGGGGTGGCTTCCGGGCTTAAGCCCCCCCCGAAATCTTACTTAGTATAGTAAAGTAAGTGAAATATCTTGCAGAATTTTCATATTTCCAGGCAACCCCCCCCCAAAAGTTAGCAAAGCCCCTCCCGAAACAAAATCGTAAATACGCCACTGCCTCTTGTAGTAAATCTTTCATCTAAAGTTTTTTTTATAATATGCAGTTGACATTGAAGTAACAACAAAACTTTTAGTACTCAATTCTCTCATAATTTAAATTAAGTGCATTGTAGAAGTCTTACGATTTTTTAATATTAAAATATACACACTGTCAAACTCCTAAAACCAAATTTTATTTCATATACACGAAATGGACAAATCAAATTATGGGCACTTGTGCAAAGTCATTCGTCAGAACTTTCATCACTGTCACAATCGCTATCACTTTCATCACTGAGAATTTCCAGCAATATATCATCAGTAAAAAGTACATTAGGACTTTCACCTGTTTCATCACCTTCTTCCACTGACTCTCCACAGTCAAAATCTTTCAATACATCTGTTAAAACTGGAGGAAGAATTTTATTGGGAGCACACCAAACGGGTTCCCCATTTTTATTCCAGCCATGACCTTCCCAAGGGTTTGGGATTTCTTGAAGTCTTGTATTGGCCAGTCTCCAAATCCGGGCCTGATAGTTGGATCTCTTTATGTGTTCAATTAAACAGGCCTTTGAGGGCGGTAACATGGAAAAGTCAACGTTTGCTTCCATTGAAAGGGTGAGATCTTTGTCTTGGCATTTGTTGTTTACTATGAGCAGCCTAAGTTCATCAATTGAGGAACATTTTCTAGATCCATAAAGGGCGCATGTAAATTCCTCTAGGAGTGAAACTAGTGTGTCGTCTACAGTCCATGATGCTCCAAGTTTTCGGAAAGCTGCAAGATAAGATTGATACTTCTGAGAGAGCAGCATTTTTAGAGGTTTGATCTTTCCTTTTCCTTTGAAGGCACTTGTTGAATCACACCCAGTAAAGGCATGAAGCCCCAGTAAAGCAGAACACTTCTCAGCACCATAATCCTCTGACAGTTTACTAACATTGAGTAACTTTATCTTGTTACCATATCCTGATTGAAACAATATTTTGCATCTGATGTTACTTGCATGAGCAAGCAATATCCAAAAAATGTCACTATCAGGACTTTTAACTCTCACTTCCTCGTAACCCATTTCAGCAGCATACATGCAATAGATAATGACTCTCGTATCGGTTTCTTCTTGGTTTGATGTCAATTCTGGTATCAATACGGCTTCTTTGGAAACGGAGAGATTGAAAGCTTCGCCATTCTTTACGGAAATAAAATTGCGAGTTCCTATCAAATCCTTTACTTCTTTATCTGTTGACCAAACATCATGCATAACATTTACTAACTGTTGCTTATTTTCTTCATATTTCAAAAACAATTTCCAGTCCTTAGGTTTCTTGGATTTCGGGCCTGACACAATCAACTTTTCTGCTTCTCCTCTTCGTTTTCTTTCCAAAGCTTTTACCGATATCTTGCTGTATTATCTGTCAGGAAAGTAAATGTACACCTATTTTTCGAGTCTGGCATTCCTGCTCTCCATCCGTGGAGAGTATGAGAATTAAATCAATCAAATGTTTACTGAGGGGCAAAAAGAAAAGTTTAATCTGAATAAGACATTGCAGAGGGACACAAGCTGTGAATACGAATAGTGCATAGTGTAAATAAAGGACGACACCAAAAGAGAAAGCCAGAAACAACTGTTAAACTTAGAAAAAAGAATAAAAATTGTTGAAGTGGGAACATAAAACACAAATACAACAAATACGCCGACAACTAAACGATCACCATGCCATGATTTTGGTGTAGTGGTTAAGGTGCTGGCTTCCAAATGCAAAGGTCACCAGTTCGAATTTTCAGTGAGGACTTTTTTGAAATTTTTTGTTAATAATACATGCAGCTCATGAGAGTTGGTAAAAGAGGTCGTATTTAGTCTTTCGTAGCAATTATTATTGGTAATGTTTAGTACTGATAATACTTTTTGTGCGTATTGCTTTTATTCTTTTCTTCATTTCAAAAGAGAAGAATATCCGAACAAATGCCACCAAAATTCCTCATATTTTGAATGTAAACGCCATTTGCAATTAGTAAAGAATAAAAATTGAACGTTCCGATGTAGCTGCAAAAAGTATAAAGAAAAACATGGAAGTGGAGTGTTCAAATCCATACTCATGGTAATTAAAAATACAATTTCTACATGCCTTACACCTCCCGACCACGTTTCTACGTTAGCAAGTAGGAGGTTTGTGTTTAGGTTAAGCTGGTCAATACGTTTTGCAAAGGGGCCCGGTTTAGCTCTGACGCACCAGAGGTGCGAGAAGAGAGCAAAACACTTTCTCTCTCCCTCTGTGTGTCTATTTATCTATCTATCTGTATATATATAACGGTATTTGTGAATGCCATAACCACCCTAATTTTCAGCGGATTAAGACGAAACTTGGCACAAACATTAATTGTTGAAATATCTTGAGGAGTTCGTTAACCAGAATAATCAGATGAAAATGTTCAAAATGGCGGCCCTTCAAACTCTCCAAAATTTCCAAGGGAACCAAATTTCGACCATAAATAGGTATTTAGAAAGTTTGAATAACTTTTCCTCTTTTACTGAAATATTTGTGTGCAGAGACTTATTGAATTATTGGACCCGATTAATCGCATAAAGAAGGTTCACGCCCTTTCGCTACGGTCAGGCTTTTTTTTTCTTTTTTGCAGGAGGGGGTTATTTTCGTATCGGAACAAGATGATTGTTAGTGATGATATGAAATTACACATTGAAAGTGAAGTAACTTGTGAAACGTGTTATTTGAAAGAATAATATAATAAATGTGCTTTCCCCTAACACAGAGAACTGTAAATCATGTATTTCGAGTTCGGGGGCGTGTATGGCGAGGAATGTTATTTGATTTGCTTTTTAGTAACACATTGCATTGCAAATAAAGGTAGACAACATTAGTGGTAAGTAAAATAATAATAATAATAATAATAATAATAATAGGTGTTGTTTGTGGCAAGACAATATCTTCCTCAATTCTTCTTCAAACGTAATAATTGTAACGCCATATCTCCCTTACAAACAAAATATTAGCAATTTATATCGAAAGAACGGGAAATTGTAGAGTGATGGGAGGAACGTTGGACAGTATGCACTCATAGTAATCAGAAAAATAAGCGATTTCAATGCAAAATGAACGAAGGGTCATGTCATGGGTAGTCATGGAGCCACGGCAGAGCCCTCTTTAGGCAAAATGTCGATAACTTATATCGAGAGAACAGGAGGGGATAGAGAGATGGGACCAACGTTGGACACCGTGGACCCATAAGGCGCATCGAAAAAAATTAGGGGGGGCGCCAGCAAGCCTTACTTATTTCCACATAATAATATAAAATTATATTGTCGAAATACACACACGAGTTAGCTAGTAATATTTCATATTATTATTATTATTATTATTATTATTATTATTATTATTATATTATTATTATTATTATTATTATTATTATTATTATTATCGACAGCGTCTTTTCATTACGTGTGCATGTTTGACATGAAGCCAGAGAAGATCCATCATTCGTAGAAAGAATAAGAGTAGTCAGTTACTTTAACTGTGAACGACAGCGAAAAATACGAAAATAGTGATTACCTGTAGCCAGGGACTGATCCAGGGGTGGGGCGATCGGGGCGATCGCCCCCCCAGAAGAGGGAACTTTTTTCATTTTATATATATATAAATAAAACCCATCTCAAAGTTTGGAGCCCTTAAAAGTAACAGTATGACAACCCACCGCCCCCCCTCAGAAGTCGGTCCTGGATCCGTCTCTGCCTGTAGCGAAAAGAAACAATACTTTCTCTCAAATGGATAAAAAATCAAGCCGAGATAGATTAGTACTCGCATGGACGGCGCGAAAAGTCAGTGCTTTGTCCACTTTTTTTTCTTTAACTGACTCACTGAACGTGTTTCAGTAACTTACTTATTGCTAATTTTACTTGCTTCACTCGTTTAACTTGCTTTTTCTAATAACTTATAACAACAGGGACAAGAACACAGAAACATAAGGAACAGTTAAAAATCATAGGTGCTCTCCCGCCGGGAATCGAACCCGGGACACCATACACCAAAGGCGCACTTGCTAGTCACTAGACCAGCGGGGAGGGCACTGCTCACTTTCTGTGTCGTTAGGGATAACGACCACTGTATTGCCAGCGGGGATGCGGCACAGGATCGACACGGCATACGACCGACAATTCAGCTCAGAAACCTGTTTCGGTCCTGTGCCGTGTCGATACTGTGCCGTTTCGGTCCTATGCCGTGTCGATCCTATGCCGTGTCGATCCTGTGCCGTTTTGCTCTCACGCCGCTGCTCTTAAATAATTTAACTTTTAATCATGTGCCTAAAAAAATAATATTTTTATTATCTGTTTAATCTTTGCTCTTACAAATTATAAACTCCTGTCGATTCCATGCCTGTGCAAGTTATATGCATAGAATACGTACGATCGAAACGGCATAGAGCCGACACGGCATAGGACCGAAACGGCACAGGATCGTCACGGCATAGGACCGAAACGGCACAGGATCGACACGGCATAGGAACGAAACGGCACAGGATCGACACGGCATAGGACCGAAACGACGCACGATCATCCCCACTGCGTAGTATCTATAAAACCAAATATTTATTTCTCATAAAAGCAATCAGAGACCTGTCAATTGATTTTAAAATATAAGAATTATAAGATATTTACTATATGAATATTAATAATTGTGAGTGACAAAAGAATGATAGTGCTAAATGGACAAAATATAATTTCTTGTGTGCTTGGTTAAAAGCATTTCTATATGTATGGAATACTTATATTTATTATTATTATTATTATTATTATTATTATTACGTTTTAACTCGTTTTGAAATCATGGCCTGATTCCACTAGAAAGCGAAAGCCATGAGAAATGTAAGCTAAGTAGTAATATGGAATACTTTTAATGTTGCTCACTAGAGGAAACATGCTCGTATGTCTTCTCGTCTCGATATCGAGACCACAAGAGACTTTTTTAATAAGAAGCTCAGTTGGGAAGTAATAACTGAGCCGATGGCTCGAGCCGGCTCGCTTGGGGTGAACCATCGGCTCGAGCTGGCTTGGTTGGATGAACCATCTGCTCGGTTCGGCTCATCTGGGCCGAAGGCTCTTGCTGACACGGTTCGGTGAGCTGTTGGCTCGGCTCACTTCTCGGTTCGGGTCCATAGTGAGTGAGCTGTGAGCCCAGCTGCTCAAGTTGTTTACAATTGTAAACCCGGGCCGAACAGTTTTGAAGATATTTGGCCAGTGCCCTATAACTTTTAACAATGTTTGGCTCGAGCCCGAATATTCAACCTAAACCCTCAACCCAAATTCACAAGCTCGTGAACAATATCCTTGACTCCTAGAATTCACGACTACCGAGGTTAGCAATCAACTAGTTTTTTAGTATTCAAACACAGACCGCGTTTCTTTCATGTTTAAACACAGTGTTGTTATAATTAAAATTATAATTATTATTTATTAATAATAATAATAATAATAAAAGTTGTACTAGTAGTAGTACTAGTATCATTGATAACCTATATTGTCTATGCAAGATACTTGAAGAGAATACTTGAAACTACAAACCAGATTTGGTTCGATTCGACCCGAATTCGAGTCGAGTTGGAGGAAATTTTTCGAATCGCGTTCAAAGATGTCTGTTTTTAGTCGAATCGAGTTTCAAAGAATACTCGCTCGTACTCACTCGTGCCCATCGTAGGATGACCACATTCTAACAATCGAAAAGTAGGACACAAGTATAATAGTACTGTATATGATATCTTACTGCGTCAGCAATACGCATATCATTATTTCAATTAATGTTAACTTTAAGTTAATGAACATTTTTGTTAAGAAGCAGCACTGAACAAAATTATTAAAGGAATTAAATACAACTCTAAATGCTTTGATGAATAACAAATTGGTTTATTTTATGAACGTACAGTCAAAGTTCGTGTTGGGCTAAATAATAATAATAATAATAATAATAATAATAATAATAAATTTCGAAGCGTGGTATTATTTTAAGAAATGAAAGAAAATTTAGACCGGCACAAAGGAACTTCTATTTAACTTGGTTAGCATCACTGTCATAAGTTCAATAAGAAACCTTTCCTACTTTACCGATATCTCAACAAGGCCTTCTCAGTAAAAGCGATGTATTGTAAAAAATGGTTTGTTGATTGTTCTCCATCCCTAGTCTTCTGAGGAGTGTTCAAAAACACAGCGGTTCATCATTCAGGAAAATAGTGTGTTTGATTCAAAATATTGTGAATAAAGAATGAAACATTAAGATATTGCAAATAAATTAACTCTGGACATTTCGCAGGACATTTTAAAGAAGAAGGATATTTCTCGATTTCCTAGACATCTTCGCAACACGCAGGACAGCTCTTTGAAAAACAGTACTGTACTGCGAAAATCAGTACGTCTGGTTACCCTAGCCCATCCCTACGAGTAACGCAGTATGGAATTTTAGCCAATGTTACCTTATATGAAAATATTCATAACTTATAGCTGTCAAGTAAAAATGTGTCCTTGCATTTACATAAAGCAATTCAGAAAGGGCAATAATAATAATAATAATAATAATAATAATAATAATAATAATAATAATAAAAGCGATAGTAATAGTAGTACGGAAAATTGAAGTGATAACATTTGTTCACATATTCTAAGTTTCAGACCTAAAAGTAACGCGCTACTTTCGAAGTAAAGTAACAGTTACTTTTTGGGGGCAAGTAACGCGTTACATTTTAGGAAAAAGTAAAGTAACTTGTAACGCGTTACATTTTTACATGTAACTTACCCAAAACTGTCCATGGGAAAATTGTTCACTGCTCGGGCCAAGATTGTTTCTGACTGTCGACAGATGGATGCCGTTTATGGCAGACCTTTGCCTGAAGTACTGCCCAAAGTTTGTAGTCCAACGGGTTAAGATCCGGGCTGCTAGAAGGCCAATCAGTGGTAGAAATGAAGTGAGGGACGTTCCGCGCCAGCCAGTCCTAAGTTGGTTTCGCTGTGTGGCCTGGAGCGGAATCCTGTTGGAAGGTCCACCTTTCTCCAGGGAACATGGTAGCAGATAGTGGTTACACTATAGGTGTTAGCACTGTGTTCTGGTATACCTTGGCAGATGTTTTAACACCTTGTTCGCAAAAATACAGCTGGGTTGTGCTTGAGTAGCTCACTCCCCACCAAACCATCACTGAGGCAGCATGATGTGTCGGGTGTCATCCAGAAGTCCTAAACGGCAGAACTCCTAAAAATATAGGCACTAGACCTGAATTTTAGTACTTCTGCAGTTTAGGACTTGTGGCACGGTATGATTTTTAGGATTTCTGCCGTTTAGGACTTGTGCCGCGATATGATTTTTAGGACTTCTGGCGTTTAGGACTTCTGCCTTTTAGGACTTGTGCCGTTTAGGTCTTGTGCCTTTTTCATTCACTTGCTTTAGTTCTGAAATTCGCCACCACCCCACGAAATTGCGACCATGCAGCAACTAGTTGGCAATAATGTCACGAACGTAGCTAATTCCAACAATAACAGCTATATTTGTACTACTAAGATTATTATTATCACTATCTGTTCTGCACTTATACGTGAATTACATAATACAACTTATTTCATTCTAAGAATTAATTACATAATTAGTTAAGAAATTCGTTTCTTTCGAATGGAGATACGAGAATCCCAAGACAAATTCCTAAAACAAAAATAAATAAATAAAAAATTGAAAAAATGTTTAAAAAGCATATTTTACCAGACTTCTGAAAGCAAGAAAACATTCAGAATTTCAATATATACTGTGTGGAGCGAATTTTATTAACAGTAAGACAAAAATCCACCAAAGTTTACTTAAGACAAAAGCTCACTAGACATTTCACGAGTGAACATTAAATACCAACGGTATACATAAAGAACGCAGTAGATTTAAAATTGAACAAAGAACATTTACTATGCAATACATTGGGTGACATTCATAAGTTCTAAACGGCACAAGTCCTAAAAATATAGGCACTAGACCTAAATTTTAGGTCCTGTGCCATTTTTGCAGAAATTACTACATAGTCATTTAGGGGTGTAGCCTGCAATTTTTTCTAGGGGAGCTTGATTTTTATATATTAAAAGCAAATCAAAAGTTTATTTTCAGATTACGAAAGCTTCAACAAGACAATAAATTTATACATATTACACATGTACATAAATACATAATATTATTGTATTTCCAGTTAGTTCCTTTTTGAAACCTGGACCTTGACAGAGCGTAAATTTAAAACCACAGCTTGTGGGAAATGTACGAATAAGTTAGTTATAAGAAATCGGAAACTGTTCATGGAAGTCCATTTGTTTGACTGTATTTATCTTCTGTACTCTTATATAAAAGAGTAAAGATGAGTGATTTTTGGGCATACTACAACAAGTAGAGTCGATAAATTTTAGTTATAAAATATAATTTTCTTATGAAAGCAGTACATAAGAAAGAATTTTTGGAAATAAGTATCGTAAAAAGGGTGGGGTAAGATTTTTTTTAAAGGGTAGTGTATCTCGCAAGTTTCTAAAGCTAGTAAAATAAAACTTGGCATATAAGCTTTCCTATAAAAAAAAAACTGAAAATTGAAAATTGAAAATTGAACATAAAAGGGAAAGAGCAAAGGGAGCACATTTTTTTTATTTTCGATTTCCCCATTACTTACTCAGAAAATATGTAAATAAATTAAGGAAGGATTTGTTTAAGCTAGATGCGTGAAACTCGGCATTTGAACTTTAAACTAAAAGTAATAAAATACTATATCGTCGGCGGCAATTCAAAACCTGCTATGTGCATTTTGCAGGAGAAGCGAAAAACAGTATCCTGGTTAGCTTTTTGGCTTTATAAAAGTGATGTTATAAGTAATATTTGATGCTGCACGTAACTGGTACCTTCTCAAGTTACTTGAAAAGGTATCAAGTTACGTGCAGCATCAAATATTACTTATAACATCACTTTTATAAAGCCAAAAAGCTAACCAGGATACTGTTTTTCGCTTCTCCTGCAAAATGCACATAGCAGGTTTTGAATTGCCGCCGACGATATGTTTCAGCGTCTTGAAAATTACACTTCTAAGCGAAAGGAGGGTCAGTTTCTATAATATTAAAATATCCCACTGCTTATGAGATTTGGGCAGAAAACTCTTTTTCCTTTAGGCCTCGGTTCATCCAGTTAAGCAAACGAGAGTACAAAGTGGCTGATTAATTAGGTTCTTTTAATTATTTTAACATGTTGACGTAGTTTAATTCTTTTAAAACTGTATTCTTTCACATTCTATTATAAACATATTTCATTTGCTGTAATTATTAAACACGTTTAATAAACATAAAACAGACTAACCTCCGGTCCCGGCCAGAATATGTTTTTGGTGTTAAGCCATCATTTGCCGTCCGTAACATAACCTTTGATTTAAACTTCACGTACTATCAAGACTCAAGTCTCAGAAATGTAGCATATATAAAATATACTACTTCTACTACTACTACTACTAAATATTAATAACAATAATAATAATAACAATAATAATAATAAATAATAATAATAATAATAATAATAATATGTACTTCTGAAATACATATGTATCTATGTGTTATTAATTCTTTCATAATCTTGAAAGAAACTTTTGATTTGTTTTTAGTTTGTAAAAATGAAGGCCCTCTAGAAAAACTTGCTGGCTTATTATTCCATTATTATTATTATTATTATTATTATTATTATTATTATTATTATTATTATTATAGGACAACAGTGATGGCTTATTGCTTGCAGTGCCTAGTAGTAGTTGTTTCCTTTCATCTTCTCAGTTAGAACTTCAGACTGCAGGTCAAAGTGAGCTTCATGGATCACCTGCAAATGCATCTAAGAAGATAGTGTAGAATCCTTCAGATGATCTCCTGAACATGTATGGTTCTATCCAAAATCTGGAACTAGAAAACTGACAGCTCGGAAAAGGAAGAGATGTGCTATTCTCACAGACACTCTAGAAAAAAGTACTTTCGAAATGAAAAAGAAGCATCTAAAAGCAACCGAAAACGTAAAATCATCAGCTGAGAAGAATTTATTCTCAAGTCGTCTGTTTGGTTTCTGAAGAACCGTACGAAGAACAGGATACAGAAGAAGACTGGGTACAGTGTTTATGTTGTGAGAAGTGGTCTCATTGGTCGTGTTCCGAGAGAAATCCGTACTACATCTGTATAGATTATAGACATTGACTGCCACAGTGAAAATGAGTGAAGCGATGTTCAAGCTGTAGATTTGATAGCATTAAATTTCTGAATCAAGTCCGATTGTTGCAACTTACCCCAGATGATGTTGCAATTTACCCCATGGGTGGGGCAAGTGTCAACAGTCGGACTTAGTTCAAAAAGTGGATGCTATCAAAACTGCCGTTCGATGTTTTGCACTTCTCTTTTTTTGGTATGTAGTTAAGGCATGTACCTTTTAGTACATTCAATATAGTTTTTATATCTATAATAATTTTCGAGTAAAAAAACAGACCTGAAAATTGTTGCAACTAGCCCCATCTTCCCCTACAATCACTTTTTCAAAAAAAAAATGTATAAAGCCAGTAAACCAATTAACATGTAGGTCTATTTTCGAAGATAATATAGGAATTTTTCGTGCTGCTAATTATTTATTTTTAAAAAATCAGATGCTGAAACCAATCGATATAGCGCAGTTTAAGCAATTCAGTTTGTTTTATTTAAAAAGAAAACTCTCTATTTACAAATTTGATTGTTCCTATGTATTAGAGCAGTCTTCGAAAAATCAGTGCCTATTGTATTTCTAAATATAGCTGGAGCCGCGGTGGGTCAGTGGTAGAGCGTTCACCCCTGGTGCATGGGGTCTCGGGTTCAAACCCTGCTCCCGCCAAGTGAACTTTGTGGTCGATAAACGCCGTGTGCGTGGATATTCTCGGGGTTCTCCCGTTTCCTCCCACTTTCTTCATTCCACCATTTCATTCATTTCTCATAATCACCGTCTCCTTCAGCCTAACCGGCATAACCGTGGGACGTAAAACTCAAAGATTTCATTTCATTTTCTAAAATATAGCTGTATTGATTTATTGGTATATATTTACCTTCAGTTTGTTTGAGAGAAAATTATTACAAGAACTAAAAAGTGTTTCTCTAGTAAATACGTTTTCATAGTTTAGCTATTTACGTTACTAAACAAATTTGGTTTTTTTAATACATAAAATGGCGCCCGTATATATATAGGGTGTAACTTAATTAATATAACAAACGTCGTTAGGTGATTCCTGACACCGAAATAAAACAAAAACTATACAACAACCTGGGTGTAACACCCGAAAATTTGTCGGAAAAATGTATAAACCGCCATAACTCATGAACAAAACGTCGGATTGAAGTCGGGCAAAAGAATGTCCATTGTTTTTAGTCGTAGATTCGATTAGTGTACATTGACGATGCAAGGATGACTTCCAAAGAAACTGGAGTATTCCTTTGAGTATTTTATCAAACGTTGAATGAAGAAATGATCAATCAAGTACAAGATTTAACATTAAAAAATAATAGTGCATCGTTCAAGTTAGAAGAACACTCAGAATTCGAAAGAAAGAGAGATACACATGTGTGATTCATCTATTTTGTCTCAGTACATAATGACGTCTCGGAAGAAGATTTTAAATGGAACGAAGTCTTTAACGTATCACACTTATATCTTCTAGGCTAATGGTAACGGATGATAAATGAACGGCTTCCTGTCCAAGAGTGTGTGAAAAAGGAAAAATAACTTTGATCCAGATTAGGTTTAAAACGACTGTGCATAGGACAGTCAGGCGGCATGTAAATAAATATAACATCGAAAAATGCAAAGATCATATGTGATGAACGAGTGTACAAGGAATTCTCCACATGACCCAGGGATTCCAAATATTGTGTGAATAGATATGGGGCAAAAGTAAGCTGCATTAAACGGTTTCTTCCTCGTAATATGTAATTCCGTGGAATATGGTACTTCTGTGCACAGAAGCAACAAAAGTGGAGAAACAAGGGATGTTGTACACGTTGCATAACGATACCAAGAAGTGCGCTGGAATAGTATACTTGATTTATCCGTTAGATGAATCTTCTCCCAGGAATACTTTTGATGGCGTTTTCCCCTTCCTTCGAGTTGGCAAACCTCAACTTTTCCCTGAGCTATGAAAAACTTCATTGCTATTGTGAATATACCAAAATACTATCCTAGTGTAGACCACTTACATTTTGATTTTATCATTGCCGGAGAAATTTTCTCAAAGGAAGCTCGTTGAAAGTACATTTTAAAAAAAGGATAGTCTTTTTTCGACATTCTAATGTACATACCTTAGAGCTGTATGGAATACCTACACGGAGGAATACCTACGGAACTATCGTCCCTTGTGTGCCAATTGCGAGTGGCTTACAGAAGGCTGTCTTGAAGTTTTATTGTGGAATGGCTTCAGTTAGCATGGCTGAGTTGTAATAAGCATCTACGCAACTTGTGAGTGATATACATAGTCAGATGCTCTACTGTTACACGTGTAATTGCTGTATAACAGGATGGGAAATGTTGTGTTCAACGGTAGAGGGTTGTGTCCAGGTATTTAAGGTCGTGTAAAAGTGTAGACGTTGGTGTTTAAGTAAAATTGATTGTGTTAACCTGTACACGCCTGCGCGATGGAAGATTACCCTGTCCAAAAGCTGGCAGATATGCAACTCATTTATGGAGTAGCAAAGGGCAATAGCCCAGAAGTGAGGCGTTTATATCGTGACCGTCGCCCTCAAAAGAGAGTAACTTTCCTTGTATTTTTCCACGCCTCCATATTCGACTTCGAGAGAGGGGTCCCTTCGGTTTCTCGTACGTGAAATCGGAGGAAATAGCCCCATATGGACAGCTGAACTTGAAGACAGCGTACGTCGAATGATCAAAACCGTCTTGAAACTATCATGTGTATGGCGTAAAAACCCACATGCAACTCTAGTAAACGATCAGCAGCAGAAATTTGGTGTGGTGTGGTGGATAATTTTGTGGTAGGATCTTATTTATTATCGGTCTGCCTGTGTGGGAGTACGTATCTTTTATTTTTACGTAATTTTCTCCCAAAATTGATAGAACATGTGCCTTTGAACATAAGACAGCAGATGTGATTTCAGTATGATAGTACACCTGCACATTTTGACAGGAATATGCAGACTTACCTAAATGAAACATTCCCAGATTGGGAGAGAAAAACCTGTGTTATGACAACCTCGTTCATTCTACCTCACGCTGCTTGATTTTTTTATTTCGGGGATACGTATGAAACTCCGGCCACGACAGTCGAAGAACTTGTAGCTCGATGTAATATAGCTGCGGCAATCATCTACGAAATTTCAGATGTGCTTGATCACACGCGGAAAAATTTGCTTCGCCGATGTCATCTTTGCAATGCGGTCAACGGTCGACAATATCAGACTGTGAACTGTTATTCTTCATAGCTGTCTCGTGTACACATACTGCATTGCACAAATACTGTACAAGGTACCTCTGAGTATTTCAGTTATCCTACCTTCTCCGAAACAGAATAAATCGATAATTTGAAATTGTATTTCTTTCTTTCCTTGTGCAACACGCGCAAAACCTTGAGTATCGTCGAGTTTCATTCCTTCTGTACTCGTAGTTATTATCTTCCACGAATTTACGCATTACGGGGAGGAAATCTTTTAATCTAGCTTACTTTGGCTCAAATTATATTCACATAATTTGTGGGAATCACTGTTGTTATGTGAAGAATCCCTTATACTCTAGTTCATCGTACATGATCTTTTGCCCCTGACTGTCTTATGCACAGTCGTTATAAACCTACTCTGGATCAAAGTTATTTTTTTCTCATTTTTACACACTCTTAAGTTGAACAGGAAGCCGTTGATTGATCATCCGTTACCATTGGCATAGAAGTTATAATTATGATAAGCTAAAGACTTCGTTTCATTTAAATTCTTCTTCCGAGTCCAGGAATCACCTCCAGACGTTCATTACATTAATGAAGTTACACACTATATATATAATGATAAAAAATAATACCGATATTAGTGTCGATGAAATAGTATTTAGAGTCACTCAGACGAACAGTAACACTCCCGATGCAGTTTAAATCCATACTCAGATTCCATTGCCCTTTATGCTCAAAATGAAACTATTCTCCCCGTGCGAAGAACGGGTATTCTGTTAATAATTTATTATTAAACATCACACCATAAAATACAAAGTGTATCACGTAATGTACACGTTATACTGTTACTTGCTTAATGTATAAATGGAGGATGAAGGACTATTATTGGATCAAAAGATCCAATATATTTCAGACAATAAATTTCTTGTAGGCTTTATATCTGGAGAACAACATATAGTGTACCCAAACCTAAACTATGACTGAACTCAGTATGATGTGCTTAGTGCCTGAATAAAACGAAAGCTCGATTTAGGGGCCATTCAAAAATTCTGTTGCCCTTGATCCAAAAAATCTAATATATTTCATTCAATAATAAAAAAAAAATCTTGTACGTCTTATATCTGAAGAACTACATATAGTGCAGCCAAACCAAAACTATCACTTAACTCAGCATGATGTGCTTATTCCGAAAGTAATACGAAACCTTGATTTAGGGACCGTCCAAACGTTTGTAGCCCCTGATCCAAAAAGTCCAATATATTTCATTCAATCAATAATTTTATTGTATGTCTTATATATGGAGAACTACATATAGTGTAACCCAACCCAAGATATCACTTAACTCAGTGTGATATGCTTATTGCGTAAAAAATATGAAAAGTCGATTTAGGGACCGTCCAAAAATTTTATGGCCCGTTATAAAAAAAATCCAAAATATTTAATTAATCGAAATTTTTCTTGTACTCCTTATACCTGGAGAACTACATATCTGGAGAAAACTCGATTTAGAGACCGTTCGAATATTTTATGGTAACCGATCCAAAAATTAATATTAGCCAAGATCATAATACTTTGATCCATTTTTTAGATCATTCCTAAAATTCTTGTTTTTATTCAATCTTTCTTTTAAACAGTATCACTCTCTTTGTTCTCAATTTGAAATGTATCAAGCAATTATAAAGCATTGCTTGTTATCCAATTTGTATTCGGTGTAGAGCTTCAATTTTCTCAAAGTTTCAAATAAGATAATGAAATATGATTTACTATCGGAATTCGTGTCAGGTATTATTATTACTTTTATTGGTGTTTTCCTTTCTTTCAATTGTTAAAACAAGAAACTACCTTGCACTGTCATAAAATATGTGCTCTTTTCCAATAGCATAATAAGTGCTCATATAATTTTGAACTTTAAAATTAAGGATTGAATCAGTACAAGAAGTACAATTTGGATAACGAATGACTTATAATTGATGTTTAGTGGCGTACTGAAGTAAAGGGATTAAGGACTTTGAAACCCCCCTTGAGCAAGGTATTATGCAAAACTAAGCACGTTTATCATATTAGCACGTTTATATATATAAACACTTGATATTATATAAACTTGTGTTCCTAAAGCCCCTGAACCCCCTAAACATTTGCGTAGAGTACTGATTGTGTTTCTCTTATTATTTTAACCGTTTTATGCTTTGAACGAAATTTGAAGTGCAGGAACCCTGTGAAGGTGACCACCTTTACTATAAAAATTTATTTAATGGCTCTTAGTTTTTCTTCAAAACAATCAATAACGAACGAAAAATAAATGATTGAGTTTGATTTTAAATCGAAATTTGAAACACCACCAAAAAGTTGGCCCACCCAACCTTATTTTGTAAATGACTCTTAATAATTTTCAAAACAAACTATTTCCTCTTCAAACCAATCAATGAGAAAGGAAAACATGTTATTAGCTTGAGTATTGAATCGATATTTAAAAGCAGAAAAAACAGTATGAAGTTGACCACCAAATGTATCCTGGAAATAGATATATTTTACTGGTTGTTTTGAAACAAGTGATTTTTTCTTCAAAATAAGCAAACCGCCCCGAAACAAATAACCTTCATCAACATTATTTCTTAATTATATTCTTATGTTTTTCGAATCAAATTACTTTTCTTCCAAACAAGCAACAACAAATCCATATCAAACGATTGATTTTGGTCTTGAATCGAAATTTGTAAGTAAAGGAATCAGATTGAATTTGATCACATTCTAAATTTATTTTGTAAATCTCTTTCTCTATTTTTTCGAAACAAGCGATTTGCTCTTAAAAACAACCAATAAGAAACGCTTGGCTTCGGTTTTGATTCGAGACTTTAAAGTGGAGCCAATATGAAATTCCATCACCCATTTCTCTTGAAAAGACTCTTTATGCTTTTCGAAACAGACTATTCTTTTTCAAAATAATTAGTAGCATACGCATATCAAACAATTGATTTTGATTTTCAATCAAAATTTTAAGTGGAGGAACAAGGGTAAATTTGGCCATATACCAACTTTATTTTGTAAACATCTCTTTATGTTTTAAGAAAGATACGATTTTTACTATTTTTCTTCAAAAAAGTCAATAACAAACGAAAAACAAACGATTGGCTTCCGATTTCAATTCGAAATTTGAAAGGAGGCAACTTAACATAGGTGCATTGCTTCGCTTAGAAAAAAAAAAAATCCAAACGCAAATTCTAAGCCTACAGTTTTAAAATTGCAGTTACATGTACATACTTCAACTTAGTATACATAAAAAATTACAGCATTATAAAAATATCAGACAAATAATATTATTTATTCGGTATTGAAAACCTCGAATCAACTATTGGAGTTATTTAGCATATTTTTTTTTAATATCACAAAATTAAAGGTGTATTTATTACGGCATAGATATATTACGCACAATATTTTTATACAATTTGTATATATATATATATATATATATATATATATATATATATATATATATATATAAATTTTTTTAAAAATAGACCATTTAGAATTATTTATCCTTACAATTTTTTATATCCACAAATTCAAGGTGAGGGATATGCGATATTGATATTTTCAGAAAGTGTTGACCACCCTACAGAATGTCGATCCTGTGCCGTGTCGATCCTATGCCGTTTCGGTCCTGTGCCGTGTCGATCCTGTGCCGTTTCGGTCCTATGCCGTGTCGGCCCTGTGCCGTTTCGGTCCTATGCCGTGTCGATCCTACGCCGTTTCGTTCCTATGCCGTTTCGATCGTATGACGGTTCTCTCCTATATATCCTTGAGAAAATAATTGTTACTTAATATTGCGTAATTATAAAATAATGTATTTTTTATTATTTCGATCGTATGAAAGTTCTGCTGTCGATCCTATGCCGTGACGATCCTGTGCCGTTTCGGTTCTGTGCCGTGTCGATCCTATGCTGTGTCGATCCTACGCCGTGTCGATCCTACGCCGTGTCGATCCTATGCCGTGTCGATCCTACGCCGTGTCGGTCCTGTGCATGTAACCCTTGCCAGCTATCACTTCTGTGGGTTGTATACTATGATCACATGTTTCTTCTTTGCTGGAAGAGTTAAACCTACATTCTATGTAATACATGAGGTATTTAGACCTACATGCTCTTCATATAATGTAATAAAAGGGCCATGCTGGGAATAAGAAAAAGAACATTCCTTGGACAAAACGGAAACTATTGACATCAGAAATATTTATCTACGAGGCATGCGCAGTAGTATATTTCAGAATAGTTACTGTTTAGTTCAGTAAACGAAGAAAGGGGTATAAAAAAGCAAATATGTCGCGTCAACGAGATCGGCCAGAGTTGACAGAGGCGGAAGCAGATGTGTAGTAATACAACAACTTGGTTAAATTGATAATTGGTTCTCCATTCTGTAGTAGATCGTATCACAACTTTACGGGAGAGCAGAGAAAGACTTACTAACACTGCCATATAGTAAGCTTTAGTAACACGATCATATAGACACAAATGGATGTAACTGTGAGTACTACAACTTGGATTTAACAAAAGCCGTTTAGATATTCAGTGGTTTGCAGGGTTGTATAAGACACAAAAAGTTAAGACACAATACAATTCTTCATACCTCAGCTTCCAGTAACTAGATACATGCAATTTCTGGATAGATACTGAAACTGCTGTCGGATTTTAATACATGACGTATTGCAGGATACAAAATGTTTTGCATTACTTGTTTGTTTGTAGACAGCTACTAGCTTAGTGTTCTGAAAGGTTGTGTATAAACTAGAGATAGCAAATTCCGGAATTATTACTTTTCGGACTCCCGAAAGTAAAACCGGACAAATTCCGGAATTCGGGAAAATGCGATTTTGGAATAATTCCGGAATTCAGAAAAATTCGGAATTTAGAAATTTCTGATTTCGTTTACATTCCGGAATTCGGAACAATCCGGATTTTTTCGAAATCCGGAGTTTTTCTCAATTCCGGAATTTTCTATATTCCGGATTCTTCCCGAGTTCCGGAATTCTTCTGAATTATGGAGTTTAACTGATTTCCATAATTTTCCGAAATCCGGAAAGTGAAAGTTCCGCTTCCAAAAAATGAATTTATTTTGGTTAATATGAATCGTGGTGGAAATAAGTCTTTGACCAGGTAATGGCCACTGCTTTGAAAGAAATAGAGAGTATGAGAATTCAATCTGTCATATTTGTAGTTTCGTGTGGAGAAAAAACAAACTTGTGAACCAACGGTTTAAGAACAACTCAAGTTATTAATGTAAACTTTTCCGACATCATAAAAGAAATACGAAAGACATTTTGAATCGAAGAAATATAACATACAAGTTTGCAAGCGGAGACAAAGTAACCTAACGTAACCAGACTAAAGACGAATCGTTTACCGTGTAGCGATCAAGGTCAAGCTGTTTTCCAGGGCGAGTTTCGAGTTGAGTCGAGTTTGATAATGGCTCGCTCGCTCGTTCAGCTCGTTTTAACTTTTTCTTTTTTTAAATAATGGCCTGATTAGACTGGAAAGCGAAAGCCATGAGAAATATAAGCACTAATGTGGAATACATTTTAGTGTTGCTCACGAGAGGGGTGCGTCTCGTCTCGTAATTTTAGTGCATCTCGTGGGGCAATTTTTGTGTATCTCGTCTCGTCTAGGTAACGAAAAGACAAGTTTTTTTTTATTATTATTATTACGAGACAGCCTCAAATGTCGTAATCACCAATATAAGTATATAATGTTGTTCTTAAAATCAAGGCTGAGACCTTCACTGTCGAATTTTTGAGCCCAAGCAGAAGACCAACTCGGGTAGCGATATCAACCGGCTCGGCTCGTATCAACTGAGCGAACAGCTCGAGTCGGCTCGGTTGGGATGAGCCGATGACCCGAGCCGGCTCAGTTGGAACGAGCCATCGACTCAGCTCAATTGAGCCGATGGCTCGAGCTTTCACGGTTGGAATGGGTCACCTACTCGGCTCATGTGAACCGGTTCAAGCCAGCTAAGTTGAAATTAGTCCATCGGCACGTTTCGATTCAGCTCAACTAAGCCGATGGCTCAAATCGGCTCGGTTGGTTGAGCTGTTGGCTCGGCTCACTTCTTGGTTCGGTTCAATAGTGAATGAGCTGTAAGCCGAGCCGCTCGAGCCGTTCATAAGCCTAAACCCGGTCCCAGCTGTTTTGAACATGTTTGGCTGAAGCCTATAACTTTTAACAATTTTTGGCTCGAGCCCGAAAACTTGCCCCTTCGGAACTCAAACCCAGAACGTGACCGATGTCCTTCCCTCCTGAAGACTTCTCGACGACCGAGATCGACAGTCAATTAGCTTTTACTATTCAGATACAAACCGTATATCTTTTAAAGATTATACACGGTGTTGATATAATAATAATAATAATAATAATAATAATAATAATAATAATAATAAAAGTTTTAAGCTTGCCGTTGAAATTTGGCAAAACTTACTTAAAAGTAGAGATTTCGGGGAAAGGGTTCCGTACCTTCAAGACAGTGGCGTAGGGAAGGGGGGGCCGGAGGGGCCGGGCCCCCCCAAACCGATCCGACAATGTACTTTGGTACTTTGATGTTTGTAATTTTTTATATATTTTTATGTTTATATATTTCTTGTTTGTAATTTTTCTATATGTGCCTATAACAGCACTTGCCCCCCCCCCAAACATACATCCTGGCTACGCTACTGCTTCAAGACACACCTGAGGTATAAAGAATTGTGTTGTGTCTTAACTTTTTGTGTCTTATACAACCCTGCAAACCACTGAATATCTAAACGGCTTTTGTTAAATCCAAGTTGTAGTACTCACAGTTACATCCATT
The DNA here is from genome assembly GCF_964235325.1 of Thermobia domestica. Classification (NCBI taxonomy): domain Eukaryota; kingdom Metazoa; phylum Arthropoda; class Insecta; order Zygentoma; family Lepismatidae; genus Thermobia; species Thermobia domestica. The sequence continues at coordinate 306,593,811 of NC_137459.1, forward strand.
TGTGTCTGTATGATCGTGTTACTAAAGCTTACTATATGACAGTGTTAGTAAGTCTTTCTCTGCTCTCCCGTAAAGTTGTGATACGATCTACTACAGAATAAAGAACCAATTATCAATTTAACCAAGTTGTTGTATTACTACACATCTGCTTCCGCCTCTGTCAACTCTGGCCGATCTCGTTGACGCGACATATTTGCTTTTTTATACCCCTTTCTTCGTTTACTGAACTAAACAGTAACTATTCTGAAATATACTACTGCGCATGCCTCGTAGATAAATATTTCTGATGCCAATAGTTTCCGTTTTGTCCAAGGAATGTTCTTTTTCTTATTCCCAGCATGGCCCTTTTATTACATTATATGAAGAGCATGTAGGTCTAAATACCCCATGTATTACATAGAATGTAGGTTTAACTCTTCCAGCAAAGAAGAAACATGTGATCATAGTATACAACCCACAGAAGTGATAGCTGGCAATACAGTGGTCGTTATCCCTAACGACACAGAAAGTGAGCAGTGCCCTCCCCGCTGGTCTAGTGACTAGCAAGTGCGCCTTTGGTGTATGGTGTCCCGGGTTCGATTCCCGGCGGGAGAGCACCTATGATTTTTAACTGTTCCTTATGTTTCTGTGTTCTTGTCCCTGTTGTTATAAGTTATTAGAAAAAGCAAGTTAAACGAGTGAAGCAAGTAAAATTAGCAATAAGTAAGTTACTGAAACACGTTCAGTGAGTCAGTTAAAGAAAAAAAAGTGGACAAAGCACTGACTTTTCGCGCCGTCCATGCGAGTACTAATCTATCTCGGCTTGATTTTTTATCCATTTGAGAGAAAGTATTGTTTCTTTTCGCTACAGGCAGAGACGGATCCAGGACCGACTTCTGAGGGGGGGCGGTGGGTTGTCATACTGTTACTTTTAAGGGCTCCAAACTTTGAGATGGGTTTTATTTATATATATATATAAAATGAAAAAAGTTCCCTCTTCTGGGGGGGCGCTCGCCCCGATCGCCCCACCCTGGATCGGTCCCTGGTTACAGGTAATCACTATTTTCGTATTTTTCGCTGTCGTTCACAGTTAAAGTAACTGACTACTCTTATTCTTTCTACGAATGATGGATCTTCTCTGGCTTCATGTCAAACATGCACACGTAATGAAAAGACGCTGTCGATGATAATAATAATAATAATAATAATAATATGAAATATTACTAGCTAACTCGTGTGTGTATTTCGACAATATAATTTTATATTATTATGTGGAAATAAGTAAGGCTTGCTTTCGCCCCCCCCCCTAATTTATTCGATGCGCCTTATGGGTCCACGGTGTCCAACGTTGGTCCCATCTCTCTATCACCTCCTGTTCTCTCGATATAAGTTATCAACATTTTGCCTAAAGAGGGCTCTGCCGTGGCTCCATGACTACCCATGACATGACCCTTCGTTCATTTTGCATTGAAATCGCTTATTTTTCTGATTACTATGAGTGCATACTGTCCAACGTTCCTCCCATCACTCTATAATTTCCCGTTCTTTCGATATAAATTGCTAATATTTTGTTTGTAAGGGAGATATGGCGTTACAATTATTACGTTTGAAGAAGAATTCAGGAAGATATTGCCTTGCCACAAACAACACCTATTATTATTATTATTATTATTATTATTATTATTATTATTTTACTTACCACTAATGTTGTCTACCTTTATTTGCAATGCAATGTGTTACTAAAAAGCAAATCAAATAACATTCCTCGCCATACTCGCCCCCGAACTCGAAATACATGATTTACAGTTCTCTGTGTTAGGGGAAAGCACATTTATTATATTATTCTTTCAAATAACACGTTTCACAAGTTACTTCACTTTCAATATGTAATTTCATATCATCACTAACAATCATCTTGTTCCGATACGAAAATAACCCCCTCCTGCAAAAAAAAAAAAGCCTGGCCGTAGCGAAAGGGCGTGAACCTTCTTTATGCGATTAATCGGGTCCAATATTTCAATAAGTCTCTGCACACAAATATTTCAGTAAAAGAGGAAAAGTTATTCAAACTTTCTAAATACCTATTTATGGTCGAAATTTGGTTCCCTTGGAAATTTTGGAGAGTTTGAAGGGCCGCCATTTTGAACATTTTCATCTGATTATTCTGGTTAACGAACTCCTCAAGATATTTCAACAATTAATGTTTGTGCCAAGTTTCGTCTCAATCCGCTGAAAATTAGGGTGGTTATGGCATTCACAAATACCGTTATATATATACAGATAGATAGATAAATAGACACACAGAGGGAGAGAGAAAGTGTTTTGCTCTGTTCTCGCACCTGTGGTGCGTCAGAGCTAAACCGGGCCCCTTTGCAAAACGTATTGACCAGCCTAACCTAAACTCAAACCTCCTACTTGCTAACGTAGAAACGTGGTCGGGAGGTGTAAGGCATGTAGAAATTGTATTTTTAATTACCATGAGTATGGACTTGAACACTCCACTTCCATGTTTTTCTTTTTACTTTTTGCAGCTACATCGGAACGTTCAATTTTTATTCTTTACTAATTGCAAATGGCGTTTACATTCAAAATATGAGGAATTTTGGTGGCATTTGTTCGGATATTCTTCTCTTTTGAAATGAAGAAAAGAATAAAAGGAATACGCACAAAAAGTATTATCAGTACTAAACATTACCAATAATAATTGCTACGAAAGACTAAATACGACCTCTTTTACCATCTCTCATGAGCTGCATGTATTATTAACAACAAATTTTAAGAAAGTCCTCACTGAAGATTCGAACTGGCGACCTTTGCATTTGGAAGCCAGCACCTTAACCTCTACACCAAGATCATGGCATGGTGATCGTTTAGTTGTCGGCGTATTTGTTGTATTTATGTTTTATGTTCCCACTTCAACAATTTTTATTCTTTTTTCTAAGTTTAACAGTTGTTTCTGGCTTTTTCTTTTGGTGTCGTCCTTTATTTACACTATGCACTATTCGTATTCACAGCTTGTGTCCCTCTGCAATGTCTTATTCAGATTAAACTTTTCTTTTTGCCCCTCAGTAAACATTTGATTGATTTAATTCTCATACTCTCCACGGATGGAGAGCAGGAATGCCAGACTCGAAAAATAGGTGTACATTTACTTTCCTGACAGATAATACATATCAGTACTGAAGATGACATCACCTTGTTTAGAAGTCATATGGAAAATCTTCAAAGCTATGTCCTTGAAAGTTGGTGGAATTTCTTTCAAAATGTGAAAGTATGCATTACCATCTTCGACAGTCAACATTTTTGGATCAGGGGAAAAAGCCTCATCACAAACATCTTTTTCAAAGTACAAAAACGACTTGGCTTTGTTGGTCTTGGCAAGAAATCTATTAGTGGTACCGATGCTGTATGGTATTGGTGACAAAGAATATGTCATAAGCTGTTTCAAATCTATCTTCATGTCTTTTTCTTGTGCCTTCGCTAGTCGCTGAAATAGAATATTTCCTTGATGTCTGTACTCTATAACTTTGTTTGTACTTGTTGCCACCTTGACACTAATTTGCATGTCTGCCATAGTTTTTAAGTTCAGTTTTTTGATGCTCTCAAGAAAGTTCTCATTCTTTTTCAGTCGCTCTTGTACAAAAGTATCTCTGGCACCTTTCCCTAGCTGTTCAGATTGGAGAATATCTTCCTCAATATTTGGAGACACAGAAACACCTGAAGATATTACATATAACTGATCTTCTTTAATGTCAAAGGGATTCATGTAACCTTCAAAAGCTTCTATTACTCGCAATACTTTCTTGTGCCCTCTTTCAGTTGCTGATCTTCCTAAGTCTCGATGAATATTTCCTTTTCTACTTTTCATACCAGCCATATGCAAAGTTGCTCCTAACATTTCCGAACGCATATGTGTTGTCAGTATCCATCTTTGGTATGCACCATAGTTCCTTGTGATTCCGGTCAACCCTAATCCACTACCTCCAGCACCTCCTCTTGACTTTGCATGCTTCATGAATGTTTCTTCCATGGTTTTATCTACATCTGTTCTACACCCTGGAACCATACTCCTCGCAACACTGAAAGCACCCATTTTTAACAGTTCCTTTGCACCTAGGTGAGTATGTTCAATGCTAGCTATCATAACTGAAAACATTGTAGTATATCGTGCATAGTTTTCAGCAGAGTAGCTAAAGAACAAAGGTGACATTAAATGTAAACACTCTGCATACAGATAAGTCATTTTTCTTAACAGCTTCATGAAGTTGCAAAACCAGCCACACATGATCCATAAATGACACCCAAAACTGAGCTGTTTTACCAAGTGATCCTTTTTTAACTTCCTGTCTGAAATCTTGATATTCTTTACAAAAGTGAGCAACTTTTTCATTCTGCATGATCAAATTAATGCTGTCATGAATGGGTTCTAATAGCGCTTGCTTAAAATAATCTTGCAAATTTTCCAACATATTCAAATCATCTTTTTTTATTAAACTGAAAGGTTTTGAGAAGCATTCTTTCCAAAGCTTCAAGAACTATTTTATAGCAGTGCATAGCTCTACTGTAGTTCTTGCCACTCAATACTCCTTTCATCGATCCCGATGTCATTAGTCCAGCTTCTATCATAACAACATCTAAACCTGACCCTGTCATTTTCTTTCCTATAACTGAGAAATAGGCACATGTTAAATGGAAGGTGCCTAAAAGAATTATGTGCTTCCTGTATTCCAAAGGAGAGTTCCAAATTAATGGAAATGCTTTCATGCACACACCTAAGTCAAAGGTTGTGATTACATAATCTTGCCCAACAGCTTGAGAAGCTTCTTCTGCTAATCTCAAACATTCCTTCACTGTACTGTAGTCTGTGATTGGCTTGTAAATGACTGTATAGTAACCTATGATTGTGAGCTTCTTGGGTGGCTCACCAGCGATTGACTGAAATCCACTCCATCCAGGTATTTTATTCAAATCAGATGTTTCCTGAGACCTTAGCCACACCCAACGCAAGTTGTTTTGAAGACTTTTTGAGAAAGCTGATTCCCCCTCTGAATAATGAATTTGATGTATGACTAACTTAGGACTGTTTCGAATGTGCACAAAGCAATCAGGTAAGTCATGGTTAATTGTTAAATTCAAGCTTCTCTGTTTGGTACTTACTTCTGAATCTTTGATATTCACTTCTGATGTCGTCTTCCTCTACTTCCTGCAGCATTATTCAATGAGCTGTATGAACAGAGCCAGCACCCGTCAATTCATTCACATGCTGGTCAAAATTATCAAACTCAGAATGAAAAAGAAATTTCCCACTTGGCCTTATTACAATAGCATCAGATACAACAGAAGATTTGCTCAAAACCTCATTAGCCATTGCAGTCTCTGCCTCCAAACTAAACCAATACGATTCACAATGACCCAGTTTGTTGAGGAGGGTTATTAGTTCCTTGCTTCGAAATAAATGTCTAAGACTCATGCAGAGTAACACATGCTTTGGCATCTTCCATTGTCCATTGGTTGTGGCCCGGCAGATGTCTTGGCCTATTGAAGAAATAAGTTCCTTGGTTTTATCACTTTGCTGTTCCTTTCTGTTGGATATGATAATGGACAGAAAATTTCCCAAGTTCTTCGGAAGTTTGACATCTTGGTCAAGTTCTTTTGCCGTTGGTGGCCACTTAAGGTCTCCTTCCGCTCTGAATGTTCTAATGATAGAATCATGAAGATTTCTGGCCGCATTCTCAATACTATTTTCTGATCCTAGTTGAAAAGCCATTTGGACTGCGGTATCAATATCAAGGGACTTACTGTAAACAAGGACAGCTTGAAAACACTTGCTCTGAGTAAATGAGATGTGTTGGCTGATTTCATGTTTCAATAATTTTGCCTTTAGTTTTTCAGATCTATGATTTGGATTCCGACAATTTGACTTTTCTAATTCTGCAATGTACAAACCATTCAAATCTTTAAGTTTCATAATCAATTTGAGTTGTATGACTTTCATTCTAACCTCTTCAAGAACTATTTCAAAAGCATTTTTGTGTGCTTCCTCCATCTGCATTTGTATCAGTTTTTGTTCTTCATTCTTAGTTCTCCAGTGGGTATCAATATTACAGTAGGACTTCCTGCAAGATGGATGAAATCTGGCGTTAACTGCAAATAAATCAACATTTCTGATTCTCCTTAAAAGCTTTTCATCACCTTTCGCTTCAGCACACATTAGAACAGTGTTTCCACCACCATACTCGAAGAGAGATGTTTTTTCACTTGTTCTGGCTTTATTCTTATAAATGCGTTTAGGTTCAGCTACGTTACAGAAAATGCAATCAGGGTGGAAGAGGATTCGATCTTTAGACTGTGATCGTCGTGGCGTTGAGTGACTCTTCTCATCTTTGACTGAGGAGGTAGATGTTTGAGCTTTAATTCGATCAAGGTTTTTGGTAAATTTTTGATAACACTCCCTGTGATAACCATCTCTTTCTTGCACAGTATCTGGAATTTGGGAACAGATCTCATCAAGTCTTTCTGTTGGTGACGTTTGTAACTGTCTTTTACTTTTCACTTCCAGTAACTTATCAATCCGTTCTTGCGCATTGGGTAATTTCAAAATATGAGTGAAATGTCCACCTTTACAGTTCTTAAAATGAATAATACACTTTTGAGAATCTTCAGCAGTTTATCTCTTCTTAGACTGAGGCCAATCTGAACCTAATTCGTCACCATCCATTTCTCTACCCAAACGCAACATATATCTACTTACCAACAACAAATCTTCAAATGTTTTTTTTTTTAAACAGTTAAACTAAGTGGCATTAATCACATTGCCGTTTTTGCCAACTCCACACCTGGCACCAACAACTTGGCCTTTCACTCCAACCCTACACCTGTCATATTCAGGCCTTCAAACGCCTCAGACAGGGCGATCGTCAGTACTAACGAGTATACAGCTGTTATCCTGCTTTCTATTGCACCAATGTCTATAATTTTTGGATACTGTTAATATAAAAATATAATGTACACATTAGTGTAATTTTGTTTGCGTAAGATAATTGCAAGTGTTGCCAGTGCAGTTGTTCCCAATTTATATTTAAATTTCTTGAGCAGCTTCTTCCTCTTCTTCTACAAATATCCTACAATCTGTACAAATGTTACCTCGCTGGACTCTGTGTTGAAAAAAGTTTGCAACAAAATGTAGTTCATGGTCCTGTGTTAAATAGGGAGATCACCAGGGTCATCAATATGGGTATCATTTCTAGCCCTTAAAAAAACTTATTCAGGACGGTCCTCAGTACTGACTTGTATCGAATTTTTAACTCGCTTTCTATTGCACCAATGTATTTGATTTTTTAATATTATTGACACCAACGTACATTGTATACATTAGAGTGATTTTGCCTGCGTACGATGGTAGCAAGTGTTGCCAACATTCCACGATTTCCAGAAAACGTCTTTTTTCAGATTTTTGCGGGGTTATTTCCTCTTATTCTTCTACATATAATGCACAATCTCCTCACTTGTTACCTCATTGGAATTTACGTAAAATAAACTTTCCAACGAGGTATTATTCATGACCCTGTGATAATTAGGGGAATCTCTAGGACCGTCAAAGTGAAGGTCTTATAAAGGTTAAAAAGAAAGGCCCGCTATTTTATGGTAGAGCCAGTTTTCTTTTTTGGGAACATGGCTTAAAATTTTCCTTGGACTGTATTTAAAAATAAATGTCGCAAAGGATCAGGGGGGGTGCACATGGAGGACTTCTGGCTCCTCCCCTATATCTTTTTTCTTAACCCTACAACGGTCGGGCGGAAAAAAGTTTCATAAACAGTCGGGCTGGATCTGACAGACCTAAGAAAATAAAACTGCATAATTAATTTGTAAACGATATTTTTAAAATAAAAAAAACATACTTTCATGTAATTACGGGTGTTTCTGAAACATAAAAAAAATATTTCAGCTCAAAACTGGTGTTTTCCCTTATTTTTTAAAAAAATATTTGTAATTGTTTACATTTTTTAAAGTAAATTACATGAGTTGTAATAATAATAATAATAATTATAATTATATATATATAAGAATACTTGCTTAAATGTTGTTATACATAAGTAATATTGCATAGGACACTTACAAGTTTATTTAACATAACCTAAGGCACCACCTATGTTGAAATGTACTGAATGTCAAGGGGTAAAGTTTTTAAATTTTCATAGCATTCATCACACATCATTTTCGCGTGGCTCAAACATAGCCATGCTTTACAAACTGTGCAGTAGTATTTAGTTTTGCTGTCTTTGCATCTATGGCATCTTCCCCGATTTAGTGACTTCATAGAAGCTTGTCTTTCCACCTGGATCACAGAAAATCTTGCTGCAAGAAGCCGAGTTTAATGTGAGAGCTTTGATTGCGTTGCGCGCTACATAATGTAGGGCCTGGCAGAGATTTTCCTAGATTCTTGAGATAATCCCGTCTTTTCATTTTATTTGGTTTGCCCTGAGAGTGAGATAGCTATTCAGTGTGGCAATGTTCATGACTGCGAAAAGAAGACAGAGTGGACAACGCCTGGTTCCTTTTGCGCCTGTGTATTCACCATACATATCATCAACGACGTCTACACCATCCTTATTTTGTTGTAATATGTTATTATGCTAGGTTTCTTGTTTTCACCGTTTTTTAAGTCAATTTCATCATCATTATGCAACCATCATGGTCACTGCATCAGAATCATCCAGTTCACTTTCATCATCATATAAAAGTCTATGTATTTCACTCACAGAAACGGTTTGAAGTTCCAATATGTTCTGAAGTTGCTCGTAATAGCAACTGAAATGTTGTTCGTATATACACACTCAAAAAATGTCGAATATGTAATCACAATAAAAAAATAAACTTCTTTCAAGATTCTTGACACTAGCCAAAAAAAAAAAAAAAAAAGTTACGTGAACGGTCGGGCTGGGTCTGACAGACCTACGCGAGGTTCGTAGCTCTACTAAAAGCAACCTAACAATAATTCAAACTAGTTTGGGACACTAGCGTGTCTTATCGGGAGTTTCAGGAAAGTTTACGAAGTTACAACTCAAACCGATAACTTTAAGTTGGAAATTTTACTTAAAATATAAGTAGATGGGTCTCGCAGACCCAGCCCGACCGTTCTAGGGTTAATCTGGTGGTCATCAACCGAAACAGAAGGGACGCGTGCTGCTTACTTAGCAAATATCAGAAAGGGAATGGATGATATTTCGCTGCAGGCTATTATTAAATATCTCCGATAGACAGGGTTGCAGAGTGTCAGATAAAATAGTGTTGTTTCTAAAAAAATATGGTAAACTAAACATAGTTGAACTTGTTCAACTGAAAAAGAACCATAAACTAAGACTTTACAATATAAAATGTCTGTTTTACAATAAATTCACTGAAGTTTTCTTTAAAAAGAAATCACAACCTAAAAGTACTGAGTATATTGATTAAGAGGTGTTTCTATTGACGTCGTTATTTTATTTTTTAGCCCAACGTCTCATGATTATGCACCGAGGCTAAAGGACATAGGGATGAGACGGATCACAAGGCTTTAGTAAAGGAAGTTGGAGGAAACGGTAGGGTCCAAGAAAACCCACGCACACAGTGTTCACAACAAAGCTTACTTTGCTCGGGCTGGAATTGAACCAGGGACAAAACGAACCATAGGTTTGACGCCGTTAGGACCAAATTTTCAAATATGTGTTGAATAAGTCAGTTTATTATTATTATTATTATTATTATTATTGTTTCGAAAGAGATGTTCAATTTTAATTTAAAGTTAGGTTCTTCGGCCAAGTGTTTTGTTATTATCCTACGTACTAAACATAATTCTTACTAGTAGTTCTATCAAAATTTTCTTCAATCTTAATTAAGAAGAAAAGACAATATTAAAATATTATCTGGTACATAGTTTGTGCAGGAGCGTCATTTCAGATTTTGCTTGGGGGGGCAAAACCCCTTCATATAAGCAAAATTTCGCGTTTTTCACTAACTTTCTACTATTCTATTGATAAAATCTATATAGATCTCAAACTCAGGGAGGGGCAATTCCCCTCCCTGCCGCCCCTAAATGACACCCCTGAGTCTGTGCTGTACTTACTAATCGTAAGATTCCGAGTTCAAATCCCGAGTCCGTACATCCTAGTAAGGCCATCCAGGTAAGCGTGGATCCAAGGAATGGGGGATCGGGCGACTTCGATTGAACTTTAATTGCTACTTAAATAGAGTGGATTTCAGATTACTTAAATTTTGGAAAAGTGACAATCTTATTGTGTGGAGGAGGGTTAATTTATAAGCATTACGTTACATCGCATCCAAATGTTTGGATTTTTTTTTTTAACAGGTTACAGTATATACTTATCCAGGGAAATGAGATAAAGGGGTATTTTAACCTAATCGTGAAAGAAATGTAGAGACGATTACTGCAAGCATCACACCATAACTGCATTGGACAGGAGACCTGGATGAGATCCCCGATTGTATTTTATACATTTCCAATGTTTTCCAGAGTGGGGTATTGTATTACATAGTGTACCTCAACAATTTTTAAAACGAGGTGGTAATATAAAATTCCAAATACTTTATTATTTGTAAATAAAGAAGGAAAATCAAATTTACTTATTTTAGTTAAATAAACAAACAACGGATAGAGGGAATATCGGGATTTGGTATTTGGAACCTAAATATCGAGGAGTGGAGAAAACCTATGAAGAGTAGGCGGGAAGGACAATGAAAGTCAATTTTCCAATTTAAAATAGTTAAAAAAAAAACTGGTATCTCAGAAATGTGAAAATATGATTTTCGTCGTTTGTTCCACATACTTTTCATATTTATGTGGAGAGGGGGAGTGTCAGGAAGAGAAGTGAACATGCACTGTACGAAACACAATAGGAAGCAGAGTTGGCGTGGGTCAATGAAAACTTGACCCACGACCCACTGACCCACCACCTACCATGACCCACGACCCACTGACCCACCACTCACGGTGACCCACCACCCACCATGACCCACCACCTACCATGACCCACGACCCACTGACCCACCACTCACGGTGACCCACCACCCACCATGACCCACTCTGACCCACCGTGACCACCCACCCACCATGAACCACTCTCATCCACTGTACTCTATTCTGACTAACCAAAATCCATCGTCATCAACTCTGAACACGATCCACAGCCTCTTCTGTACTGACAAAGAGTATACACGTGAAATAAAACAAGACCGGCAAATTGTCACTAATCGGAGTTTGAATTTCTAGTCAATCGCTCAAGCACCACTCTATTAGAATAACGGTGGATCTGACCTTTATGATATAAAATGATAAAGTGTTTGTCAGTGAGGAAATTGAAATAGTTCGAGGTGGGGGGAAATTACTGTGTGCCTAATATATACTTATACTAAGAGAGTATTCTTGCAAGTGTTAATTTCTGAACGCGTTTCAAAAGAAACTTCTATTCGCAGGAAAATACCCCTGTACAATTTGGAAAAGGTTATGGTTTCTCAGTTCACAGTATTTTTTCTCACAAAAACTTGAAAAATCAGTTTTTCATAGTTTATAAAGGTGCTCGGGTACCCTAAAGTATGCTCATAATTGTAATTTGTGTAATCACTATAACACCACGTTAAATTTAAGTTACAAATATGTATAATTGCAATTATTATGAATATTTATTCAAAGTAGTTTACCTAAAGCAAAGAAGAGATTTACTAAAAATAGGTACAAAGTTGAATCATAATTAAGCCATTACTAATACAAGTATACATTTTCTATAACTCGTAATTTTCCACCTTAAAACAAATCTGAAATCGGGTTTATTTCCCGTTTGTAACTTTTTCGTGGTAAATCATCTGCAGCGAAATGATGTCCATCCTTCAGCCAAGAAATAACTAGCTCATGTACTTTGAGCTTGTCTAGCGGTATGCCATTAACATTGATGAACAAGTTAGACAATGTTTGAGCACTTAGTCTATTTCTAATATCAGTCATCTGTAAATTCATAAGGGGAAATCACCATTCGCACTCTGTCGTGGAAATTGATAATATTTCTACCCGATTTCTGCAACTTCTCATCGACAATCTGCTTGTTAGACTTAAGTCTGATAACGATTTTTCTTAGTCAGTTTTGAAATACTCAGCAAGAAGTGTCATTTTTCTATCACCATACAACATATTTTCCATATCGACCATGTCAGTTGGCAATGTCGACTCAAAGAACAGAAACGTGCTTGGGCTCCCGGGTTCGATCCCAGCCCCCGCCAAGTGAACTTTGTGGTGGACAAACAATGTGTGCGTGGGTTTTCTCGGGGTTCTCCCGGGGTCCTCCCACTTTCTTCATTCCACCATTTCATTCATTACTCATCATCACCGTCTCCTTTAGCCTAACCGGCATTACCGTGGGACGTAAAACTCAAAGATTTCATTTCATTTCATTTCAAAGAACAGAAACTTCATCTACCACGCCTTCGATAGGGAATCTTGTGAATAAATTATCAATTAAAGCCTGATAAGCTGATGATTTCTTATTTGTTTATAAATTTAATTTTTGTAATTACACATGAAGGTTTAATACCATTACCAAGTTCCCTCCCCCGTCTAGATAGCGAAAGGGAACGAGGTTCCTGGAGTGTTCAGAGGTGAATGGGAATTTCCCTCCTTCTTCCCCTTCAATTACCACACTGCTGTTTGCCATGTGCCAAATTACGATGAATTTAAATTAAATTATCATAGTATAATTATTTCCTTGTTGAATTATCAATACTTTTCAATGGAAAAAAGAATGAAATTTGAAAGTTTCAAATCAAGGTAAGTAGACCAACGTAAAGGGAAAAAAGTGTAAAATTTTCCATATAAATATGCGTACAATCCAAACTTAAAATTTCCGTGTAATTAAGCTTACACTACAAATTTTATACCTATTTTAGTCATAAGTTTTTGGGTTGATTGCCCAGTCCTGTAAGCGCTCCATATAATAAACATAAGTTTCAGCAATTATTATAGTAGAAAGCAATGGATATATGAAGCCAAGCACTGTATTTTTTTGTTTCTGATTTTTTTTTCTTAAATAACATCGATCGTTTTCGATTATTTTTACAAACCAACTCACTACCAATTTTCCGTATATAGAAAGTGCCCCCTCCACCACACACACATAAAGGAGAATTTAGAAAAATGCTAGGACATATTCTGTTTATTTTTAATAAAGAGTTAATACATTGAATTTCAGCTCCGTAAGTTTAACGGTTTGCGAGATACTAATTTTTTTTCGCAAAAACTCGGATCCTCTCTATCTCCTTAGGATATTATGCATTATAATAAAAGCAATATAACATCTCAGTTTGGATTAAGGCCCTACTATATACCAAAGTAATTTCATTTGACTTTGCAATTTGACCGTGATGATCAGACACACATAGTTACATTCAATTTTTTTTATAGTGATTCAAAAATGTATTTTTTCCAGTAGTTAGCTTCTCTAAAAACTCACAGATCTCGAAAGCAAAGTAGTAGTAGAAGTTCTATTGCTATTATTACAATTTAAAATATCAATATCCAGAAGTGCCTGAAGTTCTTTTTTCACTTGGTTAGATATACTCACCTCAGGTAAGTAGACAGAAACATGTGGAAAAGAAAGGGAAATGAAGGTCTTGAAAGTAAAACGAAGACAAATTTACCAATCTTCAGAAGATACTGTCTACAATGCAGTGAGCAGAGAGGGTCGGTAGATTATACTCAGTCGGTGGGTCGAAGTGGGTCATGGTGGGTGGTGGGTCGCAGTGGGTCACGGTGGGTGGTGGGTCACAGTGGGTCATGGTAGGTGGTGGGTCACAGTGGGTCAAATGCTGTTGACCCACGACCCACTCAGAAAACGACCCACTTGACCCACTGACCCACCGACCCACTGACCCACTCCATCTCTGATAGGAAGACATTATTATTATCATAGTTATTACATATCCCCTCCCATCGAATATTTCTGCCTAAGCCTATGTAGTAATATATATATAAAGTCATATTTAACTTCTCTCAATTACGCTCAAAGGCTATGGGACACATTAATGAATGAAAGAAATTAATGATAATGCAAGAATCGAATATTCCCAAGAGAGACCATCCCCATGAGGTTAGTTTACCACAAAATATAACTTGCACTTGCCGGGATTAAACAGCCCTCATCAGAAATGAGCTACTGTATGTACTCCCATGCGAAAAAAAAAAAAAAAAAATGCGCGTATACTGTAACTCACGATTTTCCGTATTTATTCCTTTTTCCTTACGTTTATGGGTAAAATTGAGTTATTAATATGTGGAGATAATAGAGAGCAATCCATCTAAGGAGATATTTCCAAAAAATATAATAAAATAATAAAAATATAAACAAAAAACAAAATTATGCTCGGTTTTGTGTATACTGGCAACGATGATTTCTAGGGATTTTTTCAGTAGCACAGCACGATTGCGGAGAGAATTCAGTAGGGGAGTCGAGGAGATGGATCAAGGAACTGGATACTGGACTAAAATGTTGCATTTATTGGTTAAAACCTAGTGTGTAGATTGCCTGCCAAATATAAATTAGCTTCTGTAACTAAGATGTCGTACGAAAATATAGAATTAAACAGAAAAACTCTTATGTTAAGGTTCGAAGCGATACGCACCATGGTTATGAAGATTATTTCTTAAGAAAAAAGAACAAACACAACGTAGACTCTGTGGTTAGGTGGATAGAGTGGCGGACTCGTAGTTATTTTATTACTTTGACACCACATCGAATCCCATCCTATCCCTTTTTTTTTTTTTTTTTTTTTTTTTTTACAAAACATTGTAATTTTCATGGTAATAAGAACCGAAGCAATATACTAAGGACAACTTATTGATATCCAGGATTACAGTATTATTGGTAATAGCTATTGTTTTCAGTTCATGTTGTTGTGTAGCTTCTCTCATCCTGTTTTCTTGGGAAAATAACAATTTTGTCTCCAACAAAATGTAAAGGATATATACGGACAGAAAAAGACATCTTAGTATCAAACGTGATTTATCGTGATGAAATGGACTAGTTTGCCATTATTAAAAAAAAAAAAAACTAAAGTAAATTACTGAAGTTGACTTCCCTTTAGCTTTTAGCTAAAACATATTTTTTTCTTTATAAGACTATACTTTATGAGGCAAG
Organism: Thermobia domestica; assembly: GCF_964235325.1. Taxonomy (NCBI): domain Eukaryota; kingdom Metazoa; phylum Arthropoda; class Insecta; order Zygentoma; family Lepismatidae; genus Thermobia; species Thermobia domestica. The sequence goes on from NC_137459.1 coordinate 306,608,966, forward strand.
GTGTGTGATCATACCCACAAATTTAGCTAGGGAGTGAAAGATAATCGTATATACAAACATTTTACAGGTTTAGGTGCGTGAAACACTAATACACCATGGTCTCGCTTATCCGACCATCCTTTGTTACATATACCGTATGATCCGATATATCATTGCAGAAAGCACCAATCGGCAAGAAGAACTGCAAGTTGTGGTCTTAATCTATTTTTCATGCTTTGGAGTATATCGCCTAGCGCGCCCGTCTACACGTTGACTCATACATCTATCATTCAGTGCAGACACGTATCCAGGTTTTCTATTCGGAGGCGGCCCAACACGAATCCTCGTAAGCACGTAATTCTAATGTTTTAAAAATATCAATATCAATAATAATAATAATAATAATGCAACAGTTCTGTATTTCTCTTAAACTTTTTCCTACCTTTCATTTATAAACCGGTTTACTTTGGAAACTGCATTATAGCACAAACAAAATGAAACATATTTTCGAGAGAAATGTAACTAAAGAAAACTGGCTGCTACGTATATCACATAACAAAAATAGCAAGAAGACATTGAGTGTATCCTTCTAATATATTAAAGTTAGAAACAGAACGGAAACAAAATGTTAATCCTATTTAATTCCTGTTCTTTAATTCCAAATGGTATAATGGCATTATGGTATGTTCTTAGAATTATAACAAGACAGCACATTGCCCAATTTTTGGACACTGACTATTAGTAAACTGATATAAAAGAATCTCAAAAGGGTAAAAGCATGTTTATTAAAAAGTGCTTGAGTTTCGGAGGGGGACAGCCCTCAGACCCTCACGCTGGATATGTCCCTGATTCAGTGCAGTGCAGTTATTTGTTATAAAACATTATTATTAGATGTGTAATATGTAAAATTATATCATAAGTTTTACTTTTAACAGGTCTTTTCTTAACACATCCATATTATCCAGCGTTCTACCTACCTGTTTATGTCGGATAAGCGAAATTCTACTGTATTTCCAAAGCTAGCATATACATGAACTAGAATTGTATTGTCCTAGAACAGACAATAGTGTGAAATGCTTATATTAAAAGGCTGGAATAAAAAAAAATAAATACTGTTTTGATAGCGTGAGAACAAATTAAAAACAATTCAATATATTTCCTAGGTATTAGATTATCATCTTATTGTGTCGATATGTATTTTTTTAAACATAGTTTTAAAAATCATACCATTCTCAATATTCCTAAGGAAATCGAAAGAAAAACTCCTATGTGCCTCTTGTGGCAAAGTGGCTTAAGTGCATGGTCTGAAACGTTAAGGTATAGATAGAGTACCCGTACTTCAAAAATGCAAATCCGGGACGCTATTAAATTACGAGAATCTTTGAAATGCTTAAAATTGAAAGAAGTGTTGAATACTAATTTACTTTTCTCCATTAGATAGAGTTGTTCAAGCATTACGTTATCACATTTTTATTCCTTTCACTAGACCTTCTTCCAAGGGCGCCGATTTCTCTGTATTTTTTTTTTTCTGGAAGCGCATTCAAATGCAGACAATATATATTAGGATTTTAAGGCAAATTGCATTCAAATTATGCCAAATATTGTATATTCATAAATACAAAGGGGGCCGACATGAGCTTTGGGGGGCCCGGTCCCCTAGGATCGGCGCCCTTGCCTTCTTCCTAGTTAAGCAAACGTAAGCAGATGATTTACTCCCTTCCCCTGGTAAGCAAAATTGTTTTTGTTTCTCAAGATTTGTTGTGTTTCGTGAAATAACAGCAGGAATTTCCAGATTACTTAACCATCTAAATGAATGTTTTCACTTAGAGCCATCCCGTCGATTCGCTTTGCCTAGGACTAAAATAAATTAAGGGTCAATAATGAAAGAGACATGTGGATCGAAGATCATTCTTTGTTCGAACTTTGATTTTTTCAAATCCATGATGGGAAATCATATTATGTGTACAATTTTCGAAATTAATAGTATACAATCGTAAAAATATCTTACAAAACGATGGTTTATTGCAAAATACTTTGACTCAAAGAATAAATTACAAGTAATAAACTTGTTACTTTTCCTGAAGAGTCTAAGTCTTGAATGAGACAGAGGCTCTTCAGCGTAGTGCTTGGAAAGATTGCCTCACTTGTTCTACCTTCCCGTGACGCAGCCTTGATTCGACTTGATCCTAAACGGATTATTCAGAAGTCGAAGTCGGAAGATGTTTCCCATTTTCCCCAAACACTCTTGGTCGATTACAATCTGCCTCACTTGTGAGGGGACAACCCCATGCCGTAAGCGTCGGTGGACTACCGATAGGCAACTAGCGACATGTCCCCAAAAATTGGTGGTCCCGCAGCCAAAAATTGGTCCCACTTCCGCTTTGAAAATTATACCACCACTGGCAGAGAAGCGACGGAACGCCAACGAACCACAAAATTGTTCCCCTAAAATACGTTAAATCGCCTTTGCATTAAGGTGAGTATACAAACATTTTAAAAAAAAGTAAAAATAAAGTGCCCTGAGCTGGGCGTGAACCACCAACCTTAGGGTTATTAGTTGCGTGTTCTTCCGAATTCGCCACGGAGGCGATTATGAAGACACAGCTTGTAGAGTGATAAATCGTTGAAGTATGTTTAATATTTCTAATCATAGTGCTCCATTAACCGTGTATATTTGACGATAACTGTTTGGAATCAGATCAAATGCACTCGTCATGTAATTTTATAACAAAATGGCAAGCGTCTATTTACTTTTTTCATAGTTCTCCCATATTCACTTGCTAGTGATCGGCGACAGTTGCCAACTAAATTCATACAATTATACGCACCCATCTAAAGATTTTTCACTTTATGATGTAAAGGCAGGAGTTACCCTTGACACCCGGAGCTCAAGTATTGTCCTTATAATAACAATTCGTCAGGGAAAAGTAATATATAATAATAACCGCATGCACATGACTGGCGATAGTTCGTGTTGGTCCCTTTGCGATTCTCCGTGACAAATCAAAGGAGCGGGGATCAAAATGAAGTCCTCGCTGTTACGTGGTGGTAACTTCAATATCCCCGATTCTAGATATCTGCTTCGACTCGACGAATCCCTGCCACTAGTGGCACACTAGCGGCAATCCTTCGACGCGTCGCTATATTGACGATCGCCATTTACCAGCAAGTGGTCCACTAGGTGTTGGCGACGTTTACGGCATGGAGAAGCTAATAAACAAACAAACCAATAAATAAATCTAAAACCTTATAAAAAAGTTTTCCCAAAATTTACATCTAGCAAAATCATTTGTTGGTATTCCAGAACTGCAAATTCACCTGTATTCATAATTTACTTCTATCGTAGTTTTGATATGAGAATGATATGTCTGAAACTGTAACACAGGTCATTAAGACTTTTTTTTTTTGCTTTAGTCAGATTTAGCAGTTTTACTTAGCAGTTAGTCAATTTGGATCTGTGATTTCAGAGTTTTAGAGATTTCCTTAAATTTTTCATTTCTACAACAGTTTGCAACTAACACCATTAACGTATCTCTTTCGATATTTCCATAGGCAATGGCTTGGTCACTCCCAGTATATTTCATACAATGAACTACGGTGTCTTACTCCATTAATCCGAACTACGTTTAATATCCAACAACTCTGTACATGTTCTCTTAAATCTGCAAACTTTCTACTAGGTTAAAACTGAGTATTTTCTATTTTCTTCCTTTTTTGCTAAAGCGAAAGTGTTCTTTAGACAACCTGAAATGATGACTCTATATTGCATAATGGTGCATAGGGCATTTTATGTAGCATATCATTTGACAGTTGGACACTTTCTTCGTATATTGAAAGCAACAGGGATTAAGTCCTTCTACACTTACATGAGAAGTAAACACACTCTTTTTAATTCGTGGAATTGTGCCAATGCATTAGGTCTAGAGAGTTTTTAATTTAAGATTATTATTATTATTATTATTATTATTATTATTATTATTATTATTATTATTATTATTATTATTATTTTATTGACTTAGGTTTTCCTGAATATTAAGCAATATTTCACAAAAAGCTGGTATTTTTAAACAAATGCGTTCGATATGAAGTTTTCATAAAGTACTCACTCTCTCCTATAAATAATTTCAGAGGTGCCGCGGTGGCTCAGTGATAAAGCGTTCACCTTTGGTGCATGGGATCCTTGGTTCGACCCCAGCTCGCACCAAGTGAATTTTGTGGTGGACAAACACCATGTGCATGGGTTTTCTCGGGGTTCTCCCGTTTTCTCCCACTTTCTTCATTCCACCATTTCATTCATTTCTCATCATCACCGTGTCCTTTAGCCTAGTCGGTATAACCGTGGGTCGTAAAACTTAAAGATTTGATCTCAAATAATTCCAACCCAAACATTGCAGGAAGTATGTCATTTCGAATAAAACAAACTACTCTATAAAATTCTGAGTATTATTATTTTTTAAATATACAATTCTAGCGGACCTTATTTCTAAATCGAAGGGTAAAAAGACTAAATTCACTCTTATTATTATAGATTAATTTCAATTGAAGCAGTTAAAATAGTTGGGGAAAAATTAGAAAGCCATACCCTATATTCCAGTGTGCCACAACCGGATAACAGGCACACTGGCGTGCCCAGCAAATTACAAGAATATTTGTCGAGTTTATTTTATTTATTATTATTAACGATTCTCCCATGGATCAGCTGTCTGTATACAGTTAAACAAACAAGTATCACGTTGAGGGAATGAGTGTAATTATTTACTTTAATAGTAATAGAAAGGTATATTTTTTTGTATTTTCTACCAGGAATAACTGCATCCGGTCTAGAAAGCTGGGGCTAACAACGAAGGAACCCGATGTGCCGAACACACACCACTCTATAGTCATGAGTGCCACATGTCCTTTTCTACGTCTTGGCACCCTAAAGGTTGTTGCCTTCAAAGAGAGATAGAGAGAAATAACTTAAGTCTATTGCACTTCCATGCTTAAATAAATACATTATGTAAATAACTGTTTCGTTTTCTGTTTTTATTATTATTATTATTATTATTATTATTATTATTATAAATTTCTTAGGAAGTTGACTGCCATATGTATGCACACTGCTCTCCCGTGCAGCGCCTCGTGTATGATTTTCCATACATAAACTATAAATTCCAAGTTTATTGAGTTCGTTCTATAGGTGTGTTTGTAATTAGATGCATATGGCGTAAAAGTCAAAATGTAATGTCCACGCTACGTATATGCAAAACCATATACAAAGAAATTTATGAACAAAGACATTTATGGCGCTAAAACAAAGGGCAAAAATAAAGAATTACTGGCGGACTGTTGCCCGTTGTGCACAGGTATTAACGGTTAACTGTGTTAAATTTAAACACATAGTTTTAATTAAGCACGAATTTAACTTATAGAGTACAGTGCGGAAAGGCTGAGGAGTTTGCTAGGATCGTTACAATATCGAACCCCGTAAAATGTACTGCAAACCTGTCCGCAAGCCCCCCGTAATGTTCAACAGATGTTGTGTATTAATGCTCATTTCAATGCAAACCTATATAGACCTACGCACTTCAATACTCAACGAAGGTGCAGAGACTATTCATGAGTTCCAGTATTAAACTCTCTCACCCAATGTATTCTCCTAACTTGGATAAAAATACACTAGCTCTCACCGTGAATCAAATCCAGAACCAATGCACTTGAGCCATTTGGCCAGAGCAAGGCACATTTAAAAAGAAGTTTAGATTTTCTTAGGAAAATTGTGATTGGGTGTAACATTTAAAAATATATTTAAGAATGGGTACGGATGAAACGCACTGAATTTTCTCGCTCGAATTTCTTAAACTGACTCGTGTTAGGCTGCAGCTATTACTGGAACATTTATTTGGGAAATGCGAATAAAATAATGTGTTTTAGAAAATTTTTTCGAAGCAACTTACGTTCAAAAGTAAAGTACGCATTAGTCATATTTCTGTTAGAAATAACTTATGCCATACATTAGAATTATTAAGGAGATAATTGTATGTGAACTATGAGCAAAAGCGTCTGAGTACTTTCTGAGAAAATCGCTAAAAAAGTCATCCCCAAGAATAAAATATCCCTTATATATCTTTTCAGGACAAACGAGTTATGCTATTTATGAAATACGAACAAAATTACCAGAGTAATTATCGACAAAATCGTAGGTTAAAATTTGCTCCGAAAAGTAATATACCACTTCTAGCTTTTTAGGATGATGGAATTATACCATATCGTTAGGTTATTTATGTAAAATTTATTTATGAAATATGAAAAAAATTGGGTCAGGCATTAATGGGAAAATCGTCGAAGAGTAGGCTAAACTACCTCTTCTGAATGTTTACAAGACGAACGAGTTGTGTCATATTGTCAGGTTATTAATGATACATTTATTTATAAAATGTGATTGAGAAAATTGTTCAAAAAAATGCATCCCATACAGTAAATTACACCTTACGTATTTTTTCCGAGCAATGATTCATACTATATTTGTAAAAATACAAACAAAATCTTTACAGCCTTTTTGAGACAATTTAATGATTTTAAATTTTCATCCTTCAGTAAAGTACCCTTATTTTTAGGTGTCGGAGGATATAGAATTCGAAGCGATAGTGTTATAAACACAAATCTCCGGGTGTAGATGAAATTCCGGCTGAGTTAATTTTAGCTGGAGGCGAAAAATTGTGGAACAAGATACACAAACTCATTCTCCTTATATGGAACAAGGAAGAATTGCCACAAGAGTGGAAAGAATCAATCGTTGTTCCAATTTACTAGAAAGGCGACAAAACTGACTGTAATAATTATCGAGGCATTTCTCTTCTATCAACATCCTATAAAATCCTTTCAAATATTCTGTTAGCAAGACTGACCCCATACGCAGATGAAATTATTGGAGATTATCAGTGCGGATTTACACGAAATCGATCAACTATCGACCAAATATTTACCATTCGCCAAATACTCGGAAAAAAGTGGGAATACAATACCCCGGTACATCAATTATTTATTGATTTTAGAAAGGCGTACGACTCGGTTAGGAGAGAAACATTATACAACGTTCTTACAGAACTTCGAATACCGAGAAAGCTAATTAGATTAATTAAGATGTGTTTAAATGAATCCCAAAGTAAAGTCCGGGTAGGAAAATTTTTGTCCACGAGCTTTCACGTCGAAAATGGCCTGAAACAAGGAGATGCGTTGTCGCCATTATTATTTAACTTCGTTCTGGAATACGCTATAAGGAAAATCAAAGATAGCAACCACGGCCTACAGTGAACGGTATTGACCAGGTTATGGCATATGCTGATGATGTAAATTTAATAGGGGATGATAGGAGAACAATAGAAATAAATGCAGAGATCTTATTAAACTCTTGCAGGGACATGGGTTTAGAAGTAAATGCAGAGAAAACTAAATACATGGAAGTGCTTCGGGACCGGAATACAGCAAATTATGGATGCGTTAAAATATTAAATAATACTTTTGGTAAAGTGGATAGTTTCAAATATCTAGGATCAATATTAAGAGAGGAAAATCATATTCACGAAGAAATTAAATGTCGACTCAAAGCAGGGAATTCGTGTTACTATTCGGTTCAAAATCTCTTGTTGTCGCGAATTCTGTCGAGGAATTTGAAGCTTAAAATATATAAAACGATTATTATGCCTGTTGTTCTGTATGGCTGCGAAACATGGTCACTTACTCTGAGGGAAGAACATAGACTGAAAGTATTTGAGAACAAGATCCTGAGACGAATATTCGGACCCAAGAGGAACGGGAATGGGGAATGGCGGAAACTTCATAACGAGGAACTACGCAATTTATATGATCTACCCAACATTGTTAGGGTTGTCAAGTCTAGGAGGCTTAGGCGGGCGGGTCATGTAGCTAGAATGGAAGAAAGTAGAAATGCTTTCCAAGTCTTGACTGGAAGACCAATCGGAAAACGACCATTAGGAAGACCTAGGCGCAGATGGGAGGACAATATTAAGATGGATCTCGCAGAGATTGGAATACAAAGTAGAAACTGGATGCAGTTAGCTAAGAATAGAAGTCAGTGGAGAGCTTTTGTGAACGCGGCATTGAACCTCCGGGTTCCATAGGCCATATAGTTAGTTAGTTTTTTTAAAGTGTTATAAAAACTTCATGTCTAGAATTCGGTCCAGATACGTCGAACAGTATGGCCTCTATTTGAATACATGAAAACGCGTGACGAACCGACAGACGAACAGATGGACAGACATCAAAATTACTTTTTCGATATGTGGGGGTGTGAAACTTGAATTCATTGAAATCTCGAATTCGATTTTTATCACTATTACTACAATTTCTTCTTTTGTCGCTCGAACGTGAAAACGAATAGGAATACAACGACACGTAAGGTGATAATTTGCAATTCCCAAAATTTGATGAGTTAAGTTTAATGTGTTGCCGTGCTAGAAAAAAAAAAGCTGATGCCTGTTTGTTATATAATTTAAGATCAGTTTTTCACGCTACTATATAATGTAGAAATATGGTATGATTATCGTTCATATTCATGCTATCTTTTGGAAATATTCGTGTTCCGCATACATAGATCTGTATAATTTAGGTTCGTTCAACGAAAAATTCCTTACACAGACTTATGATTGCATTTTGAAATCGTGTTTTTGTCGTCGTTAGAATTTAGTAAATATAAGCATAACACTCAAATTAGTTTTTGACTTTTACAGAAAACCAAATTTCTGTAAAAAAAAAAAAAAAAAAAAAAGCCCAAAAGAAAAAAAAAACTGCGGCTGACTTAATCCCCACCCTCCTTGTGCAGTGCATAATAAAACCCAAGTGTTATATAAATTCTCCCCTACTCTCATTCGTTGCCGCTAGCGCAAATTATAAATAAAATTTTTGAAAAAATCATTCCTATAAATCAAAAAGGCCATCAAATCAAAGTAAATAATTTTAAAAAAAATAAAAATAAAGTAATTGTTTTTCAGCACTCAGGTTGTTAAATATATAATTTGCTTGTAGTTTACTTATTGCGTATTATTTGTTTAATCATAATACATAATACTCGTAATTTTAATCTCACGTTCAATTCTTAGCCGTAATCGCTCGTAACTTTACGGTGTATTATAAAGATTTATAAATTATTTGTTTTAATTTGTTTTTTTTATTCATTATCTTTACAGCAAGAACTTTTCTCTTCCCCAATATCTTTTCAGCGGCCGGTGAAAACGGGAACTGCTTATATAGTTTATAATGACCTTTCGTGGGTGCTAAGAGCCACAAAGCCAAAGTTTAAAGCAAATGGTTAAAAAAAATGTCGTCTGTTAGCAATCCAAAATAAATCGTCCTATTCCCAATAAACCCACAAAGGTCGGTCATAATTTCTTGCAATTGTGGATATGAAAGAAAGAGAGAGAGGGAGAAAGTCAATACTCTAAAAAGAAAAAAAAACACAAGCACACACACACACACACAGACAAACGAGAATTTGACATGAGCTTTTTCCTTTCTTCCTTTTTTTCACAACAAGCATCATTCAATGTAACGTCATGTCGATATAACAAGGTGTAAACTTGGGAAGACTGTCAAGGTCGCGTATGTTATTTTTCCTGTTCTTGACACACAAATCCGAAGTGAGTTGTCTGCTGTTCAAGAACGGGCAGGTAACATACAAGACCATAAACTGAAAACAATAACTGTTTCCAATAGTACACGTATTTAGGAAAGATGTACACTCATGTCCAAAATTATTGTCGCATGTCTATAAATATGTTGTTGTAGGAATGTAATTTGATAACAAATTCGCCCGGTATTTCTTCAAAATGTGAGTATGTGTATAATCGGCAAAGACATGTATGTGGCAAAATTCATGTCAAAAGAGCAGTAAATACGAACAATAAAACGAAAATAAAACTTTCTTGTCCACTTAGCAACATTTTGTTTTACTCATTCTAATTTTCGTATTTTTAATTCTTTTCCTACGCAATTTACCACAAATATACATTTCCCGATTATACACATAGTATCAGTACTAAAAGCACCCTGCAAAATCATTATCAAATTATATTCTTACAAGAAGACAGTTATAGATATGCGACAATCATTTTGGACAAGAATGTACATTGTTATTGGATGTCTTTCTTTCTTTTTTGTCTCTATATTGCCTTGAAATCCACAGGCAGGTTTTAGGGCGTAACCTTTAATTGTACCATGATTATGCTGTTAAGAAGAGAAAAAAAAATCCCGAAATTGAATAAAAGTTAGACTACATAGCAAGTTATCGTGGTCTAATCCAAAACAACTCCTGTCTCATATATTACTTTTGGAAGGCGTGAATTGTAATTTTTCGAGGGCGTTGCATTTGTGTCCATGGTAAACTGGGCATCTCACTGAAGCCAAGGTATGAAATTATTAGAACTGAACACTTTTAAAGTTTTAAATTTCACAGGTAGCAAAGGAAATTGCTCCTCATAATATAGAACATCTCGCCACGTTCTGGCAGAATTTGTTAGACAAATCAATGCTATTGCAACTTTCCCTCACACTTTATCTAGGCTTGGGAGCAGGCCCGCAACTAGAGGGGGGCCAGGGGGACTGGACCCCTTAAACTTTTCATGGCCCCTCCAGACCTCAATACAAGATGATGTTATTAATACAAAAATCACAATTTAGATATATGTAAGAGAATTTTAGTGACTTGGCCCCTCTATCTTATTCATGCTCCCCCCCCCCAAACATCTGTGTCTGGTTGCGGGCCTGCTTGGGACTAGCTATTTTCTATGTGAGGTACAGAAAATAGGCGGTTTAAAAGTTGCAGGAAATTACTTTTATCAAAACCACAAATACAAGATTTGTAAGCTATTTCCTTTGTCAAATAAATTATGCACATGTGAAGCAGTCCTTAAAAAAATTAACTGGTTTACTCTAGCTTTTGATAAATTATATACAGTAAGGCAGTCAAAAAAGCTGGTTTACTCTAGTTTCTGATAAATTATGTACACGTGAAGCAGTCCTCAAAAATGTCCACTAGTTTACTGTAGTTTCTGGTAATTATATAGGTCTATATGTGAATGTGAAACAGTCCTCAAGAAATTTCACTGGTTTTACTCTAGTTTTTGAATGTAAGACATCTTTTTCAGAAACTTCCTAATATCTCTGTCAACTTCATATTCTGCGCACGTCTTTCTAATCTTCTCATCTAATTTGACATATTTTGCCTTCCTCTTCTTTCCTTCAATATTCAGAACATTCCTATCAATCAAATAGTCATTGTACTCAGTTTCTGCTCTGAGACTTGCTATCAGATGAAATACATTTGGGTGAGGCTTCTTTAACAATACGTTTAATCTTCGGTTCCATCCTTCTACAGAATTATTTGTTCTATGTTTTTCCTTGCAACAGTTCCGCATTTCTATGAGTATATGTGGATTTTCCAGCAATTGCTCCACAAAAGTAATCATTAAAGAGTCGAATTTTTTGGTTGTCAGGCGAACATTCCATTATCCATAGCCATCCTTCTACATCTTCCACGGGAAGATATGCCAATGCCGAGCATTTTCGAATATGTATACGTACTTCGGAATCGTCCATGTACTGTTCTGTAAGTCCAAGTTCTTGTACTTGCCTCCACAGACATTGACTAAAATGAAAGTTGCAACCTTTAATTGTCACATCAGGTTGCACACCTTTTTAGCGATTTAATACATGCTTGTTCAAAATCCATTTTTATTACTCTTGGATTCCAATTGGGAACTTTATTTTTCACTATAGAGAAGAAACGTGTGTATATTTCAATATTTCGTTTTGGTAAAAGCGCCTACACTACTGGGATCACCTTACTTTCTTCCGTAGAACTTCCCAAGTCCGCGTGTATAGTATATACCTGGCTAAATTGTTTGCTACAACTTTTAAATGTACCATCCACGAAAAACACAGAAGACATTTCCTTTGTAGAACAAAACACTAACACACTATCTTCAGTATTATTATCTGCGAGGAGAAAACTAGACCCATTACTCATTCTTACAATTTCTTCGGGAATGAGGATCACCCGCGAGTTAGGAGGATCCACTGGAACATTCAAATTGTTTCTTTTGATTCTGTTCAATGTCCTCTTAATTGTATCGTACCTAGGTATTTCAGTCACAAACTCGAAACCTTTGTTAATCAGAGGTCCAAATTTTTCTCCATACACTTGTAACGACATTGACCCTTCACCTTGTCGAACACTAGGGATGCGCATGAGACGAGTCGAGACAGGATTTTCTGATAAAATTCGTTTCGAGAGACGGCTCTTCCAATAGAGCAATATACAGTTTTCGAGTCGAGACATCACTTTTATAGCACATTTTCGAGACGAGACAGTCACAAATCTTGCGTCGTAAACAACTCTACCGAACACGTTTTTTTCACATTGCATAACTTCTCTTTAACTTCAATCGCTGCAATGTCTGGTATGCACAAATGTTCCCTTGTCGATATAACTTCATACTTCCCGTACGTTATAATTCGTTCGCTGCACTTTCGATGTCTTTGTTTGTAACAAACCCAATACATATTACCATTGTTGAACGACGAGCGAAGGAGGTTTTGATTATGCAAAATACTTGGTTTTCCCTTTCTCGTTGAAATAATATTGACTGTACTAATTTTCAGTAAACATGGAGCACAAAAAAAAAAATGAATAACGTAACTAACACCTTGATGTAGAAGCTGTAAATGAATAAAGACTTTTTGTGTTCCGCCACTCAAGAATTTAGTTCATTTGTTAATGAGTCATACTATTCCAATCTCCAGAATAACAAGTCTCCCTCTCGCGCCCAAGGGCGCCGATTTCTCTGTAAATTGGGGGGGGGGGCATTCAGATGCAGATGATATATGAGGATTTTAAGACAAGTTGCATTTAAATTATGTCAAATATTATATATTCCTAAATACAATAGCGGGCCCACATGAGCTTTGGGGGGCCCGGACCCTCCCAGGATTAGCGCCCTTCCTTGCGCCCCCTTTACTTTTCGGTCCTGCCAGATATGACCTAATCGTTATCAACGCAAAAACTTAAATACCTTAAGGGTACAAACAGAAGATTTTTCAAAATAGATCATAAGAGAAAAACTTGCTTGCCAGAATTAAACAGTTCATACAATACAATCTAAAATTGAATAAGTATTTCTTAAAATGATCTCTGGTTTGTAAAATTAATATGATAAATTCCTTTAATTTCAGCTTCTAAACCAAGTATTAGTGAAATACAATCCGATTCAAGAAAAAAGTCCTCATTTCACACATTGTAACATTTCAGATACGACGTAAAAGTGAAATAAAGATATGAAGGACAAAGTCCTATCTGAGTGATTGACTGATCAACCCACAGTCCAAACTGCTCAAACTATAAACTTGAGATTTGGACATACGTAAGATTTGTGACATAAGGAACTACTAAAAAAAATAATTTATGGAAATTCGACGGGGAAGGGGGAGGAGAAATAGGGATGAAAATTATTTTAATAAGATCGCCATATCTCCGAATTCCTTAAAGTTACAGATTTGAAATTTGGTACAGAGATGTCTCATTTAAAATAATGTGATACGTTTTTTTCAGCGTTTTCTGATATTTTACTAAAAGGGTAAGAAAATACATGGAAAAAGAAAAAAAGAAGTGGGAGATTGCAATTATTATAATATGTCGATATTTCCGAATCTCTGAAGGTTAGAAATATATTTGAATCTCATTTAAAAAAAATTAGACACGTACAGTATTTCAATGTAGTTTGATACATTACAGCCCGAAACCAGCCACAGAGGTTTTTGGGGGCCATGAATATGTTAGGAGGAGCCAAGTCATTAAAATTTTTCTTACAAATATCTAAATTGTGTTTTTTGTATTAATAATAGCATTTTGTATTGAGGTCTGGTGGCAGGGGCGTAAATGAGGGCCCCGCAGACCCCGCATTGCGGGGGCCCCTAGCCATCACGGGGCCCCCAAATCGTAAAGTGGAACGTATAGAAGGGGTCCCACTCCATGCTGTCTGCAGGGGGGCCTCCAAGCCTTTAGTTACGCCACTGTCTGGTGGGGCCACGAAAAGTTTGGGGTGGGGGGCTGGCCCTCTATCTTCCCTCTGGTTGCGGGCTTGATACATTAGGTCTACCTAGAAAGGAAGAAAAGGGATGGAAAGAAAAATTGCTGGGCATTACACTTATTAAAATAAAAAGCTCAATCTCTAAGGTTAGAGCAGCGTTTCCCAACCGGTGTGCCGCGGCACATAGGTGTGCCGTGAATGGGTAGCTGGTGTGCCGCGAATAAATCGATACAAAGTTATTAATTTTATAGCAATTAAATTGCAGGACAAGGAAAAATGTATATTTGTATTTCACATTAGTATGAACCTTTAATATGAATCTACAATTTTAAGTTTCATCCCGCGTTACTTTTCTGTACATTTTTAATATTGAAAAAGGTATTTGTTATCATTGTTATGACGCTATGAACATTATTGCTTTTTTGTTGCAGACTATTTCGTAACTTCAAATTTTAAAATATTCAATCCTTTCGACAAAACAAACATGCATACGAGTTACCTACATTTGTTTTAAAAATTTAAAAAAAAAAAAAAAAAAAAGATTTGTTTGTTCGTTCGTTATTTAGTAATCTTCCTTCTTACTGAAACTTTGGATGCAGTTTTCGAAAAAGAAAGCGTATTTTTAAAAAGCTAAGTCCAATATTTCATTGCAATTGTTTTCTATTTTAAAATTAGAATGAAAAATAAGCATAATGATTTACCATGGTGGAAAACCAGTGATCGAGCTTTCTTCTCTGTGAGGAAATCAGTAATCAGAGAAAAAGATACCATGGTACTTTATATTTAAATATAATAAAATCTATGAGTGTGCCGCGAGAATTCAAGTTACACCCATAGTGTGCCGCAAGTTGAAAAAGGTTGGGAAACGCTGGGTTAGAGACTTGAAATTTGTTGTTTGTCTTTCTCATTTAAACTAATTTTGAGAAGTGTTTAAGCGTTTCCTGATATTTTAGTAAAAAGAGGAAGAAAAACGATGGGGAAAAAGGTAAGGACTGCAATTATTATAATAAGATGTCACCCTATACGTATTTTTTATATCTGGCTTAGAAGGAAAGAAAAAAGGCGAGAATCACAATTACAATAAAATGTTCATATTTTTGGATCCCTGCAAAATTAGAGGTATGAAACTTGGTATTTGAACTGAAAATCGGTACTCCATAGGCTCATGGGATGTGAGTTCGTAAGCCGATCATACGCGGGTTTGGGGGCAAAGTCCCCTGGTACTTGAAATAATCCGCATTCAGGACGGTTAGAGAAATGAAAGTTAGTATTTGAACTGAAATTCGGTATACTTGTAGGTTTATGAGAAGCGAGACAGTAGGCTGAACAAATGCAAGAGTCGGAGGGCGAAACACCCAGCTAGCCGAAGTATTACAATTATTAGGATCACATAGTGGTACTTATAAGATCACAATGTTAGTACGTACCAAATTTCTCAAAAGTAAATCCCCACGTTGAGCGGGTTTGCATATCCAGTTTCCTAACTATGAAAACATTTACGATCACTCTAATGGGTTAGTAACCCCAATCATTTCACAGATTCAACCTGTTGTATATAAGTTATTAGGACGTAAAATTGAACATAATTTATACGAAAAAGACTTTTATGCACTGCAAGACCTGTAACTGCCAAATATTCACCACAAACTTATAGTCGTATCGACATAAACAAAAAGAAGTGTGGAGCAGGAAACTACTTTACCCAAATGTCAAAAGAGGCTCATAGAAAACATACGAACTGATCGAGTGGTTTGAGTCACTAGTCTATCAATTAGAAGTTTATGTGTTCAAATCCTGAAGGGAGTATTCGTTTTTTTTTTCTTTTTAAAGTGTGTTCCTATTTTCATTAGAGGACTGAGAACATTTCTTTAAAAAAATCTTTGGCAACTACTTTTCTCTCAAATTCCATTAGAAGCGACCATTATATGAATTGCAAATCTAAAATCCACAGCTCAGAACAAAATTTTATGTTCAATATTTCATTATTATCCTTTGATTTGTAATGAAAAACTAATTATAAGCATTGACGATTTCAGAAGATTCTCCCCCGGTAATGATCAATACATGAATGAGAGAAAACTGATAAACCATTATTAATCCACTTTGAGCATGATCGAAGATAACTTATGGCCACGAAGGGGAAAATTTATGTCGACAGAGTCTCAAATTCTCCCACAGGTCATGCACTGAAATCATCACTCTTTGAAAGGTATCCTTAACGAATAGAATATTACATTTATTTCTCGTTCTACGTTTCGAAATGGAAAAATCATAATTTTAAAGAGAATTATAATACGATAAACATAAAGATTTATGGAACTAATGAAGTAAATATTCTTGTGTAAGTTATCGATTTCTAATCGGATTAAAACTCGAATATTCGTTTCCATCACACTTTAAAGTAAATCCTCTCTCTATATAATTCTTACTGGAAAGCATGTTTAACTCCAATTACTTAATCAATATTTTTAATAATATATTTTTATTGTAATACTTTCACTATTCAATGTTGTATACACTATATTTCCCAAAGCAAAACCTCGCAAATGTATAGTGGACTAGTGAATATTATCATATAAATTATCATTTTGTTTACTCAAATACTGCATCGCCTCATTTGAAACTTCGTACTTTAAATAATAATAATAATAATAATAATAATAATAAAATCATAGCCATACCTTTATCAGAATTTCAGGCTTAGTCAATAAATGAATTCAACGTGGTCTCTATTCGAAGTTTTATTTAATCGAATCCAATAGAAATACAAAAAGAAACTTCGAGAACAAGAAAAGAAAAATATTACTTTGGTGGGATTGGAAGTAACTTTTAGGAGTTCTTTACAATTTACAAACTTATGCCTTAGACAGTTTTTTTTTCTTTTCTTTAAGTTAACTGATTCACCGAACGTATCTGAGTAACTTCTCTCTATTTTCTACTCGGTTATATACGTTTTACAATCATTCCCGTTAATCTTGAACGACAGGAACACGAATGCAAAAACATCTAAGAGAATTAAAATTCCAAACTCCCCCACCGGGAATCGAACTCGGGACCCCATACACCTTAGGCACACGTACTAGCCATTAGACCAGCGGGGAAAGCTAGTGAAGTGCATTTTGTAGTATCTGAAGTTTACACCTATTTCATCCTGCTGTAATAATGTTTACCGTATTCGTTACTTGGAGGAATGATATATTTTATTCATATAGGTTCTATTACGTATTCGTCCGTAAATATTATAAATTTTCAGAATTATTCATGATCTTCCATGGAAATTCACTGGCGCATGCACAGTAGACAGACAGGGTAATTGAAAGGTGAGTTCAACAAGTATTATGTATTTCGCCGACATTATTTAATAGCTATGTAAAAGAGATAGCAAAAATGAGTTTTCATAATGAAGATGAAATTTCGGTAGGAGATAGAATGATGAGGTATATACGGTTTGGGGTGTATATGATTGCTGTTGCAGAATCTAAAACTTGAGAAAGGCTTCTGAAGAATATGGGATGAAAATAAATGTTAGAAAGACAAAATCCATGGTGATGGAAACGAAGCGATCGGTGTCAAATATAGAAGTAGGAGAGAAAAAAAAAAACAGGTGACTAGATTTTTTATGTCTGTGTAGTATTATTAGTGATATGACATGCGAACATGAAATAAAAGCAAGGATAAAAATGGCGAAAGAAGCCTTTAGGATGAAGAAAATACTATTTTGTGGGGCCTTAGAGTTGAAAAAAAACTCATAAAATGCTTCGTGTACTGTATTTTACTGTATTTATAGGACAGAAACATGGACATTACGCAGAAATGATGAGAAACGATTGGAGGCTTTCGAAATATGTGCGTGGAGAAGAATGGAGAGAAATAGCTGGGTCGAGAGGAAAACGAATGAGAGGGTTGAAAATGGAAGGAGAAAAATATTTTTAAGAAGAGGAAGAGAAACTGGTTGGAATATTGGTTAAGAAGGACCTGTATCATGAGGGATGTGCTAGACGGTATGGTGGCAGGAAAGAGAGGGAGGGGGCGAATTAAACAATATAGAAACATAATTAGGCTATTGGCGATATCAAAGCAGAAAAATCGTATGTGAAGATGGAGAGGTTAACAGAAGATTGTGGAGCATGGCAGCTTCTTAGCTGCGGTAAGTGACCTGCTGGTAATGGCGGAATACTTCTGATATAATGATGCTGATGATGCACAGTAGAAACAGAAAGATCCACTTTACTGTCATTGCTAATACAAATCACAATGCAAATTTCTACAAGTTGTCAAAATGCCTAGCTCTAAAGGCTGTAGAGAACTATCTGTTAGTCTGCGAGGAGAAATTATAGTCGAGTAAAAGTGGAACAAACTCTAATTCAGATCGCTTGGGTTTTGGGCTGTGACGAGAAAGCAGTGAAGAAATTGATTTAGCGGTATGACAAATAATAATAATAATTTATTTCACAATTCATTTCTGCCAGTAGCTTTCGCCCCCTTACTCTCACTTCATTCCTACTCAGGAGGAAGCTGAGCGTCCCCAGGTTGGAAACCACTACTTTCCTTTAAGGAATTATGATAGCCTGTTAGAAATTTGCATTCTGACTAATATCAGTAAACTGCATTTTTCTGTTTCTACTGCGCATGCACCAGTGAATTTTCATGGAAGATCATGAATAATTCTGATAATTTATATAATATTTACGGACGACTACGTAATAGAACCTATATGAATAACATATATCATTCCTCAAAGTAACGAATACGGTAAACATTATTACAGCAGGATTAAATAGGTGTAAACTTCAGATACTACAAAATGCATTTCAATTGTTTACCCTGCTGGTCTAATGGCTAGCACGTGTGCTTAGGGTGTATGGGGTCCCGGGTTCGATTCCCGGTGGGGGAGTTTGGAATTTTAATTATCTTAGATGTTTTTGTATTCGTGTTCCTGTCGTTCAAGATTAACGAAAATGATTATAAAACGTATATAACCGAGTAGAAAATAGAGACAAGTTACTCAGATACGTTCGGTGAATCAGTTAACTTAAAGAAAAGAAAAAAAACTGTCTAATGCATATGTTTGTATATTGTAAAGAACTCCTAAAAGTTACTTCCAATCCCACCAAAGTAACATTTTTTACTTGTTCTCGAAGTTTTTCTTTGTATTTCTATCGGATTCGATTAAATAAAACTTCGAATAGAGACCACGTTGAATTCATTTATTGACTAAGCCTGAAATTCTGATAAAGGTATGGCTATGATTTTATTATTATTATTATTATTATTATTATTATTATTTAAAGTACGAAGTTTCAGATGAGGCGATGGAGTATTTACGTAAACAAAATGATAATTCATTTGATAATATTCACTAGTCCACTATACATTTGCGAGGTTTTGCTTTGGGAAATGAAGTGTATACAACATTGAATAGTAAAAGTATTACAATAAAAATATATTATTAAAAATATTGATTAAGTAATTGGAATTAAACATACTTTCCAGTAAGAATTATATAGAGAGAGGATTTACTTTAAAGTGCGATGCAAACGAATATTCGAGTTTTAATCTGATTAGAAATCGATAACTTACACAAGAATATTTACTTCATTAGTTCCATAAATCTTTATACTTATCGTATTATAATTCTCTTTAAAATTATGATTTTTCCATTTCGAAACGTAGAACGAGAAATAAATGTAATATTCTATTCGTTAAGGATACCTTTCAAAGAGTGATGATTTCAGTGCATGACCTGTGGGAGAATTTGAGACTCTGTCGACATAAATTTTCCCCTTCGTGGTCATAAGTTATCTTCGATCATGCTCAAAGTGGATTAATAATGTTTTATCAGTTTTCTATCATTCATATATTGACCATTACCGGGGGAGAATCTTCTGAAATCGTCAATGCTTATAATTAGTTTTTCATTACAAATCAAAGGATAATAATGAAATATTGAACATAAAATTTTGTTCTGAGCTGTGGATTTTAGATTTGCAATTCATATAATGTTCGCTTCTAATGGAATTCGAGAGAAAAGTAGTTGCCAAAGGTTTATTTAAAGAAATGTTCTCAGTCCTCTAATGAAAATAGGAACACACTTTAAAAAGAAAGAAACGAATACTCCCTTCAGGATTTGAACACATAAACTTCTGATTGATAGACTAGTGACCCAAACCACTCGATTAGTTCGTATGTTTTCTGTGAGCCTCTTTTGACTTTTGGGTAAAGTAGTTTCCTGCTCCACACTTCTTTTTGTTTATGTCGATACGACTATAAGTTTGTGGTGAATATTTGGCAGTTACAGGTCTTGCAATGCATAAAAGTCTTTTTCGTATAAATTATGTTCAATTTTACGTCCTAATAACTTATATACAACAGGTTGAATCTGTGAAATGATTGGGGTTAGAGTGATCGTAAATGTTTTCATAGTTAGGAGCCTGAATATGCAAACCCGCTTAACGTGGGGATTTACTTTTGAGAAATTTGGTACCATCCTACATCTACTTGCAGCTGAGGAAAAACGACTTGAGCTGAATTTTAACCACTACTAAGTCGCCTGGACTTGACTGCATGACAAACGTTACATTATGTAATAAGTTAATATTCAACAAGAACAGACTTCAAAAACTCCTTGACTCGGCGCAGGGCTCCGTGGAAGGATTGGGACCTCTTGAATCAACGCCCTTCAAATAATATGCTTGTAGCCTTCAGCAATATTCCTATTGTACATTATTTTAATATAACTTTCAACAGTTTTACTTGCCATCGCACGCTTAGATTTGATTTTCTAGGTGAACCGACAAAAGACAAAACATCAAGGTGTATTACACATTTTGTGTGTGTGTGTGTGTGTGTGTGTTTCAAACATAAAAGTCTATTATAAAATTGTTGGAAAACTGCACTATCAACATTAATGTATTTTATTGTCACAACTGACCGTTGAAGTCATGCCCTATATTTTTTTCTTTTAAGCGAATTGTTGAAAAATATAAGAGAAAGGACGAGTAAAAATATGAGTTTGTTATCTTTTTCTGGGCGTTGCAGTACTTTCTCCTGATACTATTCATTTGACATTGGAAAATGACGGTACACTGTTTTCACCTACGAGGCGATATCGGGATGGTACCTATATTAAAACAGTCCTGACCTGGCAGCTAACTTCCCTAATCTCTTTCCAACAGCATAAGCCAAGATGTCAGTTTGCTGTAATTAAATTTAATTCAATCCCGTTTTGTACCTGTCACCTCGCTCTTGAAAATGACGTCAGCTCTGTGGAGGGTGGACAGTGAATTTCCGTGTGATCCTTATGTCTTTATATGTTCTTTCTACTATTCTTTGTATAGTAATTAAAACTACATTCAAATTTGCTTCAGTGCTCCTTCGTGGCTAAGCGGTTATCGTAAGCGCCTTTGGTGTGGGGGACGCGGGTTCAATTCCCGATTGGAGCTCATGTGGTTCGGATTCCACGCTAATCTGTAGGTCCACGTCTCATATAGCATCGCCGCTGAAAGGGACGTTAATCTTAAAAGCAACTCAAGGATTTGCTTAGTTTTGGATATATGACGTAAAGTAATCCTGAAAGCAAAATTAGTTTCTATAGCAAATTCATGTTTTGATTGAATTCTCAAACACAGGTTATCACCACTCACAGTTCCAGGGGGTCAATTAACCTTGAGGGATGGTTCACCCCTTGATCCCGTCTTGCAACGGGTCTGATGCTCCTCCGAAATATAAATCCGGAACCTCCTGAACGACGTCCTTGCCTCCTGGTCTTCACGACTACCGAGGTCGGTAATAATAATAATAATATTCTTAATAATAGACATAATAATCAGTAGTAGTAGTAGTAGTAGTAATAGTATCATTGATAATAATTATATTGTCTATGTAGGACACTTGAAGAGAGTATTTGAAACTCCACACAGGGTATGGCTCAATTTGGCTCGTTTCGGCTCGACTCGACTCGAAACTCGACCCAAATTCGAGTCGAATTTCGAGTCGAGTTGGAGGAAATTTTTCGAGCCGAGTTCTCGAGTCGAGCTCAAACATGTCTGTTTCGAGTCGAGTCGAGTTTCAAAGAAAACTCGCTCGAACTCGCTCGTGCCCATCCCTAGCCAAAACCCCATCCTTTACGTGTTATAGGCTGCCGAAATCATGAAAAAAATGAACTTTAAAGGTTCATAGCTCCATAAGTATTCGACCTACCTTGGTCGGGTCAAGACTTAACTTAGGAACTAGTATGTGCTCAATCCAAAAGTGTGTGTTTCAGAATCCTGAGGTGATTCAACAACAATTTTTAAAGAGGGAGTTTGACTACGGGCCTATGATATAAAGTACTCTCCAACTACCTCCATAAAAATTTGTTGCGTGAGCGTCTTAGGATTCTAAAACATGTATTTTTGAATAGAGCACATAGTAGTTCCTGAATGAAGTCTTGACACGACTACAGTAAGTCCCATAGTTTGGAGCTATGGACCTTTAGAATTCATCTTTTCATGTTTTCGGCAGCCTATAACACGTAAACGATGGGGTTTTCGCCCTATGTTTATTGGGATTTTTTTTTTTTTTTTTTTTTACTCTCAGGAATCACTCCTCTGCTTTTGTACAACGAATTTAGCGCCATACTGTATATATATGGGGAGTAGAGTGTTAGTGTATTTTTAGTATGTTAATAATAGTAAATTAATAATAAGTAACCTTAAATAAAGTAATTTCTATAATTTCAAACATATGTAAGTAGCCAAACTGTATTTTGGATTTTAAGTACAAACATTAAACATGTTCTTCACCTGTATCGATCAACAATGAGAAATTCACAAATAAGGCTTCTTCTGAATTTACGTTACATTTCACAAAATATTTTTGCTGTAAAGGAATCTAAATTAAAATGTTACTTGTGTGTTAATTTCAGAAGTTTACAACTATTACTGGAAATTAATGCTATCACCCATTTCGAACATTTTAAAAGCACATAGCTTCTTATGTATTGAAATTTCATTTCCTATCAATAGTATGAAATGTTGCAAGAGTTGTAAATTTCCATAACTGTTCCCCTAGTGGATTTATATACAACCAAAAGTAGGTTTGACAAGTTTAACGAAAAGTCCAAAATAAGAATCTTGAAAACAAGTCTTATTCGTAAAAGAATACATAATGATCGCTTTTGTTGTTGTTGTTGTTGTTGTTGCAATGGTCTGTCTAAGCAGCTTGATAAAAATTCAGCTTAGTGTAACAACAAAAGCTACTTCTCTTATATGTAATAAAAAAAGGAAAAGGAAAAGCTTGGTAAGGTAGTGTAGGGACGCCAAATTCCACTTCACCCTGGGCGCTAAACTCTCGAGCGACGGATCTGACGGATACTTAAATTGTATGGAGCCCATCGCACAAGGACTTGATCGGCTCCAATCGTCTGACTCTTTCTTTTGTGACGAGCTCATCCCAGAAATTATTCGCATGAAGAAAGTTCTGGAAAAACTGGAACTACGTTCATTAAAGTACTACTGAATGCATTGTTAAAGGGCATGGACAAAATATTCCATGAATATTTAACCTTGGAGTTTTCAGTAAATGACGTTATCTTTGCTTCTGTCACTCATTCGTTTTTTAAACTTACTGTTAGAAGGTTCCCAAAGAAAATTTATCATCTGTGAAAAATGCATTTATGGAAAAGATTCGCCATGAACACTCAACTGACAAGACTGTACTATCAAAGAGAAAACAGATGGTTTTAATGATAATGATATTATTTGTTCGAATTGGACACCAGCGATCACGAGGAGACTGTCTGTGCTCCTCCAATGTTTCTTCCTCACTAAGGATGATTACATACCGGGACCAAGTACCTGGATGAAACCTATATATTGCCTGAAAGCTCTTGCCATGAGAAGTACGAAAGCGTTTCAAATCACGGGTAAACCCGCAACCTGACATTATAAGGGGCCAGTCTGTTTGTGTTTGTGATCCTATGTATGGCATATTCGAAAGAAGTAAAAATGAATTTTACGATGCATCACGCGTAAGTTCCTGTGCCCATCATTCTCCTTTTTTTGGCTCATTGCTAGAACGTGACTTGGGCAAGTGTTTGATAATACGTATAACTTTGCACCCAGACGTACCCATTTGGTCAGTGTTGCCAACGAATTGTAAATACATTGTGGCAGATGGTTTCTCTACCACTGGATGTATATCCGTGTAACGGGGCATAAACTTAATTCGTCATTAGAGAAAATATACTGTGGACGTATTCCTCTCTCAAGTACACTAGTTTGTGAATGTTGCCAACCAATTGTGAAAATGAAAAGTGTAAAACAGGTTCGTACGACGAGATGTTTATACACCAAGCTTGGCAGAAACATCACACAACACTATAGCAGAAAGACGTTCAGTGTAACCGTCTCCCAACCTTTCTAGGTTGTCAGTGTTGCCAACCAAACGTAAACACCGCAATGTTGCAAATTGCCTGCGTGCCACTGAATTAATATGTAACAAATATGTCATAAGCAACATTGGACAATGGAAAACGTAGTATGAGTGTCCCCGTCTCACAAGAATCCCAGTTTAGCAGTGTTGCCAACCAATGCGAACAGTCATGATTTTCGCATGAAGTCTACAGCATTGATGGACATAATTACACTGTGACCTATGCTAAGTTTTCCATTGTCCAATGTTGCATATGCCATTCAATTGCCAGCACGTCATTTGCAACATTGTGATGTTTACACTTGCTTAGCAACACTGACAACCTGGAAAGATTAGAGGACGGTTACACTGAACGTCTTTTTGCTTTAATGTCGTGAGATGTTTCTGCCAAGTTATTTGGTGTATAAATATCTCGTCGTACGAACATGTTTTACACCTTCTCATTTTTTCAATTGGTTGGCAACACTGACAAACTGGTGTCGTTGAGAGAGGAATACGTCCACAGTATATTTTATTTAGTGACGAATGATGTTTATGCTATGTTACATGGATATACATCCAGTGGTAGAGTAACCATCTGCCACATTGTATTTACACTTCGTTGGCAACACTGACCAAATGGGTACGTCTGGGTGCAAAGTTATATTATCAAACCCTTGCCCGAGTCACGTTTCTAGCAATGAGCCAAAAAAGGACATAATAGGTTCAGACGCTTACGCGTGGTGGGTCATAACATTCATTTTTAATTTTGTCAGATATGTCAAACATAGGGTCAGAAACACCAAAAAAAAAAAAAAAAAAAAAAAAAAAAAAAACTGGCCCCTTATAGTATCAGGTTGTGGGTTACCCGTGATTTGAAAACGGTTTCGTCCTTCTCATGGCAAGAGCTTTCAGGCGATATATAGGTTTTATCCAGGTGCTTGGTCTCGGTATGGAATCATCCCTAGTCAGTAGCAATGTCTCCAGTACCATGAGGATTCAAATACTTCACTGTATGTACTGGAGAAGTACCCTCTTGTTCTTAATTATTAAAAAAAAGTTCAGTATCTTTCATGCGAAGTTCAGCAGCTGTTGGGTGACTTTTCTGATTTGGGGTCTTCATTATGAGAACCCATAGAATGAATATAAGTGATAAAATGTTCGAGAAACAATTGCTGCTGAAAGCGAATAAGCATTTTCTTAACTGAAAGAGGATGGTTGATGTTGGTTAGTGCAAAGAAGATCATTGTGCTTGATGTCTAAACTATTATATGAACCACAGTCAACATAAATATTTTGCAGACTATGTATAAAATTAGTAATATCTAATTTGTATTATGCAAATTTATTTGAAATACGTATTTTGTATTTTGTATTTTAAATACACTTCTGAAAACTATTTTGTATTTTATATTTTAAATACATTTTGTGATACTATTTTGTATTTTATTTTTCAAATAGGTTTGCTTACCTATTTTGCCCAGTACTGCTTCCAACTAAAACTGCGAAACATGACGCTCCATACATTGCTAAAACCATAACTGATGTAATGGAACAAGTTGGGTCAGAAAAGTTCATTGGCATAGTAACTGATAACGTAGCAAATATGAAAGCAGCATGGAGTAAAATGGAAGAAAAGAATCCACATGTCACAACTTATGGTTGTGTGGAGCATAGTTTGAACTTGCTTATCCAGGACATTGTAAAAATACTGCAGTCAGCCTGAAGCATCTTACTGGCCAAACAAAAAGTGTCATAAATGAAATCAACGGCACTCCTGTA
Organism: Thermobia domestica; assembly: GCF_964235325.1. Taxonomy (NCBI): domain Eukaryota; kingdom Metazoa; phylum Arthropoda; class Insecta; order Zygentoma; family Lepismatidae; genus Thermobia; species Thermobia domestica. The sequence goes on from NC_137459.1 coordinate 306,635,200, forward strand.
GTGAATGCAATGTTCAGGAAAAAAACAAACTAGGAAGAAAATTACACTGAAACTAGCAGTTGTAATTCGATTGGGTTCGCAAGAAATGTATTTGGGCAGTCCGCTGCAAAACAAATCAGCACTAACTAAGAAGAATGTGTATTGATGAAAAGGCAGAAAAATCTGCTATCGGAAACAACCAAGGCCCTCATTCTCCAAGATGTCTTCTGAGACAAAATAAGTAATTTTCATAGTTTAATTGTTCCAATAGCAGACTGTATCAGTAAAATCGAAAGCGACAAATCTCAGATAAGCAAAGTATGAAATATTTTCCGACCTAAAGGAGAAAATCCAGAACACAGTTTCAAGCGCTGCTGTTCTTAAAAGGGAAGAGCAAAACATAATTCAGCTCTTCGATGTCTGTAAGCAAATCTGTCTGTGTCCTGTACATTTGTTAGTGAATATTGCAGATCAAAGTTACAGAGGAAAGAAATTGACCACCGAAAAACAGTCGGACGCTCTGGAATATCGGAGTCAGATTTCAAGGCTTTATTCAGATGTTGATGCGACAGAAGTTCTGGCCCAATGTGCACAATACAGAATGAAAGAAAATGTCTGACCCAAAGAATATATGTGGTCTACTGCGTCCACCGCCCGCTGCAGTCACTACTCTCGCTCGCTCTCTATATAGATAGCGAGCGAAAGGAGTGACTCCAGCGGGCGGTGACTGCGTCAAAGATGACTCATATAACTTGGTGGTAGTGTTGCCACGAGACGAGACATTTCTCGTGTCTCGTCTCGTCTCGTCTCGTAAACGAGACGAGAACGAGACGGGACAGTACCCTCTTAGACGAGACACAAGACGAGACAGACTACTTGACCCGTCTCGAAAACGAGACGAGACGGGACGTCTCGTGAAATGTCTCGTCTCGTCTCGTGTCTCGAAAATGAAAAACGCTGGAGGGAATGGCCAAGATTGAAATTGCCAGTGGTCATATAGATTGCGAAAGGAAAATACCCTTTGTGAGAAAACATGTTGAAAAGCCTTCATAGAAAAGTGTCCTCTGACTATTGAATGAAACAATCGTGATACTTGAGCTTCCAGGAATATCATCCTTAATGTCTTGTCCCCAATTCCCCTTGCTGAACTGAGGAATTCTCATTTTTTTTTATTTCTGGCTAGAATAATGACAAAGAAAATCAAAGACTGGGAAGATTTTTACAAGGTCAAGAAACCGAACTACCACCACCATCTATTCAATTTGAAAACTGGGTAAGGTCTACACTTATTACAGGCTGTAGTCGAAAGTTTTGGCTGAGATGGCGGAAGAGAACAGAACAGACTATACTTGTCTTTATTCTCTGGTGGCGGTATTCTTTTTGCTATGAACCGAAAACGGCAATTGAAGTATGTCATCTTGCAACTAAAATTTTGTCTTCTTTCTCTCTCTCTCTCTCTCTCTCTCTCTCACACACACACACACACACACACACACACACACACACACACACACACACACATACACATACACATAAAATCACACTTTTACCATTTTACCAATCGCTCGCTTATTATACAGCAGTCATGTTGTAAAATTCACCTCTTCGTTTTGAAGGTAGGCGGAGGACAAAGAAAGCAAAGATATTATCGACGAACCCTTCAAATTGTTTGCTTTCAGCAAATTTATGATACTAATAATAACACTTTAGGTAAAGAAGTTTTACAGGGGGACCTTCGTTTTGCTACGCGGAAATGTTTGATCTGACCAGAGTGCGAAATTGCCCTCTGCTTCCATGTTGAGAGGAGAGGAATATTTCCCTTTCCTAGTGGATAATATTCATTAGAATCTGAATTATCTTCAGAAATTGTTTCTTACAGGCATATAAAACCTCTCGAGCTTAATAAGTTTAAAGAACATTTGGTATAATATTCATGGAACTCCGTTGAAAGCAGAAAATATCATGAGAATGATCTAAATTCGAACATTGAAGAACATAATTAACAGAAAAGAAATAGAATACCCAAACCATATTTTTAAACTTGCTATAAAATGTATATCCTATATTTTTACTAATTCCTTACTCCCATGAAAGTATTCTGGGGAGGATATTCTCTCCATTTTTTCAGATTGAAATCCTTTTATCCCGTACGATTCCCCCCTCTGACACAATACGTAAAAACAAATGTTGTTAAAATCCATACACATAACCCTTCCGGGACTCAACCCGGGACCTTCAAGCCGATGGTCTATCGCCGCAGACCGCTCGGCTTGGTATGAATATTACTTTGTATGATTGCGAATAGATCCCGACAATATTAACAAACTTTAATCCAAAATGGCCACCCAAAAATCAACTTTTTTTTCAGCCACTACCTAACCTGGGTGTACTGTCATGAGTTTGTTACACAAAAGGGGCAACCACCACATAGTAGCACACACCCCGCGGTTATGGGAACAGATTTGAACCATGGAGGTGAAGACTGGCCGCAAACATTCTTTCGTCCGATGTGTCGTTCATCTCCCATTACTATGGCACTTTAAGTAGAGCTTCGTGTGCAGTAACATATAACATTTCAATCAAATACTTTCTATTACTCAATACAATTATTTGGTTCCGAGCTTTTTTTTAAAAAAAATGCAACAAATCTAAATATGCTAAAATGGAAAGTAGTTTTTGGATTGTCATGGGTTAACACTGTGAAACCTAAAGGCTGGAATATATGAAATCAAAGTGTTCACACATATCTATCTCTCTATTTGTCTATATATCCTTCCATATCTCTCTCTCTCTCTCTCTCTCTCTCTCTCTCTATATATATATATATATATATATATATATATATATATAAATATATATATATATATATATATATATATATATATATATATATACAGACACTATAAAGCAAGCGGGCTGATAGTATACGATAGTTTCGGAGATGATGACACCTTTACATCGAACTTTGCTTGTCGTGTAAACATTATTTGACGTTAGTGTCTTCATCTTCAACGTACCTATGAGCAATTTACTGTATATTCGTGTATTGAAACTGGTGAAACAAATTTCAATGTTTTGGAATGTAAAAAAAAAAAAAAAAAAAAAGCCAGGGTCGAGAAGCCTCAGACAACTAACAGCAGAGATAGGCCTATATTATCTTGTAAACTATTTGTCCTTGCCTTGTGAGCTTATTTGAATTTATTTTTAAGACCTTTAGGCAACTTTGGCCGAATGGATGATGGGAAAGTGGTAGGAAGTGGAATGAAGAAAGTGGTAGGATACTAGACAACTTCGAGAAAACACACACATTCGAAAAATGAAATGAAATGAAATCTTTCAGTTTTACATCCCACGGTTATGCCGGTTAGGCTAAAGGAGACAGTGATGGTGAGTAATGAATGAAATGGTGGAATGAAGAAAGTGGGAGGAAACGGGAGAACCCCGAGAAAACCCAGGCACACGGTGTTTGTCCACCACAAAGTTCACTTGGCGGGGCTGGGATCGAACTCGAGACCAATAGCACCAGCGGTGAACGCTCTACTACTGAGCCATCGCGGTTCCCACACACATTCAATGTTTGTCCACCACAAAGCTCACATGGCACTAACCGAGATCGAACCGACTACCACATACACCAGAGGTGAAAGCTTCACTGTGTAGCTACCGTGACATTTCTTGTCTTGTGTGTTCTGGGTAATACTTGTAACTTACAAGGGAAGAGAGGGAGATTATATATCGAAGTGGAAGATGGTTTATATACCAATCGAAAGCACTAATGACGCCTATTACAAAACTGTAATAAAAATTTTCCGAATGCATATACTATGTGCGAGTTATATGAATGTATAGAGTGTCCAGATAATCCGTTTCCACCCCTTGAAATCGCAAACGATGAGACAGATGCCAAAACTGGAAAACACTTGTTTTATCATTTTAAAAGTACAACGTAAAAATTCTTGTCACAAGGCCACCCGCAGTGTACTGGGCGGGGTCCAACTCAAAAATTACAAAAGGTAAGGGGGTCAAGTAGCATATCGTTCGAAACTTCTTGGGAAATGAAAGAAGACGGAACAAGTCTCAATACTCTAAAATTACCTTGTGCAAAATGGCGGCCGGTCATACTGTCAGCAAAAACATCATTGTAAAGTCGATGGCCACCCCCAAAAAAAATCCTGAAACGGTGAGGCAGATGTCAAAACAGAAAAACATGTATGTTATCATTTCAAAAGTACAATGATTGGAAGTGAAAATATTTGTCTCAGGGTCCTCCACAATGTCCCAGGTGGGGTCATACACAAATTGTTCAAATGGCAAGTGAGGTCAAGTAGCACATCGTTTAAAGCTGTTATTAAATGAAAGCAGATAGAACAAGTATGGACGCTCTACAACAATACTGTGCAAACATCTTGCATTTTAGTTGTTCTTTCTGTAACCGGGTTTTAGTTTATTTTCACTTTAGTTCTTGTATTCAACGGAAAGAAAGGAAATGCCCCTACTGTGAGATTCTGCTCTTTGAGCCCAGTAATGTGTAAATAAATAAAAAAATATAATAAAATAAAAGCAAATTAAGACATAAAGAAAAGAAACGACAACATTTGAGATCTTTGAGTGTAGAACTGACTAGTTAACATATAATGTACTTCCACGAACATAAATAAGTAGAGGTTGGAGCCATCAGGAGTAAAGACTCTTACCTCTACCTATTTATGTTTATGACTGCACAACAGTGGTACTTATGCTCGTTATCTGGTTTATCAATTATAAAATGATTCAAACGAAAGAATTCCTTGCACCAGGAAGAGTAAATACGTATAAATGTCTCAGAATGAAAACAAGTGCCGATTGCAAAATGGAAAGTGAACGTGCTCAGAAAATCGAAATGAAGATGTACATTTTGACCGGCCGCCATTTTACACAAGGTAATTTTAGAGGATCGAAACTTGTTCCGTGTTCTTTTATTTCTCAACAGCTTTATTTGAGCATATTTGCCATTTGAAAATTTTGATTAGGACCCCGTCTGGAACCTTGTGGAGGATCCTGGGACAAACATTTTTACTTTCAATCATTGTACTTTTGAAAAGATGACACACATATTTTTCTTTTTTGACATCTGTCTTACCGTTTCAGTTTTTTTCTTTCTTTGGAGGGTGGCCATAGACTCTACAATGACGTTTTTGCTGACAGTTTGACCGGCCGCCATTTTACACAGGGTAATTTTAGAGAGTTGGGACTTGTTCGTCTTCTTTCATTTTCCAAGAAGTTTCGAACGATATACTACTTGAACCCCTTACCTTTTGTAATTTTTGAGTTGGACCCCGCCTGGAACTCTGCGTTTGACTCTGGGACAACAATGTTTGCTTTGATACATTGTACTTTTATAATGATCAAAAACGTGTTTTTAAGTTTTGACATCTGTCTCATCGTTTGCGATTTCAAGGGGTGGAAACGGATTTTCTGGACACCCTGTATATTCATATAACTCGCACAGTATATGCATTCGGAAATTTTTTATTACAGTTTCGTAATAGGCGTCATTAGTGCTTTCGATTGGTATATAAACCATCTTCCACTTCTATATATAATCTCCCTCTCTTCCTTTGTTAGTTGTATCTTGATTAGCATGGTGCAGTCTGCTACATTTTACTTTCGTTCCCATGGTATGCTGCTATATTTTTTACGAGACAAGACGAGACAAAACGAGACGAGACGGGACAGAACCTAGCGAGACGAGACACGAGACGGGACAGGCAGATTTTTTCGAGACGAGACACGAGACGAGACATGCTTTGCACGAGACGAGACGAGACATCCTGAAGTCTCGTCTCGTCTCGTCTCGTGGCAGCACTACTTGGTGGAATGGGCTATGCCCTTGTGAGCACACAAAAGTTGCAAGCAAAGTCCTGTCCTTGACCTTTCTGGCACATTCTGCTCCTTGCGAATGAATCTTTAGCACATGTGGGAACATCCATACAGAGAAACGCAACCGTTTAACAAATGAACGTACTGCAAAACCGACTTTTGTAAATCATAATCTGAAGTACACATCACTTTTTAAAAAGAGATCTATTGGACATGAAAAGCCATCTTCCCTTTCTAAGAGGAATCAACCGAGTCGTAATCAAAATGAGCCTACAGCAGGAACAAGTGGATATTCAGTGAAGAAAAGGAATCAGTAGATTCAAGAACGAATGAACCCAATGTATGAAGAAGAAACAGACACTTCAACACCAACAGAATCTGATGATGTTACAATGTTGCCGATGTGCCATATGCAAAGACTGGTGGATCTGATATCTGTAAGAACAGTGGCAATGCTCATTCTGATGTTTCTGATACAGAAACATATTAAAGTCAGTTAAACATGGGAACTGTCGAGTTTGTCGTATAGTCGTATAACAAAAGTCATAGACAAAAGTCAAAAGTTTTACATCATACTTTTTGCTTGTCAACTTAGCCTACTTTAATAATAATAAAAACAAGAATTTTAGGAATGATAAAAAAAACATCAAAAGATTGCAATCTTGGCCAATAATTAGTTTTTGGATCAGGGGTCACAAAAGTTTGGAACGGCTCCTAAGTCGAGTTTTCCTATTTTCTACGGAATAAGCACGTCATTCTGAGTAAATTGTCATTTTTGTCTTGGCTACACTCTATGTAGTTCTCAAAATATGGGGCGTACAAGAAAAAGTGTGATTGTATGAAATATATTGAATTTTCTGTATTAGAGGCCACAAAATTTTTGAACAGTCCCTAAATCAAGTTTTTTTTTTTTTCGGAATAAGCACATCATGCTGAGTAAATTGTTAGTTTTGGTTTGACTACACTATATATACTTTTCGAGATATAAGACCTACAAGAAAATTTTTGACTGAAATATATTGGATCTTTTGATCCAAAAAGAGACTGTATTCACTGTAATAGCTGCGATTTTTATTTCCACAGTACCAGTGTCATATCTGTATTAAAGAATCACAAAAACGAAAAACATTTTTCTGAAATTTCAATGAAATATTTCAGATGAAGTGTTTTAACTAAATATCTGATTTTTTTTTTTTTTTTTTTTTTTAATCATGAAATTATTAATCCCTATTTACAACATATACTTTGTATTCACTGTCGAGGTAATAAGTTTATCTTTATTACACTCAGTGAGGATTTCAAGATTTTCTCCAGTAGGCTTAGCATACGTCCGGGATTAACCCGAACGGTCCGGCATTCAAACCTGTGCCCGGGATGAAAAATATCAGGGATTTTCGGATTAGTCAATGGAAGACCGGGAAATTTTGCTCTGTTTGATTAAGCGGTTGGTTTACAAAGCTGTCTTGTGTAGACTTTTATTTTTAAAAAATCAAGAGTGGTGAGGTGTCTTCGGACAAAAGTACTTTAATTGAAAAAAATATTTTTAATAAGAAATAATAATTTAGAAAATAATTGAGGCAATTGTAAAGAAAATGTGCCGTCTCGGCTAAGTTTCGATATATTGTGTCTCGGTCCCGTCTCGACTTTTAAACGTCCGTCTCTATCTCGGTCCCGACTCGAAATTTCGAGACGAGACCGACACTAGTTTCGATCTCACTACCATTCCTAAACGCATCCTTTCCGAAATTATGTATACACCACTGATGTACAGCGTGTCTCATCATTTTGCTCATTGTTTCGTCTAACCAATTATCTCATAGAGTTATAACCAATGCATACAATGACCATCTCATAGAGTGATGATAAGATTTATTTATGTCTGCCATTTTAGGCGAAAAGGGATTCTTGTTTTCCCTAATTCTGATTTTGCCTTACATGGTGGACAAGAAAAAATCCCGGAAATGAAATTGGAAGAAAATTACAAAGGAAAGTTTACCGTGAGAAGAATTGAGAAATTGGTTGCTGTTATCAATATTAATTTCCAGACCAATACCTTGGACTACGTAGGAAGTTCAAGCTTATCAGCTAAACTAGACGAAAATGAGAAAACTATTAGCTTTTTATGAATACTGCCATATTTTTTCATAAATTACTTTCGTACGTCACTAATCTCATCTCCTAGGCGAATACAGTATGACAGTAGTGCTTCGGTAGCTCAGGGTAGTGCGCTCACTTCTGGTAGCGGAGTCTCTGGTTCGATCCAGCTCGCGCGAAGTGAACTTTGTGATGAATAAAACGATGTATGTGAGTTTTTGCGGAGTTCTTCTACCTCTTCTCACTTTCTTCCTTCTACCATTTCGTTCATTATCCCAGTCACCATCTCATTTAACCTCGAAGAACAATCGTGGAACGTTAAACATAATAACGGTTAATGTCTGTTATATACAGGGTGGCCCAAAAGTAGGTATACAGTACACTACTGATCAATTGATTGCATTTTATATCATTTCTTATTATCATCATCCACCAGGCAGACTTAGTTTCTTTATTATTTGTTCTTAATATGTTTTTACTTACATCTTCAGCTCGGAAAAGCCCAAGCAAATAAACCCATAAACTAAAATGTTATACTTGATTAATGCAGGGGTGTGTACCTACTTTTGGGCTACCCTGTATATCAGACATTAACCATCTGCAGACTACCCAACAAAGAGTAGAGAGATGTATGTTAGGAACCACCCAAAGATAAGGAAAAAGTCATATGGACTGCAAAGATGACAGAAGTGACGAATATTGTCGTGAAAACATAGTCATTGTGATGGTAGCTGGCTGGAAATATTGCAAAAAGAAACGATGATCAATGGACAAAAACATTTTTGACTGCATACCAAAAGACGAGAAACGATCTACGGAACGTCCTAATGCAACATGAAGTGACGAAATCAAGAAGTACTGCGAAGTAACATGGAAAATCATTGCCCAAGAAATATGGTTGTGGATTTCAGCCAGCAGTGGATTGATAATGATCGACTATGATATGTATCCATTCGTTGCAGCTTCTTTTCTTTTTCGAACAACATTCAAATAGTCTAATTAGAATATCCACATTACAGTATTTTCTCCTCCTGCTCATGTCTCAATTCTTCAATAAACGTATAGCTTGGATGATGCTTGAAGAATCGCGTGTTCCACCTTAAATTCCTTCATCATTATGGTTGTTGGTCATTGAGTGACAAAAAGCTTTCGATTGGATCAATCGGACAAAACTTCTGAAAGAAGCTGCGTCAACTGTGGAGACCGAGTACTCAGTTGCAAACTGTACATAGGACAACGAGTGCTGCACTTGAATCAAGGAAGTTGGAAGAGAAGTCACACAAGGATGTAGTGTGTCACCCCAATCAGCGGCGACGATTTTCCAAATTTTATGTGGGAGCATATCAGTGTTAGCTTAAGTTTTGTTTTTAGGGAAGCCTAGATATTTGATTATCATTAAAATCTTTTATGAACACTGTCATAAAGGACCGTGCTCTGATAAGGTAAAATATACCGGAACTATAAGGATAAGCTGGGGCTGCCCTAGCTAAGTCGGTAACACAGCTGACTTAAACGCAAGAGAAACGGGTTCATACCCGGGTGCAAACTAAAAATGTTGTGGGTGCCACGCACCCACAAGATTAGTTGTATGAGTGCCGGAGCCCCGAAGCACCCACATGGTCGGCGCGCATGACCCCAATTATTCAACATTTACAGTGAATATTTAATTAAGGAAGCATTAATGGCAATTGGAGATTTCAAGATTGGAGGACAGATAATTAACAAGATCAGGTATGCAGATGATACGGTTATAATAGCTAAAACCGAAGGAGGACTATAGAAGATGATGGACAAAATAGTTGACACCGGAAACAATATTTTTTTTTCTATGGAATGGAAATCAACATCGATAAATCTAAAGTCGTGAAAATATCCCGTGGAAATGCGCCCTTACAGGTCAGAGTAGTACAAAGAGAATTTGACAAGGTCGATAATTTCAAATATCTGGGAAGAATTTTGACAAGAGATTCTTACTGCAAGAAAGAGACCAGGTCAAGAAATGGAGGTAAGGAAGAAGTTGGCCAAGTGTTATATAATTACGGAGTATTGAACTCTATGGTTCAGAAAATTTCGAAATGTGGTGTTAGAGGAAGATGACCGGTCACCATTTTACACGGTAATTTTAGAGAGTCGAGACTTGTTCCATCTCCTTTCATTTTCCAACAGCTTTCCAGCGATTTGTTACTTGACCCCCCCCTTAACATTGAAAATTTTGAGTAGAATCCCCTCCGGGACTCTGTGGAGGACCCTGGCACAAATATTTTTACTTTCAATCACTGTTAGGGATGTGCACGAGTCGAGACATATCTCGAATCGACTCGGCTCGAATTCGAGTCGAGACACACTTTGTAAAATTCGAGACAAGTCGAGACAAACGTATTTCTCGACTCGAATTTTCGAGTCGAGGCACGAGTCGAGTCGAGACAGCTCCTACAAATATTGACTCGACTCGAATGTCTCGAAAATCTTTCTATAATTTTTAATATTTTTTGAAGAAAGTACTCACTCAGAAACACTCGGTACGAGAATTTCGGAAACTGCAAGACTTGTTAGGTGTTCAAGGGATGCTGTGGTGATTGTCTTCAATAAGTGGCGAAACCAAGGGTAAACGACGTCCAAATGTCGAGGTGTTGGGCGCCCCCCACCTCATTACATATCTCTTACGTCGTAGGCTGGGCAGACTGGTAAAGCAAGACAAGAGCGAACTGCGTCGGAACTAACATCAAAGTTTAATGCTGAGCAAAGTACAAGTGTGTCTGAACTAGTGTTATAAAATTTCCGGAAATTTTGAACCTGTTGGTAAAAAACGTTTTTTTTATTTCTTTCCGGAAAAAATGGAAAAATTGAAAAAAAAATTTAAAAAAAACGTTTGTATTAGGTTAATTTTATTAGTAATGATATATATTTTTTTTCAAACGCGTGAAAAATATAAGTTCAAAAATTTCAATATTGCGAATATTAAAAAATAGCACTCGAAAATCAAAGTATTCCAGTTAATATCTATATATTAAAATACAAGATTTATGCGTATATGGTTGCCCCCATAGAAAAGTTTATATGTTTGTCTCGAGTCCTCTCGGCAATGAGATATTGAACCCACAAGTGCTAGAAACGTGCCGTTTTCATTGGCCGATTCCAAATTTTGTGTAAATTGTCCAGTTCTAATTAATATTTTTTTTTAATAAAACATGGCCATTAGTTCTTTATTACATTTTTAGTGGTACACTGGAAGCACTGAAATTTTAGAAAGTAAAGCATCATACCCTATGAGTTATATATTCACACATCACATAGTTGTATGTAGGGGTTGTATATCTCTTAGGTGTTTGTTTCATGGCCAAATGATAAGAAAACTAAAGATAACCATTTCTCCAATCTAAGATGAATCTTCATTCTTTGGAGAGTTTTTTTTTTTTTTTTTTGCCCAATGAACTTCGTATATCACTGACATAATTAATTGTGTGTGTAACTTATATACTTATTACATAATTAATGCAAAAAGAAAGAAAACACTGGTCATATATGAATTAGAAATTCCAACCACAAGTGGGCTCAAATTTTGCAAACGGTGCGAGATACTGAAAAAAAAAACCCTTATGATACCCCTTGCCAATTTTTACGAAGGCGTCCTTCACTTGTATCTGTAAAGGGACATGTACAGATATGAGGAATGACAAGGAGATTCATGCTCATATATGAATGATGCGCTGTGTAAATAGCGCAGGCTCAGCTAGTTGAAAATTAATAGTCTGCGCTTATTTCTCTTATGTCGTTTATTCGTAGATGTGCACTAATTACACAACTTTTACAGTTACATACAAGCCTACCAACATGAAGTGTTTCTATTGCATCAAATAAGTCTTTTGAATGAAACTGAGTTCTTAATATGCTCTTTGATCTGGTGAAGTTTTGTTCATTTTAACCAAATTACTTCTTAAGACAAAGAGCAGTAGGCAAATTTCACTAATACTCATGCACTAAAATATACTCTTATAATTACTATTATTTAATATTTTAATATAGACACTTATATAAACTATAGGTGCAAAATCCTGTATGTAAACAAATACATGTTTTCTAGTGCGACAGATTATCTATTACAACCAAAATGAAAGTGAGTATGTTTCTAACTTAATAACACTTGAATCATCAGACCGACCTCGATAAAATTTTCAACATATGAGGTCCGGGATGGTCGGTTTTTATCATTTCACTTTGAAGGTTCAACTTGAGGGAAGGGGGATGACAGATATTAGTGTCAAACCCATAATTTTCAGGGTCGCTGAAATTAACAATGACACTTCCGATGCCGTTTAAATCAAAATTCAGCCCCACAACTTGGAGGAGGGAGGAGATATATAAAAATTATTGAAAATGAGCGATATTAGTGTCGAATTCATAGTTTTCGGGGTCGCTGAAATGAACAGTGACACTTCCGGCCGTTTAAATCCAAATTCAGTCCCATTAATACTCTAAGGGGGGGATGGTGACATGTAAACATAATTGAAAATTACCGATATTAATGTCGAATTCATAGTTTTGGGGCTCCATAAGTCCGTTGGTGACAGTTTTGGTGTCCTTTGTGTTCAAAATGAAACCTATTCTCTCTGTGCGAAAAACGGGTATTCTGTTAGTCTGTAATAATAACGAACGGAAGTTTCACATACTCAACCCTTTAATATATTTCTCGCTGCTCAAATTTCTCACGTGTGCGGTATATGTGTGTATGTATAAATAAGATCATCTCTCTTTTTGAGTTATTCGAAAAATATACAAAGAATAAAGAGGTATTTTACCAGAAATCAGAAAACTAATAAGTAGAATTAAAACCTGTTGCTTTAAGTATTTTTCCGTTAGCGAAACACCTTGTATATACAGTAGGACGTCGATAATCCGAAGACCAAAAATCCGAACGCGGTCCCTAGAAGCTTTCATACCGCTAGCGATAAAAATAGTGTGTCCATCGACGTTGTGTGAAGTAAGTGTTTTTACAAAAGTACATTCATATGTAATTGTTTGCCATACATATTTTTATTTTTATTTTCTCTTAGGTCTATAAGTTTTAAGTGTGACGTACAAGATCAGTGTGATTTAGTGTACGAGCAGGTTCTTCAGAAACATTAAATGTAAGTAGCCTTACGTGCGGTATTGTAGTTACTGTATGTACTGAATAACCACTGTATCGATAGAAGAACATAGCCTAAATGGCATTTTCTTGGTCATTTTCGAAAATCCGAACAATTTGAAAATTCGAACTACCTGTGGTCCTAATTAGTTCTGATTTTCGACTTCCTACTGTATATGCTGCAGACATGTTACAGCAAGTAGGATTACTAGCATGAGGCCAAGAAATAATTTTTAAACTATATTTTCTTGTTTTTGCCATTTTTTCCGAACAAATGATTTTTCTAATGGATTCAAAATTTCCGGAAATTTTACATAGAACAAGGAAGATATCTCTATCAAATATACGTTTGATTTAGCATATTAACTAAAATGATTCTGGCCCTGTTATTTTAACACTTCTCTGCCATCAAGGGGGGACTTCATAAGATTGCTCAAGATAATTTTAATGTCTCTATACTAATTAAGCTACCTAGGATTATATTTTAGTTTCTTTCGTAGCAATAACTCCATTCTATCACGGTGCTAACTTTTAAGTGTTTGATTGAGTTGTGCACAAAATTTCCCTATTCTAATTCAAGAAACATAAGTACTCAATTATCTTAACTCTAAACTAGTAAATACAAAATAGTTTAATTTTGAAAGCATAATATAATAAAATATTCGAAAATTTCAATTTTACCCAAATTTTCCGTTTGTTTTTTTTTTTTCAAGCTCGGGAAGACCGTAAAAAGTGTTTTTTTAAACCCAAAATTTCCGTTTTTTCCCATGCCTTCACAACACTAATCTGAACACACAGTGCACCGAATACTCCTAACAATGGGCCTCCTCAGCCGACGTTCCATTCATGTTCGAATATTAACACCATGACATCGGCAACTACAACTGAAATGAACACGTGACCTTTACCACTGGACCTTGGCACAGTGACAGAGTGTTGCATTGTCTGATGAATCCCAATACCTTCTTCATCATGACGATGGGAGTGTGCGAATCCGTTGTATTCCAACGGAACAGCTCCTTGACACCTGTACTGCGGGACGGAGACAAACTGGCTGCGGCTTAATTATTATCTGGGGAACATTCACGTAAGCATCCATGTGTCTAGTGGAACTCAAGCAAGGCACCATAACGGCCGAGGCGTATCGCACACTGCTTACAGATTACGTATACCCCTTCATGACGACTATGTTTCCTAACGGTAGTGGCATTTTTCGACAAGATAATGCACCATGTCACAAGGTCAGGAATGTGATGGAGTGGTTCGAAGAGTTCAGGAGCGAGTTCCAAGTGATGTGCTGGTCCCCCAACTCACCGGATCTGAACCCAATCGAACACATCTGGGATGTGATTGAACCTAACGTCAGGGCGCAACGTCCCCCTCCCCGGAATTTACGGGAATTAGGTGACCTATGTGTGCATATGTGGTGTCAACTCTCTCCAGCGACCTACCAAGGATCATTGCGTGCATGCCAAGACGCGTCGCCGTTGTTACCCGTGCCAAAGGTCGACATACTGACAATTAGGTAGGTAATCATAATGGTCTGGCTGATGTGTGCGTATATTTTAACTCGTATATTTTGTCTCGACTCGAATTTCGAGACGTCTCGACTCGAATTCGAGTCGAGTCGAGTCAGAGACTGTCGAGTCGAGACAGAAACATATTTTCGAGTCGAGACATTTTCTCGAGACGAGTCGAGACAGGCTTAAATCTCGACTCGACTCGACTCGTGCGCATCCCTAATCACTGCACTTTGAAAAGATGACACACATGTTTTCCTGTTTTGACATCTGTCTCACCGTTTGGGGGGGATAGACTTTACAATGACGTTTTTCCTTACATTTTGACCGGCCACCATTTTGCACTAGGTAATTTTAGAGAGTCGAGACGACTTGTTCCGTCTTATTTCATTTCCCAACAGGTTTCCAATGATATGCTATTTGATCATCTTACCTTTTGGAATTTTTGAGTTGGACCCCGCCCCTGAGATCCTACGGGTGGCCCTGGGACAACGTTTTTTTGCTTTTATATGTTGTACTTTTAAAATGATGAAACACGTGCTTCCCTGTTCTGGAATCTATATCATCGTCTGCGATTTCTAGGAGTGGAAACGGATTTTCGGGACACCCTGTATATTCATATAACTCGCACAGTATATGCATTCGGAATTTTTTATTAGAGTTTCGTAATAGGCGTCATTAGTGCTTTCGATTGGTGTATAAACCATCTTCTACTTCGATATATAATCTCCCTCTCTTTCCTTGTGAGTCCAAGAGGTTGTACTTTGACATAGGTGGTGGAAATACCCTTAGTAGAGTAAGGTTCTGTCCCCAAAACAGTCTTTACTGGCTGCATTCCGTTTAATTCAAAATTCAACATAACTTTCTCTACATTAGGAGAGGGAAAAAAACGTATTCTTCACACTTCCAAGTCAAAACATTGAAAAGTTCTCGTCCTGATTTCTGTTTTCTATCAACGCATACCCTGCAGTCGCTGCCACTTCTCCTAACGAAAAAATAAAATCTTTCAGTTTAACATCCACCATTATGCCAATTGGGCTAAGAGAGACGGGTGACTAAGGTAAGTGAATGATGATGGAAGAATCGGGGAAATGAAAATGCTGGAGGAAACAGAAATATCGCGAAATAGTCCATGAATACGATATTGTCCACCAAGAACTTACTTAGATCGAACCAGGGACTGCAAACACCAAAGGTAAACTCTCTACCATTTATTTCTAAAGTTCGTCCCAACCGGGATATTGGTCTCCATGGTCATCTATTTGAAATTCTACTAAATCCAAACACGACAAGGGTAAAAACACAGAAATATTGAGGACCGTTAAAAATCCGACCACCTCTTGAGAGGAATTTGAATCTCAAATGGACTGCGCTTCATGATCCGAAGCCGAACGCCCGAGACCACTCGGCTATTGACACCGGCTGACGTAGAATTCGAACCACATTAGCTCCCGCCATAAAACAAACCCGGGTCTCTTACACCAAAGGCGTGTACGCTAGCTGCTTAGCCACAAGAGAGCTCTACTACTAAGCCACCGTATCCCATACTTCTACCCGATCGCGAACCACATATAATTGCAAAAATCTACACGGAGCTACCAGAAGTGGTCATCCATAAATTAAGTTGTTGATTGAGCAAGGGGAACAAAAGGAAATATATCACTTCACAGCATTATACAGGGTGTTTAAAAAAATGCCAACAACGTTTGGGAGCTGATTCCTGACACCAAGTTAAGACAAAAAGTATAGACCAACCTGGGTGCAGAAATGCTTCCTTTCGGAGTTATAGGCTGCTGAAAACATGAAGAAATGAACTTTAAAGGTACATAGTTTTAAAACTATGGATAGAGGTCTGCGCGGATACAAAATATCGCATCCGCATCCGTACCGCATCCGCAGCATCTCTATTCGCACCCGCATCCGCAACATCTCTATCCGCACTCGCATCCGCAGATAATGAGGTAGCAAATATATACAACTTACATATTCTATAATACACGCAGTTTTCTGAACCAAACGAAACAATATATTTTATCAGTTTTCTCGTGATCAAATACCAACTACGATAAATATAATGCAATATAAACCGTGCAGATAGAAATTAAAAATTAATGAACGATTTATGTACTTACCCAAGATCTTTAAATGCAGATATCGGACCAAATAATGCCACGTAGGTAATATCCCCTCAATCGACTAATTTTAGAGCATGCACTAAGTTTTTAAATTTCATCATTACTCATAGAAAAGGGGCATTTGTTTAAAACAAAGGCAAAATAGAAATAATCGTTATTAAGAAATAAGAATTAATCACAGCACCGCAAAGACTAGGGATGCGCTCGAGTCGAGACATGTCTCGAATCTCGACTCGACTCGACTCGAATTCGAGTCGAGATTCGAGTCGAGACACACTTTGTAAAATTCGAGACGAGTCGAGACAAACGTATTTCTCGACTCGAATTTTCGAGTCGAGACTCGAGTCGAGTCGAGACAGCTGGTAAAAATCTCGACTCGACTCGAATGTCTCGAAAATTTTTCTATAATTTTTAATATTATTTTGAAGAAAGTGCTCGATCAGAAACACTCGGCACGAGAATTTCGGAAACTGCAGGACTTGTCAGGTGTTCGAGGAGTACTATGGTGATTGTTTTCAGCAAGTGGCGAAACCAAGGGGAAAAGACGTCCAAATGTCGAGGGGTTGGGTGCCCCACCTCATTACAGATGTCGAACGTCGTAGGCTGGGCAGACTGGTAAAACAGAACAGGCGGCGAACTGCGTCGGAACTAAGATCAGAGTTTAATGCTGGGCAAAGTACAAGTGTGTCTGAACTAGTGTTGTCAAATTTCCGGAAATTTTTAACCTGTTTTTTTTTAAAAAAAAACACGTTTTTTTCGATTTTCCGGAAAAATTGAAAACATAAATATGTTTGTATTAGATTAATTTTACTAGTAATGATATCTCTTTTTTTTTTCAAACACGCGACAAATTTAAGTTCAAAAATGTCAATATTGCGAATATTAAAAAATAGCACTCGAAAATAAAACTATTCCAATTATTATCTATATATTAAAATACTATACACCGTGTGCGTGGGTTTTCTCGGGGTTCTCCCGTTTCCTCCCACTTTCTTCATTCCACCATTTCATTCATCACTCATCATCACCGTCTCCTTTAGCCTAACCGGCATAACCGTGGGACGTAAAACTCAAAGATTTCATTTCATTTCATTTTAAAATACTAGATTTACGCCTATATGTTTCTCCTCACAGAAAAGTTTATATGTTTGTCTCCAATCTCGAACCCACAATGAGATCTCGAACCCACAAGTGCTAGAAACGTGCCGTTTTCATTTGTCGATTCCAAATTTTATGTAAATTGTCCAGTTCTAATTGAATATTTTTATATTAAAAAAACATGGTCATTAGTTCTTTATTACATTTATAGGGGTACACAAGAAGTACTGTGGAGGCGCGGTGACTCAGTGGTAGGGCGTTCACTTCCGGTGCATGGGGTCCCTGGTTCGATCCCAGATCGCGCCATGTGGACTTTGTGGTGGACAAACACCATGCTCGTTGGTTTTCTCGGGGTTCTCCCGTTTCCTTCCACTTTCTTCATTCCACCATTTCATTCATTTCTCATCATCACCGTCTCCTTTAGCCTAACCGCCATAATCGTGGGACGTAAAACTAAAGATTTCATTTCACTAGAAGTACTGAAATTTCTGAAAAAGTAAAGCATCATACCCTACGAGTTATATATTCCAACATCACATAGTTGTATATAGGGGTTGTATATCTGTCAGACGTTTGTTTCATGGCCAAATGATAATGAAAACGAAGGATAACCATTTCTCCAGTCTAAGATTAATCTTCATTGTTTGGAGAGGGTTTTTTTTTCAATAAACACCGTTTATCACTGACATAATTAATTGTGTGTGTACTTTATTTATTTATTAAATAATGCATGCATACACGATATGAGCATTCAGTAAATGGATACTTGAATATTTGAATTCAATTAACTATACAAGCCGGCTACGAGTCTTTTGTCCAAACTACTCTTTGGGATGAGCTTCTTACCAGATGTGTAGCCTACCGAAGGACCACACATATGTTATCGAAACTATTGTGCTATTGTTTTTTTTTTTTTATGCTTTGGCAGAAAGTTCTGTAGATATCGAAGCCCGCCAGTGAAGCCATATCTAGCATCTTGGTGCTAGATCTAGCATAATTCACTCCCATTTAGCATATAACATCTTGACTTTAGCATCTTGGCAAAATCTCATTCTTTCCTCTGGAGAACAGAAAAAGAACGAAAATTTAGATGGCTCACTGACCGTTGGGAATTATCCCTTAGTTAAAGCGATGGTTGGAGTAATAAAACCAGTTAGTATTTCCGCTGTTGTATTGTTGAATTCACAGAAATGTTCAAAAATAAGCAAAACGTGACTCTGTACAAGATGTTTACTTACCCATAGTTTTATTATTGTCAACTGAACCCTGAGTGTCTGGGATGTTCCAGTCCCTTCTCACTTTACAACTTGAGAGGGTAGGGGGTATGACCGCTAAAAGAAATGCTTCAGTGCTGCGTCGGAAGCGGCATGTTTTGTATATATTTCTTAAAATGTTATCCATTCTTAAAGTATAAATTCCCCCTTCCTCCCCTGATTCTCTTTCCAATACAGAGAATCGACTCTTTAAATGAAGAAAGAACCCTGAACCCTCCCGAAAATGCTAAAATGAATGATGTGTACAAATAAAAAAAAATCTGTCGATGAATCAAATAATGCAGATACATGAGAAGATGATGATGAAGATAACAGTGTTTGATGCGGCGCAGTCCACCACATGTAAATAGGTTTGAAGGGTTCATATTTGTGTATGTGTACGTGTGTATGTACTTGTTTCTGAGTATTTATATGCGCGTGTGTCTTGTAATTGTTATATTAGTATCCACTGGATTAAGTGAAAGTATAAAATGGATTTGATGACTGCCAAATTGACGTCACCTTGGTAAGTCATTATTTTTTAATATTTAGTAATATTAAATTAGATTATAATTTAGCGTCGTTTTCAGGAGCAAAGCTCTACAAGACGTGAACGTACAGTTTAACGTCGGATTTGAAACACATGAGCTCCTACCATGAATCAAACCTCGTTCGAGAAAGGCGCATACGCTAACCACATAGCAACGGGGAGCTGAACATTTAGTGATATGTATATTAAGTTGTAAAATTATATTCGTTTAATTTTCACTAATATAATATTCACAATGTAAAGCATTCGCTAGGCACGTTATCTTGTTTAAAAACAAAAAGCCTATCTCTTATGTTTCCGTCTCGGGGTTGGACTGCGGGATGATAGAAATCCGAAAGAGATGTTTTTATTATATTTTGTACAGTAGATCTGCTCCTTCATAATCTCCGTGTTTGATAAGAATGAACCTCCCTGGCTCACGTATACGTAATATAACAAACCATGCACATTAAATGCAAGACTAATATAGCAAACATTGAAGATGCCCCCTAGAAAATTTTCTTCGACCGCCCATATCTGGTGGTACAAAATTTCGCAACTCAGTGGATACGATGTGGATGTATTCAAAGTCTACTGATTTACCCATAAAATTTAAATTTTATAACAATATTCTCAGTGAATACTATTATGGAGAACTATTTTTTTAATTCGATCGCTATTTTTTTTTTCACCAGGTCTCGGTAATCGTCTGGCACGAAAACTGAAGTTTCTACAAGTGTTTCTCCAGCAAATTTTTTTGAGAAAGGGGTCCTCCACGAGCGTTATTTAGGGTGTAATTCCTGCGTTTGTTATATGCATATATAGATATAGATAGATATAAATATAGATATACTGTGTATATATATACAGATAAATAGGAGCGGGTCTTTAAAATTAGTTCGGAAAGATAATATGAAAATCTGGCATAATTTGCAAGAATCTTTCTAGTCTAATATAAATAAAATAAATAGTTTGTTTGTGTTTGCCTGTCTGTATGCAGCCTGGGGACCAGACGAGTGGACCGAGAGTTACCAAATTTTAGTCAGGGGTACCCTGGCCCAGGCCCCAGATCAAGACGAATCTTTTTTTTTTTTTCAAAATTCGAACCAGGGGGTCTCAGGGTGCGCTTACAGGGACATGTAAAAATGGTGGAAAATGGCCGATATTACTGTCGAATTCAGTTTTCGCGGTCGCTGAAATCAATGGTGAAACTCTGATCACATTAACTTACAAATTCACCCTATTCAGGCCGGTGGTCACCGGAGGGGGGGTCGGATACCGAGACATGTAAAAGTAATCCAAAATGACCGATATTAGTGTCAAATCCATAGTTTTCGCGGTCACTAATATCGATGGTGACACTTCCATTTGCGATGATTTGCAAATTAAGCTATGATTGTATGCAGGCCGGGAAAAAATCTTTAAGTTTTACGTCCCACGCTTATGCCGGTTAGGCTAAAGGAGACGGTGATGATGAGAGATGAGTGAAAGCGTGGAATGAAGAAAGTGGGAGGAAACGGGAGAACCCCGAGAAAACATACGCACACGGTGTTTGTACACCACAAAGTTCACTTGGCAGGGGCTGGGATCGAACCCGGGACCCCAAGCACCAGAGGTGAACGCTCTACCACTGAGCCACCGCGGCCCTCAATGAGGTTGGTGGCTGGTCAGTCATGGCGGGAGCTGGCACATGCCATAAGAGTGGCACAGAGCGTGATTTCCCGATTGTGGAATCGATTTCAAACAACTGGAAGTGTTCAAAGAAGACAAGGACAGGGCCGTCCACTAGCAGCCAAAGCCAGAGACGATCGTTAACTCTTGTTAACAGCCCGTCGAAACCGGCGTCAGAATACAACTCTGCTCCCGCGAGCCTTCCGAACAACAGGACGCACAGTATCTACTCAAACGGTCCGCAATCGCCTTCGAGAAGGTGGTCTCTACGCACGTAGGCCTATGGTGTGTGTCCCATTAACTGCACGACACTGTGTTGATCAAAGAGCGTAGGCGAAGGAACATCGTGGGTGGGAACGCAATGAATGGGGCAATGTTTTGTTGTCTGATGAGTCTCGATTCAGTGTAGAGCCTGATAATCGACGTGTTCTCATCTGGAGAGAGTGTGGAACACGACACAATCCCATGTTTGTGCGAGAAACATCCCAGTATCATGGTGGTGTACTGATGGTGTAGGCAGGAATCAGCATTGGTGGGCGTACTGATCTCCACATAATCCGAAATGGTTCTTTGACGGCTCTCAGATATAGGGATGAGATCACGAAAACTCTTGTTCTTCCTTATGCTGGTGCCATTGGTGATTCGTTCCTTTTTATGGATGACAATACTCGTCCTCACATAGCTCGGTTAGTGGATGAGATGCTGGATGCTGAGGGTATCGCTCGGATGAAGTGGCCAGAATGCTCTCCGGATCTCGTTCCAATTGAGCATGTCTGGATAATGCTTGGCAGACGAATTGCTGCTAGGCCAGTAAATCCAACAACCATTCCAGAGCTGGAAGTCGCTCTTCTGGATGAGTGGCACAACATCCCCCAAGAACTCATCGATAATCTGATTGAATCCATGCCACGCAGGTGCGAGGCTCTGTTGGCTATTCGAAGTGATCATATGACATATTAAGGAACAATCAGTGTTGTTGCCTTGCCTGTTTGTGAGCAGTTCGAGAGGTACACACATAACCGTCTTGTGTCATGAGCCATGTGAACAAGGTTTTCCGTGCCCCAACACCAGTATGTGCCCCATTTTTCTAGTGTATCTTAAAGCATTCCTTCTTGTATGATAATATGAGTCAAACACAAGCTTATTCATACACTATCTTAAGGTCTTGTGTGATATTTCAGCTGAACCCCTAATTTTTTTGAGCATTATATACAGTATATATATATATATATATATATATATATATATATATATATATATATATATATATATATATATATATATATATATATATATATACTGGCGGATCCAGGATATGATCAAGGGAAAGGCTAGACCATAGTTTGCAGTTTTATCCAGTGTAAAGCAGATTGAAGCCCATTTTATGCAGTGTATACTTGAGTGTGAAGGGGGAGGCTATAGCCCTCTTGGATCCGCCTCTGTATATCTACCTATCTATCTATCTATCTATCTATCTATCTATCTATCTATCTATCTATCTATCTATCTATATATATATATATATATATATATATATATATATATATATATATATATACAGGGTGTTTCAGATAAAACGTTCACTGCTTATAAATCCGAAACGGCTGAGAATAAAAAGATGAAACAAAAACTGAGATAGGAAAATGTCATAGGGCGCATCACATGGTGTTGTTGTGGTGATCCCCAGGGCCCTCCTTCAGGGGGGTCCAGGGGCCAACTTCAAATTTTCAAATAGGAACTTGTATTGAATCATGCCTCATTCAATAGTACTTGAAAAACGAAACAACTTTTGTAGGAAACAATTTTCGATTTGGGGCACCGTTTTCAAAATGGCCGCAAAAAGTGGGTCCTATATCAGATAAAAAGTCCAGTGCTTATAAATCCGAAATGGCTGAGAATAAAAAGATGAAACAAAAACTGAGATAGGAAAAAGTCATATGGTGCATCACATGGTGTTGTCGCGGTGACCCACAGGGCCCTCCTTCAAGGGGGCCTAGGGGCCAACTTCAAATTTTCAAATAGGAACATGTATTGAATCATATCTCACTCAATAGTCATTGAAATACGAAACAACTATTGTAGGAAACAATTTTCGATTTGGGGCACCGTTTTCAAAATGGACGCAAAAAGTCCTGTATCAGTTTGAAGTTGGCACCTGGGCCCCCTTCACGGAGTTTTCTGAGGGTCACCACAACAGCACTACTTGATATGCTTTATAATCGTTTCTATCTCAGTTTTTGTTTCATCTCTCTATTATCAGCCGTTTCTGATTGAGGCCTATAAGCACTGGACGTTTTATCTGATACAGGACCCACTTTTTGCAACCATTTTGAAAACGGTGGCCCAAATCGAAAATTGTTTCCTACAAAAGTTGTTTCGTTTTTCAAGTACTATTGAATGAGGTATGATTCAATACGTGTTCCCATTTGAAAATTTGAAGTTGGCCCCTGTGGCCCCTTGAAGGAGGGCCCTGGGGGTCTCCACAACAACAGCATGTGATGTGCCCTATGACATTTTCCTATCTCAGTTTTTGTTTCATCTTTTTGTTTTCAGCCATTTCGGATTTATAAGCACTGGACGTTTTATCTGATATAGGACCCACTTTTTGCGGCCATTTAAAAACGGTGGCCCAAATCGAAAACTGTTTCCTACAAAAGTTGTTTTGTTTTTCAGGTACTATTGGATGAGGTATGATTCAATACATGTTCCTATTTGAAAATTTGTAGTTGGCCCCTAGGCCCCCTTGAGGGAGGGCCCTGGGGGTCACCACAAGAACACCATGTGATGCGCCCTATGACATTTTCCTATCTCAGTTTTTGTTTCATCTTTTTATTCTCAGCCATTTCGGATTTATAAGCACTGGATGTTTTACCTGAAACACCCTGATACATGATCGAAAATGGCCTCGAATCCATATTCGCTAAGATGAACAGAAGATGACGTTTAAATCCACAAATTCAGCCCTATTAGTACTCTAAGGAGGATGGTGACATGTAAAGATAATTGAAAATTATCGATATGAATGTCAAATTCATAGTTTTGGGGCTCCACAAGTTCATTGGTGACAGTTTTGGTGCCCTTTCTGTCCAAAAATGAAACGTATTCTCCCCGTGCGAAGAACGGATATTCTGAAATGTCTGTAATAACTAACGGAAGTTTCATTTAATATATTTCTCGCTGCTCAAATTTACTCACTTGTGCGGTATATGTGTGTAAAGTAGAATTAAAACCTGTTGCTTTAAGTATTTTTCCGTTAGCGAAGTACATTGTATATACACTAGGACGTCGATAATCCTAACGTCAAAAATCCGAACGCGGTCCCTAGAAGGTTTTTACATTTTGTCTTAACGCTAGCGATAAACAAACAATAGCGTGTCCATCGACGTTATGTGAAGTCAGTGTTTTTACAAAAGTTCATTTATATGTAATTGTTTGTCATGTATTTTTATTTTTATTTTTTCTTAGGCCTATAAGTTTTAAGTGTGACTTAGAGTACAAGCAAGTTCTTCAGAAACATTAAATGTAAGTAGCCTTACGTACGGTATTGTAATTACTGTATGTACTGAATAACCACTGTATCGATAGAAGAACATACCGTACAGTATATGTAAGCCTAAAAGATATTTTCTTGGTCATTTTCGAAAATCCGAACAATTTGAAAAACCGAATACCTGTGGTCCCAATTAGTTCGGATTTTCCATTTCCCACTGTATATGTTGCAGACATGTTACAGCAAGTAAGATCACTAGCACCAGGCCAACAAATAGTTTTTAAACTACATTTTCCTGTTTTTGCCAATATTTCCGAACAAATGATTTTTTCTAGTAGTTTCAAAATTTCCGGAATTTTACATATAACAATGAAGATATCTCTATGAAATATATGTTTGATTTAACATATTAACTAAAATGATTATGTGATTAACAAGAATGATGATTCTGATCATACCCAAATTTTCCGGTTTTTTTCCCCAGCTCGGGAAAACAGTAAAAAAAACTGTTTTTTACCCAAAATTTCCGTTTCTATCACAGGCCTTCACAACACTAGTCTGAACACACAGTGCACCGAACACTCCTAACGATGGCGAATTTTAACACCACGACATCGGCAACTATAACTGAAATGAACACGTGACCATCGCTACTAGACCTTGCCACAATGGCAGAGCATTGCATTGTCTGATGAATCCCGATACCTTCATCATGACGATGGGAGGGTGCGAACCCGTCGTGTTCAAAGGGAACAGCTCCTTGACATCTGTACTGCGGGACGGAGACAAACTGGCTGCGGCTTAATTATTATCTAGGGAACATTCAGGTGAGCATCCATGTGTCCAGTGGAGCTCGAGCAAAGCACCATGACGGCCAAGGTGTCGCACGCTGCTTGCAGACTACGTATACCCCCCTCATGACGGCCATGTTTTCCATCGGTAGTGGAATTTTTCGACAAAATAATGCACCATGTCACAAGGCCAGGAGTGTGATGGAGTGGTTCGAGGAACACAGGAGCGAGTTCCAAGTGATGTGCTCGCCCCCAAACTCTCCGGATCTGAACCCAATCGATCACATCTGGGATGTGATTGAACGTAACGTGAGGGTGCATCACCCCCTCCCCGGAATTTACGAAAATTAGATGACCTGTGCGTGCATATGTGGTGCCAACTCTCTCCAGCAACCCACCGAGGAACATTGCGACCATGCCAAGACGCGTTGCCGTTGTTATTCGTGCCAAAAGTTGGACATACTAACAATTAGGTAGGTAGTCATAACGGTCTTGCTGATGTGTGTGTATATTTTAACTCGTATATTTTGTCTCGACTCGAATTTCGAGACGTCTCGACTCGAATTCGAGTCGAGTCGAGACAGAGACTGTCGAGTCGAGGCACGAGTCGAGACAGCACCATATTTTCGAGTCGAGACACGAGTCGAGACAACATTTTCTCGAGACGAGTCGAGACAGGCTTAAATCTCGACTCGACTCGACTCGAGCGCATCCCTAGCAAAGACATCCACATATCCCGAACTGACACTAGCACCAGTAATTGCACTAAATTTAAAAAATAAGTGACGAAACTAACAACGCAATACAATGCATGCTTTTACGACCAAGCCCTTCGTGGCTAAGCGGTTAGCGTACGCGCCTTTGGCGTGGGAGATCCGGGTTCAATTCCCGGCGGGAGCTCATGTGGTTCGGATTCCACGTTAATCAGTAGGTCCATTGCTCATATAGCATCGCTGCTGAACGGGGCGTTAAACTCAGTCAACTCAAGCTTTCACGATCACGCTTTTACTGAAACTAGAAGCGAAAATAACTTCGAATATGGAAAAAAGCTCAAAAGAATGAAATAAAGAAGAATACTTCGGAAATAACAAATAAGATTATACCTCATCGAAGACCTAATGTTACTAAATAGGAGGTCTATGCCTTTAATTTCGGGAAGAGGCATTAGAGGAAGTTTAGAATTTACTTCCTTTCTTTGCAGCCCCCACTCATTGTTGGACACATTTAGGGTAGGAGAAACAACGCATTGGTTGTTCTTTCTTTCTTTACCAGAGGCCCAGAACTTACACACATATACACATACACACAAGAAAGAGAGAGAGAGAGAAGCCATTGCTGTTATAAAAGTTCAATCCATCGGAATGTTCATTGAGGCCGTGGAACCTCTCCGAAGACAGAAATTTGTGGGTTCGCAAATGTGCATTCAGTATCTGCTGTATTTCAAAGGAAACAGCGAAGAAGACTTTTTCTTTTTCTTTTTTTTAAGAGAGAGGGAGAGTGAAAGATGAGCGTATGATGTGATTTGTTTACTATTTCGGTGACCTACGCGCTTCTGAAGTTTGTCACAAAAGGCAAATATAATTCTGCTGACCAGTTTTCAGTTTATGGAAGGGGATGCGGTGTTTTAAATTAGGGTTTTGGTTCCTGACCTCTCAGGCTAGATAAACTTTATTTGAAGACATTTCTTCCTCTTCAAGGCGGATGGTCTGAAAATTTTTAGCTTTTTCAGAGGGACTTTGGCGGCAATTATTTTTGTTTTTTTACAGCAAATAGCGGTACTTGAGGAGTAGCGATGGGGCCTGTCGTTTCTTTCTCTTTAGGTTAGAGATGTCATTAACCTACAAAACGGCTGCTAAAAATATTGAAAGCAGCAATAAAAGGACAACTCTCTGGTGCCATTTTTTGTCCTTTTGCTGTCACTGAGTCACAAGCTTCAAACACACTTGTATTTTGATTTTAGTATTTTCAACTGGTTTTAAAACTTTTAATTCAAAACGAACGTTTCTAGTGCTCTTTCCACCATTATCAGGATTTTTTTTAGGTAGAAAAAATGTAGGAAACATTATCCGCAACTTTATCCGCTATCTGCACAGAAAAGAGATATATATCCGCATCCGCGCAGACCTCTTACTATGGCACCTACCGTAGTCGGATCAGGATTTCACTTTGGAACTAATATGTACACTATCCAAAAATACATGTTTCAGAATCCTAAGATACTCATGTAACAATTTTTATAGAGGGAGTTTGGCTACAGGCATATAATTTGAAATACTCACAACTACCTCTGTAAATCTGGTTTGCAAATTACCGCAGGATTGTGAAAGTTGGATATTTGGATAGGGCGCAAATTAGTTCCTAAGTGAAGTCTTGACCCGACTACAGTAGATCCCATAGTTTTGGTGTTATGGATCTTTAAAATTAATTTTTTCATGTTTTCGGCAGCCTATAACTCCGAAAGGATGTATTTCTGCACCCAGGTTGATCTATACGTTTTGTCTTATCTTGGTGTCAGGAATCACCTCCCAAACGTTGTCGGTATTGTTTCGAAACACCCTATATACCTAGGCTCAGGTGACCGACCACTGTCATCATGAGAAATCTTTGTGGATCTAGTTCACCTATTAACACCCATTTTTCTGAAAGAAAGGAAGTATTGAACACTTCACGGATGGGTAATATTAACTCTATATTGAACACTATGCTATCTAGTAATATGTTAATTCTGGGTTGAAAAAACGCAGTTTACAAAATATTAATTTTTCAGCTGTAATAAATTTTTGCTTATTATTCTTTCTGCTTATGGTAATATAAAAGAGTTACGATTTTTGACATCACAGATAACTGAAGTTAGACTTACGATTTACTAGATTTTTTCAAATAAAGAATGTATATCAAAAGGTTGTTTTTTATTTATTTTACTATTACATTATGAAACCGATGCAATTTTAATGGAGTTATTTTCCCCCGGGTTATTTCATCAGATCTTTTTTTTTTTTCATACATTCACACAGGATATTAAAGTATTGAGATATATTAGTTGGTTGGTTTATACCTTAACGCTATTTCAGCACCGATCTGCGTAGTATATGATATGTGGGTCTACAGCTTAACATGGAATCCGAGCCAGATGAGCTAACACTGGGAATCGAACCCGGGTCGTATACTAACCAAATAGCTACGAGGCAGTTCTGTGTCGACATCGAATGTATACAGATGCCAATATACCAAGTTCATTGTAGTGCAAAAGCTGGCGACAACTACTTGCGACACAATATTAGTCACATCGAACTTATTTGTATAAAACAATCTGACATTAGTCTCTTTATAGCAACTTAAGTTGACCATCCGCTTAAGTTAATCTCATTTTGGTGGAATTTGAATTTTTCAAAGAAACGAATTATTTGTTGCTTTGTAAGTTGGCCACCTGTTAGAGATCTGCACGGGCCGGAATTTTTAAGCCAAGCTCAGCCCGGTCCGTAAATTTATAATGTGACGCTCAACCTGAGTCCAAAATATTTTACCCTTTAGGACTGAGCCCGGCCCGAGCTCGTGTGATAATCAAATCAGCCCGAAATATGCCCGAATTACAGAAACTTAATAATTAATGCAAAATTACATTAATATTCACAATAATTAGAGGTTTAATTTTACAATTGAAGGCCTCTTTCGCATTATCCGACGATTTGCCGGATCCGTTTCCGGCTGTTTGCCGGATCCGGTTTCGGCCCCTTTCATGTTATCCGGCGTTTTGCCGTGAATGAAAAATATGCGAGCAGGGTTGCTGTGCAACTGAAGAAACAAAACTCTGTGACTCTTGTCGTGTTGTGGTGGTTGTAATGGATAGACGCAAAATGTGTTTTCTCTTCGCCTTGTTAAGACACAGGCAGAAAAAAAAACGTCAGAGACACATATGGGTTCACCCTGAGTTTTCTATACTGTTTCCACAATTAAGGGAAGATGAAGGAAAATTCTTTAATTACTTTCGTATGTCCATCGCATCAACTATTGTCATTCATTGGTTTTGTTAACGTGGCTGCAGTAGACAAATGCAAAATAATATGAATTTTATTCCCTTTGTTACCAGGCCCGTAGCCAGCCCAAAAATTTAGAGGGGGCCTGGTAGAAGTTAGGGGGGCCCGACCCAATCATAGTATACTTCATCACCATATTATAGTTCATTTGCAAGCCTACCGTGAAACTTTTAGGGGCCAGCCAAAGTTCAGGGGGCCCGGCCCCCCTAGCCCCAGTGGATACGGGCCTGTTTGTTACCGAAATGAGAGAACATGCCACATGCAGAAAAGATGTTCACTTTTTATTAGAGAAGCAGTATTTTGGAAGAGATTTTTCTATACTGTTTCTACAATTGATAAACTTGGGCAAAATAGTGGCCCGGTTCTGGATATTTAATATACCGTTCCGGTATTCAACTGTTGTGACTGAGAAAACCAGGCTAAAGTCCACTCGGGATAGTCAACCGTTGAGGTCTATCTCAAGCCAACATTCAGCCACTGACCCCAATTCTGGTCTGTAGACATTATTACTATTATTACTAGCTGTTATGCCCGTTCTTCGCACGGGTCAGATAAAATATCAATGTAAACAAACTGAACAATGAGAGAAGAATTAAGAAACATTTCTAAAATTAAATACATTTTGTGTGAATATATATCCAACAACGTGCGTGTTTTCATTGGGAAGGCCGATGGGGGCTTAATTTGAACGTAAAGACTATCGGGAGTATCAATATACATCTGAGCGACCTCGATAAATATGAATTCGACACAAATATTGGTCATTTTCTACTACTTTTACATGTCCCAGTAAACGCCCCCTGAGACCCCTCCCTTGTTCGAATTGTGAAAAAATCGCCTCTGGCCTTCAGCCGATACCGCAAAAACTATGAATGTGGCACTAACATCTGTCATTTTCTACTACTTTTACATAGAAAGTAAACGCCTTTGTGATCCTCTGGTTCCAATTTTGAAAAAACAACGCCTCTGGTTCCCAGTCGACGGGGGCTGTATTTGGAAGTCAACGCCTTGGGGGTATCACCATTCATCTCAGCGACAGCGAAAACTATTGATTTGACAGTAATATCGGTCATTTTCGATTATTTTTACATGTCTTGCAATTCTCCATCCCGGTGACTCCCGGCCCGCATACAATGGTGGCTGAATTTGAAAATCATCGCTAATGAAAGTATCACCATTTATCTCAGAGACCGCGAAAACTGTGGATTTCACACTAATATCGCTTATTGTGAATTATTTTTACATGTCTCGGTGATCTCCTGGCCCAAGTTCCTTAGCTGATGGGGACTAAATGTGAAAGTCATCGCTAATGGTAGTGTTACCATTGATCTCAGCGACCGCGAAAACTATGGATTTGACACTAATATCGGTCATTTTCTACTACTTTTACATGTCCTGGTAAACGCCCCCCCGAGACCTCCTGGTCCGAATTTTGAAAAAAAAAACGCATCGGCTTCATCTGGAGCCTGGACCAAGATACCCGTGACCAAATTTTGGTAAATTTCGGTCCACTCGTATGGTCCCCAGGCCGCACAAAGACAGACAAACAGACACATAAACTCTTTATTTTATTTATATTAGATTATTATTATTATTATTATTATTATTATTATTATTATTATTATTATTATTATTATTATTATTATTATTATTATACTATTTCGGGTTTATTCGTTTGTTTTAAGCGTTCCGACTATTGACTCAAGTCTCTTTAAAGCACTGCTCTAGTCCCTGAATTCAGAGGACTATTCAAGAAATTACAGCCAGATAATTATAAAATATATAAAGTACGGTATGTTTATCAAATATCACATCATGAACTCTCTTGCTTTGCGTAGCAAAATAGTACATAAATGTATAGCACAAGACTGTATTGCTGAAATATTTGATAGTGTATATTTCAATTTTGGGTCACCACAAATTTATAGAAGCTCATTTGTCCAGTGCTACCCGGACATCTCCCAATCTTATATTACATAGAAAAATAATAATTTATATTGATTTCTACACTTCGGTAGTATTGGTTGTTTTCAATTAATTTTACGTGTCATCTTTCCCCATATATTGTATGTACATGTTTGGTTAATTACTCCAGATGTACTGGGCTAGAACATAACCACATACACAAACAAACTCCACACACACACAAAACCACATGCTCTCATATTATAGCAGCCACTTTCTGCTCTTTCCTGGCAACATTTGCTTCCTCCCCCAACACCCATCCGGTAGTTTGCCGCGTATATGTGAAGAGCTTCATTGTTTGTAATGTCCCGCTTGGCTATACATGGCGATTTGCCGCGCCGGATTCTAGCAGGGAGATACGGCAGTTTTTGCTCGCCGGATAAATGTCCGGCGCACATATGTGAAGAGCTTCATTGCTTGCAATGTCTTTCTACTTCGTCTGGCAATTCGCCGGAAACGGATCCGGCAAATCGCCGCATAATGTGAAATTGACATAAAGCTTACATGATTCAGAGAGAATAACGAAATAAAGGTTATCGTTTACATTTACTAACTATATTAATTATCTTAAGAGAATGGTCATTTACATAAATTATGCCTCCGTTAGCCTTGATGCACAATCGTGGGACGTTAAACTGAGTATTTAATTTCATTTCATTTATATAAATTCTCATAAAATGCAAGCATAAATACCCCAAATATTTAAAATAAAATGTCAATGTGTGCAAATTCTTATGCAAAATGGATGTGCACTGAACTCACTCAAATAGTCATCAAATCAGTCATTGTGATTGGAAGAAAAAGAAGATAAAGAACGGAATTCATACTCTGGCTCCACAAATTTCGACTCACAGCTAAGAACTTTTATTTCTGTTACTTTTAGTTTTTTTTCTCCACTACACAGTTAGCTTTACTCTTAATTGCACACTGCTGATAATCAGATTTTTAGTGTGGGCGTCTCAAGTTACAAAATTTAGATGTGCTGTAATTCTCCGGAAAGAACGGTCCGATAAATATCGTTGTACAGTATATTTACAAAGTTAGGCCGAAAATACCCGAGAAATATAGTTGCATATTTAAAACTTAACGGCCCGAGCCCGTGCAGACCTCTACGACCTGTCTGTCGTACTACTGACTGACACTGACTTTTATAAAGAACCATCGATTCATTAATTAAAAATATAAATAGAAATAAATTTGGAATTTGGAATTGTTTATATAAAACATTATAGAATGATGGATTGAAACAAATTTATCATCTATTCTTATAATATTAGGCTACTAACATCAACGACAGACAGTGAGCTTACTTTAACATTGCAATAATGAAAGCAAACAAATCTTTCATTTGTTTAGCACTAATAATATCGTTGAGATTAATTAATTTCTTGAGTGTATTATCATTACTAGCTGCAATACCCATTCTTCGCATGGGTCAGATAAAATATCTACGTAAAGAAACTGAACAGCGAAAGGAAAAAATGTCTGTCATTTTCTATTACTTTTACATATCCCGACAAATGCCACCTGAGACCAATGATTCGAAATTTGAAATAAAAAACGCCTCTGCCCCCAGCCGATGGGGGCTGTATTTGGATGTCAACGCCTGTGGAACAGAGATGGAGTGGTCAGTGGGTCAAGTTTTCTGAGTGGGTCAGAGGGTCGTGGGTCAACAGCATGTGACCCACTGTGACCCACTGCGACCCACCACCCACCGTGACCCACTGCGACCCACCGACTCAGTATGATCTATCGACCTCTCTGCTCACTGCATTGTAGAGAGTATCTTCTGAAGACTGGTAAATTTGTCTTCGTTTTACTTTCAAGACCTTCATTTCCCTTCCTCTTCCACTTGTTTCTGTCTACTTACCTGAGGTGAGTATATCTAACCAAGTGAAAAAAGAACTTCAGGCACTTTTGGATATTGATATTTTTAATAGCAATAGGACTTTGGGTGAGTTTTTAGAGCTAACTACTGGGGAAAAAAATACATTTTTGAATCACTGTAATATATAAATTATTGTATAAAAAATTGAATGTAACTATGTGTGCCTGATCATCACGGTCAAATTGCAAAGTCAAATGAAATTACTTTTGGTATATAGTTAGGCCTTAATCCAAATGGGATGTTATATTACTTTTATTATAATGCATAATATCTTAAGGAGGTAGTGAGGATCCAAATTTTTGCGGAAAAAAATGAGTATCTCGCAAGCCGTTAAACTTACGGAGCTGAAATTCAGTGTATTAACTCTTTATTGAAAATAAACAGAATGTGTCCTAGCATTTTTTTAAATTCTCCTTTATGTGGGGGGGCACTTTCTATATATGGAAAATTGGTAGTGAGTTGGTTTGTAAAAATGATCGAAAACGATCGATGTTATTTCAGAAAAAAAATCAGAAACAAAAAATACAGTGCTTGGCTTCATATATCCATTGCTTTCTGCTATAATAATTGCTGAAGCTTATGTTTATTATTAGTGATGAGCGCAAGAGTCTTGGTCTTGCAGTTTTTGCAAGAGTCTTGCATGCAAGACCAAGACCAAGACCAAGACCAAGACCACGAATCCCGATGCAAGACCAAGATCAAGACCAAGGGGTGCAAGACCAAGACCAAGACCAAGACCATACCTGCAAGACCAAGACCAAGACCAAGACTCTTGCGCAAGAGTCTTGCACAAGTACCGGCACTACTTGAATTTTTTTATAGAATGTAAAAAGGAAGGGGAAAAATCATTACATCTTTCACGTGAACTTCTTGGCTCCAGTAAAAATACCGCCGGAGTGAATGTGTTCCCAGTAGTTTATGCAATCCATGTGAGTCGATCTGCTCCTGTAACATATAGCTACAGTATGTCGTTTTTTGAATCGGTTATTCACGAGACGACCGACAGCATAATTCTATGAATTGTTACAAGCTATAATAACTTCAGTGTCTGATTTACTTTGGTCATCATTTGATCATTCACGACGGTTCATGATTGGATTTTGGGAAATCATACGAAGAATAGTTGTGTCCATAAGAAGTGGATAAGCAAAAATAAACTAGAGCATGTTATGGACACGGTAGCTCAGTGGCAGAGCGTTCACCTCTGGTACATGGGGCCCTGGTTCGATAGCAGCTTGCACTATGTGAGCTTCTTTGGTGAACAAACACCCTGTGCGTGGGTTTTCCCGTTTCCTTGTACTTTCTTCATTCCACCATTTCTCATCATCACTGTTTCCCTTAGCCACAGTGTAATAATCGTGGTACGTTAAAGTAGATATTTCATCTCACTTCGAAACATATTAGTGGTGTTCTTCTTCCAAAACTAAAGAAATGTAGTATTGAACATCTGCAATTCCGTACACCATAGGTGCCGACTACATGGGTATGACCTTGGCTCTGAGGTTCAAGCATCCGTTGGAAATTTTTAATGTGTACTTATAAAATTAATATTGAAATAACATTTTCATGACATTGACAAAAACTTAGCGCATGTGACCGCAAGTTTGATTTCATAGGTGGATGCTTATACGTTGAATAATTGTTTATCAATATAACTTATAGCTCCCTTAGGTATACGGCATATCTAGGATTCAACGATATAACATTATACAACATTAAATAATCTATATTCACAACTGAGAGTGATTTCG
The DNA here is from genome assembly GCF_964235325.1 of Thermobia domestica. NCBI lineage: Eukaryota > Metazoa > Arthropoda > Insecta > Zygentoma > Lepismatidae > Thermobia > Thermobia domestica. The sequence continues at coordinate 306,670,382 of NC_137459.1, forward strand.
TACTTATTTCAAATAACTTGAAGTTTGATGCCGTTATTATGTATTTCTAATGTAGGTCTAAAGTATTTATATAAATTGAGTTTACACAAGACATAGATAGTTGAGTCGTTTTCAGTTTTCACTCAAATTATTCTAAAATATTGGGGCCAAGGTGGCTCAGTGGTAGAGCGTTCAGCTCTGGTGTTTGGAGTCCCGCGTTCGATCCCAGCCCCGCCAAGTGAACTTTGTGGTGGACAAACACCGTGTGCGTGGGTTTCCTCGGGGTTCTCCCGTTTCCTCCCACTTTCTTCTTTCCACCATTTTCATTCATTTTTCATAATCACCGTCTCCTTTAGCCTAGCCGGCATAATCGTGGGACGTAAAACTCACAAATTTAATTTCATTTCATATTCTAAAATATTAAGAGGTTTAATTATTATTATTTTAATTGTTTCTCTCTTTTTTGGTCAATATTGCAAAACATATCATCATCGTCATAATAATAGCTATTCTGCCATTATTGGCAGGTCACTTGCTGCAGCTGAGAAGCTTCGATGACTGTGGTCCTCAGCTAGTCTCTTCGTCTTAACGTAGCAATTTTCTGTCTTAAAATCTTTCTTCAACTACAATCTCCTTCGCCCCCTCCCTCTAGCACGTCCCTCATAATACAGTTCCTCCTCAGCCAATGTCCTCCTCTTAATTACATCTAAAATTCTTCTTTTCTCCCCTACTGCTACTATTTCTAAAACCTTCGCTTTCGTTTTCCGTTCAACCCAGCTGATTCTCTCCTTTTTTCTCCATGCCCACATTTCGAAAGTCTAATTGTTTCATCGTTTTTGCGTAATGTCTTGTTTCTGCCCCATACAGTACATATTAGAATCAGTAAAGCAAAATTTCAATATTTAATTGGGAGTTTGTTCAATACAAAGATGAGCTAATCGTGGTTGGAAAGAAAAAAATCTGACGCCTTTAGAGCGTAAAAATAATTTTGCAATTTATGGTATTTCATCTATGCCTTCTTGGTTTTCTTTCATGAGTCACTGTCAGAGGTAGTCTTCCCAGTTTGGGAACCAGTGGAGTATTGGATCTGTTAAAACATAAAAAAAATATTACGAAATATTGTGATTTTATCTTGTAAGTAGTGAAGCGTGGTCACCCATTGAAAAAAAAAGTAAAGGTCATCGCCTATGTTGTACAGTATCATCACACTTACACGAAGGTAAAATATATTACATTTAGAAACATACATTGTATTTCCCTCACTATTGACGCAATGTAGGATTTATTATCCCTTATATCCAGAGTAAAATTTACTTATGAAAATCATAGATTTCTTAAAAGCAAAACTTGCAAGACTCTTGCAAGAAAGACCAAGACTGGGTGTGCAAGACCAAGGCCAAGACCAAGACTAGGTGTGCAAGACCAAGACCAAGACCAAGACCGAGGGTTCCAGTGCAAGACCAAGACCAAGACCGCATGTGCAAGACCAAGACCAAGACCAAGACCACCCGGGTCTTGGTCTTGGTCTTGCATTTACTCATCACTATTTATTATATGGAGCGCTTACAGCACAGGGCAGTCAACCCATAAAGTTGTGAGAAAAGTAGGCACAAAATTTGTACTGTAACCTTAATTACACTGAAATTTGAAGTTTGGATTGTACGCATAATTGTATGGAAAATTTTACACATTTTCTCCCTTTACGTTGGTCTACTTACTTTGATTTGAAACTTTGAAATTTCATCCTTTTTTCCACTGAAAAGTATTGATAATTGAACAAGGAAATAATTATACTATGATAATTTAATTGAAATTCATCGTAATTTGGCACATGGCAAACAGCAGTGTGGTAATTGAAGTTGAAGAAGGAGGGAAATTCCCATTCACCTCTGAACACTTTTCAGGAACCTCGTTCCCTTTCGCATTCTAGACCGGGGCGGGAATTTGGTAATGGTATCAAACCTTCATGTGTAATTACAAAAATGAAATTTATAAACAAATAAGAAATTATCAGTTTATCAGGCTTTAATTGATAATTTATTCACAAGATTCCCTACCAAAGGCGTGGTAGATGAAGTTTCTGTTCTTCGTGGGTCGACATTGCCAACTGACATGGCCGATATGGAAAAGATGTTGTATGGTGATAGAGAGATGATACTTCTTGCTGAGTATTTCAAAACTGACCAAGAAAAATCTTTATCATGCTTAAGTCTAACAAGTAGATTGTCGACGAGAAGTTGCAGAAATCGGGTAGAAATATTATCAATTTCCACGACAGAGTGCGAATGGGGATTTCCCCTTATGAATTTACAGATGACTGATATTAGAAATAGACTAAGTGCTCAAATATTGTCTAACTTGTTGCTCATCAATGTTAATGGCCCACCGCTAGACATGCTCAAAGTAGACGAGCTAGTTATTTCTTGGCTGAAGGATGGACATCATTCCATTGCGGATGATTTACCTCCAAAAAGTTACCAACAGGAAATAAATCCGATTTCAAATTTGTCTTAAGGTGGAAAATTACGAGTTACGGAAAATGTATACTTGTATTACTAATGGCTTATTTGTGTTATTCAACTTTGTACCTAATTTTTAATAAGTCACTTCTTTGCTTTAGGTAAACTACTTTGAATAAATATTCATAATAATTGCAATTATGCATATTTGTAACTTAAATTTAACGTGGTGTTTTAGTGATTACACAACTTACAATTATGAGCATACTTTATGGAGATGTTCTCACATAGGGTACCCGAGCACCTTTATACCCTATGAACAACTGATTTTTCAAGTCTTTTGTGAGAAAAATACTGTGAACTGAGAAACCATAACCTTTTCCATATTGTATAGGGATATTTTCCTGCGAATAGAAGTTTCTTGTGGAATGCGTTCAAAAATTAACACTTGCAAGAATACTCTCTTAGTACAAGTATATTTTAGGCTCACACTAATTTCCCCCCACCTCGAACTGTTTCACTTTCCTCACTGACAAACACTTTACCATTTTATATCGTAAAGGTCAGATCCACCGTTATTGTAACACAGTGGTGCTTGAGTGATTGACTAGAAATTCAAACTCCGATTAGTGACAATTTCACAGTCTTCGTTTTATTACAAGTGTAAACTCTTTAGTCAGTTCAGAAGAGGCCGTGGATCGTGTTCAGAGTTGATGACGATGAATTTTGGTGAGTCAGAGTAGGTCAAAGTGGATGAGAGTGGTTCATGGTGGGTGGTGGGTCACGGTGGGTCAGAGTAGGTCCCGGTGGGTGGTGGGTCAGAGTAAGTCACCGTGGGTGGTGGGTCACAGTGGGTCATAGTGGGTGGTGGGTCACAGTGGGTCATGGTGGGTCAGTGGGTCTCGGTGGGTGGTGGGTCAAGTTTTCATTGACCCACGCCAACTCTGCTGTGGAAGTATCACCATTCATCTCAGCGACCGCGAAAACTATTGATTTGAAACTAACATCGGTCATTTTGGATATTTTTACATGTCTCGGTAACCCAAACCCCCCAAAGTTGACGCCCGACCTGCATATAATGGTAGCTGAATTTGAAAGTCATCGCTAATGGAAGTGTCACCATTGACCTCAGCGACCACGAAAACCATGGATTTGACACTAATATCGGTCATTTTGGATTATTTTTACATTGCTGTTTTAATTATTCATGAAAATTAATAGTCTGCACTCATTTTCTTATGTGCCTTTTAGTCGTTTACTCCTGGTTGTGCAATAATTACAGAAATTTTACAATTGCATACACATCTACCATCATGAATCGTTTCTGTCGCAACAAATAGGTCTCTTGAATGAAACTGAATTCTTAATGTGCTCTTTGATCTGGTAAAATTTTGTTAATTTTAACCAAATTACTTCTTAAAGAGCAGTAGGCAAATTTCACTAATACCCATGCACTAAGATATATAATTATTATTATTTAATATTCAAATACGACGTTAATATAAACTTTATGTAAAAAAATTTGTATGTAAACAACTACCTATTTCCTAGTGCGACAAATTATCTATCTATCTATATCTATCTATCTATCTATCTATCTATCTATCTATATATATATATATATATATATATATATATATATATATATATATATATATATATATATATATATATAAATGAAAGTGACTATACTTGTAACTTAACAACTCTGTAACTACCAGGCTGAGCTCGATAAAAAATTTTCAACATAGAGAGGTTCGGACCTGGGATGGATTTTGCCATTTCACTTTGAAGGTGTTAACTTGGAGGAAGGAAGTGCGGATATATATTGAAAATTACCCATCTTAGTGTCGAACCCATAGTTTTTGAGGTTGCTGAGATGAACAGTGCAATTTCGATTAAACTTAAATTCATATTTAGCACTGCAACTTGAAGGAAGGGGAGGGGATATATATATAATGATGGAAAATGACAGATATTAGTGTCAAATCATTAGTTTTCGGGGTTGCTGAAATGAACAGTAACACTTCTGGTGCTGTTTAAATTCAAATTCAGGCCCGCAACTTGGGTAGTAAGAGATATATAAAAATTACTGAAAATGGCCGATATTAGTGTCAAATCCATAGTTTTCGGGGACGATCAGATGAGAAGTGACATTTCCGATGGCATTTAAATCGAAATACATCCTCGCAGCTTGGAGACGGGAAGATATATAAATATGATCTAAAATGAACGAAATTAGTGTCGAATCCATAGTTTTTGTGATCCCTGAAATGAACAGTAACACTTCCGATGCCGTTTAAATCACATTTCATCCTTGTAACTTGGGGGTGGGGAAAGGAAATATATATATATATATATATATATATATATATATATATATATATATATATATATAATATCGATGTTATAATGATCGAAAATGATCAATATTCGTAAAGAAATCCATGGTTTTTGGGGTCCTGAGATGAACATTAACAATTCCGATGCTATTTATATCCAAATTCAGTACCGCAACTTGGGAGAGGGAGAAAGGGTGAATATATTAAAATGATCGAAAATGGCTTATATTAATGGCTTATCCATACTTTCCAGGGTTGAGTGAGATCAATAGTGATACTTCCGATGCCATTTAAATCCAAATTCAGCCCCTATTAGTACTCCTAAAGGGGAAAGGTGGAATGCAAGAGTATTTGAAAATGACTGATACTAGTGTCGAATTCATAGTTTTTGGGGTCCCTAAGTTCATTGGTGACGGTTTTGGTACCCTTTATATCCAAAATGAAATGTATTCTCCCCGTGCGAAGAACGGGTATTCTGCTATTCTTTAGTAATAAGGAACAGAAGTTTCATATGTTAATTTGTCGCTGCTCAAATTTACGCACTTGTGCGGTGTATGTGTGTATATGTAAATAAGATCATCATCTCGTTTTGAGTTGTTCGAAAAACATACAAACAATAAAGAGGGATATCAGAAAACTAAAAAGTAATATTAAAAGCTGTTGCTCTAAGTATTTTTCCTGCTAGCGAAATACGTTGTATATATGTTGCATACACGTTACAGAACATAAGATTAGCATCAGGCGAAGAAATAGTTTTTAAATTATTTTTTTTTCGGATTTTGCCAATATTTCCGAACAAAATATTTTTTTTTAATGGGCTCAAAATTTCCGGAAATTTTACACAGCACAAGGAAGATACGTATCTCCATAAAATATATATTTGATTTTAACATACTGGTATTAACTAAAATGATTCTGGTCCTGTTTTTTAACACTTCCCTGACATAAAACGGTAACTTTGTAAGATTACTTAAGACAATTTAAATGCGTCTATGTTAATTAATCCAACTAGGATTACATTTTAGCATATTTTGTAGCCATAACTCCATTCTATAACGGTGCTAACTTTAAATGAGTGGTGCAAATATATTTGTTGCCACAAAATTTCCCTATTCTAATACAAGTACATAACTACTCAATGATCTTAAACTGTAAACTATTAACTATAAAATAGTTTTCATTTTAAAAGCAGAATGTAGCCTACTAAAATATTCGAAAATTTCAATTTTTCCCAATTTTTCCGTTTTTTTTTTTTTTTTTTTTTTTTCCAGGCCATTACAACACTACTCTCGGTCCATTCGTCTGGTCTCCAGACTGCACACAGACAGACATACACACAAACACTTTTTATTTTATTTATATAATAATATAAGATTAGCTATTAAAAAAAAAAACTGATGCGTTACAAACTTTTCTGGCCCAGGGATCCTAGAACATTTGTAGTAAGAATTTACTACGCCGCAAACTATATGTTGCCATAATGGATTAGAATTATTTTTTTTATAATAATCAGTGTTCGAAAAATGCTTTTCTCCAAGAAAATGTAACGTTATGCTGCAGTGCATCATTTTTATCTTCTGAGATTTTACTATGATTCTCAACATTGAAACAAATATAATGCTGATTTTGTTTTTTTTTCTTTCTGCTTCTTTGTCGGAAACAAAGGAGATATCTGCGAGGTAAGACATGAAGCAGAGGTTAAAAGGAATGTTCAGGTGGTGAGGTCAATGCATGCACCCCGCATATTTCGGTGAACTAGATACACCTATAGTAAGAACTAATGTTCCTTGAACCACAAATTATAAATCAATGTTACTGGCGAAACATCCAATTGCCCATCAATTACCACTCATCCGACTAAATTTATCAAATCCCCTCTAAACACAGTATTAAATCATATTGCACAACTTTATTAAATTAATAATGGACTGAATAATATTCCAAAAGTCTCGTAAATTTCACATGACATTCGATCAAACAAAAATGCGTGGATGATATTTTGCTTGGGACTTAGATTATTGCAACATATTCTGTAGATGGTACTTTAAAAATATACAGAACGCTCCTGTCAGTTGCTGTTTTGATGTTAGTTTCACTTGTGGCCAAGAACCGCTCACCACTCTGTCGACTTATATCTTCATTACAAAACCTTGCAAACATATGTTACTATTGTTTTGGAAGGTCAACAAACCGAAGGCAGTAAAAGAGAAAACTTTCCCCTGAAAGTACAGTAGTTTGATAATACAGGAGCCGGCGGTTTATTACTTCCTCTGCTGTCGACGGTATTCCATTTGTATTTCACATTTTTCCAGTCCGCATGGGTTTATTGAGCTATTGATGTCTTGTTTGTGACACGTTTGGAAGTCTTTTTTACTCCTGGGTGAAAGAAATGACCATCAGAATCATGTTGCATTTTTTTAAGTGCTTTGTGCTTTTGGTCCTCAAAACCCAGTAGCAGAATCCAGAAGTAAGGGTCGGTAAACATGGGATGGAAATATTCCGTTCTTTTTGCCTGGAATTGACTATTATCGGCAGCTATTATTTTCATACGTAGAAAAAAAAACAAAGAAAAGAATGTGCCTTATTGTTTTGTAGGTAATTGATATATTGAAATTTAAAAATCTGAATCATAACACTGGTCAACAGTGAAAATGCTTCGGAGATAAAACTAACCAATTCTTACTAATTTTAGGGTGCTGATAACGAATATAAAATTAGTTTTTAAAGATTGGTTCGGGTTCCAAACAAATACGTTATCACCCGATGTGCTCTGCTGGGCAAAAAAAAAAAAAAAAAAAGGGTTCGTGGCAACATAAGCTGTCTACTTATTTCAACAAATTTCCATTGTTAGACGGTTAGTTTCATTGCTATCCTCAGGGACATACGCAGGGGTGGGTCCTGCGAGTCTTGATACCCCGACTTGTTTGTAAATTTAGTCTAAATTCAGGTGCAATTTTACAAATTTTAATATAATTTAGCTTCAAATTGTATTTGGACCCCGAAAAGCTTAGGACTCCCCCCCCAAAAAAAATAAATTCCTGCGTAGTCTCTGGTTATCCATATTGCTCACACTTCATCGCGAACAAAGAAATATCAACCACTTCACGGTTTAGTTTGTATTGAAGAGTTTGCCAGAGAAAACTTGTTGTGTATCGTTCTTTTGTAGTTACAATTTGCCATCTCGGAAGTAGTCGTAGTGAGATATTGGGTGCTGTTATTATTATTATTATTATTATTATTATTATTATTATTATTATTATTTATCGTTCTATGACTATACTAAGCAGAAAATTGTCGTGTAAATGTGTTTGCAGTTCAGAGCAAATTGTTGTTTTTAACAAAGTGAAGCGAAAAGTGGAATTTCGCTCCTATCATAAAGAAAGCCTATCACTTGTATTTTGTCTGTAAACTGGGATATGTGGACAAGAAGTGAGCACCACATATATGTTGTAATACTTGTTCTACAAATTTGCGGGACTGGCTACACGGAAAAAGGCCATGCGTGCCATTTGCAGTTCCAATGATATGGAGAGAACCGACAGATCATACTACTTCAAACTGCTATTTTTGCATAGTTCCACCAATTAAAGGTCTATCCAAAAAAGAAAAAAAAACATGGACTGCTACTTATTCAAATATTCTTTGAAATGTTCGTCACTGTGCCACACTCTGAAGAACTAAAGGTTCCACAACTTCCCGTACCTTACTCCAGTGTTTCACCCAACGAAGAGCAAAAGGCGAACAATGTCGACCCACATTGTCAAATTCTGCTGCAGATTCATCGTCTTCCACCGATCCTAACCTCACAAAACCAAAATATCCTTATCTATTCACCATATGATACTCAACCTGAATTAAATTACCTGGGGTTGTCATAAGTGGCGCAGAACTGCTGGCATCCAAACTCAAGAAGTGGGGAGCTTATTCCGAAGATCTAAAAGTGTTCGTGTTTTGAACACGTCAGAATCCCTAAACAGTATTTTCAGTGAAAAGTGACATATTACGTTGTAACAATGTAGGTCTAGCTGGTCTTATGAGTAAACTTAACATAGACGATAATCTCGATGAATGGCGGTTATTCATAGACACATCAAAACATTATTCAAATATATTCTGCGTAAACTTCCACAAATTGCTGAAACTAAAATCAGGTAAGAAACTTTATTGGCACTCAAATTCGCTAAATCCTCAATGATCCTGAATTTGATGCAGTGTTAGAAAATGGGGAGAAGGTTGCATGAAATTCTTTCTGAAAAGTGGTGACGAATGTTTTGGGAAGCGAGCGGTCTCAGAATTATAAGTAAGTAGAGGAGCACCTAATACCTTCTACCAAGCAATATTGTGTAATGTATCACTAAAAATGCATATGTTGGATTCCCACATAGATTTCTTCCCAGAAAATTACGAAGCAGTCATTGATGAACATGGGAAACATGTCTACCAAGTTATATCTATGATGGAGAAACGATATCAGGGCTACTGGAATAACTCTGCTCTTGCCGATTGTTGTTGGAAGGAAAATTCCCAATTTTATCCCAATTTCCCCTTGTCTCGTACAACATACACACACACACACACACACACACACACATATATATATATATATATATATATATATATATATATATATATATATTATCACGATACCATTTGAAAGTCTGTTTTATTCTGAAGATAATGACGTATAAGTCATGATACTCAAATAAATAATACTGTTCGGATTCATTTGATTTTATAGTTATCTCACTTTTCCTATATGAAATTTGGTATTGTTCAGCAGAACTGAGGAATATTTTTTCCGTCACAACTATTGTAGGTATTACAATGAAACTTGGCACATGTATTACTTATAAACTATAATAGTTTTAAAGGTATATTATATTTGGGTGCCTTTAGTCGGGGCTGAACAAGGCGGTGCTACATTTGAAAAAAGCGATTTTTGGATGGGAAATTCCCAATTTTACCTTAAATTTCCCTCTTCTTATACATCATGTACACATTCGCATAGTACCATTTGTAAGCTTGGTTTAAGCCAAAATAATCGGATGAACAGAATTGAAGCAACAGCTACTTAAGTGAAAGACCAAATAGAAAATTCAAGAACCAAAGTGTCAACACTACATAACACACATTTCTATCGATTACACTTAAACTCGAACCAATTCATCATTCTTTATTTTTATTTTCGTAATCAACATTCTCATTTGCATAAGAAAATATACTTTTCTTTTCCGAAGCATGAAAAATGTTAAAATTTGTTGTCCAGTGTAATTAGTGAATGGCAAACTCAACTAGATACTTGTTACATTTTTATCACAGAAACAATTTTTGCTACGTATTATTTCGTTGATTGGTTCGGAGTTTATTGCCTCCTTCAGCGCTGATCTTATATGAGACATGGTCTTAACGTTCGATTCGGAGAAACATAAGCTCTCACTAGGAATCAAACCTGGGTCTCTCACGCCGAAGCTGCTTACCAACGATGCTTTCAGATTTTCTCCGGGAAAACTGAATAAATAAGGGGAAAGCAGTACAATGAAACGTATTAATATCGGACACCGATGGGACATTATTATTTGTCCTTAAACAAGGAATGTCCGTTACATAGAGGTAATACATATCTAGAATACTTACATATCACGTGGTAATTGTAACCAGTACAAAGTAAATATAGACTATCGAAATACTGTACTCAATGTTTCAATTACTCGGCGGATTTTCAAAACAGTGATAGGAAAAACAATCCTAGTTGAAATTTTATGGTAAAACTAACAACTTTTCTTTTTAGTCTTTCATGTTGCAGAGAAAAATGTAACCCTCAAGCAAAGAGGAGTGAATATATCCTGAAAAGGAAGAAATTCCGCATAAAATCCTTGGCCCTACAACTGACTTTCCACATGTAAGAAACAAAGGTTTCATTCAAAGTTTGCTAGAGCCTTTAGTCAAAAAGTAATTTATCGTGAACAAAAGCATTCCAAATTCAGCTTGCAACTCTTGTGTCATCAGTGGTGTAATTAAGGATCCACGGTGCCTCCGTGAAAATGTTACATGGACCCCTCCCCTCTACATATGTTCATGAAGACAAAAGTTTGTACTGCAATATAATACTCTCTCTCTCTCTCTCTCTCTCTATATATATATATATATATATATATATATATATATATATATATATATATATACTTTGGATGTTCCATCTAGTCAGTCACTACTTGCTCATGCTATACAAAAATGCACATTATTATTATTCCCATGTTGATGTTCTCTTAGCCTTCCCTGCTGGTCTAATGGCTATCGCATGCACCTTTGTTACACGTGGCCTCGAGTTCGATTCCCGGTAGGAGAGAACAAACATTTTTTTTCACAATCATTTACCTTCACCAATCATCCATCTCTTTTAGACTAAAGGTCATAATTGTGGACGTTAAACCAAAAATAAAATAATAAATAACTCAATTGATTTTCTCATTGTCACCAAGCCGCAAAGAAAAAAATGATACATTCTCAGTTGAAAATCGTTGAATATTTTCAGATCCTATCTGTTTATTATTCCAGGCTCCACACAGAATGTTCGCGCTAAATTAAATGTTTCTTTAGGCATTAACCTAACAATATTGGAAAGCAACAAATCAATATTAACAAAAAAGTGTGAAATAATATGAAACCAGAAGTGGATAGTAACATCATAAAGTTAATATTAGAAACTTAAATGGGATATATTTTGCTGTGGGCCCACCAGCACTGCGGTCCCGTTAGTTACACCACTGTATGTGGTGGTAACCAGGTACTTAGTTTCTGTTCGTCTTTTTCTTCCCAATCTATATTATAAAATTGAAATTGGCTATGTTTGTGACACTTAATTTCTTGAACCGCCCGACCGATATCGATCAAGTTTTTGACGTACGTGCAGTTCTGGCCTGAGAGTGTTTTTAGCTATTTACTTTGAAGGTAGAATTACGAGAGAGGGAGGAGGGGAATTATAAAAAAAAAATAAATAAAACTTAACTCTTGAACCAAACGACCGATCTCGATCCAAGTTTCAATATACATAAGGTTAGGACCTGTGATGGAGGGGGAGGAGAGGAAGATATAGAAATATATATACTATATATATATATATATATATATATATATATATATAACTGACTATGTTCGCGACTTAACCCGAGAAAGGTAAACTACGTAAATTTTACGTGTATGAGCTGGAAACACTGATGTGACGTAGCAGGAACTGTGTGTAGAAATACAAATCTCAAGATATGCTATCGCTGGTTAGTTGGCTTGATGTTCCGACGTTAATTACTTCTGTAGATGTTATGTTCTCTGTGCCAAACGATTGAGTGTAGAACCTTATACGTAAATTTGGCGTATGTTTACCTTTGAACGTAAAATCTTACACGTAAGTTTAGCGTGTGTTTGCCTTTAGCGTTTGTTTTCTTGCACGCATTTTTTACGTATGTTTATCATCAATGGGCAATTATCATTCGTAAAGAATTAATTATTACTACAAAAATGAACGAGTTTGGTTCAGTAAAAAGCGAGGAAGCTATTTTAGGAATGTTAGAGGAGATCTCATTTTCAGAAGTTGAGGAAGATAACGTTGAATTTGATGTGAGATCAGAAGAAGCAGATGACTCCGACAAAGATCCAGATTACTATCCCAGTGAAAATGATATTGAACAACATTTTGTGTCAGCAACTTGAACTGTTGAATGTGAAACCACAAATCCAACCAAAGTGCGGAAAGTTTCCAAATGTAGTAAAAAAAAAAAAAAAATAGCAGTCTTGCCATGCATTCAAGAGAAGAATGTGGGTAACATTAGACAGAGAGAGAGGGCAGTATATTTTAGAGATGAGAAGGCAAATGAACTTCCATTTGACGAAAGGCAAGTGAAAGTTAATGGTGTTACTAAATTGCTAGAAAAGAATGATTTTCCATGGAAGACAAATCCAATGACAGATTCAAGTGGGAAGATCCCAAGAAGGAACATTGCCGTAACTGTAATAAGCCAGTATGTGGTGAACATCAGATCAAAATGTGCCATAACTGTGTATGATTTACGAATCAATCTCACATTTAATGTGAAAGAACTATTCAATATGAATTCAATATTTCCTAGTAACAAAAAAAAAAAAAAAAAATCAGTGATAGGCCTATATCTATACTTTCTCAAACCTTTGTTTTTAAGTGTTAATAATATTTATTTTGCTCTTCTTCTATGTACTTCTAAAAGACTTAAGATAATAGCAGCACCGTAACTTAGATTTTTTTCTGGAGGGAAGCATTCATACGCGTATTTGGACCCCCTAAAAAAAGTTGTTTCTATTTCTTGGGTCCCTTCTCTTTCCTTTCTCTCTTCCTCTTTATGGGCCCCCAAAAGCCTGTGGGCGCTCCCACACGGCAAGGTCTGCAAGGCGGTTATTTAGGCCCCTGGGTCTGTTCCATACTTGACAAATTAATTAAGGGGACAATATAGACAAATCTCAAAGCCATACGAATAAATATTGTTTCTAGGACCCCTAATGGTAGATATTTTTTTACTGAAATGGGACCACGACTCATCTTTGTTTTATTTACCTTTTGTATACTGTTTTGTTTATGTAATGTAGGGAACCTGTTTGGTGCTTCATTTATAATTTCATGTTCCTATTGTATATGGAGTAGAAAAATTTTTGTTAAAATGGGACCCCTCAAACAGCGGGGAGCTTCCCTAGGTTGCAGTTGTCCCCCCTGCCCCCACAAATTACGGCCCTGGATAATAGTTGTGCAGTAATACTATCTAAACAATAACACTTCAATTTTGGAACCTTGAGCAAAGCAACAATAATAGTTTCCTATATGAATCGTATATTTATAGATCATTATTTAGTGTGTACGTAAATATTACGTATGTTTACCTTTAATGGGTTGATAGTGAAGTTTGCCTTTCTAGGGTTAATAACTCTTGAACGATCTTGCATCGTTTGGCCTAATCCTCGTTTCGCCTAACCAATTATCTGACACTTTTATGACAGATAAAAGATAAGCTTTATTCCCCCCATTTTAGGCGAAATAAGGATACTCGTTTGGCCTAATCCTCGTTTTGCCTAAAATGGTGGACTATAGAAAAAATCGCGGAGATAAAACTGGAGGGAAATTTTTCGAAGAAAAAAATCCCTACTATGTGAAGAACTGAGAAATACAAATTAGTTTTCCCATAACTAATTTGTAATAGGACTATTTGCTTTCAGAAAAGTGTTTCGACAATTGTACCAGATTTCATTCCAGTTTCAACGCATTTTTGTAACTGTTAATGCATTACAAGGGATCCTACTGTGATTCTATTGTAATTACAATTCGTATGAAATTTGTAGCTATTTCGAGCTACATCTGACAAAAGATCCGTAAATTTGCTCATAACTTAACAATGGACAACTGTGATCGAAATGAGTGATTTGTGACAAATCGCTCTGCTGACAAATTGCTCTTTGGATAATTCCACAATTCAAACATCTCAATGTGTTACTGACAAAGAAAGAAGAAAAATATATTTCATTTCTTATTATTACTTTTGAAATTACAACTTTTGAGTTGAATTTCCACTCGTTTCACACACTACCGGGAATGTCCATAGCATAAGTCTCTGAGATGTACAATGAAACTGAAATCCGGGCTTCTCGGTGGTTGTTTCAGCAGGAAGAAGTTGAATGCTCCTCTAAACAGATGGTGGCCAACCGGGATCTGTTACGAGGGTGGCTGTCCTGCTGGTACACTCCATTTCCACTCGTATGACAGAAATAAAGATATAGTTGACTCTGGTGATCTTCGTACTTCGATACAATACGGGTGAATAGTAGGTACCAAAGGTCCAAAACATTGCTTACAGAAAAACACTATAAATCAACATGGTCTCCTTTATCTTGTACAATTCCAACCTGACATGATTTCGTTGGGCTGGCACCGAAATAATAATATTTGTGGTTTTGAAGTACTCTCATATCGGATATCAATAAAAATGAGTAACCAACTACTCCTGAGAAGTCCTGGTCGAGCATTGGAGTAACTACACCTGGAGTAATCTCCCTCAATTTCCTATCAATATAAAACAAGCCACTACTAAGGCCGAGACTACTCTAGATTTATGAACGTTTACTCGCGTTTCCTCTGCGCGTAGCAGAGTCGTATCAATAAAAGGAGTGATTCTCATTTCTCTCATCTGTCGGCCGGTCATTTCGTTGTGCTTAACGTATGGCGCAGTATTCTAAACGCCAAGGAAGCGACAAGTAGCAACGACAGTTTCAATTAAAGTGTATTTGTGGATATTATAAAAGGGTTTCCAGTGGTACTTTCGAAGTCACTGCCACTAGAAAGTCAGCGAAGGAAAGCCGAAGCTTTGCAAGTAATTACAGTGAAATGCAACGAAATATCAAATACACCAACGACTGAGACACAAATCCAAAAGAAAGTCTTTAATATTAGAGCGAGAATAAAAATAACTGATTTGGGGGGAAAAAAGCGGGAACAAAGAAAGTAATACTGAAACCATGGGAACGAACCTATTGGAGCTGAGGAATGCTGATTCGAATCCAGCAATATCAAGATTAACACAACAAGTGCATATCACGTATTGTCCAAGATTGTTTAACTTTAACCATTCTTCGTAGATTGTTTAACTTTAACCATTTTAAGATCTTGGGTTTTTGGGGTAGTTTTTAGACTTTCAGTCAAGCAGGTACTACATTGTCACTATTTATCCTATGGTTATGCTTCATACCTCATTCTCTTCCAAATGGAGCAGGCTTTCAAATGTTATGAGCTACGTGTCCGTACACTGTCCATACCATATACCAGGAGAGGGAAAAATTGAGGGGAAAGGGGAAATTTCGGGGATTTTTTCTCACACTTTGGGCCCCTCTGGAACAGCCCTGTGTGAACGTAGAAATATGAGAAAAATCTGGTAAATACTACTCGGTATACTAAATGTGTGTACCAAATTTCAAGCTTCTATTTTGAATAGTAAGGGCGGGAAAAAATATCAAGAATCCCCACAATGCCCCAGATTATCGCAAAAGACCCTGATCTCAGGTAAAAAAAAAAATCCTGAGACATCCATATTCTACCTAGAATCATGGCACGCCCATCATTCTTTTCATAATAAAACTGCCTTTCAAACGGTATCATTCAGAAGTCTCCGTCATGTCTGTGAGGCGGGAAAATCGCGAGGAAAGAGATTTTTTGGTTAAAATATTCCTTTCTTCAACTTTTTGTCCCTCTAGACCCCCTCCCTCTGTTTTAACGCAGAGATCTGAAAAAAAGCTGATAAATACTACTTGGTGGACTGAATGTTTGTGCAAAATTTCAATCTTCTAGGTGCAAAACTAAGCCCGCCAAAATATATATATATATATATATATATATATATATATATATATATATATATATATATATATATATATATGTATATAAGCACAATACTCCATATTCCCGTATAAAACAGGATTTTGGGTAAAAATTCCCTGATATATCACTAATTACCCTAGGATCATGGTTCACCAATCACTCTCTTCAAAATAAAACTGCCTTTAAGACGGTACCATTCACGTCTCCATCATGTATCCGAGGCGGGAAAATCGCTAAGAAAGGGATTTTTGGGTTAAAATATCCCTTTTTTCAACATTTTCCCCCTCTGGACCCCCCCCCCTTGTGTTAACGCAAAGATCTGAAAAAATCAGATAAAAACTACTTGGTAGACTGAATGTTTGTGCAAACTTTGAATCTTCTAGGTGCAAAAGTAAGCCCGCCAAAAAATAATGAAAATAGGTCTAACAAAAAAAAGTATTTTTTAAAGTTATGACGTCATCACCTCCTATGTCTTGACGCAGGAAGGCATGAAACCATATGTGACGTATACTACAATGCCTCTAGACTTGAAAAAAAGGACGAAAAAGCTCAAATAGAAGAGTTATAACGCAAAGTACCATAGAACACCGGTATGGTATAAATTGTTCCAAATATCTTAAAAGGATTGAGAATGAAATCAGACATTTGGCCTTTTGGTTTCTTTTTTTTTAAAAAAAGAAAAAAGGCCAGCCTGTCACGTCATAAAGCACGTCCATCTGATTGTGTTTTCCACGCCACACGTGTCCCCTTCCGCCTTGACATAAACAAAATACATACACATGTATACCCCCTTCCTATTAACGTATTAGTCTCCAAAAAATACTAGGTTTCAACATTGCCACGTGTGTACAGTCCGCAGCAAAAAACGTGCAACATGAGCATGTAAGTTTAATGTGAAACTACGACTAACAGCCAAAGAATCAACATAACGCTAAGTGGCACGAATCACACCAGGAGAAACCTCGGCCTCCTCAACTGCACACTTATTTTGGAGCAAAAGACTTCGTCGTTTTACAATAAACTTACATACTCATGTTGCAGGCTTTTTGCTGCGGACTGTACAATCAAGTGCTACGATAGCATTCGGAAATGTATATTGTTCTTTTCCACTCTGCCTTTGCTGCTTGCATATTACGCACACTTCCCGGCAAGTTTTCAGATTTCGCAATAATCACATCCATTACACTTGTAACAGTCATAGACATAGCACTTTGAGTTAACGTACGCGCCTTTCGCGTGAGAGACCCCGGGTTCGTGGTCCCGGGAGCTCATGTGGTTCGCATTTACGTTAATCAGTAGGTCCCGTAGTATATAGCCTCGCTGCTGAAAGGGACGAAACTCAAAATCAACTAAACAGTGCTTCGAGCCACACCAGAATCTTCTGACACTCCGACCTAAAATCCCGGATCACTCACGTAACGTAAAAAAAAAGAAAAAGAAACGCATCTTTTCGTCGTTGCTTAGTGCGCCATTTCGAGTTTCGGTTTATTCTCCTAAAAATGTTGTAAATTCTCCGAAAAAAACACTCCACATTTTCTTTCTTGAACCTATAAAGTTTTTTTTTTTTTTTTGTTTTTTTGTAGTTACCATTTGCAACATTTCTACGCAGTTCTTAAGTGTTTCTACGCAGCAAAACAATCATGTGCTCTGCCATGTTTCTTACGGAGTCACCTACTCAGCTTGCTCCACAAATTTGGAGAAGTTACTTGCACCACAGAGCAGTCTCAAAATTTTATTGATACCAAACGCGGAGTAGTTACTTAGCTCGAAAATAGAGATGTGGTTACTCCAAAGAGGCAGGGCTTCTCCGAAGTCAGTCGCGACGAGTAATGCTCAGTTCTTCTTTTATTGATACCAATGCGAGTAACTACTTCAAAATTGTGCGTAATGAGTAACTTCTCCATTTTATTGAAATCACTCCGACTCAACATTTCTGATCTTTTTTTTTTTTTTTGAAAGGTCGAGCAGCATTTTTTCTTTTTTGTTGATAACTTTGCATGGAATAATCCAACAGAGAGATAATATTCAAGATTTCGCTAGAAGCTGGGAAAACTGTCTACTTACATGGGGTGATATCAATAAAAATAAGTAACTACTCCTGAGAAGTCCTAGGGCCGCGGTGGCTCAGTGGTAGAGCGTTCACCTCTGGTGCTAGGGGTCCCGGGTTCGATCCCAGCTCCCGCCGAGTGAACTTTGTGGTGGACAAACACCGTGTGCGTGGGTTTCCTCGGGGTTCTCCCGTTTCCTCTCACTTTCTTCATTCCACCATTTCATTCATTACTCATCATCACCGTCTCCTTTAGCCTAACGGGCATAACCGTGGGACGTAAAACTCACAGATTTCATTTCCTTTCATTTCCTGAGAAGTCCTGCTCGAGAATTGGAGTAACTACACCTGGAGTAATCTCCTCCCTCAATTTCATATCAATAAAACAAGCCACTACTCAGGTCTAGACTGCTCCAGATTTATGAACGTTCACTCGCGTAGCAGTGAGTCGTATCAATAAAAGAAGTGATTACTCATTTTTCCCATCCATCGCGCGGTCGTTTCGTTCTTTTTAACCTATGGTGCAGTATCCTAAATGCCATGGAACGGGCAAGTAGCAACGACAGTTTCAATCAAAGTGCATTTGTGGATATTATAAAAAAGTTTCCAGTGGTACTTTCAAAGTCACAGTTACCAGAAAGTAAACGAAGGAAAGCCGAAACCTTGAAGGCTAGTACCTGAAATGCAACGAAATATCAAATACATCTATGACTAATACACAAATCCAAAAGAGAATCTTTAATATTCTAGCGAGAATAAAACAAAAAAAAAGGAAGAAAAGAAAAGAAAGAAAAAAAACGGGAAACAAGAAAGTTCGAATCCAACAATATCAAGATTAACACGACAAGCGCATATCACGTGTTGTCCGAGGTCTTTGTAGATTGTTTGGCTTTAAAAACGAAATCAGACATTTAGCCCCTTTGTTTCCTTAAAAAAAGTCTAGCCAGTCACATCATAAAGCACGTCTATCCGATTTCGTTTTCCACACCATACGTGTCCCCTTTCGTCTTGCCGTAAAAAAAAAATACATTTTCATGTATACACCCTTCCTATCAACGTTGAGTTGAGTTGATTTGAGTTTAACGTCCTTTTCAGTAGCGAGGATAATATGAGACTGGACCCACTGATTAACGTGGAATCCGAACTACATGAGCTCCCGCCGGGAATCGAACACAGGTCTAACATGCCAAAAGCATGTGCGCTAACAGCTTAGCCACGAAGGAGCTGTTCCTATTAGCGTATTCGTCTCCAAAGTACTAGGTTTCTTTATTGCCATGTGTATATAGTCAAATGCTCCGATAACACCCGGAAATATATATTGTTCTTGCCACTCTGCCTTTGCTGTTTACATATTACGCACAGTTCCGGAAACAATCAATTTTCAGATTTCGCAATAATCGCATTGAGCACACTTGTAGTAGTCATAGACACAGTACCTTGAGCCACACCAGAATCCCCTGACATTCCGACCTGGAATCCCGGATCATTCACGTAACGCAAGAAAACCCGCATCTTTTCGTCATTACGTAGTGCACCACCCCAAATTTCGGTTGATTCTCCTAAAAAAATGTCGTGCTAACCACTCTACATTTTCTTTCATGAATCTATAATGTTTTTTGTAATCTCCATTTGCAACATTTCTATGCAGTTTATAAGTTTTTCTACGTAGCAAATCAATCATATAATCAGCCATATTTCGCACGGAGTCACCTATTTAGCTTGCTCCACAAATTTGGAGAAGTTACTAGCGTCACAGAGGAGTCTTGATTTTTATTGATATCAAACGCGGAGTAGTTACTCGGCTCGAGAATAGAGGTGTGGTTACTTCAAAAGGGCAGGGCTTCTCCGAGGTCAACCGAGACGAGTAGTGCTCAGTTCTCTTTTTATTTTGATACCAATGCGAGTAACTACTTCAAAATTGGGCGTAATGAGTAACTTCTCCGTTTTATTATCACTCATGAAATGGGGTTCTTCAAAAAAAGATCTAGTTTCAACGTTGGAAAATAAACATAAAACGGAAAAGAAATTATAGGAAATTTAAGTTACGAAACATACCTAAACTTAATGCATACATATAAAATTCAAAAGGGTACATGCTGTCTACACTGTCAGGGTCACCCCTCAAGCCTCGCCACTGCGTAAAAGTTACATTCTACATCCTTCGGAATGGAGTTTCCTACATTCACAGCAAATCACTTCGTGTTGTTGCTCGGTTAATATAAAAGCCTAGATATCTAAGTGTGATGCTTGTACACCAAATGTTAAAATAAATAAATATTTTTTGACTTTAATATCCTACAATTATTCTCTGCGGATAAGACGGTGAAGTTGATAATGAACAAATTGATGGAATGAAGAAAGTGGGAGAAGAAAGGAGAACCCCGAGAAAATCCATGAACACGGAGTTTGTGCACCACAATGCCCACATGGAGAAAGCTGGGATCAAATTAGGTCCCTCTCATCAAAAGCGAGCACTCCACCACGGTTCCAAAAATAATAAAAATAAAGTTGTACTACCTGGCCTATGTAAAATCTCGGCTGGGCCAGACATTATTGAGCTCGCATGATGTGAACCCAAAGATTTCGGCGCCAAAAATACATCAGTAATTATTTTAAACCAGAAGTTGAAATTTGCTAGCCAACATAGCTCATCTGTCCCACACTTTTCGGTTAGCCCAGATATATACATATATATTTTGGTGGGGGGATAACTTCATGTCAACTCCCAAAATATATGTCCATATTTCAATAACTTTTGATCAAGATGTTAAATGTTCTAGCCCAGACAGCTTATAATGCTGGCCCACTAACTATCTCGTCTAGCGCAGATACTTCGGGAGCTACCTTCAAAGAATAATTAATTAATTAATAGAAAATGTAATTTAAAATTGATTACTTTCCTGAATATCTTATCACACATCATGCTTTACTCTATCGAATCATAACGATTTCGGTATCCTTTTATACCTTTTTATTGGTATTATAGCCGTGTTGGAACGACTCTTACTTCATGATTAATTAATTAATTAATTAATTGAAAAGGAAGATCAAGATATTCTATATTTCCGATTAATTTATATTATTTATTGAGTTGCCTCCCTTGCATCATAATGATGTCGGTATTTTGTCTTCTGGTATACAGCTTTATATCTGTACCATTGCAATGTTTAAGCGGCTCTTACCTTATGAATAATTAAGTAGTTAATTAAAAGGAACTCAAAATTATTTTTTGAGTAACTTATCATTTCATATCTTGACTTACCCCCATCGAATCCAAATAATCTCGTTATAATTTTATCTCCCGATATACACATTTACATATGTATTATTGCCGTGTTAAAACGGCTTTTACGTCATGAATATCTAATAATTAGAAAGAGAACTGGAAGTTGACTATATTTTAAAATTTTTTATTATATACAGCATATAATATGTAGAATTGCCCTTTTCGAATCATGTTGCCCCGCGTAGCATAATCGATAACGACATGCTCTCACCTTTGGTGCGACACTCGATCGAGAGAGTGGAAAAGCTTTTTCAGGCCAACCATCCTGACTGAGGTTTTCCTGAGTTTTACTCATTCACGCCAGCAAATGCCGGGAGGGTACCTAACATAACGGTCCATTCCTCCCTATTCATTTCCTCTTCCCCCATTCCCCCAAGCAGTGGGATCGCTGAGGGACGTCATCCTTCATACGTGACAGGCTAACATGGCCGTAGATATCGAAAGTCTAGTAGAAATCTACACCTCCTTCGAGAATCATAATTATCTCGATATCATTTTACCATCATGCAAAAGCGGCTCTTACCTTATGAATTATATACTTAACTAGCATATATTACCCACTTTGCTGGGTTGAAATAAATAATTTAAATGCGCACTGATATTGCTCATTTTGGATCATTTTAATGTATGTCATCCCTCCTCATCCCGTGTCAGGGTTGAAAATGGACTTAAACAGCATCAGAAGTGTCATTGTTCATTTCGGCGACCGCAAGAACTATAGATTCAACACTAGTATCTGTCATTTTTGACCATTTATATATATTTCCCAACCCATGTTGCGGGCCATGGCATCGGAAGTGTCACCGTTCATCTCAGCGACCTCAAAAAATGTGGATTCAGCACTAATATCGGTTATTTTCGATGATTTTTAAATATCTCTTCTCCCCCCTCCCCCAAATTGTAGGTTTCAATTTGGATTTAAACGGGATCGAAAGTACCACTGTTCATCTAAGGGATCCAGAAAACTATAAATTCGACACTGATAGTGGCCATTTTCGATCATTATATATATATATATATATATCTCTTCCCCTCACCCAAGTGGTGGGGTTGATTTTAGATTTAAACCGGATCGGAAATGTCACAGCTCATCTGAATGATCCCGAAAACTGTGGATTAGACACTAATATTGGTCATTTTCTATCATTATTATATATAGCTCCCCTAACCCTCCTCCTTGCTGCGACATGGCATCCGAATTGTCACTGTTTATCTCAACTACTCCTAAAACTATGGATTCGACACTAATATTAGAAATTTTCGGTCATTTTTAAATGTTTAATCCCTTCCCCTACGTTGTACCCTCCCCCTCCCCAACCATCAGGGATGAACTTGGATTCAAAACAGCATCAGAAGTGTTATTGTTTCTCTCACCGACCCTGAAAACTATGGATTAAACACTAATATCGGTCATTTTTGATCATCTTGAAATTCCTCTCCCCCTCCCCCCTACGTTGCATCGTCAAACTGAATAGCCTAAATCAACCCCTGCGCCTAAACTCATGTATATTGAAAATTTGATCGAGATTGGTTGGGTGGTTCAAAAGTTATTAGGTTTTATTAGTTTTTATTTATATCTCCCCCTCCCTCCCTCTCCCCTAGGATATACCGTTAAAATGAAATTGCAAATATGTTTTCAAATCAGAACCTCATGCATCTTGAAAATTTGATTGAGATCGGTCGGACAGTTCATGAGTTATAAGTTACAAAAATAGTAACTTTCAGTCTTATATAAATTGATTTTTATATATCTCCTCCCTCCCCTCCCCTAGGTTGCACCCTAAAAGTGAAATGACTAAAACATCCCAGGCCCGAACCCTATCTATATTGAAAGTTTGATCAAGATCGGTCTGGTGGTTCAAGAGTTATTAAGTTTAATTTATTTTTTATAGATTCTCCCCTCCCCTCCCCCTTGCCTAAGTTGTACCGCTAAAGTGATATGATAAAAACCACCTCAGGTCCGAACCTCATCTATGTTGATTTTTTAAAAGATCGGTCGGGTGGTTTAAGCGTGATGAAGTCACAAAGACAGTCACTTTTATTTTTACTTTTTTTTTTTTACATATATCTTCCCCCTCCCCTTCGTTACACTGTAAATGTGAAATGAAGAAAACATCCCAATCCCAAAATTTATATATATTGAAAGTTTGATCGAGATCGGTCGGGTGGTTCAAGAGTTGTTAAGTTTTATTTATTTTTATTTATCTGTCCCCTTTCCTTCCCTTCCCCTAAGTTCTACAGTTAAAGTGATATGATAAAAACCACCTCAAGTCAGAACTTCATCTATGTTGAAAATTTGGTTAAGATCGGTTGGGTGGTTTAAGCGTGATGATGTCACAAAGACAGTCACTTTTATTTTTACTTTTTTGACATATATCTCCCCCTTCCCCTCCCCTTCGATGTACTGTAAAAGTGAAATGAAGAAAACATCCCAGGCCCAAACCTTATCTATGTTGATAACTAGATCAAGATCGGTAGAGTGGTTCAAGATATATTAAGTTCTATTCATTTCCATATATTTCTGCTCCTCCCCTCCCCTAAGATCTACTGTCAAAATGAAATGATAAAAAACTTTCCAGGTTTGAACTTCATATGTGTTGGAAATTTGATTAAAATCGATCGGGTGGTTCAAAGGTAATAAATTCAAACATAGTCACTTATATTTTTATATTTATTGATTTTTGTATATCTCCTCCTCCACCCCTCCCCTACCTTTCTCCGTCAAAGTGAAGTAATAAAAATCATCCCAGTCCTAAACCTCATCTACATTGAAAATTTGATCAAGATCGGTCTGGTGGTTCAAGAGTTATTAAGTTTTATTTATTTATTTCTATGTCCCCCTCCTTCCCCTCCCCTAAGTTCTACTGTCAAAGTAAATAGCTAAATACATTTCCAGGCCAGAAACGCATCTACGTTGGAAATTTGATCGAGATCGGTCAGGCGGTTCAAGAGATTAAGAGTCACAAACATAGTCACTTTCAATTTTATAATATAGATTAAGTGAGGAAATTTATACATTAACTATAATTTTCAATATTTTACCATGCCAATAGCTTACCATAACGTTATGCAAAGATGTATATATAACGTTATGATTAATTACTTAATTAGTTGAAAAGAAAATTAAAAATTAGCTATAATTTTGAAATATCTTACCATACCAATATTTTACCATAACGTTATACAAAGGTGTATCTATAACGTTATATATATAATTAATTAATTGAAAGAAAATTAACAATTAACTATAATTTTGAAATATTTTACCATACCAATCTTTTACCATAACGTTATACAAAAGTATATCTATAACGTTATTAATAATTACGTAATTAACTGAAAAGAAAACTTAAATTGACTACCTTTCAGAGTATCTTATCATATATCGACTTACTCTGTCGAATCATAGTGATCTCGGTATCATTTTTCCTTCTGGTATACACCTTTATATCTATACCATTAGATTCACCTCGACATTCATACCTATATGTCGTAGAATACTCCGGCCACTAAGGAAAAGCTTGGGACCAAGAGAAAGAAAATAACAATTTGTATAAACTGAGGTATACTTAACAAATTTCTACTCCTTCTACAAGTAGGTTTCTGATCCAGGTTGCCAATAAAAGTGAAATAAAATGAGATCTTTGAATTTTACGTCCCACTGTTATGCCGGTTAGGCTAAAGGAAATGGTAATGATGAGAAATTAATGCAATAGCGTAATGATTAGAGCGGGAGGAAACGGGAGAACACGGAGAAAACCCACGAACTCCGTGTTTGTCCACCACAAAATCCACTTGGCGCAAGTTGGGATCGAACCAGGGATCCTACGCACCGGAAATGAACGCTCTACCACTGACAAAGGAAGTAGTAGAAGTGGTATGTGGGGATTTGCATGTGTTATAGTATATCGTTGGAAAGGTCAGACCGAGTACACCTCACGTATGAAACATTTCGCTTGAATGGGACCTGTACGGGACATGGTGACTATTTGAAGATTAGAACAAGGCACGCTCCGAAACACTGGAAAACGTGGACAAAATAGGAAGGTATGATGTAATTGTTGTGGGACGTGGTATGCATAGGTTTAAAAGGTAGGCAAATACGAATCTGACATCAAATGTTTACATATGAAAATGGCGGATCAAACATGGTGGACAAAACTTAGAAAAAAAAACTTTGAATCTGAAATTGGGTATATAGAGATATTAGATATCACTATGTATGAATCGGATACCAAAAGTATAAAATTCAAAATGACGGATCCAAGATGACGCACAAAATGCAAAACACTGCTATTGAACTGAAAGCGGGTAGCTAGAGGTTTTCGTGGACGCGGAGTACGAATCCAACGTTAAAAGTGCAAAATACAATATAACGGATCCAATATGGTGGACAAAAAGTATAAAAGTACAGAATGGCTCTTCTCCAGTTTCGAGAAGAGCGTGGGCTTCGTTTCTATCTCGTCTCGATTTGGAGAAACACATCTCGGTCTCGAGTGAGACACGAGTCCGAGACCAGATCGAGACTAGTATCGAAGTCGGTACCGTCCCTCTCATGAGAGTGGACATTTGTCATATATATGGCTCACAAGCGTACACGGCATAATGCGAAATCGGCAAGATAGTTACGGAATCATAACGATGTTTTAAACTCCAATACGTACTTTTAACTGTCATTGTTCGAATTTTCAGCTGGTAACTGCAATAATCATAATTCAAACGAAATATTACAGATGTAAAGTGTACTCTGTACGAGCTTTTCAACGATACAAAACACATGCCGATTCCCGCGTATCTTTCTGGGAGTGGGAGAGGGAGTTGGTAGTAAAAGACTTACTGTCTATGATTGCAATTTGTCCGTCTCATAAAACTTTCGTACGCACTACAAAACCTGCCCTGCATTCCGTGCCTCAATTTTGGCATGATTGCATAGCAAAACACCCTCCCTGTTTATTGTAAAACATCATCTGTCTCTATTTGCCCCGCTATCTACTATAGGTATTTTTCTACTGCGTGTGTAAGAATTATATATGTTCATTTTATACTTATTTTTCCACTTTTCGTACGCCACATTGGATTCGTCATATTGCATTTTGCACTTTTAACAATGAATTCATACTCCGTAACCACGAAAACTTTTTCCCTATTCGCTTTCAGTTCCATAGCAGTGTTTTGCATTTTGTGCGCCACCTTGGATCCGCCATTTTGAATTTTATGATTTTGGTGTCCGATGCATACATAGCGATGTCTAATATCTCTATATACCCAATTTCAGATCCATAGCTTGATTTCTGTAATTTGTGTCCTCCGTGTCGATCCACTCTTTTGATTTGTAAACATTTGATGTCATATTCCCATTCAGCGACGTTTGAAACCTACATATACCACGTCTCAAAACAATTACGTCATAGCTTCCTATTTTGTCCACGTTTTCCGGTGTTTCGGAGCATGTCTTGTTCTGATCTTCAAATGATCGCCACGCCCACTACAGCCCCCATTCAAGCAAAATGTTTCATATGTGAGGAGTATTCAGTGTGACCTTTCCAACGATATATAAAACATGCAGATCCCCGCGTGCCACTTCATGTACTTCCCTAGGTTAGCCACCGTGTCTGTTGTCAATAAAAGTCGAGTATTTATGTTCGATTAGTTGGTTGGAATTCAACGCCCCTTTCAGCATCGAAACTATATATATAATGCTTTGACCTATCCTTTAGGTGGAATTTGAACCGTACGGACTCCCACTAGAAACTAAACCGGGGTCTTCCAAGCCGAAAGTGCATGCGTTAACCATATACCCACGTTGGGTAATTACTTGAGAATTACCAGGTATATCCAAGAATGACATAGCTGAACTCCACTGGACAGCTGGAAGCAGCCGTTCTTTCGTTTTGAGTAGTGTTGTCCACGAGATGGGACGAAAACTAAAGTTTTCTCGCAAATTTTGTAGAAGTCTTGTCTCATACCGAATAATTGTTTCTCATCTCTCCCCGATACTCGTGAAACCTTTCTTGTCTTCTCTCGGAATTTATCTAATCTAATTTTCTAAATTTTATATACCCAGATTTTTCCTTATATTCACCTAGAAGCAGTGATGTAATGCTAATTTTTTAGGTGGGTATACGCTCCATCCCTTGTCACACACACACATTATATATATATCGGGTGTTTTAATACTATTAGTCTTTGCACTATTAAGATTTCAAGTTCAAAGTTCATAAAAAAAGTAATGAAATATCCTTGCTTATAGGCAACTCACACTGGCTCTGCGCGTATCGGTTGCATAACAAGCAGGATATGTATATGAAGTAACAAGAGAAATCTGAATGGAGAGCTATGTTTTGGAGAACAGTTACTTAATCACTTGACCTATCAACCAGAGACTAAGGAAAAGATTACCAATAATGTTATAGATTAATTTAAGACCTTATTTAACTCTCTCCGTTAAGTAGGTCAAGCTGTAGAAGTGGTTGTACTTGTATGGCTGATAACTATAAGAAAATAATGACTTTGACCAATGTTGTTTCCGCCATCTTGCTCATTCTTTTGGCCCTATCTATCACTATGACACTTTCAAAGGATGAATTTAATGTATAATACACAGAATACACATATCTCGTTTGAGTTAAAATGTTGAGTACATTTCGAGTAATTTAAGATTGAAATTTTGAATTTTAACATTGTAAATCGGTTGCGAACCACAACCTACTGGCTGTTCTGATAATCAGAGCCATAACCAGGAAGAGATTAATCGCCCTCAATCTGTAGTTTGTCCGTCCTGCAGCTTACAACCTCTCTCTCTCCCAAATTGTGTTTAGTTGTTGTTCTTTTGCTCAGAGTATGAATTTAGCTTTATTTTGTCGGATCATAATTGCACTAAAATAGAAAATAGTTTAATTTTGGTTTCGGTGCCGCAAGACCGTTTTAAAATTGATAGATTGAGTGACCCAGTATCCTAAGTACCAACAGCAATAATATCGAAATTAGTATTCGTATTAATACTAATATCGGCCTTATTGCTGTTGGTACTTAGGCGACTGTGTCAGTCAACTGAATTTGCTCATTGGGACATTGGGAATTTGGCCCAATGAGCAAATAATTAATGACTTGAAGCGTTAATAGCTATGTATAAAGAATAGACAAATCAACAATACAATAACACGAAGACAACAACTACCACACCTAGAACAGAATTTTAGATGTCTCGGAAAAGCAGAAATAAACTTAGATTATACCACTGTCATAAGTTTAAATCTAGTCTTTGTTGCGATTTTCAGACACGAAGTTTTCTTTTGCTGCTTTTAATGCATTACGATGGTTCCGGGATTTCACCTTAAAATGTAGGACAATATTTCATACAGTCACGCTGTTGAAAACTGACGCTAAACTTCAACAAATTCGTATAAAGAGGCGGTTCTTGAGGGAAGTCACATGGGGTCTACGCCAATTTTAAGACAAATTTAAACGTAATTAAGCATATGCCAATTTTATGACAAATTTAAACCGAATTAAGCATATGACGCCTGCGGCGGCGTTATGATCGAATATTTTTCGTGTTTGCAACTTGGTGCGATAATTTTTTTTTCAATTAAACGTTTAGTTTTTTTTTACCAGAAGCGATTCAAAAAAGCCGCTTCGACCAAACATCAAATAGGCACCTTGGAGAACATTTTCGAGGCCAATTTATGGTTGAATTAAGCCCTGATACCAGCGCCAAAGTTAGAGTGGTAGTATTGGCATACCCATCTAAAACTTTAGTCGAATAATTTATTTTGATTCGAGGTTTAGGTTTCCCGTCAGGAGCGATTTTTAAAAATCACAAACGACAATATCTCCGAGAGAAGTAGCTCAAGTGGTAGAGGGTGGCTTCGCATTCGGTAGGTCGTGGGTTCGATTCCCGCTGCCAACCATCCTGACTGATTTTCCTCAGTCCTACCATGCATATACCGGGACAGTACCTACTAAACAGGCCCTGGCCAATACCTTTCCAAATCCTTTCTATTATAGGGTTTAAATACCCAAGCTTGTATTGTTTCAGGATACACGTTATTTCTGTACACGGTAAACAATTATTTTATCGTAATATTTTGTAGAACGTGTAACAGTAGCTTAGCTTGGTTGAAATTTAGCGTCTCTTTCAGCACCAAAGCTATGTAAGACGTGAACCTACACCTTAATATGGGATCCGAACTATATAAGCTCCAACCAGGAATCGAACTCAGGTATTCCGCACTGAAGGCGTATGCGCTAACCCATCGGCGCAAATCTGTCTTTAACATTGGGGGGACGGGTAAGACCATTCCTAAACTTTTTTAAAGTGATGTTGAAAATGTGTAATAAAAAAAAAAGATTAAAAAAATGCTGTGGAGGATCAGGAGAGCAGAGTTGTCTTCAACATTGGGAGGCGGGCAGATTTGAGGCTTATTCTGGGGGGGGGAGATAAGACTCATATTAGAGTAGATGATTTCTGATGGAATATGATTTCTGAGGTGAATCTGATGTATATTATATAGCAAGGGACATCAATTTCATCTCAATTTTCTCTCTAGCAGTCGGACACAAATCATTACATTTCTTCCCAAAAAACACATTCCAAATAGGATTATTAGGGAGACATTCCCCCAGTTCCAAGATTAAGGGGACATACCTCCTCATCCCCCGGAATTTGCGCCCGTGCGCTAACCTCATTTCTACCAGGCAGCCCTAACAAATAGCTTAAAGTTGAATTTAAAATCCTGAATGAAAATGAAATGAAATCTTTGAGTTTTACGTCCCATGGTTATGCCGATTAGGCTAAAGGAGACGGTGATGATGAGAAATGAATGAAATGGTGGAATGAAGAAAGTTGGGGAAAACGGAAGAACCCCGAGAAAACCCACGAGCACGGTGTTTGTTCACCACAAAGTCCACATGGCGCGAGCTGGGATCGAACCGGGACCCCAAGCACCGGAGGTGAACGCTCTACCACTGAGCCACCGCGCTCCCCTAAAATCCCGAATGCATCATACTACATGTAAATGAGTAATTATAGTGTTTGCTACTAATTAAGAATCATCTTGAAAAAGTGCTGATTATGTTGTTACTTGCTTTCATATTTCAATAATTTACAATAAAAAATACTTCATATTGGTTCCTAGTACTTTTCTTGGGTACGATCTTGAATCAACATTAACTTAATATATATACGATAATTTACGATAAGGACGCTCATCTGCTAAGATGCTGAAGGAGCGCAATGATTATTGCACCTGTTGTCATCAAAAGAGGCGTCAAAGTTATTTCACAACTAGCATTAAAAACGAAATGGAATTCTGGACCTAGACTAGGCTATGAACCTATAAGTCATCTATATTTAACAAAAATTAAATAAATAAATAAATAAATAAATAAATAAAATAAAATAAAAAAGATGGAACCTAAACAATGCGGATCCTCCCCCTTAGGCATTCATCCAGAAAATTTTGTCCAGGGGGAAGCAAGATTAAAATATGACTTGGCTGTACTGGGACACTATTTTCTAAAGGTCTTGCACCGCACAAGAATGACATGGAATAGTGATTTTATTTACTTTATCCCTTTTCCATTCCCCGAGAAGTCTACCTGGGAGAAACTCTGATTATATGATTTCCCATGATTCATGACACTTCTTTCGTATTTTTGCTGCAAAGGTATTTAGCGTCCGTTTCAGCACCGAGGCAACATGTGACGTGCACCTGCAGCCTAATGTGAAATCCAAACCACACGAGCTCCCACCATTAATACAACTCGAATCTCCCGCGAGGAGAATCAAGATTCTGCATGACTTAAGATTCTATGACATTTATTATTATTATACAATTTATTAGAAAATATGTATTTCTCAAACTCAGGAAGCGCAATTCCCCTCGCTCTCCCCAAATGACACACTTAGACAAGGAAGCCCGAAATTTCTTTGTAGTTGTTCATATTACTTGAATAAATAGTAAGAATGAAAACGACAGATAAGCTACTGTTTTTTTTTTTTTTTTTTTTTTTTTTTTTTTTGCGTTTAATAAATATCATGTCAAAAATAGGGGGAAACAAGAATACTACCTCTTTTAAGTTTCAACGTGCACTCGTGCACTCGTCTAACACGCTTTAATAAATACATAGAAGACTTCGGAAAAACGAACAATATTTGTATTTCCTCTTGTCCTACGTACAATATTATCTCTATCTTTATCAAGAGAAAAAATGGAACTTTATGAACATGTTTCCAAAAACAACAATCCCACCTTGTATGATTCCCGCCTTTTGCTTCTGTTCATTCCAATCTCCTGTCCCATGGGAACACCACATTGCAGTAACTTCTCAGCTGATAAAAGTTGTGTTGGCTACTTTGCATGAAGGAAGGAGCCATATGGAAACTCGGAATTACCTGATTTATCGGAACCAAACGATTCGATCCCGAGAAGAACAATATTCCTTGTTTGGAGGAATCAAACTGGAAAAGCACGGAACTGGTAATCATTTAACTTTACAGAATCAAAGGATTCGGTCCGGAGGAATGAATTCTTGTTGGGAATGGATTGAAAAGAACCGGTTCCGGGAAAAGAACCAAACTGCCTATCACTATATCGCACCTTTTCGACTGAAGTAACAGAAGTCAAAAAACCTTAAGGTCCAAGCTCGTATCTCTCACGAGAAAAGTGACATAACGCGAAATTGGTCATTTCTGTTTTAATACACTCTGATTTTGGGATAATTTTAAAGTTATATTAACACTTTTGCACATAAAAGAACAAACCATTGTGATTATAAACTAACTTCAAAACAAGTTACGAGTTAACGTCATTTTTCTCGCGAGGGATACGAGAGTGGACCTTAAGGCAGTGGTGCCCACCCCCCCCCTTATGTCCATGACGCACCACCCCCAATTGTCTACCAGTAGGCGTTCTTCCATGAAAAAAAAAAATCTTCTTTTCAATTAATTTTTACACTCCCTCAAACATATTTATACAGATTTTTTAACCCCCCCCCCAAATATTTCAATGACGCCTTGTGGGCACCCCTGCTTAAGGTTTTTTGACTTGTGTCACTTTTGTCGAAAAGGTGTGATATATACACGATATTTCAAAATAACACCGACAACATTTGGGAGGTGATTCCTGACACCAAGATAAGACAAAAAGCATAGACCAACCTGGGTGCATGAATGCTTCGTTTCAGAGTTATAAGCTGCCGAAAACATGAAAAAATGAACTTTAAAGGTCCATAGCTCCAAAACTATGGGACCTACCGTAATCGGATCAAGACTTCATTTAGCAACTAGCAACTAGTATGTGCCCTATCAAAATATTCATGTTTCAGAATCCTGCAATACTTCCGCAACAATTTTTATAGAGGTAGTTGGTGAGTACTTTAAATTATATGCCCGTAGCGAAACTCCCTCTTTAAAAATTGTTGGTGGGTATCTTAAGATTCTGAAACATGGATTTTTGGACAGGGTACATATTAGTTCCTAAATGAAGTCTTGACCCGACTACAGTAGGCCCATAGTTTTGGAGCTATGGACCTTTAAAGTTCATTTTTTCATGTTCTTGGCAGCTTGTAGCTCTGAAAGGAAGCATTTCTACACCCAGGTTGGTCTACACTTTTTTGTCTTATTTTAGTGTTAGGATTCATCTTCCAAACGTTTTTGAAGTGGTTTAGAAACACACTGTATATAGTATATCGAGCTACCTCACACTAATCGCAAGAATCTCGGTATCAGTGTATCTCCTGGTAGGGTACAGCGGGGTAATTCGAATAGGCGGGGAATTTGAATAATGTTAAGCATTTTGCCAGCTGGAGTGGAAACGCGTCTCGCCATGTTAGTGAATCTGCGGTGGATTTGTAGGTGGTGGTTTGTAGAAGTCGCTCTCAGAAATACAAACTATTCCTTCGGTTCTGAAGGCTTATACGATTTTTTGTTTGCTGCAAGGTAAGTACGAATGTGTGTATTTTTAGGTCGTTATAATTTTCAACGTTGTTTCCTTAAGTTTTCCTTCTTATTAACTGGATAAAATGAAACCGCTCTGGATTATAATAGTATCAGTAGCATGTGGGGCATTGATATACTGTATATTGGCGTCAACTAATCAGCAGTTTTCATACCGCGTTCTGAATAGAGTATTCGTCGACTGCGGGGCAATTTGGATAATTCAAAACGGGGCAATTTGAATAGCAGTGAAATTAGACCAATCCATACAACAAGTGCTTCCCAGCCCAGAAAAAGTTTGTGTGCAGAAGAGACGTCGTGTCGCAGGAAAATCATGCCACTCAACTTCTGAAAATATTCGGGCAATGAGAATAAAACACCTCCGAGGAAAGACGCAAGCATTGGGTGCAACAAAATCCAATGATACTACAAGAAAACAGAGTGCTAATACAGAACCTGCCAAGAAAAAAACAAATGAATGCTCGAAAGAAACTGATATCCTCTACCCCTTCCAGTGACAAAAATGTAGGCCTAAGTCTAAAGATGGCTGCAGGCAATGAAAGTCAAACAAGGAATTGTTGTTTTTGCCTTCTTAATTACTATTCAGAACGTTCTGCTAGAAAGGGAGACTGGATTCGTTGCCAGCGTTGTAAGACATAGTTCTACGAAGTCTGTGTCGGTGCAGAAGGTCGAAAACAGTTTATCTGTTGTCGTTGTCGTTAAATACGAACGATGGAAGATGAATTAACCAATTACGGCTCTTTGCCTTAGACAGTGTTCTGAACATTTTTTTTTTTTTAGTGTATGCCTACATTCAAAAAGATAGCTATAGGTGACGCATATTTACAATTTATGTAGGCCTACTTCTTTTCATTCAAAACTAGCATATTTCAACTACCGTAGAAATTGCAATCTAACTATTAAATAGTTTACACATTATTTCTATAAGACTTGTTTATTTTGTTGGTTATTCATATTACCCCACTCGTTATTCAAATTGCCCCTCACTTTTACGTTTTTCCAAATTTCGGCGGGGAAATTGAATACCCAAATTTCACAATGATGTATCTCAGATACTATCTTAAGAAAAATTGTTAAGTTATAGTAAGGTTCAAAGGTTTTCTTCACAATTTTATATTTGAATACCAATTACAGTTTCCGAGATATATGAGAAAATGTCTGAAATTATTCAAATTACCCCGCTGTACCCTATACTTCTTTATACATGTACTATCGCCGTGTTGAAACGACATTTAAATGAGTAACTAATTAATGAATTATTTAAAAAAAAGTTAACATTATAGTTAATGGAAGCTTAAGATCGGAAATATTACTTCAGGAATTATACTTACGTGTCCTTTCCCGCATCACCCGGAATACCCACCTATTCCATCTTGCCCGTCCTAGGTTGGCTGTTATACAGAGGTCTCTTTTTTATAGAATACCAAACTGTTATAACTGTAAGACTGTAACAACTGATGTGGACATTTTTTCGAGCTACCCAGTGTTTGAAAAGCAATTAAACGAGCTTTGACGGAATAGTTTTACATTTACACTCTTTTTTTTCTATGTTGTTGTTATTGTTGTCTTGTTTTTTTTCTTTCTTTTGTTAGCATGTCCCTGTGTAAAATGGCAAAGTTAGGCTGTATCTGGGAATTTGTTCAATAAATAAATAAAATAAAATGGGGTCTCTTTCTGAGTTTCTAATGATATATCTCAAGTTAGCTCCTTCTAATCTAATCTATATATATAATAGGTTTCTCCCAAGATCACGTTTTCAAATCTAAACTATCGACATGTTGAGTTGGCTAATGTTTTTCTACTAATTAATTAATTTAAGTGATCAAAATAAAGTAGTCTTCTGCATGTCTTACATCACAAGTTTTTGATGAAAGAAATTGTGATGTATTGAACAAGTAGGAGTGCAATAGTATACATCAAGTGAAGGAGTTTGCTCAATATCTTAAAAGCAGTGGAGTATTTAGTATTTTGTTTCGGGGGTAAGCACAACACGGGGAAATAGGGAAGGACATCACCTGAGTTTGAAAATTAAATATATTTTAATGGATTGTGTACTAATATATTAGGAAAAAACGTGAAACTCGTATGTCAGTGGAGAATTTTACCCCCCAGGCAAATCTGAAATGACACTTCTGCAAACACACATTGAATATTTGAATCACTGATTTGAAAAACAACATAAATCAATAATGTCAATAATGCTGTAAGTTAATTATTGGTGACGTTTCTTAACTCAGCGACACTTGTTGCAGCCGATATTGCACGAACTATTAGCGAGACTTCTGGCATACCTATCACAACCCAACAGTCTAGCCACCTTTCAAGAATCAAAGCTGCATGTAAACTCATTTTCGTCATATGGTTGATTATGACGTTTCTCAAATCAGCGATCCATTTGTAATCTTATTTCAACTTAACTGATTTGATTTTAGAAAAAAAGTGGAAATATTCAGTTTTATTTGTGTACGTTTTTACCTGAAAGGAAATGCTGATATATGAAGCTGAGATATACTGATTGCCGTTTTAATGGCAACAATTGCAGACTGATGAATCTTATGTGACATTATACACACACAAATTTAGCAGCGAATCTAACCTTTTATACTGTTCATAGAAGAAAAAGAAAGCATTCTATTGGTTTACCTAATTTCCCCGGCTACTTATTCGCCTCTCTTGATTTTCTTTAATGCAAATATTTATCTTTCCTTATAACTAAACAATGTAACTATTCCTTTGCTACTAACGTAGGAATGAGAAAAACTAACAAACTTATTTCGGGAGCGGAGATTGAGCCCGATAGCTTCCCTAAATACGCTACTGCTTACAAGTTATACAGCCCATTGAAACGTTCAAGTAAGCTGGGTTATACACATTTCCCAAAAGGGGATTTCAAACGCCCTCTTATAGTAATACAGTTTTTGTTTGACCATTCTCTTTCAACCGTTGGTAGCAAACACTAGTACTCTTCTTATTAAAAATTAAATTAAAATAGTCTTTCAGTTTTACGTCTTACGATTATGCAATGCAGACTAAAGTGTGCCAAGCGTCGGGTACCTAAAAAGTAGCCAGGACACCTAAATGGCACATGCCTAGCACATCTTGTGCTGTTAAGGATAATATACAACTGGTTCACATCAGAAATTAGATTCATCAACTGTAATATGACTCTCATCCCCCTCCCCCAGAATAAGTCTCAAGTCTGCCCGTCTCCCAATGTTGAAAATAACTCTGCTCTCCTGATCCTCCACAGCATTATTTTGAACATCGCTTAAAAAAAAAATATGGGAATGGCCTTATCTGTTCCCCCAATGCTGAAAACAAATTCGCGCCGATGGGAAATGAAATGAATTGTTTCTTTTTTACGTCCCAAGGTTAATGAAGGTGGGAGGAAACGGGAGAACCCCGAGAAATCCCACGCACACGGTGTTTGTCCACCACAAAGTTTACTTGGCGGGGACTGGGATTGAACCCGGGACCCCAAGCACCAGAGGTGAACGCTCTACCACAGAGCCATTGCGACCCCTGCGCCGATGCACTAAGGAGATGATGATGAAAGCAAGTGAGTGATAATGGAAGAATTAGTGGTATGAGAAAGTGGGAGTAAGCGGAAGTAACCCGAGAAAGCTAATGGACATGATGAATAATGAAAGAAGTGGAATAAGAATATGAGGCAACACAGGAGAACCGCAAGAAAACGCATGCACACAATGCTGTCCATCACTACACGGTCTGGGTTCATATTTGAGAAATAAGGAAAAGTGATGTTTTAATAACCGTTGCCCAAAGAACAATTCCATCTGTGAACTTATTCCTCTATCGCAACCGAAAGTTAAACATTCATTACTTATGGCTTCAATATTAAACTATCGTAGTTTGAAAGTTTACTGTAGAAACCTCACTTCTTTTGTTTTCAGCTTTACTCTTCTATTCCTGCACCTTATAGCTACTTCAAAGTGCAGAGGCCGCAGTAGCTCAGTGGTAGAGCAATCACCTCTGGTGCATTGGGTCGTTGGTTCGATCTCAGCTCGCGCCAAGTGAGCTTTGTGGTGGGCAAACACCGTATTCGTTGGTTTTCTCTGGATTCTCCCGTTTCCTCCCACTTTCTTCATTCCAGCATTTCATTCATTATCTCATCAACACTGTCTCCTTTAGCCTAGCCGGCATAACCGTGGGACGTAAAGCTTAAAAGATGTCATTTCATTTAGATCTTTTCTTCAAAAGTACACAATTTCTTCTCTCATGCTTAATGAGCAATTGATTTCATGATTTTAAAAATAATTATATAATATTCTTAGCACTTCACGAAAGAAAACTTTCCAAAGATCAGGCATATACTAATCGGTAGAACTCATTCAGCTGAATAAACCCATATGGGCGAGTGGGAGTCCTTATGCGCAGTTTTCGACAAATTTAAGAAAAATATTTTTTTCTAAGCCTGAAAATTGATGCTGCAATAACCACGTCACCTATTAAGATGAAACTAATATTCAAGTACACACTAATGAAGATTTTTCATTATCATACTAGCAAGAGAATAATATACAGTTGTAGCGCAACACTGTGATTAACTGTAAAATACGACACATCATATAGAGCTGAACAAAATGACTTCCTTGAGGATAAATCCTTAAGTGTAACCTTGGATAAAACCGATCAGTTATGACGTTATTTTTATGCCGTTAAGAAGTACAGTGTGCGTCATTCGTTGATACTTTATTCATTTTGCTACAATTGATTATTTATTTGTGTACTATATATGAATAGTAGGCACTGCTAAATAAGATATTCTACCTATTGTTGTTTCATTTCTCCTAAAAATGACACGAGCTCCCTCGTGACTAAGCGGTTAGCGTACGTGCCTTAGCCGTGGGAGATCCGGGGAGCTATTGTTCGATCCCACGTTAAGCTGTAGATTTTGTATGACTTCACTGCTGAAAAGGGGCAATAAACTGAAAATTAAATCAAATCCTAAGAATGACACACACACGCACACTACTTGTAATATTTAATGATTACAGGTCTATAAAAATATATATCATATTAACTGTCACACAAATATTTTTATGAATAATATTGTGAAAATGCACGCAAGGTTACTTACACGGAATGTTATTCAAATATAACCCTGCGTATGTTTTCACAATATTATTAATTCTTTGCCCACTTACAATCTCCTCTGTGCATCGTGACGATCATGGGCGGCGATTAGGGGGGGCAAGAGAGGGGAGTTTCCCCCCACTTTTTTGAAGTGTCCACTTAACTCTTTTAAATTATATCATCTATTTTTCGGTGATAGGCTAGAATCTTCATTTTTCGATTTAAAAAAGTACCAAAAAAGCTTTTTACTTCTGTTTTCTTTCTCAAGCCTGGAGGCATTGTAGGACACGTTACATATGCTTTCACGCCTTTCTGCGTCGAGACGTGATTGTGATGACGTCATAAATAAAAATATTATTGTTATGACTTTTTTAATTACTTTTGCACCTAGAAGATTGAAATTTTGCACACACATTCAGTGCACCCTTAATATTTTCCAGATTCTTTTGAGATTTCTGCGATAAAACAGGGGGTTCAGAAGAGCAACAAGGTAAAACAAAAAAGGATATCTTTTTAACAAAGATCCCTTTTTTTTGCGATTTTCCCTCCTC
The DNA here is from genome assembly GCF_964235325.1 of Thermobia domestica. Lineage (NCBI taxonomy): Eukaryota > Metazoa > Arthropoda > Insecta > Zygentoma > Lepismatidae > Thermobia > Thermobia domestica. The sequence continues at coordinate 306,709,482 of NC_137459.1, forward strand.
AGACACATAATGGAGACATGTGAATGGTACCGTTTGAAAGGCTGTTCTGTTCTAAAAAGAATGCTGTACGAACCATGATCCTAGTATAAATAGGGATGTCTCAGGAAATTTTTACCTGAGATCCTATTTTATACGGGAATCTGGAGTATTGTAGAAATATTATATTTGGCGGGCTCACTTTTGCACCTAGAAGATTGAAATTTTGCACACACATTTAGTACACTCCTTAGTATTTTTCAGATTTGTTTCAAATTTCAGCGTTAAAACAGGGGGTATAGAGGGGCAAAAAATTACAAAGAAGGAATATTTTTTTAAACAAATAATCCATTTTTCATGATTTTTCCATCTCAGGTACTTGATGAAGACATGTGAGTGGTACCGTTTGAAAGTATGTTCTATTCTGAAGGGAATGATGTACGAACAATGATCCTAGGATAAATAGAGATGTGTCAGGAAAATTTTATATTACATCCGGGTCATCTGGGGCATTGTGGGAATGTTCTTAGCTCATTGGTAAACATTTTCCCGCACTTAGTTTTCAAGATAGAAGCTTGAGATTTTTTACACACATTTAACACACCCCTTCGTATTTTTCAGTTGATTTCGAGATCTGTGCTTTAACAAAGAGGGTCCAGAGGGGATCAAAGTTTGAAAAAAATCAGAAAAAAATCCAAATTTCCCTCAAATTTTTCCGCCTTAGGGACATGATAGGAAAACGTAAATGGAACCGTTTGAAAGGTAGTTCTATTCTAAAGAGAATGAGGATGATGCTGTACAATGATCCTAGGATAAATATGGATGATGCTGCAGCTGATTAACTGAAATTCAATAATTTACCTTTAAAAAGCCATAATTTAAAATGGTTAATGTATATACTTTTTTCTAGTTTCATTTGAAAATGTAAAGTTTTTGCTTATATTATTGGTTCATAGAAAAAAAAGGTACCCTTATAATATTTGTCATTGCGTAAATGTGTATTGGTTATTTGTCTTCCCGTGGAGTTAAGACAGCTACAGGAATTGCGTTTTAATTGCAATTCAAAGGAATTAATACTACAATTGCGTCGTAGCATATGCTTGTAGTATTTACTGTCTTTCATTTTCTAAGAGTAATAACATACATTTAAGGGCAAGTGTGGAATTAACAATGTAAGTTGTTCATTAATCCCCAGTTTCAATATAACTTCTGCAAAACAAGCCTCATTATTCATCAGTATGATTAATAATAGCATTTCTATTTATTTGTTTTACAAGTATATTATTAAATAATCTGATCACACAATTTTCCAGGCAGAATTTTAAGATGTTCGTGAGCAAGGAATCAAGGGTTAGTAACTATGCGCATTGCTCTTGTCAATTTACTTAAATATGAAACACGATACACGGTATTTTAACCGAAAAAGATAGTATCCTATTAGTTATACAACCTGTCGTCAAACAAAGTGTTAGAAACAACCAGGAACACTAACATTGATATACACATATTCAGATCATATCTTGCCCCCTCCCCACTTTTAACGTCCAATCGCCACCACTGGTGACGATACATGTATTTAAAGTATGAGACAAAAATAAATTACCTAAATCGTCATTAGTTTTAATGGCGTTTTTGGTCGTTTATTTTTGTCCTGTACTTTATGTACGTACTATTGTATACAGGGTGTTTATACTTTATTACAGCATCTTTTGAGAGTTGATTCTGACACACACACACACAAATTAAATATAAAGAATAAAAGTTCAGACTAACCTGGGTGCAGAAATTCCTTCTTTCTTCTCTATTGCACTCGTTAGCAGGCAATGCACTTCTCCTCACACTAAATACTACTAGTACAGTGATCACTTATATGGTGATATGTTCCTGTATGCAGCTCACCGAACACGTGACGGTCGCACTACGCTTGCGCGACTGTACAGACACACCCTTGTCAGCAGTAGTACGACCTCATAGGTTACACCACCCACAATCTTATATGTGGAGGGGAAAATAGTCCTGAGAAAGTACTGATAATACACGTTCAAGACTGCTCTATACAAGGCAGGGGTCGTACTCTGTCACGTGACCTGTGACGTATTCGTGACGTTGAGTGGCGACAAGAATCAAGCTAGGGGACCCACAGAGCTTGCGGAAGACACTCTCCGCGCCTAAAGAAATACGGAGATTTTACCACCTTGTAAATTCTATGGAAAGAGGATAATAGCACAAAAATTTCTGATGAAAGAAACGAAATATATATTAAGATTTAACGATATCGAAATATATAAACGATAGAAGAAACGAAACGAACGTTAATATGAATATATATATAAAATTTCCTAGTTTGGAGTAGATTAACTTTACAATATTCGCCCAGATCACCACATTTAGTTACATTTCTATTTTTAAAAATAAAAATGAAATGAAATTTTTGAGTTTTACGTCCCACGGTTATGCCGGGTAGGCTAAAGGAGACGGTGATTATGAGAAATGAATGAAATGGTGGAATGAAGAAAGTGGGAGGAAACGGGAGAACCCCGAAAAAAAACACGCACACGGTTATTAAAAATAAGATGCAAAATACTGGAGACGAGGATCATTTCCTTCCTTCAACTATCTAAGCAATTCTATTTGTATCTTGGCGACAGAAACGTAGCCAGGGGATAGTCCATGGGGTGTAGATTCCCCCGAAAATTAAGGTGAAACGAAAAAATGGTACCTATACATAGCATGTTTTACACTAACTTTAAAATTGCACCAGTCTACTCCCCCCCCCCCCTGACACACGCAAACACCGAAATGGAGTAACTAATGGCATAAATGTCAAACGAGTAAATGAGAAGTAATTAACAAATCCCTAAAAAAGTAATTTGCGCAAGAAATTTGAATCGACTTGCTATATTTACAAAAAAAAAAAAAAAAAAAAAAAAAAAAATGCATAAGGTTAAAAACTATTCTACTAAAAGACTTTTTTTTTCGCGAGAAATATAAAATAAAGAACTTACCCTCTCTTTCGACTCTAAATTGATACGTTAAGCTTCATTGTGTGACTACTTCACTAACTTTTTGATTTTCTTTTGTTGAGCGTGACTTGGCAAACTAACATTGTTTATATGCCTAATCCTAATAATAGTTCTTAATCTTACAAATCTTTCGATTACACTAAGAGGCACATGTGGTATCTTGCACTATATCAATTCGGATAGGGTTTTCACAACTTTTGCCCTTTGTCCAAATGATGTTGAACCATGAAACTTCAAAAATTCTCTGTTCATGAACATCACATCTTCATAAAATTTATTCGAGGGGTGCACAAGACTACCTCTAGAGAGAAACGACAACCATGAAACTTTTCCATCTATTATTTTCTTGTCCTCTGAGCATAATTCTGGATATTTTTTACCTTCTTTAAAAGCTATATATCCAGCTATATACAACAAACCTTCGTTTGACGTATTTATGTTCTCATCACTAGTTTCCTCCAGCGTTTCGTGTACAGAGTTCCGATTAAGCCCTTCATGTTCAATTGCATAATTACTACTTTGAACATTCACCAGTTTTATGTTCCAGGTTCTCAACTATACTCTGTGATTCTTTCAATAGTGATAAATAAACTCGGAGGAAACATACGGCTCGTCACTGTCTTCACTCACATTCAAATTTAAACTTACAGCGGAAACATTGTGACTTAAAATTAGTTTTCTTAATCGATACTTAACTTTAACTGGTTTAGGATTATCACACTGTCCACCAGCAAAGCGCAGCTGCGAAAAGAGATGCTTTAAGCAATCCTAGTTAAGTCTACTCGTTCATATATATTGTATAGCATATTTTCTTTTGACATATTCGAATAAAGATATTAAAGATTTAATAGATATTGCAATACCTTCCTGAAATGGCTAAATATTTTTGCTTCCTGCTTTTCTTATACTTAAGGTAAGATTTAGCATTTGTGACAAAATATTTAATTGGGATTGAATAGAATTTCCAAAACCACTTCTTAAGGGTTTTCTAAAATCGAATGGTAGGCGCGAATTAAAAACATCAAAAAATTTATGTATAGCCAAAATGAAGTTCGATAATGTTTCTTCCTTTGGATACACATACCGCACTGCCTTTGTAACACTTTCCGCAAAAAGTTCTGTTGCATATTTCAAGCACTGTCTGTTTATTCCATGAACGTTAATATGAATGTCACGAAGCTTGAGACATGTTTAATTTCATTAGAGTCATATTTTGAAAGAGCTACTAATGGGAATTTTGAAATTCTCTCTCCTGATGGTGATACATAGCCTTCATCTAAGAAATGATTCATTAATAACTTAATCATGTGAGGAATATCGGCAAAAAAGAATATATTTCTTTCGGTGTCGAAAGGATTGCGATATGACGTGTTACTCTTTGTTATCCCTAACTCTTTCCAAAGACGCCTATTTGATCCTCCAAGATCTGATACAGCAGCAACCACAGGATACCCTATTTCTTCTAGAGCTTGGACAATTGTGTCAAATAATGTTTTTGTAAACCTAATATCAAAATCAAAATATAATGGTTGTTTCCATTTACCCACTAAGCCTCGAACCATCACCACCAACACCTGTTTAGAAGGTCCATATACAGTATCAGTCCGTTTGTCATAACAAGCTTTTTGGAGAATGTTCATTTCATCAAACGAGATCACACACAATTTTTCTGAAACAGATAGACTTTCACTTTTGGCCTTCAATATGCATATGACTTGCTTCAGAAGACCTGGTTCACATTTCATTGAACGAAACCAACGGCGAATCGTACTTACACTCGGCAGTGGAAAATGGCACTTTTCGCGCAAGAACATGTATGTTTTCTTTGACAAAGTCCAAAGAGACAAACACATTGTCATATCTTCTTGTTGCTACTTAGTTCTCGTTTTCTGATTGAGTAGGCAATCAATTTGGCTATCAGTGAATGACGTTTGTAAAATTCTTCGAACTTCACTCGCAACGAATCTGCGCTGCCTACTGGGATTTAATTTTTTACACAAATTCGAAATTTGAGTTTGATAAGCTCTGTTACGCCTTTTTTCGGTTTCTAGTTGATTGTTTAAATTATTTAGCTGTGCACGTAATTCTTCGTTTCCTTTTACTAAGTTATTTTGGAGAACATTATCATTATCATATATATTATTACTCGGTACACTTTTAGATTTCTTCTTAGGAGACGACGGTGATTCTTGTAGTATGCTCGCTATTGGTCGTTTCCTCTCTCTTACTAACTGTCGATCACCTCGTTCTGATTTTTTGGGAGAAAAATTAGACGGCAAACTTATTTTGGGGACTGCATCTTGTTTAAGACGTATTCTGGGAGGGAGGCCTAATAATTCATGTTCCAAGTCGCGCTCATAATCATCAGTACAAAAATGCGTAGAACAAATTCTACTATTTTCGGGCTTAAAACTGTCTTTTCGTTTGAACCTCACTGTCTACACCGCAGAGACCGCAGAATCCGTTGGGAAACGATGAAAAATAATGTATTTATTGCACCTTCTGCTGTTGTTCTTACAAGTTGCAACAGCACACTCAGACGGCATTTTCTTTAGATATTAGACATGCACTGACTCACTCAGCATTAACACATGAATATATGATAATACACACAACAAAACACAGCCCACAACACAGTCACAAAACAAACTAATTTCTAAAGGCCATCATACACTAGCGTATTTTCGGCGCGTATTTTCGGTCCGTAAAATGATGTCGTAAATTTCGGTCCGTAAGTTGGCCCATACACCTAGCGTAAAAAAGGCGCGTAAAAGAAGAAAAAGAAGCGGTCATTTTTCGCTCTTCCTCTTGTCTGTTGTTTGAGCACGCGGTCGTTTTGCAGTTTACTCAAGTGGTGTGGTGCTGACTGCCACGGGTGCTGACTGCCACGGGTGCTGACTGCCACAGCCAATTATTGGTGCTGATTGCCACGACTGGCGCTAATTGCCAATATCAAGGTGCTGACTGCCACGATGGCGTGCTGACTGCCACGAGCCTGAGAGAAAGTTGCTAGGCGTAACATTACCGGACGCCAAGAAGCATGAAAGAAACTAGATCCTTAGGATCGTGTTGTTCAGACCAACACCTAACAAAGGTAAACAGGTCTCTGTATGTACACTCATGTCCAAAATTATTGTCACAGGATTATAAAAATGTTGTTCTAGTAATATAATTTGATAACGAATTCGCCCGGTATTTCTTATAATGTTAGTATGTGTATAATCAGCAAAGACATGTATGTGGTAAATTTCATGTCAAAAGAGCAGTAAATAAGAACAATAAAACGAAAATAAAATTTTCTTGTCCATTTAGTTACATTTTATTTTGCTCATTATGATTTTCGTATTTATAATTCTTTTCCTATGAAATTTATCACAAATATAAATTTCCTGATTATACACATAATATAAGTTTTAAAAGTACTCTGCAAAATTATCAAATTATATTCTTACAAGAAGATAGTTATAGATATGCGACAATAATTTTGGACATGAGTGTACTTTCAGTTTTGTCAGGGAGCGGTGCGTACAAAATTGGTACGATTTACGTATTCTCACTTGAACTCCCTATGTCAGAATGAACTGTGTACAGCTGCGCAAATTGTTTCAAGCAGCTCTTGAAAGTTCTATCAAGAAAGCACTGCTGGCTGAACCTCACAAGAAAAGTTCAGGAGAAAGCACTCGCCTGCAGAGAAACTAAGCATGCCATTTGAAGTCCCAATTTATGCTGATTATAACAAGCTAATAAAATTCCTGTACGGTTGAAAACGGTTCGAGATATTCAACTTGGAAGTTTATATGAGAAAATGAGGATATACGCATTTATACGCGTTAAGTACAACACAATTAGTAACGAATATTGACATACGAATTGAAAGCTATCGGAAATAACAGAAAAAAAGTGTTTCGCAACAACTAACGGGTTTGTTAGATACAATTAGTCATTACATTGTTCACAATAATCATAGGTTAGAGATGAAAATTGATCACTGTTGTTCTTCTGTTTTATGAATAAATGACGCGGGCAAAATACTCCCTTGCACCATGAACATTTTATATGTGCAATTGTGTTGCATCCGGCAAGAGAACAGTTCGCAGAACTAAAGCAAAAAGCAAATTCGACAAGTGATTCAAAAGTTATAGGCCTATAATTTGTTCGTAACCTGCCTTGCAGAACGCAAACTGAAACAATCCTATGTACCGCGGTGATCGGAAGTGATTCGTATGGACACGAACTTTATTTGATTGTTTCGTTGGTACATTATAACGTCCAGATGAAGAAGATTCATATTATGTACAAATCTCCTGCTATAATCTTTGATTGATCGGAATCAAAACACATCAAATGGTTGCACAAATCGTGTGCAATTCTTTGGTATCTTCTCAACTATTAGGTCTTTGCCATCCGTCATGCAACTTGTAATGGACAATTTGTCTGTGAATGGACCCCAGTGATCAAGCAATAGCAATTTCAAACCACCAGGCTTCGCCATGGGTGAGAATACTTAACGTATTGAAACGTGCATCCACTCATTTTCTCATATAAATTTCCAAGCTGAATATCTCGAACAGTTCTCAACGTACAGGAGTTTTATTACCTGTTGTAATCAGCATGAATTGGTCCTTCAAATGACATGCCTATTTCTCTGCAGGCGAGTGCTTCTCCCAAAGTTCCCTTGTCAGCTGGCTTCAGACCATCATATCCATTAAATAATACAATAAAACAATTAATATAAACAATGAAATGTGCCAATTGTACATATAACAGAAAAGACAATCCCTTTATAAACATCCAAGTGTATGTCGTTCCACTTAGTGAGCAACTTTGTAACTTATAGAATGCCACATAGATTTGCTGTGATGATTACTAAATTAATCCCTACTAAATTAATTAATAATCATAAATTTAGTATGAGGGATTAATTCCTCTCTTTCCAAATACAGTTCCTCCCAGGCTCGTGGCAGTCAGCACGCTGTCGTGGCAGTCAGCACCTTCATATCTGCAATCAGCGACAGTCGTGGCAGTCAGCACCAATAATTGGCTGTGGCAGTCAGCACTTATCCACTCAAGTTGTTTGAACAGGACGGATCTTAAGTGCAGGTCCTATAAACATTATGCTATTAAGGAAACGAATAAAAAGCAAGAACAAAAGCATAGAAAGATTTGGACTAGGAAATGATATTCAAACGTAAGAGTACTTTTTGTTTCTTTTCCATAGTATTGGAATGTGAAATTCCCATAGAATGTTTTAACAAAGTTAAATCAGACAGATTTTTTAAAAAGAAAGAAAGAAAAACAAAAGCTAAATGCATGATTTTGCGAAAGCAAAAATTCATTTTTTTTTTTTTTTACTAAATTTGTAAGATTTCTCGAATAAACAAATAAATCTACCCCCTGTGGACTGACATACCTCATGGAACCAGGGTTTACCATTCAACTTATGCCACTCATGTCTTTCGGATATGGTGCGAATCCCGGGGCGGAATTTCCATCTATTTTATTTAATCCCTTTCAAAAAGCAACAAACTGAAACATTGATTCCCCACAAAGCAACCAACTATCTCCTGTTAGGAACTATTTTATCCCCCTTCAAATATACACAACCTAATTCGCGCACTGCTTTTGGGTAATATATGCTCAGCATCTGCTGATCTTGTAGAATCTAGTCCTCAATGAAAGGGTCAAGAAAAAGAAGGAAAGTCAACCATCTCCAAGTACAAACAAACGAAGGTTATAATTTCGAAGTGTGACTTGACAAGTTATTTAAAAGTTACCAAAGCGTATCTAGAATAAATAAAATTTAATATATAGAAAACGAACTATCACTTGATTTGAAGTACAACATAACCAAATGAAAACTATATCAATTGTGTTGTTGTACTTTACTATTATGAAAGGCGGCAACTAATTCACTTTCCTGTTTTCCTTCCCTATCTTTGAAGCATGTTCTAACAGTGGCGATATTAATGTACCATGCTACATTACATTGGATAGTACATTTGCTCATAATAATAAGTTGCTTGGAAGTTAAAATACTTTTTAAGATAAAAAATACTTTACCTTAAATACAACTAATTTTTAAATATATAAGTGCTTGTGTTATCTCTTATTCGTTTAGCAACTGTAGAATAGATTGCTGTATATTTAGAAAAGTTCTTATCAGAGCCGTAGCTAGGGTGGGGGGCGAGCGGGGCGGTTGCCCTGGGCGCTGATAGCAAGAGGGTGCCGAACGAGGAAGAAGGAAGAAAAAGTATTGGAAATGAATAATCGACGCGTCGGCCCGAAAAAGTGTTGGCGCCCAATCGAAGCAATATTGTTGTTGGTATGGAAAGAAATAGATTTTTTTTTGTTTTGCTTGCTACGCTTGCAATCCAAACGTTTCAATAAGAGTTACAAGTTTTTACTTATCACTTTTTAAAAAAAAAGCTTTTATATATGATTTCTTAATGACGATGTGACATACATCTGGCCAAGTAGTGACTTACAGTGTACACAAAAGCGTTTTCAAAATCAGAAACGGTCACAGTATTAAATACGTTCTTATTCGGCGGTTTGATGATGATGAGTTTGGTTAGTTAATCACGTTTTTCTACCCAATCGTTTTAATCACGACGGTAAGAATAAAGGTATGAAAAATGAAAGGATCCAAGAGACACACACAAGTTGCTGTTTGCGCGGGAATGTTAAAAAATGAAGGTAAACAAGGGGAATAATAACATTCTTGAATTTGAAACAGTTGTAGAATAGGGGCTTAATGGGTCAGAACTTAACCACACGAATTTAGTTTTTTTTTTTTTTCAAAGACTGATCACTACAGTGGCGGAACAATGGTCTTTGGCGCCCCTAGGCAAAATAGGACTTCTAGTATTAAATCTTCATAATTTTATGCACAGTGTTCGTCCATATCAAAAAATCAAAAGAAGCTTTCTACAATTTCGAACTGTGGGAAATGATCACTAGGTTTAGAAGATAGCAAATGATGATGCTTATTTGCTCGATTTTTGTAATGTCTTGCGTTAATCCAAGATAATGCTGAAAAAGGAGTCCCTAGAATCTCATTGCAGATGTCTTTCTTAATTTTGTTTGCAGTGAGATCGATGATTTCAGTCTGAATTTGTGGGGTTAGGCACTTCCTGTCGTCTTCTAAAAAGGATTTTCAAAACATCAAAAGAAATTACGTGTTATATCATTCTTTCACATATTCTCGATGTCCACGATGTATTACATTACCAGAATACAGGGAAATGAAAACACGAAACACCCGTTTTAATACTTACTCTCAATAATTAGACCCTAATTCTCGCTTGTGTTTCCAAATAGAGTTTGCTTATCATTAGGGATGCGCTCGAGTCGAGACATGTCTCGAATCTCGACTCGACTCGACTCGAATTCGAGTCGAGATTCGAGTCGAGACACACGTTGTAAAATTCGAGACGAGTCGAGACAAACCTATTTCTCGACTCGATTTTTCGAGTCGAGACACGAGTCGAGTCGAGACTGCTCGTGAAAATCTCGACTCGACTCGAATGTCTCGAAAATCTTTCTATCATTTTTAATATTTTTTTGAAGAAAGTATTTATTCACTCAGAAACAGTCTTGAAACCAATTGCAGCATTTATTCCTGTAGAAAATTATAGAACGCATAAACTTAATAGTTAATCTTTCGAGATCAAGATTTAATTTTCAGCTCAATTCAGTTAATTAAAACTAATGTCGTGATATTGATTGTACTTCAAATATAATAATAATAATAATAATCGAATATCTACTTTGTATAAAACTATTATCCGTAGCCTATATGTAGTTTGTATAAAACTATTGCGATAAAGTGAACTTCATAAATTCTCTGAAAGAACAATTGGCAGTCTATAGTAATTTAGCATAATTATAATTATTGTTTTCGTTTCCATGAACGGAATAGGACTACATCACATCTGGATTATTCGCTTTCCTAACTATTTTGAGGCTTTAACGTGTTGCAGCGTATCACGAATTACGAATATTATTATTATTATTATTATTATTATTATTATTATTATTATTATTATTATTATTATTATTATTATGTATTCTGCTTTTCGGCAGATCCTGGGACTAATGAGGATTTTTTTTTACTCAATTTTAGATTTTGGCCTGGAAATGTTTCTTCCACTTTTCTCGATCTTCAGCTTCCTCTTTTAATTCACAATATTTTCTCCTATCTTTCAAATCTTGGAGCAGCTGTGTTCTTCTTCCTATTCCTCGCTTCCTTTCCATCTTTCCTTCAATGGCGGTATTAAGAAGACAATTTCTTCGCAAGATGTGTCCAATCCAATTGGCCTTTCTACGAAGAATGGTGTCTGGAAGTGTCCTCCTCTCTCCTATCCGTTTTAAAACATCTCCGTTTGTTGCTCTCTTTGTTCATTTTATCTTCTCCATCTTTTTCCAACATCACATTTCGAAGCTCTCCAAATATTTCTTCTCTAACTTCCGTAATGTCCATAATAAATAATGTAACATTTGTTGTATATCACATATTATGATACGAGACTATTTTACATGGTATATTACAATAAATGGACTGCTTGGATGCCAAGAACTAGTAGAGATAGGTACCTTTCACTTCTATAGATAGGTATTTTTTAAAAGGATTTTTATAAACACTAAATCATAAAATAATAAACTACATACAGTAGTTACGGTTTTGGTTCCCAACCTAAAAGAAACTTGGATTGTCCATGAGATATTGAACTTTAACTTTCACTCCTGGAAAATTTCAATTTTGGAGTTAGGCCACTTGGCATCAAAGCAGTACACTGTAAGATAAATATACTCCTTACTTTACTCTAGTAACATAGTTGTTCAGGAACCTGGGATTTCCATCTTCTCAAATGACAGCTGAACGATTGCTTGATACATAGGAGTAATAGTGTATTAAGTTTTCGAGCTTTGGTGCGTCTCCGTATTTATACACTGATATAACTTTTAATATGAATTTATTTAGCTTTCTTTTGTTATTGACTTAACACCGACTTCTCTCTGTTATCATGGAGGTCTTCATTCGCTAGACATTGATTCTGCGCACTGCTGAAGGAGAAATGGGTTTAGTAATTTTTATTTTCCGAAATTCACGTCTGAAATGTTTTTCACTTACTTACTAATCTTTTTGCAACGCTATTTGCTTTTTCTTTCTTTCTTTTCATGACAATTCCAAATAGTTTTGTTTGGTGCTGGGAGTATATTTTATATTCACCTAATAAAATTGCGGGTTCATTTTGTAATCAGTTTTAAATTTACAGAAACTATTAAGTTCACAATCAAATCGCACTAATTGTTTAATGCATTTCGTATGCTTTTGTTTTTATGCAGCTCATTAAGGAAAATCTATTTCATAATCGTAACATTCATTACTTTAAATACTAAGAAACTATAAAGGCAAATGTGACTCGACCTAGCCCCGGGGCCGCTGTGACTCAGTGGCACAGCTTTCACCCTTGTTGTGTGAAGACTCTGATTCGATCCCAGCTGGTACCAAGTGCGCTTTGTGGCATAGAAACACCGTGTGTGTGTGGACTTTCTTGTGGTTCTTTAGTTCCCTTCCGCTTACTTCATTCCACCATTTCATTCATTCTCAACATCGCCGTTTTCTTTAGCTTACAAAAGACTGTTTACTTGCCCACTAGTTTTATTATTGTGAACTGAAACTCAAGTGCGCAGTTATCTTGGATATTTCTGTCCCTTTTTACTTTACAACTTGAAGTGGGATGAATGTCAGGATAGATCTAGTGATATACCGCTGAAAGAAATGCTTCAGTACAGTGTCGGAAGCGGTATGTATTGTTTGTGTTACTTACAATGTTACTTCTCTATAAAATATAAATTCACCCTTTCTCCCCTTACCCTTATTCGAATACAGTGAACCGACTCTTTTGCTGAAGAAAAATGCTAAGAGAAAATTGAACTATCTGTGTCTTAAAATTTTCTTTGAAGTGCAGTCTTTTGTGTTTGTAAGGTTTTGCGAGTATGTTTTCACATCAATATGAAAAGATAGCGAGCCAAATGTTTAACCATGGACTCCTGCTGCGAACTGACCGTGACTAAACATCTGATCTCGCTCTGCTCATTTTCTCTCGTGCATGTGAAATGGATTTGTTGTTTCCAAAACAAATGGAAAGACAGTTATCTGGTGCTTTTGGGTATTTTCCCCGCACATAGGTATTATTGCTATGTTTTAATGATCAGAAGAAATATCCAAACCATCCGATACACATGATACGAAAGAGCGAACAGAGGAAGGCAAATATTATAATAGACCAAGTTTTCCGCGTGGTACCGCGTGGTAACAATACTTCATACTTCTATCATTTGGTGCATATATCTATGAAGTTGTTTTCCACATAATTATAGCTTACTTCTTTTCGAAGTAGCTCCTAAGTGTCACAGCTGTGTTTAGTTTTGTTTCGTGCTAGGATGAAAGGGAGAAATGCAACATTTGCTTCTCGGTGAACCAGGGGCGGATCCAGGGGGGCGATCGCCCCCCCCCGAAAAGAGGAAACTTTATTGTTTTATATATATAAATAATATCCATCCCAGAGTTTGGAGCCCTTAAAAGTAGCATTATGACAACCCACCGCCCCCTCCCAGAATTTGGTCCTGGATCCGCCCCTGCGGTGAACTTATATATATTATTAAGATGAGCGGTAGTAAGCGAGGTTTAACAAAGAGTGGCTTTCGGATCTACAATTTAACGTGCAGTTGCAGTCCGTGTTGAGAATCGAACCAAATCTATGTAAGACCTGTTAAGGCCAATATTTTTTAAATTATTGCCGAACTTAATATCCCCTTCCACACCATAAAAGAAAATATAATGTTTGTTAAAAGAAAGGGCATCTAATATTTTAGAATTTTGTTTGTGATCTTATCATGCATAATTATATATAATGCCTTTCATACACCGAGAAAGAATTCAACTGCACGTCATAGCACCTCTAAAGCGATATTTTTCAAACTTATTTATTGATAGATATTGTAAATTTACGGTATCTATCTTATTGGATGGGAAGTTTTGCGTCTAATCGGAAAATTTCATGACTTCGGACAGGAATTCGCAGTTACGAAATTTGCATCACTGTCTTCTGAAAGGATGTCTAGAAAAAAATACTACTGGAAAATAACTGAAAACACAAGATGGGTTTGATAGCCAAATTTACGTCATGTTGGTGCGTCATCATTTTTCTTTAAATACTTGTATTTAGTATTCGATTAGAGTTTAGTATACGGTTTAGCATCGAGGCTTTATGAGACGTGAACTTACGAATTAACGTGGGATCAGAACCACAGGAGTTCCCACCTGAAATCAAACCTGGGTCTCCCGCAAAAAAGACGCGTACGCTAACCATATGGACACAAGGGAGTTCAATATTTGGTAATGTGTACATAAAGTTGTGGAATTGCGCTTGTATAATGTTAGTAGTTCTACCTAGGTACTAACATAAATTTTCACAATACTCAATTTAATAAAGTATCTTTAAAAAGAAAATGTCACTCTTTATGTTTCAGTTCCTGGTTCGACTGAAGGATGGTACAAATTCCAATGACTTTTTTTGGGATCCTACTTTATGCAGTAGATCCATCATAAACTGGATGTTTGATACGGATATAAACTAAACACTTACAAATATAAATTTAAGTCACATTCAAATATCTTTAAACTAAAATTGAATGTATACATATGATGTGCCATTTACTAATTCATTTTTATCGTTTGTGTAAGAGTCATGTTAGTTCTTTAATGCAAGTACATGAATACAGTTAGCTCCTCTTAATGAAAGTAAGTGGTGGCTGGTCTTTAAAATTAGTGTGGAAAGATAAGTAAAGAATCTGGTATGATTTAGAAAAATCTATCGTAATTCAGGCGCGTGTTTGGCATCATTGATTGTCTCAAGTGTAGCAACCCTGACTTAAAGGTTTTGCTTCGAGAAAGATGGATTCTCTGTTATATATCAGATATATAGTCTCAAGTTGGAGCAGTATTCTCTATGACAAGCTTTGAAGCAGGCAGTATATCTGTTGAAATAAGTTATTTCTGAGTGTATGACTGGAATTAAGAACTATTTTGAGTCAGTTCGACTTGTTTCTGGTTATGGCTAGGTAAATCAATCCCCACATAGATAAATAGATTACTCTTATGTTATTTCTTTAAAAAAATATTTTTTTTTTATTTTTTTATTTGAATCGATTTTTTTTATTTAAATCAAATCTTTCTCCTCGTATAATGCAAGTCGCGAACTGAAGCAAAAGCATTAGGAATTAGTATTAAATGCTAATTACGCCATTTAAGTGAAAGTATTAGGATTGAATTTTGAATTATCCCCAATCGTTAATCTATTCAATCCCAAACAATGTTTATTTAATCCTTTTAAATTATGACTCTTTTTAAAAGTAAATTATAGACTTTCAGTCAAGCAGCTACAGCATCATCCCTATTTATCCTAGGATCATGGTACGGCTTAATTAAGCTCTGGGGAACATTCACGAGAGCATCCCCAGAGCGTGTGTCTAGTGGAGCTTGAGCAAGGCACCATGACGCCGAGGTGTATCGCACACTGCTTGCAGACTATGTACAGCCCTTCATGACGACCATGTTTCCCAACGGTAGTGGAATTTTTTTGACAATATAATGCACCATGTCACAAGGCCAGGAGTAATGGAGTGATTCGAGGAACATAGAGACGAGTTCCAAGTGATGTGCTGGCCCTCCAACTCGCCGGATCTGAACCAAATCGAACACATCTGTAATGTGATTGAACGTGACGTTAGAGCGCATCATCCCCTCCCCGGAATTTACCGTAATTAGGTGACCTGTGTATGCACATCTGGTCCAACTTTCTCCAGCGACCTACCAAGGATCATTGCGTGCATGCCAAGACGAGTCGCCTTTGTTATCCGTTCCAAAGGTGGACATACTGACAATTAGGTAGATAGTCATAATGTTCTGGCTGATGTGTGCGTATATTTTAACTCGTATATTTTGTCTCGACTCGAATTTCGAGACGTCTCGACTCGAATTCGAGTCGAGTCGAGACAGAACATGTCGAGTCGAGACAGAAACAAATTTTCGAGTCGAGACACGAGTCGAGACAACATTTTCTCGAGACGAGTCGAGACAGGCTTAAATCTCGACTCGAGCGCATCCCTACTTATCATTGTTTGTCTTTTGACCTATGCAGATTTCGCCATTACTGACTGGATATGGGTTTCTGAGCTTTCATGCCTTACTATTTTATTTGGCAAGTTATTCCATGTATTTATGCTATTAATCCATTCTTCTCGGAAATTTCGTCCCCGCCTATCTGCAAACGGCCAGCAAGGCTCACAGTAGACCCCATCTAACTTGGAGTATAACATAACCGTAGTCTTTCTAGAACACCAGCCTTATTTCGAAAAGGTAGTACTCATCGGAAAATCTACGATTTCCATCATTTTCATTTGTAGGATACACAGGTAATCGTGGCCTGCATGAACCACAGTTCAAATTCTGCTTTTTTAGAACAATATCTGCCACTTCAAATGGGTAGATTGGTGCTCATTTGGATGCACCCTGACGTTGGCGCCCCGGGCAGTTGCCGGTTTGTCCGACCCTTGGTGCTTGTGCTTAGTTCTGTGTAGCCGCGATATGTGGCAATTTTGCTGTGCCTCTAACCCTTTGGGGATCTTACGGAACATTTTGTACCATACGGGGGGTGTCTCATGGTACATTGCGTTACAACTCTCCTATTTGAGCTTTTTCGTCTTTTTTTTTTTGTTTGTTTGTTTTTCAAGTCCAGAGGCATTGTAGAAGACATTACGTATGGTTTCACACCTTCCTGCGTCGAAACATAGGAGATGATGACGCCATAAGTATAAAATTTATATTTTCGTGTAATACTTTTGGGGGGGGTTATGTAAAGTATTTTTGGCGGGCTTATTTTTGCACGTAAAAGATTGAAATTTTGCACAAACATGCAGTCCACCGAGTAGTATCTACCAGATTTTTTTTTAGATTTCTGCGTTAAAACAGGGGTGTACAGAGGGGCTAAACCTTGAAAAAGGGAAATTTTTACCAAAAAATCCCTTTCACTTGATTTTACCGTCTTAGATACATGATGGGGACAAGTGAATGGTATTGTCTGAAAGGCAGTTCTATTCTGAAGAGAATGATGGGCAAAACATGATCCTAGGGTAATTAGGGATGTCTCAGGGAATGTTTAAAAATTTCCCTCTGTATACGGGAATATGGGACATTGTCAGTATATTTTTTTGGCGGGCTTACTTTTGCACCTTGAAAATTGGAATTGTGCATAAACATTCAGCCCACCGAGTAGTATTTACCAGATTTTTTTCAGATCTCTGCGTTAAAACAGGGGGTCCAGGGGGGGCTAAAAGTTGAAAAAAGGATATTTAGACCCCAAAAATCCCGTTTTTGCTCATTTTCCCGCCTTAGATACATGATGGAGACACGTGAGTCATACCGCCTGAAAGACAGTTCTAAGCTGAAGAGATTGATGGGCGAAACATGACTCTAGGGTAATTAGGGATGTCTCAGGAAATTTTTTACCTGAGATCATGGTGTTTTACGGTAATTTGGGGCATGGTGGGAATTCCTGATAAAATTTCTCCCGCCCTTGGTATTCAAGATAGAAACTTGAAATTTGGCACACACATTCAGTATACCAAGTACTATTTATCAGATTTTTTATATGGCTACGTTCACACAGGGCCGCTCCAGAGGGGCCCAAAGTGCGAGAAAAAAAATTCCCTCGGAAATTTTCCTTTTAACATCATTTTTCCCGCTCCTGGTATATGGTATGAGCATGCAAGTAGTATCATTTGAAAGCCAGCTCCATTCTGAAGAGAATGAGATATGAAGCATGATCCTAAGATAAATAGTGACGATGCAGTAGCTGCTTGACTGAAAGCCTAAAAAATAGCCCAAAAACCAGGTGTCGGAAAGGGCTAATCATGGCAAATCTTTTTAACTTGTTTTAATCCAGATCTTATAGGACATAAAATTTGTCATTATTGTTGAAAGCCTGTTGCGCAGGGGAATTTTATTTAAAGTTAGTAAGTTCAGTATATGTAATATAGGACATATATCGTATTAATACAAGAGGATTAATTTCTTAATCATACAGTGCTATAACCTCAACGAGTTTACATTAATGCCAATAGTTTGATACACAAATGTAATATACTGCGAGCGAAGTGAGAAGGAATTTTTATTCTTGAAATGTTCGGAAATAAAGATCGCGAGAACTTGGGGCTCCATTTATATAATTTGCTTCTTTTTTTATTAAAATCTTGGAGCGCCCCGTTATATACTGAAAAGCCTTGCGCCCGTAGGCAGTGCCTACCCTGCATACCCAATTACTATGCCACTGGATCACTACCAGTGATTTTATTTTTATTTCATTGATATATGAAATGCTTCCAATTTAAAGGAATTTATTGGGATCATTTCTAGCTGTGTGATATTTTTATCTATCTACATACATACAAAATACACACACACATTATATGTATATATAACGTGTGTGTGTATTTTAATATGTTTATTAATAATAAGTAACCTTAAATTCAAAATTTTTTAATCATTAAGAAATTAAGTAAGTACTATAATTTTAAACATATGTAGTAGCCAAACTATATTTTGGATTTCAAGTATAAACATTAAACATATTCTTCACCTCTATCGATCAATATTAAGAAATTCGCAAAGAAGGTCCCTTTAGAGCTTCCGTTACATTCCACAAAATATTTTTACCGTAAAACAATCAAAATTAAAATATTCTTTGTGTGGTAACATACAGAATAAAATTACAAAAGTTTACAATTATTACTGGAAATTGATGCCGTTACCCATTTCGAAGATTTTTAAAACATAGTTTCTAACGTATTAAAACTTCATTGCTTATAGATAGTATGAAACGTAAATAGTTGTAAATTTTCAAACGCTTCTCAAAGTGGATTTTTGTACAGCCAAAGACAGTTTTGTAAGTTTAACAAAAAGTCCAAAATAAGCCTCTTGAAAACAACTTCTATTTGTAAAAGAATAGAGAATGATCACTTTTGGATGTTGCAATAGTTGCAATAGGCTGTGCAAGCAGCTTGATAAAAATTCAACGTAGCATAACAACAGCTGTATCTGTTATATATAACAAATACAAAGAAAAAGCTTCACAAGATGAGTGTAGAGGCGTCGAATTCTACTTCGTCCCGGGCACCGAAATCTCTAGCTACGGCTCTGTTTTCCATCCCGCTTCTAAACATTTGTCTAGTTTAATAACACTTATCGATTCGACTGTGATATTCCTCATAGAAAATTTTTCGAACTTTTAATATTCCCTTTCACCGGACGCAAATTCTTATTAATTAATACACTGAGAAAAGATCGTTGTCCGGACAGCGGTATATTGTACTAATATACGGAATCATTATGTTTACTACAGGAATCTGCACGGAGCATACGTTATCCATATGCTGCAGACTTTCCTCGCTTAGATGTTACACCATGCCATTGCAGGATTTATGACATCTAACAGTCTTACATATATCACATACGTATACGTATGTTTCATACGCCAGCTGTATGTTACATGCGTATATGTGTATGTGAGATCCTGACCACTTATATACAGTTCTCTCGTTCGTACAGAAAGTACGTTTATTCGAAACGTTTATACGGAAAGTATGTATAAAATATACTTTTTCAGTTATACGTTTGCTGTACGTTAAATCCAAAAACTACAGGATTTACACATGTAATCTACGTTTTTACGTACGCCACATACATTTTTCTCTGTACAATTTCACAATACGCCCTATGTCTGCCTCCCGTGTTAATGTATAAGATATAAGAAATTTACAGCATTCAATGTAGGGTCTACTGAAAACTTTTTAGCACAGTAAGCAGACACTTTTGATCGATGTAAACCAACTTTTAAATTAAAAAAAAAAAGATTGATTCTAATGACTGGATCAAACAACATGTTCAAATTAAATATAACAAATTTGGTGTTTTTTTTAAATAATTTAGTTAATTGTAAATAAATTAATTTAAGTTGTTGGCCAATGTAATGACTGTTAGTGAATATTCTATGTTTAAACGCATCGTTGGATGACTAACAGTTAATGAAAATATAATGAAACTAATTTTAGATCTGAAGTGAAGTGATTAGGGATGGTACCGATACCGAGACGGACTTTTATATACCGAGACGAGACCGAGACCGAGACGGGCTTTTACATACCGAGACGAGACCAAGACCGAGACAGACCTCTTTAAATCGAGACGAGACCGAGACGAGACCACGGTCAGTCTCGAAAGTTCGGTCTCGTCTCGAATGTTGATAGTTATTTTGCCTTTACTCAAAATTTGTTTCGTTGCTGTATGAGATAATATGGGATCGGGTGACTGATGTACGTGTACAGTGGCGCATTTTGGGGGTAGGTATCGGGCTCAAGCCCCTCCCGAAATAAATGTGTAATCATTTTTTCGCATTGCACGTACAACACAAATGTTTGTTACCCGTTCCTCAACCTTCTCCCGAAACAAAATCCACTGCTGTTGTATATAATCTTCTCTCTCTCCCCCTCTATCTATCTATCTATCTACCTATCTATCTATCTATCTATCTATCTATCTATCTATCTATATATATATATATATATATATATATATTATATATATATATATATATATATGGTGGCCCATTTTAATCTTTCCATGAAAATATCTCGAAAACGGTTGAACATAAATTAACTGAACAAAAACTAAAATAAGAAATACCATGGGGCAGATCGAATGGCGATGTCATGTTGCACCCCCAGGGCCGCTCTTCAAGAGGGCCCTGGGCCCAACTTTAAAATCTTAAATGGAAACATGGGTCAAGTGACACCTCGTTCGATAGGTCTTTAAAAACTAAAAAGCGATGTGGCAAAAGATTTTTCATATCGGTCACCATATTCAAAATAGCCCCCAAGATATGTTACCTGCCTCAGATGAACGTCCAGTAGCATTAATATGAAAACGGTTGAACATAAATAAACCAAACAAAAATTCAAATATTAAATCCACGGGGCAAATCGAATGATGTTGTCGCGGTGCCCCCCAGGGCCGGCTTTCATGGAGGGCTAGGACCAACTTAGAAACTTTAAACGAAAATATGGGTCAAGTGATACCTCGTTCGATAGATCTTATACACTAACCAGCGTTTTGGCAAAAGATTCATCACATGGTCACCGTTTTCAAAATGGCCGCCAAGACATGGTGCCTGTATGAGATAAAACGTCCAGTACCACTAATATGAAAACGGTTGCAGATATTAACGGATAAACAAAATAAAACTCCTATAGGAAATCACAGAGGGTATTTATCATTCCAGGACTCGAAAATGTTGCAACAGAGGAGAAGATGCCTAGAGTAAAAGTGCCATAATGCAAAGGAGGAAATCTAGTTCCTAGAAAATCATCGTTCCAACGTCCTCCGTAAGTGGGTGAAGCGGGACGGGAAGAAACGGTGAAATTGCAAATGAAAACCTTAGCTTTTGCAAATTGTATCTACACAACAAAATTATCTGAAATGTGACTTTATAACAGATAGGTGTCTTTTAAAAAAGGTAGGTAAAATTCTTGCTAAATATTACTTTTCATTTTGATTGCAGGCAATGATTTGTGCAAAAATGAATCAACTGAAATGCGAAACCAATTTGTCGAACAATGCAATTTTAGAACAACGTGTACAAATGTTGATTTTGCTCAAAAGTCGTCTGCTCAGTATTGGTTCATTACTTCATTACAGTACCAGTCACTTGTATACCCAAGTGTTTCAGACAAGCCATACCTATTGCAAGTAAAAGTGGGGTTCTCATTTGAGATTTTACCATTCATTTCCGTTTCACCCACTTACGGAGGGAGATCGGAAAGATAATTTTCTAAGAATTAGATTCCTCTTTAGCATTATCTCACTTATACTTTAATAATATTTTTCTCCATTGGAATGATAAATATCTTCTGCGATTTCCTATACGAATTTTATCCTATTCATTTATCTCCAACCGTTTTCATATTAGGGGTACTGGACGTTTTATCTAATACAGGCACCATGTCTTGGCGCCCATTTTGTATAGGGTAACCGATATGAAAAATCTTTTACCACAACACTTTTTAGTTTTTAAAGATCTATCGAACGAAATATCACTTGACCTATGTTTTTTCCATTGACAATTTGGAAGTTGGGCCCCATGAAAGGTGGCCCTGGGGGTCACCAAGACATCATCCGACGTGCTTTATGTCATTTTCCTGTTTCACTTTTTGTTCTGTTCATTGTCACAACTCTGTTTAGTGTTTGAAGGTCTATCAAACAAGGTATCACTTGCCCCATGTTTCCATTTAAAATTTTAAAGTTGGTCTCTGGGCCCCCATGATGGGCGGCCCTTGGAGACACCGGGACAACACCATTCGATGTGCCCCCATGCCTTTCCTATTTGAACTTTTGTTTGGTTCATTTATGTTCAACCGTTTTCATATTAGTGCTACTGGACAATTAACTGATACAGGTGACATAATTATCTTGGCTGCCATTTTGAAAACGGTGATCGATATATATATATATATATAAAAAAAAAAAACTTTTGCCACATTCCTTTTCAGTTTTTAAAGATCTATCGAACGAGGTGTCACTCGTCTCATGTTTCTATTTAAAATTTTAAAGTTGGGCCTTGAAGAACGGCCTTGGATATATACAGGCACGGATCCAGGATATGATCAAGGGAGGGGCTAAGCCATAGTTTGCCTCTTTATCCAGTGTAAAGCAGGATTGAAGCGCACTTTATTCAGTGTAGCTATACCTGAGCGTTAAGGAATATATAGCCCCTATAGCCCTTCCCTTGGATCCGCGCCTATATATAAACAAGCAGTGTTACGAAAGCAAAATATATTCGTTCGCAAAAAAAAACGAACGCAAGTTATATTTTCTCATATTGCACTATGTAAGGTATTACCTATTTCTAATTTAGATATTAAATAAAACCACAATACCACATATATTATTCAGTGTAACAAAGGACAATACAGTATCACTAACATCAACATTTTGGAGATCTCTAATAACTCAAATAGCATAGACGGTGCAATGCGCATCATTTGTATCTTAGCGTCAAATACTATGATTATGCAATAATATATTTCGAATGAAGGAAGGAACAAAGTTACAGGAAATGAAAAATTTAACTTTTTCTAAAGACTTTACTTCGAAAACGTGCTTACATATCACGTCTCATGTAGATGCTTCCAAAAGACTTAAGTGATCATAATGTCATTTATAAGAATTGTTATTTCAAACCGTTTCAGAGATACCAAACACATGGATAGTGATGGTTTTATTGCTTAAAAGAACGCATTTGTGTTAAGTTTTTATAATGATTGTTGTTTTAGTTTGCTTCTATAACATGACAACAATAGTTTTTGGTTGTTTTAATTAAAACAACTTGCAGTTGCATTATTTTAAGCAGTGTTGCCAACTTAAATAAATTGCTAAATATTATTCTAGATAAGTGCAAACAACATAAGTTGCAAAATATTTTAATAACTCGTAATTTGCTTTATGGTGCAAGAATGGTTTCAAAAGATGAAGTTTTTCATAGTTTTTGGGCTTTTTATAGTGTTAATGTCAAAGTTTTCGTTACGGCAATACATGTAAATGCAAATTGTAACTGAAATTAAATGTAACTGATAACTTTTCAATAACACTAGTTGTTCCCCTAACTTTTCAGTAACACTAGTTGTTTCCCTAAGCCTTAGGCCTCATGTACACAAAACCATGCTTAATTAAAAGTTCTAATTACACCTTAGTTACATTTCACTTGTTTTAAAATAGTTTGATCACCGGCCACCTCAAACTCGATCCATACCATATAGCTATATGTAATTATTCAAGGACTTACAGTTAGTAATACACATTGTGTTGATTTTTAGTTTCGTTTGTTTTAGTTTAACGTCCCATGATTATACTAGGGCGCCTAAAGGAGACGTGGAGCTAATGATTATAATGGAAACCGAACCACTTCGGTCGTTCAACTATACCCCCACTGGAAATCGAATTCGGGACCACGCGAACCGAAGTCAAGCGTGCTAGCCGCTAGACCAAATGGAGGTCCTCGCATTGTGTTGGTATAAATCATTGAGTCAGTGTTGCCAGATTCGAAGATCAAAAAGTAACGTGTCTGTGCTCCAAAAGTAGCGGATTTGAACTATTTGTAGGCCAAATATATACAGTAGAAATGAATTATTTGGCAACTAATGACTGGTACTAATTGAATAATTTTTAACATGGGCTGGAAAGTGTGCTGGACATATTGCAAGAAATTATGATCGATGAACAAAAACAATTCTAGACAGGATACCACGAGATAAAAGCATAGGAAACGTCCTTATACAAGAAGGTTTGACGAAATCAAGAAAAACTGGGAAGTAACCTGAAAAAGAATTGCTCAAGAGAGATAGGTGTGGAGATGACTTGGAAAGACCTTCATCCAGCGGTGGATTGACAATAGTTGATTATGATTATGGCTATGATTTTTATTATATCTGGACCTCAGAGGTGAACTAAACCAAGTCATAATTTCGTAATTTTACAAGAGAAGCGAGAAACCAATTCCTTAAGTAAGACCTATAGTACTGTTTTCAAACTATACTAAGTAGTTACAAAGTAATAGGATGCTTTTAGACTTATATTGTTACACCGCTAGAAAGAACATAGTCTATTAAAAAGTATTCTTAACTCAATTTCGACCAAAAAATGACTTAGCATAGTCTACCTCTAAAGTTCATGTATATATATAAC
Source organism: Thermobia domestica (assembly GCF_964235325.1). Taxonomy (NCBI): domain Eukaryota; kingdom Metazoa; phylum Arthropoda; class Insecta; order Zygentoma; family Lepismatidae; genus Thermobia; species Thermobia domestica. The sequence goes on from NC_137459.1 coordinate 306,734,340, forward strand.
TTTTACCAGGTAAGGTAGGGTAAAATCAGATCCAAAATTTAACGAAATTCGTACAGTGAAAAACAAATTTGATCCTTCATATTGCAGCAAAACTACTAAAATTAATACAAAAGAAAACTAGAAAGTTAAGAATCACTTGTTTTGCCGGGACAGAGAAAATAGATACATATAGCTCGAATTACCTATATACTTACATAATATGTATGTCCATGTTTCGCAAGTAATTTTCAAGCAATATAAACTTTCAGCGTAATGAACGCATAATTAGTTTTCTCGAATAAAGATCATATGCACCGCCGAGAAAAATAAAATGAAATCTTTGAGTTTTACGTCCCACGATTATGCCTGTTAGGCTAAAGGAGACGGTGATGAGTAATGAATGAAATGATGGAATGAAGAAAGTGGGAGGAAACGGGAGAACCCCAAGGAAACCCACGCACACGGTGTTTGTCCACCAAAAGGTTCACTTGGCGGGATTGGGATCGAACCCGGGACCCCAAACATCATAGGTGAACGCTTTACCACTGAGCCACCGCGGCCCCATGCATAGTTGAGAACTCAGGAATTAGCTTAATCTATGTTACTGCACTGGATATATGCTTATATAATACATTATGACCTTATAAACTTGTATAAGAAAGTGAAACGCGAACTATACGAAACATAAGACTTTGAATCTAACTTGTTTCGTGATCCAACCCGAGATCACAGATAGCAAAGATGAGTGCCGTAGCTCCCACCATAAGGTTAAAAAGGTGCCTGTTTTAAAGTGTCAATTAAACACTGAGATGTGAAACAGTAATAAAGCAATTGTTCAATTTGAAACAAAATATATGGTAGTAATAATTTACTCTATTTGTTAAAATAATGAACGTTATATTTTGTTTTTAAAATGACAATCAAAGCAGAGTGTTTTGGATAATAACTGAGAAATTGTAAAATTTCAATTTCGGTACGATTAAATACATTCGTGCTGCTATGTGTTGCGTTATCCGTTAGGAGGTATTGAACAATTCTGATTCAAAGGAAGTAAATAAACTACTGTATAGTACTGGAGTTAATTTAATAGAGTTTAATTGTATAGGCAGTACTGAGGCTATTTGAGACAAAGTCTATTGCAGAAAGTGAAATATAGGTTACTATTAGGCTTTTATCCCAGGTATGTTATACCCACTAATGATTGAAACCGGAACACACGCATGGAAAGCATTAGCGCTACCAAATTAGCTACGAAGAAATATATCATACCATAATTCTGTCAAGAATGAAGGCAAAAAGTAAGAACCGGAAACGACAGACTACGATAATAATACTTTCACAATTTTAATTTCATACTATTTATTTCGAGACTTTCGAGACGAGACCCGAGACGAGACCGAGACTTGGCCTTCGAGACCGAGACCGAGATCGAGACAAGCATCTGTTGACCGAGACGAGACCGAGACCGAGACGGCAATTTTTGACTCGAGACGAGATCGAGACCGAGACCGCTACTTATCAACCGAGACGAGACCGAGACTTACAAAGTCTCGTCTCGCCTCGTCTCGATACTATCCCTAGAAGTGATTAAAATAAAAGCGTATAGATATAATTAAATACTACTAAAATTATTCCTCAACAATGTCTTAAAATTAACTTAAATTAGGAACATTATTAACAAATGTGCTGTTCATCGGCGATTAGGGGCGTGGGGTAATTGCTGCCCCCACTTTTTTGGCTTTACACTATAACCTAATTACATGCCCCCTTTCTATTAGTAGTGTTTTGTCCCTCTTTTTAGTGTTCATACCCAATTTCCGTCACTGGTACTTTGAATTACAAGCGAATGGATCCGTCTTTTTGCGCAACTACAATTGATTACGGAAAGTAAGATAAATTTAAAGATTTAATATAGACTTTAATTTATTTAATTTCGAACTTACAGTAGTCAAATTCGGTCCAAACATTAGTTATTCACAACTCTCTATCCTCCAATTCAACTCAGATTAGAAGGATTGCTCACACTAATAAGTTCCTTGAAAGTTAAAGTATATTTTTAAGATAAAAAATTCTTTACCTTAAATACAACTAATTTTTAAATATATATAAGTGCTTGTGTTATCTCTTATCCGTTTATCAACCGTAGTATAGATTGCTGTATATTTAGAAAATTTCTCATCAGAGCCGTAGCTAGAGTGGGAGCGAGCGGGGCGGTTGCCCCGGGCGCTGATAGCAAGAGTGTGCCGAACGAGCAAGAAGAAAGAAAAGGTATTGGAAATGAATAAACGACTCGTCGGCCCGAAAAAGTATTGGCGCCCTATTATAGCAATATTGTTGTTGGTATGGAAAGAAATAGATTAGTTAAAAATTTTCTTGCTTGCTACGCTCGCAATCCAAATGTTTCAATAAGAGTTACAAGTTTTTACTTATCACTTTAAAAAAAGCTATTATATATGATTTCTTAATGACGATGTGACATACATGCGGCCAAGTAATGACTTACAGTGTACACAAAAGCGTTTTCATAATCAGAAATGGTCACAGTATTAAATACGTACGTATTCGGCGTTTTGATGATCGGCGTTTGTTTAGTAATCTCTTTTTCCTACCCAATTGTTTTAATCGCGACGGTGAGAGTACAAGCACAATCATTGTACTGCTCGTTTTAGTGTGCTTGCTTTCCAGCCATAAAGACCAGGAAGAAGGCCGTGGAAAGGGCAAGAGACCACCTGCTGCTCGAAAACCCTTTCATCTGAGCCGTTTTTACGCGCCGTATTTACGCTCGAAGTTAAAAGCATCCAGACTTTTCCAGCGTATAAAAATTCGGTACCTAAACGTACGCCAGGTCCCATACACTAACGTATTGACAGCTGCTAACAAGACTAGCGCATGAAATTTTATGGCTACGACTGAAAAATACGTCAATGTATGGCCGGTGTTACACCGGCCATACACTGACGTATTTTTCAGTCGTAGCCATAAAATTTCATGCGCTAGTCTTGTTAGCAGCTGTCAATACGTTAGTGTATGGGACCTGGCGTACGTTTACGTACCGAATTTTTATACGCTGGAAAAGTCTGGGTGCTTTTAACTTCGAGCGTAAATACGGCGCGTAAAAACGGCTCAGATGAAAGGGTTTTCGAGCAGCAGGTGGTCTCTTGCCCTTTCCACGGCCTTCTCCCTGGTCTGGACTTATTGTTTTCAGAAGAGAAAACCTGTTCTTGTGTTGTCCTCGCGAATCGTTGCTGAGGTTTGCTGGTAGACTCACCAGAAATCATCATTCCAACCTAGTTTCAGTCCTTCCATACAATATACGATTTCGGCTAAACTAATATTTCCTATTGCACAAAACGAGACATTATTTCCTAATTAAAATCCATAATTAATTTTGAGTGCACAGAGAAAACGGTATTTAAATCCAATACTTCCTAATCTGAATTCGCAAATTATGAGAGCTCCTCCGTGGTTATATAGTCAGCATAAGCTTCTCCGGTGCAGGACATCCTGTTCGATTCTCGGCAGAAGCTCACGCAGTTTGGATCTCACTTCTCATATAGCCTCGCTAAACTTATCGAACCTGATGTCTTTCGACTAGGAATTTAAGATTTAATTTAATATTTGGACATTATTTTTTTTTTCACACAGGTAAAGGCGCATATAAAGATGAAGTCACACCTTCAGAGTTCTCATGTTGTGATACTGAAATGAAATCTTTGAGTTTAACTTCCCACGATTATGCCATTTAGACTAAAGAATACAATAATTAAGGCAAGTGAATGATGATGAGAGAATTGGTGGAATGAAATTTGGGAGGAAACGAGAGTACCCTGAAAAAACCCACGGACATGATGTTGCCCACACAAACTTATTTGCACGGGGATTGAACCAGGAACCCCACGCACCAGAGATAAGTGCTTTAGCACTGAGCCGCTGTGGCCCTCTGTTGTGATATTTAAAAAAAAGCATGACTGTCAATAGCATTTGACCAATTCTGGCCGAATTGAAAATTATCTATAAATTATATGTTGCTCCCACTATTGAGTATTGTTCTCCTATCTGGTCTATGGCCTGCCCTACTCATTTAAAAAATTAATTTCCGTAATTAATTTCTTTTTAGCCATTGTATCCTACCGAGTACCTCACCTCCGAACACTTCCAAAAAATAACGTTTTAAAATCCCTCAATATCAAACCTCCCCTAGTGAGAAACAAAATTTCTGACCTAATATTTTTCCAAAAAATTATAAATGGCCACATATCATATGAACAGTTGTTAAGTCAGATCAATTTTCGCGTACCCGCGAGAACAACACGCTCTAGTGATCTCTTTTACACTCGAGCTGTGAGAGTTAATATTATCCAAAGGTCTCTTCTAAACAAAATTAGATCAGTACCGTACCTATAATCAGTTACCAGAAACTGTAGACGTTTTTTCAAGTGAGTATAATTTCAGATCATCTATAAATAAGCTATTTTTGTAATGTCGCTGTTGTCTTGTACCATCTTGACCTCAAATTGTTATTAAATTGTTATCAAATTGTTAAAATGTTTCAGAGTAAAATGGCCTAGTGCTGTATCTGTAAGTTTAAATAGTAGTAATCCTGACCTTGAACAAGATACTATCCGATATTTTTCTGATAACACGGAGCAAATAATTGAGTTTGAATATCGAAATTCGATGACGATTCTTGCTATTTTGACAATGTGCTGCTTGTTATTTTAAATACTTTCTCAACTTTACAAGAATTTATAGCGAAATAGGTTCAGAAAGTAACTATTTTTTCACGCGATCTTGATATTACTCGTAAAAAAAGAATTAATAAACCACGATATATAATGTTTCTTTCTTCGTATATTGTTCCAAACCTCAGTTTGTGCAAATATTTAAATCTAATAATAATCCTATTTCATCATTAATGCTTATATACTAAGTCAAATAGCAAATCGTTGTACAGTTTTTTTTTCTGTATGGTTGCTTCCCAGCTGTAAAAGTTCCGGTTCAATTCGAGGTGCCGGTCATGTTGAATATTTTTCAACATTGTATTATATCTCATCATGATGGGGATATGTTTACGAACACTTACCTGAAAAGTACAATAGATGTAAGCCCAAAAGAGATCATAACTAAGACCAGAATTGAAAATTACACCCATTTACAGGAAATACACTCATAAATTTATATTAACTTATTAAAGCATTTCTCAATCTCAGTGTTGGGAGTACTATCAAACCTTCCCAGATAAATGTCAACTTAAGGTATATTGCCATAAAATATTATGTAACACTCAATACTTGTCATTTAAATAATTTATTTCACGAACAACTCAATCGTTTTACCATGTTTGTAAGTAGTATATGCATCATTATTAGGAGAATTGACATAATTGACGCAATCTGCTACTTAATAGTGTATATTTTTCATAGACATTACATATTGAACATAGACATATTGAACTCATCTTCAAGACTGCTTCGTGTGGATGTTTCCATATTGCAGGCTATTAATTAAACATTTATTTATGAAATATGAACTATCACCTAAGGCGTTTTTCAGAAATTCGAAAAAAATTCTCCCTCAAGAGTAAACTACCCGTTGTGGATCTTTTCAGGGAAAATTAGTTACGTCATATTGTCCGGTTATTAATAAACCATTTATTTATCAATTACGAACAAAATTAACTGACTCGTGTTTGAGAAAATATCTCGAAAAAAACTCATAGGCAAGAGTAAACTAACCTTTTTGTATTTTTACCACAAAAATAACTTATGCCAGATAATGAAAGTGGTAATGAAATATTGATGTACGAGAAGAATCGTTAGTCATTTTCGATAAAATCGCGTTTGTCTTTTTATTTTCATCTATCAGTGAACTTCCTTTATTTTGGGGGATAGGAAGAAAATTCGAAAACCTTCCCTTGGAAATCTGATAAAGGTATTAAGTTTAGAAATTTATCACTCGAATTTAAAGAAAATTATCCGATGTTGAGTTCGCCCTTACTACTACTCAATTGATTTGTATGTATATGTGGAAACCCTCAAGTTCGGGTGGATTTTACCCTCATGTCACATACCCGACAGCAAGAACGAAGAAAAAAGTCATTAAGTTTAAAACATTTTTTAATACAGTAAATTACTAAAGACTACATTTAAAGAAAACGTGAAAATAAACAGTGATAAACTGGCAATAAACGAAAACCAGAGTAGAACTGAATTTAACCTGACCCCGCATGCTAATACCGGGCGACGGTAATTTTGTCACCGGAAAATTCGTCACGGTAATTTGGTCACCGGTAATTTTGTCACCAAAATGTTACCATATAGGTAATTTCGTCACCGAAAACAATGTCACGATAATTTCATCACCAGTGTCTTTTAGAACATAATACAAGTACAATGAATGAACTCGAAAAAGTTTTTGAAATTGTTTTCTTTAATCTTCAACTGCCAAAACTATGCAGCATAATCAAAATAGATTATTATTATTAAATAAAGAGTTACATATTTTAGATATTGTATTTGAGACAAGAGATAAAAGTTTCCAGTAATTCTATCACAGAAATATTGTTATATAGGAAATTTTGTCACGGTTATTTCTTCACCTTTGTTGAATTAAATAGGGACAAAGCAAACGATCAAACAGCTTACGTTATTTTAATAAAACTTAGAAAACAATTCAGTTGGTGTTGAACTCTCCAAAATTGAAGATTCTGTTACTCGAAGCAAGAACAAACACCAGTAGAAGAAAATAATGTCTGCTTGAGCAAATGTTAAAAGCACAGGCAACATGGGGCACTAATGGATTCATTATTTACTATTTAGACATATTAAATTTCGCGAATATAAAAATTTCAGAACAGAAAATAATAAACAAATATGGGAAGATACGCCAATCTGTTAATTTTCCCGCAGAATAGACGAAAAATTTCATCGTTCTAGTACCGTTCTCTGAGCCCAAACTCTTGGACCTTCCAAGTTAACAGAGTCATTTGAAAAGAGTGGCTTTTTTTAGGAGCTATTAAAAGAATTATACTATATTTCAACTCCGAGTAAACATTGGCAAATTGTTATTGAATATATGTGGAGACCAAATTTCTATAAAGGAAGAAAAACGTATAAATATTTCCGGATGTTTCCTTTAAATATAGCCTTATGAAGCTATTAAAAAGTGAAACATGGATGGTGAACGCCAACTTTTCAATGCGCCAAAAAAAAAAAAAAGTGTATGTTATTTGAGGTGACTTCCTTTACTAGGTATACGCCCTAATGTAGACCAAGACACAAAATTCATATGAAGAACTGTTTCGTGCGGTGGTGCATCAGTGCAGTGAATTTAGTGAATATCCGGACCTGTAACTATGGTAATGGATTTTGATATAGCGTAAATGCTGGCTGTAAATGCAACTTTTGGAGATTCAACTCGTTTATAGCGTTACTTTTTTCACCTGACTCAGTCAACATGGAGGAAGGTCCAAGAGCTTGGACTCTTAGAACGGTACAAAAGCAATGAAAATTTTCGTCTATTTTGCGAGAAAATAAACAGATTTGCATTTCTTCCAATAGCAGATGTGCATCGATTAATACAAGTGACTTCGTAGGAAGAGCTGGAACTTCTGGACTATTTTGATAGCACTTACGTGTCAAACACGTATCGCCCTGTTAAAGCTCGGTCTGGGAATATTTGTTTGCGTAATGTGCCCCGTCTATATCCCCCAGACAATTGGAACGTTCACCAGGCTACCTTTAGCAGCAATTCTAGGATAATTAATATTTGTGAATTGTGGAACTAGAAGTTTCATCATCTAGTAGGAATGTCCCACGCAACTATTTGGAAGCTTATTCATGAAATTCAACAAGTTGAAGCAACGGTTTCAGCTGTGCTTCATCAAGATGCTGTGGGGCAACCACCCAAACAGCAAACTAGAAGAGTGTTTCAGATCTTTTAGAAACGGCTCTAGTCTTTGTGTTTAACGTATAACACTGGAACTAAATGTTTCAAAAAAAAAAAAAATTGCTTGTTGTTTCCTATAGTAGAATGAACATGTAGACCATTTATTGCATTAATACAAGTTATATTTTGTTTGCTAATTTTCTGTTCTGAAATTTTAATATTGCCAAAACTTATATTTGTAAATAGTGATATATAAATCCATTACTGGCCCATTTTGCCTGTGCTTTTAACATTTGCTGAAACTGACATGTTATTTTACTGCTGTTTGTTCTTGCTTCGAGTATCCGAAACTTTGATTTTCCAGAGTCGAACACTAACTGAATTGTTTTCCAACTTTGATTAAGATAAGGTAAACTGTTTCGGTCGTTTACTTTGTCTCTACTTAGTTCAACAAAGATGAAAAAATGACAATGACAAAATATTCTGCATGCTAATATTTTGGTGACAAAATTACAATTGACGAAATTATTATGTCGAAATTTCCGGTGACGAAATAACCTACATGCTAATATTTGGTGACAAAATTACCGGTGACGAAAATTCCGGTGATGAAATTACCCAAGTCCGCTAACACCCAACCTTTCAACAAATGAATATTTAAAAGATTTTTAACAACTAGATAAAAACTAAATGGCAAGATAAACTTTGAAATAAAAAAAAAGGTAGGTGGAAGCAGCAGGGAGAATACCTTCAACTTACAAAAGCCGAGGTAACAAGGATCAAACTATTTCTAAAGAATGGGGCTGGACAGCGGCGTAGCGAGCGTTACAAGATTGGGGGGGGGGGGAGAAATTGCCAAGTCTTGATAAAAAAAAAAATGCCACACTTACCAACCCTGTGGAAAACTTTACAGCAACCTTATTTTCATATTCGTCCCATTTCATGCCCCATCTGAGATATGAATACGAATAACCCTCCGGTTTCGAGTCCAATTTCACAGCTCAATTCAGGATCATTATCATCACCCATGATGCACAACTGTTAATTTGACAACTCATGGTTATCATAGTTTAGGTAATCCCCGTCAGCCAATCCTTACGAGAAGTGCGCAGAGCTTTTTTTTCTGTCCTCCAGTCTCCTCCCACTTCGATATCATGATTTCGCATTCTGATGAAAAGTATTAAATACCAGCAGGAAAAATACTAATATTTAACCTCCCTTTTAGGCGCCCCACCAGTCACGCGCCCAGGGCACGTGAATTGCTTTCTTCCCCATAGTTGCGGCCCTGTGAACTACGTAGCATGCAATGGTTACGTAATGCTTTGACTTATAAATACGTACTATAAAGAAAGAAAGAACTTCAATTTTTGTTTAACTTTCCGAAAGAAGCAACTACGGGATTAAAAATAAGGTAGGAATGACAACTCATCTGTATGAAAATGAAGTGAAAGACACGCCGGTCTATGCTTTTACCCAGCAGACGTATTGTTTGGCCCTCCAGAATGTGACTTTTGGAATCATGCACTTAGGTTTACAAAATGACTCGACTCATCCATTGTAGCTTCTCCCCATCGAACGCCTGAGAAACCTACTGTGGCCCCCCAGTGCCGTGCCATGGAAATCAGCGCCTGGGGCGAGAATATACGACGGCGCCCACGTACAAAATGAGTGAGGTCGAAATAGCAACCGCGAAGCGCCATCATGGTTTGCGCGAAGCGTAAGAAAATTTTCAAAACTAAACCTTGCTTTTCCTTGATTTTGAGCAGTTTTTATTAATTTTTCCTTCCATTTTATACATGTGTGCATATATTTTCCTCGGGGCGAGAGTACACGATGGCGCCCCCGTACATATGAGTGAGATCGACATAACAACCGCGAAGCGCCACCATGGTTGACACGAAGCGTAAGAATATTTTCAGAAATAAACCCTGATTTTCCTTGATTTTGAGCAATTTTTGTTACTTTTTCCCTTCCATTTTATATATGTGCACATATATTTTTCTAACATGAGTAACATTATAGGACCACCTCCTAAAGCAGAAAGAGGATTTAAGAGTGGACTGGAGCATGATTCAGATTCTACATTCTAGCTTTCTTGTTCTTTTGGAACTGTCAAACAGCGCCTTGTGGCGGAAGGCAGAAGCTCCAGGTATATGGAATATGTCTTGGCTGCTTCTCTCCACCCCTTCTTGAACGCAGCAGGGTGCCCTTACAGGAGGAGTATCTGCTAACCATTCTTTCGGGGGTGAGCCATGACCCTCAAAAGAGAGAGAAGGCCGTGGTGACCAGGAAGCTTCGATGCGGAAAAAAAAAACTTACTTGGGCTCGCTTTGGAAAGATGGCATGTATTTTTTTTTTCCTGCTTTCGATTTGAACACAGAAGAGAATGCGTATTTGTTTCGTTTTGCCAATTTCATGTTAGAAAATGAAAATAATAATAATTTTGAAATCCAATATCTCATTAATGGATTTCCCAATCAATTTATCTCGTTATCTTCAGGCATATAAAAAAACATTACATTACATTTGAAAAGAAATGTCGCATGTCAATTATATGCCTCACTGTCCAATTTGTTGACAGCTCGTGGAAAACAAAAGTAATAAATCGTCAATTTCAAAGAGTTCCGCGTGAGTATTTCATATTTCTTATGTTCAGTACGTCACACCCAAACCAAAGAATAAACTACGTGCATTTATCCTTTTTTCACTCATGTACAAAGAGTAGCGAGAACTCCTTCGTGGCTAAGAAGTTAGCATACGCGCATTTGGCGTGTGAGACTCGGGTTCGATTTCCGGTGGGAGCTCATGTGGTTCGAATTACACGTTAATCAGTAGGTCCACGTCTCATATAGCCTCGCTGCTAAAGAGGATGTTAAGTTCAAAATCAATTCAAAAGAATGGCGATCCGTTATTATTTCTACATATTTTAAGATTGAATTCATTCTCGTCGCCAGATTTTTTTTTTCTCGTTCATGTTGGTGCAACTATTTTTCTTTCAACAAATGCTGCTTCTCGTTTGAGATTGAACAGCAATTGAAAGACGTGATTATTTCTTTTCCGAAACCATATATAGTTCTGGAATCCATTTTCGGAAGCCATATATAGTATGTTTGCACATTTATGAAGCTCTTATAACAGAAAATAGTCATTAAATTCATTTTTAATATGAGTTACCTTCATTTTTCTACATCTTTGCACTTCTAGAGGCGTTTTCACCTCCTACCCTTGTACGATTCTCTTCCCCAACAAACTTGACTTATACTTTGAACCATAATAAGGAATGTGTGAAAGTTTAATTCGAATCGGTACTCGTGTGCGGCAGTTATCGTAAGAACAAAAAACACAAATGCTGTGCAAGTCGACTATTTCGCTATACTCTGTGAAAAATATATACTTAGTATTTTAATATTTTTTTCTTCACTTGTACTAACGAAATGTAACTAAAACCAGGCTCTATGATTCTCACAACGAGCTACTCTGTAAGATCAAACCAAGGACTTCCAAGCACAAGCCGCGCGAGAAAATAAACAGCGTCTCAGCACTACTATATTTGGTCATTACCTCGACGTTATATCCACGGATTGAGACCGGAAACTCTCGCCTCCTTTCGACGTGTGTGGTCGCAGGTTTAAACCCTGCTGGAAGTCCAACGCTTCGGATGAATACCCAAGTAGTGGTTCGGTTCCACTTCAAACTGTAGGTCTCGTCTCTGTATAGCCTCGAATCAGGAGACCTATAAGCGCAAACGGCCGGGATTCTGATGCTTGCAAATCGTCACGGAAAGCCTGTTCTACTAAGCTGTTGTGTCAGGAAAAAACGTCAAGACCTAACCCAAAATTACACTATACCTAAGTATGTACACTCATGTCCAAAATATTGTCGCATATCTATAAATTTGTTGTTGATTGTTGAAGGAATATAGTTTGATAACGAATTCGCCCGGTATTTCTTATAATGTTAGTATGTATATAATCGGCAAAGACATGTATGTGGCAAATTTCATGTCAAAAAAACAATAAAACAAAAATAAAACTTTCTTGTCCATTTAGCAACGTTTTGTTTTACTCATTCTAATTATCGTACTTGTAATTCTTTTCCTATGAAATTTACCACAAATATACATTTCCCTTATTCACATAGCATCAGTATTAAAAGTAGCCTCCAAAATCATTATCAAATTTTATTCTTACAAGAAGACAGTTATAGATTTGCGACAATCATTTTAGACATGAGTGTACCTAGCTTGAGGGTCCTGAATCTGAATTTTCCATTTTGGATATCTTGTTTTTCATCAATTTCATATACGTTTTTACATTCTTGTTGGAATCCCCCCCCCCAAAAAAAAAACATAATTCGGTAGCCATATTGATAAAATATTTCAGAAACATTATCATCACTTTTACAGGCGTCATCTTGAATTACTGAAAATGCTCAAGGTGTACATTTGTATAACAGGGAAATTCCGATTCAGCACCCGCAATTTAGGAAGAAACACTCAAGAAACATTGACACAGCAGCGCAAATCTGTCTTCAACATTCAGGGGGGTGGGTAAGACCGTTCCCATAACCTTTTTTGTTTGTTTGTTTGTTTTTTAAGCGATTTTGAGGCTTATTGTGGGGGGACATCAGTTTCATCTCACTTTCCTTTGTGACGATCGGACACAAATCATCACATTTCTCCCCAAAAAACACATTTCAAATCGGATTATTGAGGCGACAGTCCCCCCCAGTTCCAAGATTGGAGGGGACATGCCCCCGGGATTTGCGCCAGTGATCTGACATACTGAATTTTTTTGTTTCGATGAATTTCCTCCAGACTATATATAACAACAAAGGGTTGGTAGAAGTGAAGTAGTATTCGGGCTTCGCAACGCGATGTTACTAAAATAAAGAAACACGTTCAAGTTATTAAAATAACTTTTTGAATATGCTTTGAATTCCTGGATCGCGACCAAGATCGAACCGCTCCAGACTCCGAAATTAAAATCAGCACCTTGTTTCGTAACTCAAATTCGAACCTGTGCATCCTTACTTCAAATCCTGATCCATGTGGCTATCCTAATGTGCACGATTTGTGTAATCACATATTATTTGCAAATCAATAGTAAGAGTAAACTGAAAATCACCCTTTGTTTTCTTCTCTTTATAGATCTGTTCCTCCATGTAAATGGATCACGAAACTAAATCGTAGGACTAAGGCGAATGTCAGACAAAACGAGAAAGCGCGTGATTGACAAAGACAAAGTGACAACTATGTCACTCTGGAGGTCTGGAACGTGCAACAGAGCGACAAATCATTTTAAAGATATGATTTCAGCCTGAAAAACAATATTTAAAAAAAAAAATAAAAAAAATATATCATTACATATTTTCTTTTATGCCATTACAGATAAAACATTTAAAAAAAATAAATAAAACCTCACGGATTACTGAAGGTAGTTTGTGTATGTGTTCTTCTCAGTAACAAAATTTGAAGCTTGAAAAATAGCAACCAATTTACAACATCGCTCCCTCACTTTTTGTCTGACATGGACCTAAGAATGAGCTTAAAAGATGTTACAATTTATTTATAATCGTTTTCAAAATCTTTATCCTTGTGCTCCTTTTTACAAATTTTCACGTGACAATAAACTTATATATGAATTTGATTTACAGAGTTGGTCCTCCATTATTACAAAGATTTAGATTTCATTAAATAGTTTGAGTATTTTTTTCTCGTGCAAGTTCCAATTTAATGAGAGTATACAGTTGTTATCATATTATTTACACAGGGGCGCCGGAACCGGGGGGGCAAGGGGGGCAGTTGCCCCTCCTGAAATTTTCAAAGGGGGCAAGATACCCTTTTTGCCCCCTCACTTTCAGACTGTAGAAACATCATGCAACGCTGATTATATTAACTAAATTTTGCTTTTTATAGTAATGTGAAAAACAATCTCTATTCCAGATTAATCTTTCTCTTTGAAACAAGGGACCGGGAGCTTTTTCTGCCCCCATGTTAGACAGAAAGAGTTAGGAAAAAGAACTGAAAATTCTCTTTATTTCCATTGGTGTACATTCTCAAAACACTTTAAATTCTTTTAAAATTGTTGTTTAAGTAATCGTAAGTCTGCAATATGAAACGAGTCCTCAAGCGAGATTTTAAAGTTTGAAAAATAAGTAACACAGTTTAAATGAGAAACAGAACATTTAGGGACTAAATACATTTTCCATAAAGTTAAATTAATGTTCTTACAAACAATGTGCAGAGTGCAGTAAGTTTTATAGTGAGGAGGAAAAATGTATAAGGTAGGATTAATAATACAGAGCATATAAAAAAATGCGATCTCTATTGTCGTTTTGTTCGTTTAATCCTTTCACTACCATTTTTTTCCGAGTGAGAAACATTAATATACGGCTATTTTAAGTTGTTTTCAAACGTATAAATATATATAAAAAACATTTTCCACCGTTTCGTTTTTCGACGTGGGAAGGGTGGGACATTATGTATCCCTCTGATATTTTTATGTGGGACCTGTATGTACCAGTGGTATTGATTGAATGATCATTTTGTATTTTCAATTATGAAACGTATATTGTCAGAAAAACAATTGGGTCGTATTTATGATTACAAATATTTTACATTTTGGCATCCTTTTCCAAATTACAGTTCATGCAACCACTGCTTTATCACTAGCATATTGTTCCTCACTTCCATCTGTTCCATTATCACTTTCATTGTTCACGTTCACTTCCACTACTGTCTATTTGATAATGTTAATAAGAATTCTGTGAACCATTAGCGGGCTTCTCTTTACCAGTGGATCATCAATTTATAGCAGTAAAATGTGGTAAATTACCAGGGGTCCTCTGAGAATGTATCGTGGGACACATATATCCCAGTGGTAGTGAAAGGGCTAAGATATGAGGGCAGAAACAGAACATCTATTTCAGCTCTCCTTTCAGACCAAGTTTGTAAACAAGAATAAGGAAGACAGTCACTGCTTATAATAACTAGTAGTGTTAGATATTTAGCTCCCAGTGGTCAAGCAATCAGTGGACATTTGCATAGTACGGGTAATTTGATGTCAGTCCTGGATGAAAGAAAAATGGATGTGCCTGTTCTCAACCAATGGATTAATCGACAGGATAACTGGCTTAGTGCTGATTGAAAGAATGAAATTTTAAAGATTATGGGACATGCAATATAGAGAGACTTGGTAGCAGAAGTTAGAGTCTCCATTTTATGCAATCATAGCCGACTCCACGACTGATATTTCAAAGAAAGAACAGTTGTCTCTGTGTTCGCTGTATTGACTCTGATTTATCAAACCCAACAAAATATTTGTGGAAATGATCACCCCACATGGCACAAAATCGGAAACAGAATTCACGATCAAAGATATTCTAACGAAACCTAGCCTGAATGCAGAAAATATACGCGAACAGTGTCATGATGGTGCAGCTGTCATGTCAGGACGAGTGAATGGTATGCAGAAGATAACTTCGACTCAACATCCGAAAGCTGTATACATTCATTGCAATAATCATGCGTTAGATCTTCCATTGCAGGAAGTAGCACGAAAATGCGAATCTTTGTGTGACGTGCGGGCCATAGTGAAAGACGTTTAGAAACATCAACCTGGATTCTGCAAAACGATAGACAACATACGCACGCCGACATTGTTCTTGAACCCTGTAAAACTATCAACGAAAGTAATCCTGAACATTTGCTGCCTGTTTGTCCTACTCGCTGGTGTGTTAGGCGAAAATCTCTAATCAGATTTCAATCTACTACAAACGAATTCAAATCACGTTCGAAAAGAATAATCAGTTATACAAGTGGTCCAAATGATGCTAAAAAAGTAATTCTAAAATGGCATTTGAAAAGAATGAACAAATTCGGAATATTTTTTTCTGATAAGTCAGTATACGTGCTATTGTACCTTGTGGACAACTGGCGAAAGTGCTTAAAAATTCTGATTCTTCTGCTTCTGGAGCTAAAAGAGCAGCAGCGATTCTATCTAGAGGATACTCTGAGAAACCTACGAACGGAGAGTGCATTTGAAAACATCTGTAAGGAAGCAAAGAAAAATGTAGACAGACTACACTTAAAATTGCCCACTTCATCAAGATCAAAGAGAACACCAATTAGGTTGGAGGAGACTGATAATCCTCCTATAGCAGCAACCCTAGAACCTGTATCAGATCTTCCAAAAATGTACTTCGAAATCATTGACTATTTGTTGAATGAAGTACAGCGTCGTTTCAATCAGCCAGGCTTCAAACAACTCATAGAACTCTACAAGATACTTTCTGAAGGAGCTTTATGTGCTGGTGTGCCTCTCTCAAGAGAATATTTGAAGCAGGAATTGGGAGTTCACTCGTCGGATTTTAACCTGGATAGATTATGAGCACAGCTCAGGCTGCTCCCACGTACTTTGATGACGACTGAGTCGCTAACGACCATCAGAATATTAAAAACTATTAGTGCTGAAACCCCAACTGTTCGCAGTCTTCTCGACCAAGTTGTTCGTCTAGGGACTTTCGCTCTCACCATGTCAACTTCTTGAGCATTTGCGAAAGATCATTCAGCTATTTGCGTAGTCTAAAGACATATTTGAGGACGTCCATGACGCAGGAAAGATTGGCTCATCTGCTGTTGTTGCATATGTGTAGCGACCAGACTTAAACACCATTGCAAGAGAATTAATATCAAAGACAAGCGAGAGAAAAGTTACTATTGGTCAATTTTGAAAAGAAATAAATGGGGAATTACATAAGTGAAAATATTATACGTATTATAAGCAATTATTTAAATTACAAAATAGCACTTAAAATTCAATATAAACTTGAATTATTTCTTATTAATTGTGTCGTACTTTATTAGTGTTGAAGTGAACTGAATATAATGAGATTAGGAAGAGAGGTGAATGTAATAAAAAACTGGATATACTGAAGTATGTGTAGTAAAAAATATAAATAACTCTGAATAATTAATGTAATTGAATTTTCTATATAAATTTTATCAAGTCTTTAGTGAAAATTCCATTTTTCCATTTCTGGTACGAAGTCAAGCAGGTAGAAAAAAATATATTTTCTTATTTTTTACTTAATTATGTAGCCTGTTTTATAATGTACAAGTTACTTTCTACTACAAAGTGCTACAAAGTTTGTAGTTCTAAATAGCAATTTCTGCAACACCAGAACTGGATTTTTAAAAATATAATTTTAATTTCCTTATTTCCAAATGATTTAAGTAGCTTTAAGATTCTTTAATAGTGTCCGTGTGACCATGTCCAATACAGTTAAAAATATGTACCAGTATATAAAATGGTAAAATTTGTGCTTACAAACAGTCATTGTGAGCAGTACAAATTTTACAATTTTATGTTTTTAATTCTGATTTCACTGGTTGAAAATTTCTGCACCAGACCAAAATCCAAAACAAAACTGACACGGGATTAATTAATCTAAAGATGTAAACTAAGATGCCTTTAATAGATGGAAATTTCACTCTCACGAAACTGTTTACAGGTTCATTATATTATTATTATTATTATTATTATTAGTATTATTATTATTATTATTATTATTAATATTATTATTATTATTATTATTATTATTATTATTATTATTATTATTAACCAATCAAATCAAATTATTGTTACATTACACACATATTTGCATTATCTTACCTATGTTACATTCCCGTATCTATTTTCTAGACAGCAGTTTGCCCCCCCAGCTGAAAAATACTTCCGACGCCACTGTATTTACATGATATGAGTAATAAAAGCAAGATTACGGTGGTCAACTACATTATATCTACCTTCAGAACTTGGAATATTTCAACCACAAAACATTATGTTTTCTTCCATAGAAACCTTATGTAGATAGTGAATTGAGAAAATACATTTAGAACATTTCTGTCTTGAACGGGTTTCGAACCACGTACCTTCTGATTACCGGTAATCAGGAGGTGGGTGGGTCGAATCCCGACCAATTTTGCTATGCATTTTCTCAATTCACAAAAGATTAGTTGGGAGGATCTACTTCTTTTTCTTTCTTTCCTTTTTCTTTCAGAAGAAAGTTATCTTAGTTTTCATTCACCATCTAATGAGCAGCAACGTTTAAAAAAAAAAAAAAAAAAAAAAAGCAAAGCCAATAAATTCCCTATTATTTGTACACATCACAATATTAACAGAATGAATAATTG
Organism: Thermobia domestica; assembly: GCF_964235325.1. Lineage (NCBI taxonomy): Eukaryota > Metazoa > Arthropoda > Insecta > Zygentoma > Lepismatidae > Thermobia > Thermobia domestica. Next base: position 306,752,401 of record NC_137459.1, read on the forward strand.
GTAATCATACCGCATCTATGAAATGATCATTTTCATTAAAAATTCATGTTATACATAAGTATCCAAGGGTTTTTTTGTATAACCTATCCCAATATAGAATTTGGTATCTACTCTTATTTCGGATTTAATTTGTTAGTAATTCTGAGGTATTGCACACGTTAGCAAAACATGTGATATATAATGTTTAATGCAAAAAGGCAAACAAAATAGACTAAATAATGCACCAAACGAACTTGTAAAGCAAGCAGCTTTTACTGTGTCAAATCTCACCACGTTATCTAAGAAAGCTCGTACCACCAGCACTTATAGAAAATCAATATATAAATTACGTAAAAACTCATTTCTGTTCCAAATAAATACAGTTACACAAAAGGAAATAACTAATACATGGCTACATTGTACAGTGGTGATCAAAAAATCTCATTTCTTATGCATAGTTCATAAAACAAGCGACATATTTTTGAATACCATGGTACATGCTGAGTGATAACACATGGTTTCAAAAAATACAGTACATATTTAAGAAAATATCTGAGAAACTGTAACAATAGAGAAAATACTGTATAGTGCAATATATAAATAAAACATACTTTATACAGGATTTTTTTTTTCAAATGTACAATTAAGGGATTGCCGGCAAAACCCCAAAATCTGAAGAAAAAAAACCGCACGTAATTAGACTAGCGATTCTGTAAAAAAAAGCACCACAGGTCATGATGTATAAGCCTCTGAAAATACGGCGATCATTTTTTAAAATCGCCGCCAGTTTGAAACTACATCGGATCGCCGCAGAAATTACACAGTAAATTTAGAGTATCTTGTGCTTCTGCCATCAAAATTTCATGTTAGAACACTGAATATTTTGTCCTGTATAGGCAAAAACCACACAATTCTAAAATGCTTTTTCTCATTTCCGCACACTTGTGTAGTTCCTAGTTTTGGAGGTTTTGCTGGCAACTCCTGAATTGTAATTGTAAAATGCTAAATAACATAAGCTTATCGTTTGTATAGAGCAGGTTATACTTTACATCCTGCGGTAAATATTTATCCGTGTGTCAATACCTTACTTATAAAAGGGAACTTTTTTTTTTTTTTTTTTTTTTTTAATGATTTCTTGCAAGAAATTTACAAATGGAAGTTACTGTGCAACATAAAGTGCGGAATTTTAAGATCTAAAGTATAAGATGCTCTATATCTCAATTAGAAAATAAAATGTAAGAATTCCCTGGGAATTGAGAAATTAGACAAAATCCTCACAAAGAGATAAAATTCTCATCCTAATAAAATGACATATAAGAATGTGAATAGCTACTACCTGTGCTACATAAATTTACAATTCACAAACCACAGATTTTCCATCGTCTTGAAATCAGTTTGAAACGTTGATGGCTCTGTTTCTGATGGTCTCTTACGGGCCAACTGCTTTCTTTCCTGGGCTTCTAATATGTAAGAAGGGTGCCTAATTGGCATGGATCTACTATGGCGAGGATCTACTAATTCTGGAAGAAGGCAGTTCATATAAAAGCGCTCAAGCTTAGGAAGCATGTTTTCTTTCCAGAATGTGTTGTCTCGCTCAATAGTTTCATTTTTCAACCCGAGAGGGGTTCACATTACGTAGATGCAATAATCTCTTTGGGTAATATGCAATTGACCCTGAATTTGATAATAATGATTATGACTTTTATTAATGCCACAAATTTGGCCATCTTTCGATACATTCCACACTGTACATTTTTTTTTGCACGAGTAGCTTCATCGGGTGTGAAGGAAGCTGCTGTTGAAGTGTTCTTGACTTCGACGATACTATTTTCTCCAATAAGGCCATCAGGAGTTCCACCAAGAAAAGGTACTGCAGCATCGATGAAGAGTCCACATTCAGCAATACTAACGTCCAACCTTCTTCCTAAATCCTTTTTCGCTCTTTCTTCATTTATTCTTTCATACGCCATAGCGTCACAGTCAAAATTAGAGTAGAGAATTTCCTTAACTAAAGACTTGCAACTCGTTGTGGGTAACATCTTACATACCGGTACCCGACCGAAGTACGAAGCTGTAAGAAGTTTCCTACGTTGCTCCAGCCATTCGCCACTTTGATATTGAGCTACTGTCATCCTCTCTATTCTTTTACGTTCATCATCTGACTTCCTAAGATTATATAAGAATTCCGTGTATTCTCTCGAAATCTGCAGAAGGCAAATCAGGTTTTTGAGCTTGTGCTCCATAATGTTCATCATAATCCGGTTTCTTTTCATGAAATAGAGACTTCCAACACTTTTTTCCACTGAATCAATCCTGGCTTCTATCTTCCTCTTTCTAGTGGTCTCGCACTTCTTTGAGGCTTCACTGGGGCTACTGTTATACATTTTCTTGTGAAGCTTAAGGCAAATCCAGTATTATGACGTACTACTGCACCAGCACATCTACCAGCATACGAACGACCAGCAGAGTAATTAATTCGTTTCCCTCCAAGGAACTTTGCCACTGCAGAGTAGTAGTGCTCTACTGGGTTACTGTCGACATCTTGAATAAGGCTTCTGCTGTGTAAACTCAGCTACCTTACTACATTATTAGTTTTTTCAAGTAGCCCACATTCTTTCAACTCAGGGGGGCGCGGTGGCTCAGTGGTAGAGCGTTCACCTCTGGTGCTTGGGGTATCGGGTTCGATCCCAGCTCCCGCCAAGTGAACTTAGTGGTGGACAAATACCGTGTGCGTGGGTTTTCTCGGGGTTCTCCCGTTTCCTCCCACTTTCTTCATTCCACCATTTCATTCATGACTCATCATCACCGTCTTCTTTAGCCTCACCGGCATAACCGTGGGACGTAAAAATCAAGATTTCATTTCATTTTTTTTTTCCTTTCAACTCAGGAACAATGCACTTTTCATTTGGGCATTGTTTTCTTGTGTAGAAGTAATCTGCACATTTCTCATGGCTGCCAAAAATATGCATTGGCGAATTGATAGTATCTTTCCTCAGATTTTTATCCTTTCATCTATGCTCTCTTGTTTTCGATGCTGTATCGCTATATATATATATATATATATATATATATATATATATAGATAGATAGATAGATAGATAGATAGATAGATAGATAGAAAGATAGATAAATAAATAAATAAATAAAGATCTAATATGAACTCAGGAACAGGTTCTTTCTTTGATACTATTCCTCTATTACAACCAGTTGTAGATGTAACCGACTACTTCGAAGTTTGAGTATTGTATTCAGATGGTTTGGGAGTCTTCCGTAGTTTTAAAATTCACTTGTCTTAATTTCATCTAGAAGTTATCAGAATCCTTCAGCGTAACGAGAGGTTCATGAAGGGAGTGATATAACATTCAAACCATATTTAACATTGGAGTATATGGTTTAATGACTTGCGTATCTTTAAAAAAATGATAAATATTTTTATTTTGTGTGAGTACAATCATTTGATCAATTTATGATTTTTATACTATGATTCATGTATCAATAAACAAAATTTGAGAACTAAGACTGGGATAAACTAGAGTTTCCTGCCAGACTCGTGAAATTTATCTCTCGTCTCGATTCTAGTCTCGAAAATGAGACGAGAATTGTCATTTTTTCTAATCTCATCTCGAATTTACAAAATACCATCTCGGAGGCAACACTAATCTAATACTATATATACTAACAATAAATTAGGCTTAATTTGCTCAAGTACAAATTACAAATGAACATTGCGTGAATTTATTATTGTGTTTTTGTCATAATCATGATTTTTTGGGCTGCACAATTCCATTTGCTTGTTTCTTTAAATCATTACGGATTCAGTAGTTAATTAAAAAAAAAAAAAACATCAAATGTGGTCATTTAAAACCTACTTAGGCAGTCTGTAGGACAAACGTAATACGTAAATAATGATGATAATTATTATTATCACTTACTGATCACTTTTTTATATATATTAGCAATTTTGCAATCGTTTCCTCGTATACAAAATTCTTAGGTATTATGTTTTAATACAGCGCTTTTTTTTTTTTTTAAAAAAAAAGTACTTTAGAAATAACACAAAAAGAAAAAATGTGGCAACTACAGATCTGTCACTCTCACCCACTTTCCTTCGACCAGCAATAAATAACCGCTCATACTGTGTTTGGTGACATCCTCCACCACCCGCGGTGTGTCGGCATCGGACAGCAATTGTAAATACCCGGTCACGGAAGACGAACGCAAGCCTGCTTTCTCCGGCTGCATTTTTGAACAGAGTCATCTAACGGGAAAATGCTGAACTTTTTAAACATTAATTATTAAGAGAATGTGCACTCTCTAATTTAATTAACATTTTCTCTGTAGATAATAATTAACAAGAAATAAGAAAATTTTAGGGTCAATAAAGACGAATCAAAGATTATGAAGGTATGCACCTCAATTGCTAATTCTCATTACTTTCTCTAAAAAGCGGTATCGGGTTTAGTGGTAAATCTTGATTTCCTTATGGGGAATTAAAAAATGATATTAATAATTTTGAGCAAATTACACACACATACTTTATGAATACTTCATGAATTTGAATAATATTGTTAAATGTATAACCCTGCTTTACGATTTTCTCCAAACGAGCAGTGTAGGTCGTGATATCATGCAAAATTGAAAAAATCCTATGTTAAATTTATCCCATTTTTCACGGCATCCTCGCAAAGCTCCAGTCCACTCTTAAGTACATACTAGTAATATTCCTCTAATTTTTCATTTCTTTCTTTTTCCTTTCGTTCTCTTCTTTTTCTATCCCAATTTTGCGCCCCCTTACTTCGGCGCCCGGGGCTGTCGCCCCGCTCTCCCCTTATACAAGGTACTGGCTATACCATTCCCAAAACACACTTCTGTTCAGTTCTCCCTACTCGAAAAGCCCTGTGAATAGAAAGTCTTACTGCAAAACAGAACTGAAATAAAAAGTTTATACTAACCAGTCACTGCCTTGTTCTTGTTTTATTAATATCAATTCTTATTAGTTTCATTAATCTCCACAATATGCATGTTGTCTTGTATACGCTCTTGTATCAAATGCTTTTGTTTCCAATATAACTGCCACCGAAAAGCTTCTTCTATCTGTCTTAATTTTAATTTTGTACGCCATCTCTATTGTGCTTTTGTCAGTGGTACAATTTCTCGATTTTTTTTATTGAAGATTCTTCAAAATGTTTAGGAATATCAAATGAACAAAAGTGAAGTGTGATCACATGCAACAAGTAAAGGATCTTTAAACGAATATATCAATTTATTTCAAGATAGGAAACTACACAAAATTTATGCCAAATCTATAAAAGAACTGATAAGTTACAGCAACTGGGTATCTAAGAAAATGTTAAACCAAATAAGTCAATTGAACAAAACGGCATTCTTCAAGTTGCCAACTAGGTATTTTAATTTGCCAACTTGTCAAGAAATTGGTAACTTTGAAGGGGAAGCCTCCCCCCTTACCCCCCTTAACGACGCCCCTGGGGCTGGAGGTCGTTGTATAAGTCTTGTTTTTCCTTTCTGGCCTATTTTGAGCTGTGGATAACATAATAAAAATTGGTATCCCGTGAGGGGATAATTTATTCTATTTGCTACTACTATATTCTTCGTTAATTTTGTAAGAAAGAAAAAAAAAAAAAAAACGAATGCTGCAACCATTAATAAGTCATATTTTCTTTAAATTGAATTTATCATTCAGTAGCCCACTTTTTAACCACCAAAGTCAACAGTCTAAAACATTGTATAACAAAAAAATCAATCAATTATTCAACTATCGGAACACTCCTTTACTCCCTTATTCTTTGTAAACTGCAGTTCCAAACAATAGGCTTATTTCGGAAGGTAAGAGGAAACCACACATCAAGCTCGTTCAGATTGTATTAAATCATCAGTGTGTCTGTTTAGAAATTTAAATGTTTGCAATTTACATCGTAAAAAATTGAATATAACTTTTTCCCTTCGAAGTACGATTTATATAAATATTTAGTGATCTCAGATCACTAAGTACAATGATCTAAGATTGTACCAAAACTAGGCCAAGTGGATTGAGCTGCTTGGACGTAATATAGATAAATATGAATTTTTAATCCTCTTCGGCGTGGCTCCCAGTCTGTTTCTCCTATGTTTTCTTTTTATTTTTTTACTTAACAACACAATGTTTATAGCCCTGCACTTAAAACCATGGCCTTAAAACCTTTAAGGCCAACATACACTAGCGTATTTTCAGCGTGCATTTTCGGTCCGTAAAATGATGTCGTAAATTTAGGTCCGTAAGTTGGCCCATACACCTAGCGTAAAAATAGACGCGTAAAAGAAGAAGAAAAAGAAGCGGTCATTTTTCGCTCTTCCTCTTGCCTATTGTTTGAGCACGCGGTCGTTTTCCAGTTTGCTCAAGTTGTTTGAAGAGGACGCATATATCTTCTAAGTGCAGGTCCTACAAACATTATGCTATTAAGGAAACGAATAAAAAGAAAGAACAACAGAATAGATTTGGATAGGAAGTGATATTCAAATGCAGGAGTACTTTTTATTTCTTTTCATAGTATCGGAATGTGAAAATTCCCATAGAATGTTTTAACAAAGTTAAATCAGACAGGTTTAAAAAAAGAAAGAAAGAACGAAAGAAAAACAAAAGCTAAATGCATGATTTTGCGAAAGCAGTAATTCAATTTAATAAATTTTCTCACTAAATTTGTTAGATTTCTCGAATAAATAAATAACTAAATCTACCCTCTGTAGCGTAACATATCTCATGGAACCAGGGCCTACCATCCAGCTTGTGCCACTCATGCCTTTAGGAGACGGTGCGAATCCCGGGGCGGAATTTCCTTCTATTTTGTTTTAATCCCTTCCAAAAGCAACAAATTAAAACATTGATCGCTATCTCCTGTTAGGAACTATTTTATTCCCCTTCAAATATACACAACCTAATTTGCGCACTGCTTTTGGGTAATATATGCTCAGCACATCTGCTGCTCTTGTAGAATCTAGTCCTTAATGAAAGGGTCAAGTAAAAGAAGGAAAGTCATCCGTCTCCAAGTACAAACCAGGCACATAGCCAAGGGGGGGGGTCCCGACCTCCCCTTCGAGACCAGAAATGAAAAAAATAGGGAAGGATGAAACAAAATGAAATGAGAAAAAGAAGGATCGCGTTAAAAAATTTTAAAAATCAGGAAGTTTTTGGTTACTCTTTCTTATGAGGAAATTTGTATTACTTGCAATACATGGTTGCAAGGTGAGCGATATATCCTGGAAGAGTCAGGGAATTTGAAATTTCTATAAAAGTTGCGGAATTCTCAGAATTTCTGCTACTAGTCAGGGAGATTTCAAGCTTCCGAAAGCATAGTGCCGTTCTGTAACAGTAGACTTTTTTTATCATAATTTTTCGTCATCGCATCCTTGCAATATCAAACATGTTATTTCAAAAGCAATTTTCTACTGCTCCTTTAACCTGTCATTTGAAACAGACAGTAGTTGACGGAATAATAAAAACAAAAATATATGTGGAAAGAAAGTTCTGTTAACATCTGATTCAACAGAAAAAGGAACGCAGATATTGCAAAATGTTTTACAAGACATTATTGAATATGTACTTTTTACAATAGTTGAGATCATAATGAAAGGAAAATTGTTATATTTGAATAAACAGAGGAAGGATGTAATTATTGTATAATCTTTTTCAATACGTTTTTTTTATTTTACTCGAGATTTATTTATAGTTTATTAAAATACTTACCAACATATCCTCACAAACCAATATATGTTGATCGTAAAGTAGTTTAGATTGATCGAGCTCCTGGGCCTTCAGAATTTTATGTCACGCCCCCCCCCCCCATTATGAAATCCTGGCTAAATGAACCAATATATGTTCCAGTAAAATTGTTTAGAATGATCGAGCCCCTGGTGTGATGACCACAGTATTTCATGTCACGGACCCCCCCCCTTCACGAAATCCTTGTACAAACAATCCAAGTTTTAATTTCGAAGTGTGACTTGACAAGCTATTTAAAAGTTACAAAGAATATCTAGAATAATTAAAATTTAATATTTAGAAAACGAATTAACACTTGATCTGAGGTACAACATAACCAAATGAAAACAATATCAATTGTATTGTTGTACTTTATTAATATGAAAGGTGGCAACTAATTCACTCTCCTGTTTTCTTTCACGATCTTTGAAGCATAACATTTGTTCTAACAGTGACGATATTAATGCACCATGCTACATTACATTGGATAGTACATTTGCTCATAATAATAAGTTGCTTGGAAGTTAAATACAACTAATTTTTAAATATATAAGTTCTTGTGCTATCTCTTATCCGTTTAGCAACTGTAGAATAGATTGCTTTATATTTAGAATAGTTCTCATCAGAGTCGTAACTAAGTTGGGGAGCCAGCGGGGCGGTTGCCCCGGGCGCTGATAGCAAGAGGGTGCCGAAGGAGCAAGAAGAAAGGAAATTATTGGAAATGAAAATAGATTTGTTAAAATTTTCTTGCTCGCTACGCCCTCAATCCAAACGTTTCAATAAGTCTGAACAAGTTTTTACTTATTACTTTTTTTTTTTTTTAAAAAAAAGCTATTATTTCTTAATGACGATGTGACATTCATGCTGCCAATTAAATGAAGGTATTAAAAATTAAGGTAAACAAGGGGAATAATAACGTTCTTGAATTTGAAACAGTTCTAGAATAGGGGCTTAATGGGTCAGAACTTTACCCCACGAATTTCTCGCTACCAGTGCTTTTTATTATTATTATTATTTCATTGACATATGAAATGCTTCCAATTTAAAGGAATTTATTGGGATCATTTCTGCATTAACTACTTGTATCGCCAAGATTCTTTTTTGTGCTTACGTATCTAGTTGTAAGATATTTTTTTTATTTATCTACATACCTACAAAATACACACACACATTATATATATATATATATATATATATATATATATATATATATATATATATATATATATATATATATATATATATATATATATATATATATATATATATATGTGTGTGTGTGTGTGTGTGTGTCCGTGTATTTTAATATGTTTATTAATAAAAGTAATCTTAAATTCAAAATTTTCAGTCATTAAGAAATTAATTAAGTACTATAATTTTGAACATACACTATGTGATCAAAAGTATCCGGATACCTGGATGAAAATGACTTACAAGTTCGTAGCGCCCTCCATCGGTACTGCTGGAATTCAATATGGCGTCGGCCCACCTTTAGCCTTGATGACAGCTTCCACTCTCCAGGCATACTTTCAATCAGGTGCTGGAAGGTTTCTTGGGGAATGACAGCCCATTCTTCACGGAGTGCTGAACTGAGGAGAGGTATCGATGTAGGTTGGTGAGGCCTGGCACAGTCGGCGTTCCAAAACATTCCAAAGATGTTCTATAAGATTCAAATCAGGACTCTGTGCAGGCCAGCCCATCACAGGGATGTTGTGGTCGTGTAACCACTCCGCCACAGGCCATGCAGTATGAACAGGTGCTCGATCGTGTTGAAAGATGCAATCGCCATCCCCGAATTGCTCTTCAACAGTGGGAAGCAAGAAGGTGCTTAAAACATCAATGCAGGCCTGCACTGTGAGAGTGCCACGCAAAACAACAAGGGGTGCAAGCCCACTCCAAGAAAAACACGACCACACAATAACATCACCACTTCCGAATTTTACTGTTGGTACTACACATGCTGACAGATGACGTTTACCGGGCATTCGCCATACCCACACCCTGCCATCGGATCGCCACGTTGTGTATCGTGATTCGTCACTCCACACAACGTTTTTCCACTGTTCAATCGTCCAATGTTTACTTTCCTTACACCAAGCGAGGTATTTACCTGCATGATGTGTGGCTTGTGAGCAGCCACTCAACCATTAAATCGAAGTTTTTTCTCATCTCACGCCTAACTGTCATAGTACTTGGATCCTGATGCAGTTTGGAATTCCTGTGTGGTAATCTGGATAGATGTCTGTCTATTCTCTCTTCAACTCTCTTCAACTGTCGACGGTCTCTGTCAGTCAACAGACGAGGTCGGCCTGTACGCTTTTGTGCTGTACGTGTCCCTTCACGTTTCTACTCCACTATCACATCAGACACAGTGGACCTAGGGATTTTTAGGAGTGTGGAAATCTCGCGTACAGACTTCTGACACAAGTGACACCCAATCACTTGACCACGTTCGAAGTCCGTGAGTCCCGCGGAGCGCTCCATTTTGCTTTCTCACGATGTCTAATGACTACTGAGGTCGCTGATAATGATTACCTGGCAGTAGGTGGCAGCACAATGTACCTAATATGAAAAACGTATGTTTTGGGGGGTGTCCGGATACTTTTGATCACGTAGTGTATGTAGTAGCCAAACTACATTTTGGATTTCAAGTACAAACATTAAACATATTATTTACCTCCATCGATCAATGTTAAGAAATTCCCAAAGAAGGTCCCTTCAGAGTTTCCGTTATATTTCACAAAATATTTTTACCGTAAAACAATCAAAATTAAAATCTTCTTTATGTGCTCACATACAGAATATCATAACATTACAAAAGTTTACAATTATTACTGGAAATTGATGCTGTTACCCATTTCGAACATTTTTTTAATCACATAAATTTCTAACGTATTAAAATTTCATTGCTTATATATAGTATGAAACGTAAATAGTTGTAAATTTTCATAATTATTCTCAAAGTGGATTTGTGTACAGCAAAGGCAGTTTTGTAAGTTTAACAAAAAGTCCAAAATAAGCCTCTTGAAAACAGCTTTTATTTGTAAAAGAATAGAGAATGATCACTTTTGGCTGTTCCAATAGTCTGTGCAAGCAGCATAATAAAAATTCAGCGTAGCATAACAACAACAGCTGTTTCTTTTATTCGTAAAAAAAAGAAAAAAAGAAAAAAAAGAAAGAAAGAAAGCTTGATAAGGTGAGTGTAGGGGCGCCGAATTCTACTTCGCCCCTGGTGCCGAAATCTCTACCAACGGCTCTGTTTTTCATCCACCTTCTAAACATTTGTATTGTTTACTAACACTTGTCGTTTCGACTGTGATATTCCTCATTGTTGTAAATATATATATAGAAAATTTTTCGAACTTTTAATATTCCCCTTCACCGGACGCAAATTCTTATTAATTAATACACTGAGAAAAGTCCGTTATTCGGACAACGATATATTGTACAAATATACAGAATCATTATGTTTACTACAGAAATCTGCACGGAACATACGTTATCCATATGCTACAGACTTTCCCCGCTTAGATGTTACATCATTCCATTGCAGGATGTATGACATCTAACAGTCTTCCATATATCACATACGTATACGTATGTTACATATGCCAGTTGTATGCTACATGCGTATATCTGTATGTGAGATCCTGACCATCTATATACAGTTCTTTCGTTCGTGCAGAAAATACGTTTATTCGAAACATGTATGCGAAAAGTATGTATATAATGTACTTTTTTCAGTTATACATTTGCTGTACGTTAAGTCCTAAAACTACATGATTTACACATGTAACCTACGTTTTTACGTACGCCACATACATTTTTCTCAGTGTATAATTTCACAATACGCCCTCTGTCCTCCTCTAATGTTAATGTATAAGATATAAGAAAATTACAGATTTCAATGTAGGGTCTACTGAAAAACTTGTGACACAGTAAACAGACACTTTTAATCGATGAAACCAACTTTTAAATTAAAAAAAAAATGATTGATTCTAATGGCTGGAGCAAACCACATGTTCAAATTAAATATAACAAATTTGGTGTTTTTTTTAAAGGGTCATTTATTTAATTGTAGTCAAATCAATTTAAGTTGTAGGCCAATGTAATGACTATTAGTGAGTATTCTACATTTGAACGCATCGTTTGATGATTAACAGTTAATGAAAATATAATGAAACTAACTGTAGATCTGAAGTGAAGTAATTCAAATAAAACCGTATAGATCTAATTAAATACTACTAAAATTATTCCTCAACAATTTCTTAAAATTCACTTAAATTGGGAATATTATTAACAAGTTTGCTGTCCATCGGCGATTAAGGGCGTGGAGGTAATTGCTGCCTCCACTTTTTTGGCTTTACACTATAGCCTAATTACATGCCCCCTTACTATTAGTAGTGTTTTGTCCCCCTTTCTAGTATTCATACCCAATTGCCGTCACTGATACTTTCCATTACAAACGAATACATCTGTGTTTTTGCGCAACTACAATTGATTACGGAAAGTAAGATAAATTTAACGCTTTATTAAAATTATTATAGTTATTTAGTATACTAAATAATAAATTTGTCTAAAAGAAAGATGTTTGCACGTGTATGTTATATGGGAACATGATTGCAAATAATAAAATGTGGGGTTGTTACAAATTATTGTAGCTACAGATGAATTTGGCGTAGCTATGATATTTGGCATATTATCACGAAACTTTACCATAATATAGACCTTAATTTATTTAACTTCGAACTTATAGTAGTCAAATTCCGTTCACACATTAGCTATTCACAACTCTCTATTCTCCAATTCAACTCAGATTAGGTTATTTTCAAACAAAGTTAAACTATTCTGAACGACTGGTTTGTTTAAATTTTACTACATGTTGGTACAAACATCCAACTGCTTATTAAAATTTAGGGATGGTATCGAGACGAGACGAGACGAGACTTTGTGTAGTCTCGGTCTCGTCTCGAGTAAAAAATCACCGTCTCGGTCTCGGTCTCGTCTCGGTCAACAGATGCTTGTCTCGATCTCGGTCTCGGTTTCGAGTACCAAATCTCGGTCTCGTCTGTGAAATTAAAATAGTGAAACTATTATTCTCGTACAGTCTGTCGTTTCCGCTTATTTTTTCTTTCATTTTGACTTAGAATTATGGTATCGAGTACCTCTTCGTAGCTAATTTGCTAGTGCTAATGCTTTCCATGCGCGTATTCCAGGTTCAATGATCAGTGGATATATCACGCTAAAACCCTAATAGAACCCATATTTCACTTTCAGCAATAGACTTTGTCTCATATAGCCTGAGAACTGCGTATACAATTAAACTCTATTAAATTAACTCTACTACTATACAGTAGTTTATTTCCTTCCTTTGAATCAGAATTGTTCAGTACCTCCTAACGGATAACGCAACACATAGCAGCACGAATGTATTTAATCATACCGAAATTGAAACTTTACAATTTCTCATTTATTATTCAATACATTCTGCTTTGACTGTCATTTTAAAAACAAAATATAACGTCCATTATCTTAACAAATAGGGTAAATTATTACTAAAATATATGTATTTTGTTTGAAATTGATGAAATGCTAAATTACCGTTTCACATCTCCGTGTTTAATTGACGCTTTATAATACGAACGTCCTGAACCTTGTGGTGGGAGCTACTACCTCATCTTTGCTATCTGAGGTCTCGAGTTGGATGATCCGGTGTAAAACCAGCCATACACTGACGTATTTTTCCGCCGTAGCCATAAAATTTCATGCGCTAGTCTTGTTAGCAGCTGTCAATACGTTAGTGTATGGGACCTGGCGTACGTTTAGGTACCGAATTTTTATACGCTGGAAAAGTCTGGTTGCTTTTAACTTCGAGCGTAAATACGGCGCGTAAAAACGGCTCAGATGAAAGGGTTTTCGAGCAGCAGATGGTCTCTTGCCCTTTCCACGGCCTTCTCCCTGGTCTGGTCTTATTGTTTTCAGAAGAGAAAACCTGTTCTTGTGTTGTCCTCGCGAATCGTTGCTGAGGTTTGCTGGTAGACTCATCAGAAATCATCATTCCAATCTATTTTCAGTCTTTCCATACAAGATACGATTTCGGCTAAACCAATATTTCCTATTGCACAAAACGAGACATTATTTCCTAATTAAAATTCATAATTAATTTTGAGTGCACAGAGAAAAAGGTATTTAAATCCAATACTTCCTAATCTGAATTTGCAAATTATGAGAGCTCCTCCGTGGCTATATAGTCAGCGTACGCGTCCTCGGTGCGGGGCACCCTGTTCGATTCTAGGCGGGAGCTCATGCGGTTCGGGTTCTACTCATATAGGCTCGCTAAACTTATTGAACCTGATGCCTTTCGACTACGAATTTAAGATTTAATTTAATATTTGGACATTAGTTTTTTTTTTTTTTTTTCACACAGGTAAAGGCGCATATGAAGATGAAGTCACACCTTCAGAGTTACTCATGTTGTGATACTGAAATGAAATCGTTGAGTTTAACATCCCACGATTATGCCCTTTAGACACAAGGATACAATAATTAAGGCAAGTGAATGATGATGAGAGAATTGGTGGAATGAAATGTGGAAGGAAACGAGAGTATTCTGAGAAAACCCTCGGACATGATGTTGCCCACACAAACTTATTTGCACGGGGATTGAACCAGGGACCCCACGCACCAGAGATAAGTGCTTTAGCACTGAGCCGCTGTGGCCCTCTGTTGTGATATTTTTTTAAAAAAAAGTATGACTGTCAATAGCATTTGACCAATTCTTGCCGAATTGAAAATTATCTATAAATTATATGTTGCTCCCACTATCGAGTATTGTTCTCCTGTCTGGTCTATGGCCTGCCCTATTCATTTAAAAAATTAAATTTCGTAATTAATTTATTTTTAGCCATTGTATCCTACCGAGTACCTCACCTCCGAACACTTCCAAAAAATAACGTTTTAAAATTCCTCAATATCAAACCTCCCCTTGTGAGAAACAAAATTTCTGACCTAATATTTTTGCAAAAAATTGTAAATGGCCATATATCATATGAACAGTTGTTAAGTCAGATCAATTTTCGCGTACCCGCTAGAGCAAAACGGTCTAGTGATCTCTTTTACACTCGACCGGCGAGAGTTAATATTGTCCAAAGGTCTCTTATAAACCGAATTGTCAGTACCTACAATCAGTTACCAGAAACTATAGACGTTTTTTCAAGTGAGTATACTTTCAGATCATCTATAAATAAGCTATTTTTGTTATGTCACTGTTGTCTTGTACCATCTTGACCTCAAATTGTTATTAAATTGTTATCAAATTGTTAAAATGTTTCAGAGTAAAATGGCCTAATGCTTTATCTGAAACCTGTTATAAATAAATAAATGATGCCACGCTATTTACAAATACAAAAAAAAAAGAAAGAAAAAAGAAAGAGAGAAAAGAAAAGAAAAGTGAAAGATAAGGTAGTGCAACCTGCAACAATGTTTCTTCTAGGCATACTTCCAGGAACTTGGTTCCCTCCGGTCGAACACAAATAAACCTGATCCCAATAACAAAGATAAATTACATTTCACTCTTGTGCAGGACACTCCTTCACCAACTAATGCAAATTTTCTTTTTTTTTTATCCGACGCTTCCCTGAAAAAAATATTCGAAGAAAGCATCACCAGCATTAAAGCTATAGCTACCTACGAAGTAAGTTTAAATAGTAGTAATCCTGACCTTGAACAAGATACTATCCGATATTTCCCTGATAACACGGAGCAAATAATTGAGTTTGAATATTGAAATTCGATGACGATTCTTGCCATTTTGACAATGTGCTGCTTGTTATTTTAAGTACTTTCTCAACTTTACAAGAATTTATAGCGAAATAGATTCAGAAAATAACTATTTTTTCACGCGTTCTTGACATTTCTTGTAAAAAAAAATGAATTAATAAACCACGTGATATAATGTTTCTTTCTTCGTATATTATTCCAAACCTCAGTTTGTGCAAATATTTCAATCTAATAATAATCCTATTTCAGCTTTTTCTTTTTTTTGTGTGTGTGTGTGTGGTTGCTTCCCAGCCGTAAAAGTTCTGGTTCAATTTGAGGTGCCGGTCATGTTGAATATTTTTCAACATTGTATTATATCTCATCATGATGGGGATATGTTTATAAACACTTACCTGAAAAGTACAATAGATATAAGCCCAAAAGAGATCATAACTAAGGCCAGAATTGAAAATTGCACCCATTTACAGGAAATACACTCTTAAATTTATACTAACTTAATAAAGCATTTCTCAATCTCAGTGTTGGGAGTACTATCAAACCTTCCTAGATAAATGTCAACTTAAGGTATATTGCCATAAAATATTATGTAACATTCAGTACTTGTCATTTAAATAATTTATTTCACGAACAACTCAATCGTTTTACTATGTTTGTAAGTAGTATACGCATCATTATTTTTTTCAGAAATTCGAAACAAATTCTCCCTCAAGAGTAAATTACCCGTTGTGGATCTTTTCAGGAAAAATTAGTTATGTCATATTGTCCGGTTATTAATAAACCATTTATTTATCAATTAGGAACAAAATTAACTGACTCGTGTTTGAGAAAATATCTCGAAAAACTCACAGGCAAGAGTAAACTAACCTTTTTGTATTTTTACCACAGAAATAACTTATGACAGATAATAAAAGTGGTGATGAAATATTGATGTACGAGCAGAATCGTTAGTCATTTTCGATAAAATCGCGTTTGTCTTTTTATTTTCATCTATCAGGGAACTTCCTTTATTTTGGGGGATAGGAAGAAAATTCGAAAACCTTCCCTTGGAAATCTGATAAAAGTATTAAGTTTAGAAACTTATCACTCGAATTTAAAGAAAATTATCCGATGTTGAGTTCGCCCTTACTTCTACTCAATTGATTTGTATGTATATGTGGAAACCCTCAAGTTCCGGTGGATTTTACCCTCATGTCACATACCCGACAGCAAGAACGAAGAAAAAAGTCATTAAGTGTTTAAAACATTTTTTTTAAATACAGTAAATTACTAAAGACTACATTTAAAGAAAACATGAAAATAAACAGTGATAAACTGGTAATAAACGCAAACCAAAGTAGAACTGAATTTAACCTGACACCGCATGCTAACACTGGGGGGCGGTAATTTTGTCACCGGAAAATTCGTCATGGTAATTTCGTCACCAAAATATTACCATATAGCTAATTTCGTCATCGAAAATAATGTCACTCACGATAATTTCATCACCAGTGTCTTTTAGAACATAATACAAGTACAATGAATGAACTCGAAAAAGTTTTTGAAATTGTTATCTTTAATTTTCAACTGAAGCAAAACTCAGCAGCATAATCAAAATGAATTATTATTACTAAATAAAGAGTCACATATTTTAGATATCGTATTTGAGACAAGAGATAAGTTTCCAGTAATTCTATCACAGAAATATCCCTTAAGGCATCCGGAGTTTTTGGGGTATTTTTTTAGACTTTCAGTCAAGCAGTTACTGCATCGTCACTATTTATCCTAGAATCATGGTTCATACCTCATTCGCTTCAGAATAAAGCTGGCTTTCAAATGATACCACTTGCATGCTCATATCATATACCAGAAGAGGGAAAATTTATGTCAATTGGAAATTTTCGGAGGGAATTTTTTTTCACATTTTGGGCCCCTCTGGAGCGGCCCTGTGTGAACGTAGAGATCACAAAAAAATCTGATAAATTGTACTTAGTAGACTAAATGTGTGTGCAAAATTTCAAGTTTCTATCTTGAATACTAAGGGCGGGAGAAATTTCATCAAGAATCCCTACAATGCCCCAAATTACCGCAAAAGACCATGATCTCAGGTAAAACATTCCTGAGAAATCCCCAATTACCCTAGGGTCATGTTTCGCACATCATTCTCTTCGGAATAAAATTGCATTTCAGACGGTATGACTCACGTGTCTCCATCATGTATCTAAGGCGGGAAAATCCCGAAGAAGGGGATTTATCGGTCTAAATATCCCTTTTTTCAACTTTTGCCCCTCTGAACCCCCCTGTTTTAACGCAGAAATCTGAAAAAATCTGGTAAATACTACTCGGTAGGCTGAATGTTTGTGCACAATTTCAATCTTCTACGTGCAAAAGTAAGCTCGCCAAAAAAAAAGTACCGAAAATGTCCAATATTCTCCTATACAGAAGAATATTTTGATAAGAATTCCCTGAGACATCCCTAATTACTCTAGGGTCATGTTTCGCCCATCATTCTCTTCAGAATAGAACTGCCTTTCAGACGCTACGACTCACGTGTTTCCATCATGTATCTAAGGCGGGAAAATCCCGAAGAAAGGGATTGTTTGGTCTAAATATCCCTTTTTTCAACTTTTAGCCCCTCTGGACCCCCCTGTTTTAACGCAGAGATCTGAAAAATCTGATAAATACTACTAAACGGGCTGAATGGTTATGCACAATGTCAATCTTCTAGGTGCAAAAGTAAGCCCCCCCAAAAAAATATACTGACAATGTCCCATATTCCCCTATACAGAAGTATATTTTGGTAAAAAAAATTCCTGAGACATCCCTAGTTACCCTAGGGTCATGTTTCGCCCATCATTCTCTTCAGAATAGAACTGCCTTTCAGACGGTACGACTCACGTCTGAATCCTCTAGTGCAAAAATAAGCCCGCCAAAAAATAATGAACATAGGCTTAATGAGAGAAAATATATATATTAAAATTATGACGTCATCACCTCCTATGTCTGGACGCAGGAAGGTGTGAACCGATACGTAAGGTCTTCTACAATGCCTCTGGACTTGAACAACAAAAAAACCCGGGCGAAAAAGCTGAAATAGAAGAGTTATAACGCAATGTACCATGAAACGCCCGTATGGTACAAATTGTATCCTCGTCGCCATAAGTGCCTTTACATCACAGTGACGGGTATGTGACCGCGCAGTACTCCAGGGAAGGGATGGTTGTATAAGAATTTGTGATTAATTTTGAAGAGTTTTTATTTTGACTAGGGAATTAACATAGGTGAAGGGAGTAAAGACACAGATTTGAAGCATCGGTTCACTGTTATTGAAGCATCAGTGCACGAAAAGATTTGTATTCTCAGGTTTTCTATTTATTGTTTTATATGTTAAGTTATACACTACAATATGTATCACTGATATCGCAGATCGTATTATTTTTTAAAATCGTGTTTGTAACCTATTGTCAAAACATTCATCTCCAGACATGGTGTAGAGAGAAGAGAAAGAGATACGACATCTGTAATATATGTGTATGTGATTCACTAAGTAACTGTAGAAATTAATAAATGACACATAAGAGAGCGAAAAGGAGCTCTAGAAGTCTGAACTTTTTAGAAACGTCCTAGATAGGTGAAAATATAGTTAAAAATTGCAAAAGGTAAATTACCTCTCTTTTCTTATATTCTAGTATACTTTTTCTTTCACATCCAAACATCTCTATTCAGAATTACGAGATAAAGGTGAAGAGAGAAACATTCCCATTTCAAGAATTATATCAGGAAAAAAATCTTCTGACATAGACCAGATTCGAGCTCGCAACCCTTCAATCCATGGCTCAGCGCTCTACCGATTGAGCTAACAATTACTAGATTTCTACAACTACCGGTTGCTGAATGGTATGAATTAACCAAGTTTGCCGAGATAATTGCTTCATATAGCTATAATAATAATAATAATAATAATAATAATAATAATAATAATAATAATAATAAAGCAGAAGAAGAACAGAATCTAAAAAGTCACATATGTTAAAAGTTTGACGTGCAGAGTAAGTCCTAATATGAGATTTTATTAATTATATATAATAAATGTAAGCGTGGTTTATTCGTGTGTGCTACTCAAACTGCGCAACTCATTACCTAGTCCCATAAGGGTTGTACGCGTATGGTACAGTAGCCTTGCGTCCTCCAACCGTGAAGAATGTTTCTGTTTGAACCTATGCGTGTCTTAAGAGGAAGGAGGAGATTGAAAGAAAGAAAAGTGGTTTAGAAATTATGCAAACGTAGAATATGTCACGAGGTGAGGTGATATAGAATTCAGCGTGTCTTTCAGCTACTACTCTATACAAGACGTGCATCTACGACTTAACGTGGAACCCGAACCACAGGACTCCTGACGGGAATCGAAACCCGTATCACCTCTAGTTCTATCATGGGAGACACAGGAACATGTAAAAATAATCGAAAATTTCTTCTATCTTTCTGATAAAGAAAACAAAGTTGATACCAGATATAAATAACGAAAAAACATATGAATTTAAATGTAAAATTTGAGTCCAAAATACCCACTTATAAACAACTGCTGAATTTTAGAAAATAAAGACATGTAAATTGAAGTTATGTGATTAACTTGGAGCTTCAAAAACCAACACCCAGAAACCGCCGTGTAAAGTCTAACTGATGCAAATTTTTTTATTGCATAACTTGCTTTCGGCTAGGCGGGGAGTCCGCCCCCAGACGCTTGCATTTGCTCTTTCTCCGACCTCTCACTTCTCATATCCCTAAGACCTCTGATCTTAAGTGGTTTCGAGATATGACTTTCTTATTGTAACAATTTCAACTCCCAACTTTGTCTTCCTGCTGTTTTTCTTCTAACCGTAATATATATCTATATAAAACGCTGAAATACATCTTTAATCAAGATGTTTCTACTCTTAAGGGATTTTGGAATATGGCCATTCTATTTTACCAATTACAATTTAAACCTTTTTTTCTAAGGAAAAATGAAAAAACGCAGAAACATGTCTTTAATTGTTTTACTTGCAAAATCTAAACATCCATTTTCATTTCCCGGCGGGAGCTCATGTATTTCGAATTCCACGTTAATCAGTAGGTTAACGTTTCATATAGCTTCGCTACTGAATGGGACGTTAAACTCAAAATCAACTCAACCAATTTTCATGTCAATAACTTTAACGATTTTCGAGTTATGACCATCCAATTATAACAATTGTAACTTTACCCTATTTTCTTCCTTTCTAGGGCAAATATCATAAAAACGCTTACATACATATCTAATTATTTTAAATGAGAAGTCCATATACCAAATTTCATGTCGTTAACACTCAAAGATTCCAAGGTATGGGCATTTTAAGATAATTGCCACTCCTCTTTTTCCCTTTTCCCTTCAAATTTCCAAATATTCTTCTTTTAGTGGGATCTTACATTACAAATCATATGCTTTTTCTAAACTTCAAGTTTCTAGCTTAAGCGGTTTGGCCTAGCGTTGATCAATCAACCAGCCAGAACTTGTTATTTTATATAGAAAGATACATAATAAGCAAATGAATGACAAAAATATTACTACAAAAGCAATATAGCAAAGAACTCATATACTGTGTTAAAATATGTAGATATTCATTCATTTGGTAAAATTCATAAAACTAAGGGCACAAGCTTAGCGTACTCGCGTTTGGCGTGGGAGACCCAGGTTCGATTCCCGGTGGGAGCTCATGTGATTCGGATTCCACGTTAACCAGTAGGTCTACATATCATATAGCCTCGCTGCTGAACGGGATGTTAAACTCAAAATCAGCTCAGCTCTGCTAAGGGTATAAGCAGCGTGGACCTACGGCTTTTTGGGTCCAACCACAGATGACAAAATTACACCTCTATTGCTTTACAATTGCTGTAAATCTCCCTGCTTTGGAAATGAACGGAACTTGACATTCGATTCACCAACTTTTCTATTTCGTGTGTTCATTTTAAAGCCGTACACAGCGCATGAGGGCATTGCTAAAGTTTTCAAAGTCAATGTAAGAAATACAGATGAGTTCTATTTACACAATGTGTACAGTAGAAAATATTCAATAATATTCCACATAGAAAATATCATACACAACAGTGTGTAAGAAATTCATCAAATGTTTAAAAATCAAAGAAAACGTACTTCAACACAAATGCAATTAAAACCTGACTCTGAGAGCGCAATAATGTTATATTGTTCGAAGTGTCAGTGATTTTGTGTCGAACAGGCTGAGCGTGGGCTTACCCTGTCTTATGTTTGGCAACATTGCTCTTGGTCAAGTGGTTTATTGCTTGTGCCTTTAGGTATTTGCCCTAAAGCTATACAGCGAGTTGTGTGCGTTCTTCCTTCCCTGCCCCTGGCTGGCGAAAATATCATTTGCTTTTCATGCATTGGGATAAGGGCAAGACACCTTGCGACCTTGGAAGGGAGTAACATATAAAATGATCGAAAACGACAACCGATGTTCATGTAGAGTTCGTAGTTTCGAGGTCGCTGAGATGGTTAGGCGTAAAGCTATCAGCTATTTTCTGTTAGTGATTTCTTCATATACGTCTACCAAGTTAACGAATCAGTGATAGAACGTTCAGCTCTGGTGCTTGGGGTCACGGGTTCGATCCCAGTCCCCGCCAAGTGAACTTTGTGGTGGATAAACACCGTGTGCATGGGTTTTCTCGGAGTTCTCCCGTTTCCTCCCACTTTCTTCATTTCACCATTTCATTCATTATTCATCATCACCGTCTCCTTTAGCCTAACCGGCATAACCGCGGGACTTAAAACTCAAAGATTTCATTTCATTTCATTTTCAAGTTAACGAACCTTGACTTACCTGCGTACAGTGGTTGGTTAGTGTGTCCTCGATGGCTATTTTCACTTTTTCCATGAACATCCCATACCATACAGTATTTTTTGTTTTGAAAGCTTGATTCTATCAATTCGTTAAACAACAATGTTTCTTTTTTTTTCTAATCATGTTTCTTAGTATTATCCTCTTCATTCTAACTAATTTAAATATTTTCAATAATTCAGAATTTAGACTAAAAAATGTTACAATGATCAAGAATTGTATAAGAAGAGGACTCTTCATTTCTAATCATTGTCATAACCGGAAGGGAAAACTTAAAAAAATGAAATAACTTAGCAGACGTAGAAAATCGACGGAAATAATAAACATCAACTATTAGTTGACTCTTAGAAGTATAGTATATAGTTCTCAACCCAAGTAGAAGATGCACTCTTTGCTTCATGAAAATAATAAACATTTTCCAAAAAATAATTACAGAAAAGTAATTTCATGACATTTACTGAGCAAACGTAGGTTACTGGTTAGCGTTGACCTTTGTAATTGGGAGTCTCCAGGTTCAAATTTCGATACGAGGCATCCTGACTAGTGATTTTGCAGTACCACTGGGCGAATACCGGGATACTTTTAATACATAAGCTTTGGCAAATTTTCTTGAAAACTTTGTTCTTATGTTGTTAATGTTTCAGTGTGAAATGGCATTTTGCTGCATGGAAAATATTTTTAGTAAACAAAATATAGTAGATGAATGGTTAGTATAAGGGACTCCTACTTGTTTTCTTTAGGTTCAAATCCCGACTGCTTTTATTGATTTTTTTCTTTTAGTTACGCTCATATGTTGCGCTCCAGAAGTTCAATTTTGAATTAAATGTAGTCGCAGCTAGTTTAAACTGAAATTATTTTCAAAACTTTTTGCTATTATATGTTTTTGTTTTACTTGCGATGTTTCAACTTTGATATTAGATCTTAGACCTTAATGTAACTCATTTTCCTACGTCATATTATGATGAATGTTTTCACAACAACGATAGTCGGGCGGTAATACAGAATTCCATTGTTACTGCAGGGCCGGATTTTGAATCCTGCGAACTACGGTGAACAGGGCGCCAAATTAGAAAAATGAATTTTGTTTTAAATGTAAATATTCATTTTAAAAATGTTATGATGAAAAATTTTCCTCATATATTTAAATAGCTTCGAATAAATATTGTACAGACTGAGATACAGATAAAATACATCAAAAGGACAATAAAGTCGAATCTTCGCTTGGTTGGCTGTAAAACACCCCTTTACAAATGAAATGGACTCGCACATCAATTTCTTCCTGTACTTTACTGTGGAGTTACAACCACAGTTACTTGCTCAATTATCAGTTCTTTACTGAAATAATGTGGGGATAGCACTTCGCATGGCAAGAGAGAAAGTACGTGGGGATCTGAGCAGTACAGCGCTGAAGTAATTAATTGGGGATGAATGAAATGAAATGCATGTTTTCTAATAGAAGAAATCACAGAGACACAAAGGTTAGGAAAGGAAAGGGTTTTACTGTACCTCAGCCATTTCGATATGATGAGCCTCTTCAAATATCGGGTGAAGCCTTATCCTCCAATTCGTTCAGTGTTTCCGTCTGGTATCGATCCCGGACCTCACGTTCGAGATTGAAGAACCTCTCGACCTCAGGGCAACAGCTCCCAGATGTCCTGGCCTCTTCAGAATGACACCTCTGTCATGCAATGGTTGGTGAGGGCCCAGGCGTGCCGACCGTCTTTCAATTGCTGCTACGACTACTCTTCATGAATAGGGGTCCAAAGTGTGTTTCTGGCGGCTTCTGTCACACTTCTCACCTCGAGGGTCCCGTGTCCCCTGGTTTTGTTGTACTTCTTTGCTTTCGCTTCTTCCTGGTGCTCCGCACGTGGATGACTAGCTCATCACAATTATCTTGGTCAATAGGGAAGTTTGTTAATTGCTGAAACGGCGTGGCTGAGCTTGTTTTGATGAAGTTACGGAAACTAGGAAGAGAATGGTAAGCATGAATTTGTATTGGGATGAGGTGACAACATAGGGAAGTCTCTTCTTTATTATTTAATAATTACAATTTCTTGTTTGAAGAACAATAACAACATACAGGGAAAATTCAAAATAGACGCTAAGCCTGATATCCTCTAGAAATTGATGCCAATGCCACACTCACAAGACATGCTAGTTTGAGGAAAATTTCCATGGCACAGGATAGATCTTTTAAAGAGGGAAAAGGGATATTTTACGAATATGAGATAAAATCAATGTAAATTTAGCTTTCCAATAGATGTTGTATTAAGCACTATGACCGTAGAGCTAAAGACTGGTATTCTTTCCACAATCCCACCATATGCACAAAATACAAATATAACAGACTCTTCATTCCTTTCTCAACAGTTAAGGGTTGAGAAATATCACCGTAAATGAAATGCACATTATCAAAGTTGAAGCAAGCATGGGCACCCAAAAGGGGACGAAAGGGCCAGGCCCCACCTGGCTTACGACAAGTATAATGTATATGTATAATTTCTTAAGATTTTCTTAATACAAATAAAAATACCAAACGTAATATAGTAACGAGGGAGATGACCACCCTAAAAACATTCTCCGGGCCCCCATGCAAGCAAGTAGGCTTTCTTGTCCATTCGTCCAGGGAGTGGAGCGAATACTAAGAAAAGACGGGCGGTACAAATGGGTTCTTTAAAAATCATTTCTGAGGGAAATTTTAACTTAAGTTCCTAATGACTCACAATCGCTGTCCAGTGCTTAATGCTCACTTTGTTAATATCTATTAGTCATTTGTCATTCGTCAACACTTTCATTTCTATCCTAAGTCATTTCGTTTTTGTTTATATTTTTAATTTATAATGATGTGTGCTTTCACTTTTTAATAGTACTTTGTTTTTCATGTAATAATAATGACCAACGATATAAAACCAAGTGAGCATTTTATCGGAAAAGAAAGCTACAAAACGTGAAATAAGATAAGAATCAACCGAAGGCTCTAGAAAAGTTTATTTCGAGTGCTGGACAAAATTAGACAAATATTGAGGTGGGGAGTTGTCAATACCAGTCACTGTTAACGAAGCATTTGCAGGTCGACATTCTTTTGAAGCTGACAAATTTATTTTAACCTGATTGCAGTAATTTAATTGTTGAATTAAAATGGAACGATGCGGTCATTTCGGTTACGGGTCTGAATTAAATTTCATGTATTTCAAAATTTGTTTGAATACAATTAGTTTTCACGTGGCATATAAGTATATAACTTGAAAGGATATAATCGAAAGCGACGAAAGGTCATTTGGGTGACAAGTATTTTTTTCAGTACTCTCACTTTCAATCACAGCAGCGTATACAAATGTTCGTTTTATTATGACAGATAACAATAATTATTAATCCATTCTCTGCTAATAAATTTAGATGGAGCGATATTTTAAATTAGTAATAATTCTAATGCAAAGTAGAGTTTTGATTATTAGTTACTTGTGTTCAGGGATGTACCGACATAGGTGCTACGGATGCGCAAGGGGCCAGGTCGAGACAGAATTTTCCAGAAAAAATTCGAGTCGAGACACGGCTCTTCCAATAGAGAAATATACATTTTTCGAGTCGAGCCATCACTTTTACAGCACATTTTCGAGACGAGACAGCCACAAATCTTGTATCGTGCGCATCCCTAATAGGTGCAGTTTTCTATTCAGAAAACATCTTCCGGGGGGCACACTTAGTAGGGCCACTGCTGCTATTCTTTTATTTATTATTATATTATAGACTATTATTTTGATCTCCTCCCGGGGGGAGTGGCCCCCTAAAATATGTGTGGACGAAACACTGAACAGGCAGTCTGAGAGTCTGGATCCCCCAATTAGCATAATTTCAGGGGGCAAATACACAAAATTATTTGCATTTTGTAGGCTATTCAGAAAAAATCTTCGGACCTCAATGGGTGCATCATTACTTGTGTTTACATTGTGTTACTGCCTGATTTAGAACGTCTATGTTGGAAAGAAACATGAAAGAATTGAATTGTTCTATAGGCATAAGGGGCCCTGAAAAGAATTTTTGCGGGGAAACCTGATTTTAAAGTTCTGCCACTGATCGGGGACAAATTACATATAAATTAAGACACACTTTTGTCATTTGTTGTGTATTGAACTAGTTTAACTAAAATTAATAAAGAATTATTTGAAATCAAGTATATCTCAAGAACGATTAAATGGACTAGGTTTGATGGCCATTGAAGATGACATTCTGAATGAAATTGATATGGATGCAATAATAAGAGATTTTGCCAAATTGAAAGCCAGAAAAGTGTCTTTATAACATGAACTTTACAGTAACAAAGAAAACGAGAAATTAAGCTAATTACCATATTTGTATCACTAGAAAACACTATTTAAATATGCTTTTAATGAAGTGTAAGAGCATATCTCTTTGTCAAAATCAAACCTGTGATAATGTTAAACTTAAAGCTCATTAGTTTTATTCTATTTTGACTTTTATGTTTCAACTGAATTTGTCAAAATACATCTTAGGTATACATTTTAGTTGTTTCCTGTGCTTATTTAATAATAATAATAATAATAATAATAATAATAATAATAATAATAATAATAATAATAATAATAATAATAATAAAAAGATATAAATTATTAAAACTGGAACTTTGGTCATGATTCATCAACAGTTAATTAGATTTAATTTTGCCATTTTCCTTTAATACTCACTGGAAGACTGAATTATTATATATTGAAGAAATTTGTAATTGTAACAATTATCTGAAGAATTTTTGTCCATTACAGCATTCAATTCTTTTATTATCATATAGGCGGGGCGCCTAAATAGTATTCGCTTACAGTTGCGAAATGTCTACAACCGACCCTGTTACTGTTATATATATATATATATATATATATATATATATATATATATATATATATATATATATATATATAGAGAGAGAGAGAGAGAGAGAGAGAGAGAGAGAGAGAGACAAAGTTTTGACTCAGAAAAAGTACTGTTGAACGTACGATGCTACATGGGCTCCTGGAGGGTGCACAATTTACCCCTAAAAATGCTTTCGATCACTGAAATAAATTCCTGCCTACGCCCCTGTGAAGCAGTAAGAATGTTAGGGACAGATCAGGGGGTAATGCCTCCCTGGAGCAACGACAGTTCCCCAGAAATCATACCTCTGATAGGTCCGGATGTGACACCAGTATTTGTGTGTTACCACTCTTCCCTCTCAGTGTACTGAAACTTAAGTCAAAGGAACTGTTCTGAAATCTTCACCGATTCTCTCCTCTGAAACCGCATGCGAATGGGGCCGACCTTGGTCATATACCACATCTGGAATATTACTATTTATGTCAGAGATACCGAAAAATATATATTCGACACAAATATAGGATGTTTCGATTTTATTTTATTTATTTTTTGCCTGTCACCCTCGCACTCTGACCTCCATGCCAACCAAGGCTTAACTTCTGCCTAAGCAACATCGACAGCGTCACTATTCATCTGCGACCACGAAAACTATGATTTCGATACTAATATTGTTCATATTTGACTACTTTATCATGTCCCTTACCCCTTATTACGAATGACTTCAGTGTCTCGCCTCACTGGAGCAATTTCAACAAACTTAAGTATAGCTATAAACCACAACCTGTAAAATAAATGTGCGGGTGATCTTTTTCGGAGAGGAATTCATTAGCTGCTTTTCCAATGTGGTGGCTTTATTCGCTTCCCATGCTAAAGATTGCCAAAGAGCTCAACTTTATTTGCACCACTGTGCTATGAATATAGATTTTAATGGCATTTACTTTACTGAATGCTCGCTTAGGTGTTGCTCCCGTCACAGGAAAAGTGAGATACTGTTATAAATGAGTAGGGATATAAACAAATACGGAAAACTATTAGCAATGACACCACTCGAAATTAGTTTTTGCAATATAATGGGGCAGTATTTTATTCGAATGTGAAGGCAATCATTGCGTAAATTGTCCCTTCCCCTCCTTAGAAGTCTAAGCTACAATACGTGTCTAATAATTTTGAATTAGAAATATATGCATCGAGTTTCATATCCTTAACTTTAAGGTGTCCTGAGTTAAGTAAATGAATAAATTTCCTGCTAACGAAAGAGTAAAGCTTTGGGCTTTAATAGTATCGGGAGTGTAATTATGCATTTCAGCGACCCCGAAAGCTATTGAATAGACACTCATATATTTCAATTAGGAATTTTTAATTTTCACCCCTCCCATTAAACCTCCATGCAGATAATGCTAAAATTTGATGTGAACGATATAGAAGGTATCATACATAATTCATGCACTCAAAAGCTATGGATTTAACATTAATATCGTTCATTTTCGATTATTTTTACATGTTCCTGCGTCTCTCATGATAGAACTAGAGGTGATACGGGTTTCGATTCCCGTCAGGAGTCGTGTGGTTCGGGTTCCACGTTAAGTCGTAGATGTACGTCTTGTATAGAGTAGTAGCTGAAAGACACGCTGAACTCTATATCACCTCGCCTCGTGAGATATTCTACGTTTGCATAATTTCTAAACCACTTTTCTTTCTTTCAATCTCCTCCTTCCTCTTAGGACACGCATAGGTTCAAACAGAAACATTCTTCACGGTTGGAGGACGCAAGGCTACTGTACCATACGCGTACAACCCTTATGGGACTAGGTAGTGAGTTGCGCAGTTTGAGTAGCACACACGAATAAACCACGCTCACATTTATTATATATAATTAATAAAATCTCATATTAGGACTTACTCTGCACGTCAAACTTTTAACATATGTGACTTTTTAGATTCTGTTCTTCTTCTGCTTTATTATTATTATTATTATTATTATTATTATTATTATTATTATTATAGCTATATGAAGCAATTATCTCGGCAAACTTGGTTAATACATACCATTCAGCAACCGGTAGTTGTAGAAACCTAGTAATTGTTAGCTCAATCGGTAGAGCGCTGAGCCATGGATTGAAGGGTTGCGAGTTCGAATCTGGTCTATGTCAGAAGATTTTTTTCCTGATATAATTCTTGAAATGGGAATGTTTCTCTCTTCACCTTTATCTCGTAATTCTGAATAGAGATGTTTGGATGTGAAAGAAAAAGTATACTAGAATATAAGAAAAGAGAGGTAATTTACATGATATCTTTTGCAATTTTTAACTATATTTTCACCTATCTAGGACGTTTCTAAAAAGTTCAGACTTCTAGAGCTCCTTTTCGCTCTCTTATGTGCCCTTTAACTAATTTCTACAGTTACTTAGTGAATCACATATACATATATTACAGATGTCTCATCTCTTTCTCTTTTCTCTACATCATGTCTGGAGATGAATGTTTTGACAATAGGTTACAAACACGATTTTAAAAAATAATACGATCTGCGGTATCAGTGATACATATTGTGGTGTATAACTTAACATATAAAACAATAAATAGAAAAACTGAGAATACGAATCTTTTCGTGCACTGATGCTTCAATAACAGTGAACCGATGCTTCAAATCTGTGTCTTTACTCCCTTCACCTATGTTAATTCCCTAGTCAAAATAAAAACTCTTCAAAATTAATCACAAATTCTTATACAACCATCCCTTCCCTGGAGTACTGCGCGGTCACATACCCGTCACTGCGATGTAAAGGCACTTATGGCGACGAGGATACCATCGAATCCCTTAAGGGATAATGAATGTCATATGGGAAATTTTGTCACGGTTATTTCTTCACCTTTGTTGAATTAAATAGAGACAAAGCAAACGAATAAACAGCTTACGTTATTTTAATAAAACCTAGAAAACAATTCAGTTGGTGTTGAACTCTGCAAAATTCAAGTTTCTGGTACTCGACGCAAGAACAAGCATCAGTAGAAGAAAATAATGTCTGCTTGGGCAAATGTAAAAAGCACAGGCAACATGGGGCACTAATGGGTTCATTATTCACTATTTACAAATATTAAATTTCGCGAATATCAAAATTTCAGAACAGAGAATAGCAAACAAATATGGGAAGATACGCCAATCTGTTAATTTTCCCGCAGAATAGGCGAAAATGTTCATCGTTCTAGTACCGTTCTCTGAGCCCAAACTCTTGGACCTTCCAAGTTAACAGAGTCATTTGAAAGCTATTAAAAGAATTATATTACATTTCAACTCTGAGTAAACATTGGTAAATTGTTATTGGATATATCTGAAGAGAACAAATTTCTATAAAGGAAGAAAAACGTATAAATATTTATGGATGTTTCCTTTAAATATAGCCTTATGAAGCTATTGAAAAGTGAAACATGGATGGTGAACGCCAACTTTTCAATGGCTCAAAAAGAAAAAGTTTATGTTATTTGAGGTGAGACTTCCTTTACTAGGTATACGCCCTAATGTAGACCAAGACACAACATTCATATGAAGAACTGTTTCGTGCGGTGGTGCATCAGTGCACTGAATTTACTGAATATCCGGACCTGTAACTATGGCAATGGATTTTGATATAGCGTAAATGCTGGCTATAAATGCAACTTTAGGAGATTCAACTCGTTTATAGCGTTGCTTTTTTCACCTGACTCAGTCAACATGGAGGAAGGTCCAAGAGCTTGGACTCTTAGAACGGCACAAGAGCAATGAAAATTTTCGTCTATTTTGCGAAAAAATAAACAGATTTGCATTTCTTCCAATAGCAGATGCGCATCGATTAATACAAGTGACTTCGGGGAAAGAGCTGGAACTTCTGGACTATTTTGATAGCAATTACGTGTCAAACACGTATCGCCGTGTTAAAGCTCGATCTGGGAATATTTGTTTGCGTAATGTGCCCCGTCTATATCCCCTAGACAGGGGCGTCATTTAGGGAGGACAGGAGGGGGCAATTGCCCCCCCAAGAGTTTGTGGAATATAAATACTCTAATCGATTGTCTACTAATATACTAGTACAGAAGGTGAAAATCTTATGTCGGTGGTGCTCTTGCCCCCGTCAACAGAAGTCTGAAATGACGCTCCTGCCCCCAGACAATTGGAATGTTCACCAAGCTACCTTTAACAGCAATTCTAGGATAAATAATATTTGTGAATTGTGGAACTAGAAGTTTCATCATCTAGTAGGAATGTCCCACGCAACTATTTGGAAGCTTATTCATGAAATTCAACAAGTTGAAACAACGGTTTCAGCTGTGCTTCATCAAGATGCTGTGGGGCAACCACCCAAACAGCTAACTAGAAGAGTGTTGCAGATTTTTCAGAATCGGCTCTAGTCTTTGTGCTTAACGTATAACACTGGAACTAAATGTTTGAAAAAAAAATTGCTTGTTGTTTCCTATAATGTTATGAATAGTACAAAATGAACATGTAAACCATTTATTGCATTAATACAAGTTATATTTTGTTTGCTAATTTTCTGTTCTGAAATTTTAATATTGCCAACACTTAATATTTGTAAATAGTGATATATAAATCCATTACTGGCCCATTTTGCCTGTGCTTTTAACATTTGCTGAAACTGAGTATGTTATTTTATTGCTGTTTGTTCTTGCTTCGAGTATCCGAAATTTTGTTTTTCCAGAGTCGAACACCAACTGAATCGTTTTCCAACTTTGATTAAGATAAGGTCAGCTGTTTCGGTCGTTTACTTTGTCTCTACTTAGTTCAACAAAGGCGAAAAAATCACCATGAAAAAATTTCCTGCATGCTAATATTTTTGTGACAAAATTGCAAGTGACGAAATTACTATGTCGAAATTTCCGGTGACGAAATAACCAACATGCTGATATTTTGGTGACAAAATTACCGGTGTCGAAAATTCCGGCGATGAAATTACCTAAGTCCGCTAACACCCAACCTTTCAATAAATAAATATTTAAATGATTTTTAACAACTAGATAAAAACTAAATGGCAAGATAAACTTTGAAATAAAAAAAGGTAGGTGGAAGCAGCGGGGAGGATCCCTTCAACTTACAAAAGCCGAGGTAACAAGGATAAAACTATTTCTAAAGAATGGGGCTGGAGAGAGTTGTATAAGTCTTGTTTTTTTCTTTCTGGTCTATTTTTGAGCTGTGGATAAGGTAGTAAAAATTGGTATCCCGTGAGGGGATAATTTATTCTATTTGTTACTACTATATTCTTCGTTAGTTTTGTAAGAAAAAAAAAGAAAGCTGCAACCATTAATAAATCATATTTTCTTTAAATTGAATTTATCATTCAGTAGCCCACTTTTTAACGACCAAAGTCAACAGCCTAAAACATTGTATAATAAAAAATCAATCAATTATTCAACTATCGGAACACTCCTTTACTCCCTTATTCTATGTAAACTGCAGTTCCAAACAATAGGCTTATTTCGGAAGGTAAGAGGAAACCACACATCAAGCTCGTTCAGATTGTATTAAATCAACATTGTGTCTGTTTAGAAATTTAAATGTTTGCAATCTACATCGTAAAAATTGAATATAACTTTTTCCCTGTCCTGTGTCCTCCTCCTTCGAAGTACGATTTATATAAATATTTAGTGATCTCAGATCAGTAAGTACAATGATCTAAGATTGTACCAAAAATAGGCCAAATGGATTGAGCTGCTTGGACGTAATATAGATAAATGTAAATTTTTAATCCTCTTCGGCGTGGCTCCCAGTCTGTTTCTTCTATGCTTTCTTTTTATTCTTTTACTTAACAACACAATGTTTATAGCACCTGCACTTTAAACCATGGCCTCAAATAGATCCATCTTGTTCAAGCAACTTGAGTAAACTGGAAAACGACCATGTGCTCAAACAACAGGCAAGAGGAAGAGCAAAAAATGACCACTTCTTTTTCTTCTTCTTTTACGCGCCTATTTTTACGCTAGGTGTATGGACCAACTTACGGACCGAAATTTACGACATCATTTTACGGACCGAAAATGCGCGCTGAAAATACGTTGTGTATGTTGTCCTTTAGTCTATGGGACTTGGCGTACGTTTACGTAACAGATTTTTATACGCTGGAAAAGTCTGGATGCTTTTAACTTCGAGCGTAAATACGGCGCGTAAAAACGGCTCAAGGCCAACATACACTATCGTATTTTCAGCGCGCATTTTCGGTCCGTAAAATGATGTCGTAAATTTCGGTCCGTAAGTTGGCCCATACACCTAGCGTAAAAATAGGCGTGTAAAAGAAGAAGAAAGAGAAGCGGTCAGTTTTCGCTCTTCCTTTTGCCTGTTGTTTCAGCACACGGTCGTTTTCCAGTTTGCTCAAGTTGTTTGAACAGGACAGATTTATGTTTTAAGTGCAGGTCTTATAAACATTATGCTATTAAGGAAACAAATAAAAAGAAAGAACAAAACAATAGAAACATTTGAACTAGCAGGCACGTAGCCAGGATTTCGTGAAGGGGGGGGGGATCCGAATCATGAAATACTGTGGTCATCACATCAAGGACTCAACCATTGAAAACTATTTTACTGGAACCATATTGGTTCGTTTAGCCAGGATTTCGTACCGGGGGGGGGGGGGAGGAAGTGACAAGAAATTCAGAAGACCCAAGAGCTCAATCAGTCTAAACTACTTTACTATCAACATATATTGGTTTGTTAGGACAATAAAAAAAGGATATGTTGGTAAGTATTTTAAGAACAAACTATGAAGAAATCCCGAGTAAAATAATAATAATAATAAAACTTATTGAAAAAGATTTTATAATGTATTTACGTTCTCCCTCTGTTTATTCAAATATAGCAATTTTCCTTTCATTATGACCTCAACTATTATAAAAAGTACATATTCACTATTATAAAAGAACATAATAATGTATTGTAAAATATTTTACAATATCTGCGTTCCTTTGTCTGTTGAATCAAATGTTAACAGAACTTTCTTTCCATATAAATTTTTGTTTTTATTATTCCGTCAACTAGTGTCTGTTCCAAATGACAGGTAAAGGAGCAGTAGAAAATTGTTTTTGAAATATCATGTTTGACACTGCAAGGATGCGATGACGAAAAATTATGATAAAAAATGTCCACGCTGTTACACAACGGCAGTATGTTTTCGGAAGCTTGAAATCTTCCTGCCTAGTAGCAGAAATTCTGAGAATTAAGTAACATTTCTAGAAATTTCAAATTCCCTGGCTCTTCCAGGATATTATGCTCACCTCACCACCACGTATTGCAAGTAATACAAATCTCCACATAAGAAAAAGTAACAAAAGCTTTCTATAGTTTTTTTAACGCTGATCCTTCTTTTTCTCATTTCATTTTGTTTCGTCCTTCCTTATTTTTTCATTTGTGGTCTCGAAGGAAGGGGGGTCCGGTCCCCCTGGACCCCCCCCTTGGCTACGTGCTTGGGACTAGCAAGTGATATTCAATGTAGGAGTACTTTATTTCCTTTCATAGTATCGAAATGTGAAAATTCCCATAGAATGTTTTAACAAAGTTAAATCAGACAGATTTTTTAAAAAAAGAAAGAATGAATGAATGAAAAACAAGCTAAATCCATGATTTTGCAAAAGCAGTAATTCAATTTAATAAATTTTCTCACTAAATTTGTTAGATTTCTGGAATAAATAAATAAATAAATCTACTCTCTGTGGTGTAACATATCTCATGGAACTAGGGCCTACCATCCAGCTTGTGCCACTCATGCCTTTAGGGCAGGGTCAGGAACGGCGCCAGAAACGTTTGATGGGGTGGGCGGAAAAAGGCGGACCTAGTTGCTGGGTGGGCAGACAAGGAAAATAAGAACTGGGCAATGTAGACATTTTTTTGACAATAATTAAGTTTCAATCTTCAAACTCTTTAGTTAGCTAAGGCTCAGACCGAAATAGGGGAGGGACAAGGATGTGGAAAACAGCTGTCTTAGCCTTATAGAAGGTACAATTCTGGCATTCGCCTGGTGGGACTGAAGGAATGCAGAATTTAGGATGGGCTGCGGGAGTTCGTGGCTATATGCTCGGCCTACCGAATTCCGCGTAGCAGACACACTACCTATACTTCCAGTTTTTTAAACAATAATAACGGTGCGTACTGTGTAGTCGATGAAGTTCAAGACAGCTTTACCTTCTCTCCCTCCAAGAATGCACATGAATGCATAGAAATAAAGAAGGTTCAAACAACACAGACTAACAGATAATACTCTACCTTTCGTGATTATCATAAAATACACAATAAGTAAGTAAAGTAAAACAAGAATAAAATAAGCTATTGCAAACATTTTTATCTTTGAAGCATTTATTACAAAGAAGCAAGAGAAAAAATATAAATCATTTATATTTTCTCTCGTATATCCTTAATTTGTGCACATTAGATTTTTTGACGTGATCTCTATATGCAACAGCAAAGATTTATGTTACTAAAAGAATAGGGGAATTCGACAGCATAATTGTTTGAACATACCTTACACAGAAATCTTTGAAATTGAAA
This sequence comes from Thermobia domestica, assembly GCF_964235325.1. NCBI lineage: Eukaryota > Metazoa > Arthropoda > Insecta > Zygentoma > Lepismatidae > Thermobia > Thermobia domestica. Next base: position 306,788,144 of record NC_137459.1, read on the forward strand.
CTCAAGTTGAAAAAAAATAAAACAATTATAAATTGGATAAAGAAGTAAATAGCAATTAACAAAACTTCATCATGGTCCAGAGAAACAACAATGTATTTTAAACTATGAAGGGCCAGGCCCGTATCCAGGAGGGTCGAGGGGGGCCGCTCCCCCAATTTTTTATTGTCCCTTCTAAAATTTTCACAGGTTTGCAAATGAATTATAATGTGGTGATGAACTATAATATTTTTGGATCGGGTCCCCCTAACTTTCACCGGGCTGGCTACGGGCCTGTGAAGGGCTGATCACATGATACGAACAAGCTTACAATAAACTTTTATACCTGCACTTTAATGGAGTACATTGCGTTGATTGTTATGTCCAACATCGAATAATTTTACCACGTTCTCTACGGTAATATTCATTACAAGTTTTCTTTCTACTGAAAGGAAACAAAGATCGCTTAGGCGACAGTTTGTCATACGATTTCTTACACTCTGTAAAGACACTTTCTCGGATATGGTTTTCACAAAATACATTAACCAAACTATTTTTTACATGAATTCCTGGTGACATTACAATGCATATTCTCAATGAGCAGTTCATCCTTAATACTTGCGCCAGAGATTTGGGTTATTGAGGGGGGATTTAGATTTCTGGGCTTTCGGATCTAAGGCCATTTATCCCGTCACGTTTGAGGGATGATGTCCCTCAGGGATCACACTATCCGGGGAGAGGGAAGGAAGAAAGGATTGGGGAAGGAAGGAAGCGGCCTGGGACCTATAAGTTAGGTACCACCCCGGCATTTGCCTGATGTGAATGAGGAAAACCTCATTCAGGGTGGCTGGCCTGAAAAAGATTTTTATTTTTACAATTTTTCGACCGAGTGTCTCCACCGGGAATCGAACCCAGGACCGCTCACACCAAACGCGAGAGCGATAGCGACTACGCTACTCGGGGCCACTATTTAGGTTATTGAGATTAATATAATTAATTTATATGCATGTGTAAGTAGCTGTGTGTATTTTGTACCAGATCGTTTGTAGAAAGAGTTACACATAAAAATAAGAAAGGTCAACAAGGGTAGACAAAATAATAATAATAATAATAATAATAATAATAATAATAATAATAATAATAATAATAATAATAATATATTAAGGGTAAGATATATTGTGTACCAACATCAGGAAGTACAATACAGCAAACTAGTATTTTGTATGTCCAACAGGGGCTTTCTGCAATGTAGCGAATCATCCAGGCATGTTGGTAACAAGGTTATTGCAAACTCCAGCGTCGATTTTGTGGAATCACACCCGGAATACCTGTTCCGTGATTTCCATTCTACTCGAGATAATTGTCTATCCAATCTTCTGCTCATATTGGTTCACACATTTTCGATTGGATTCATGTCAAGTGAGTTTGGATGCCGCATGAGTCTCTGAATACTTATATTCCTGAACCACGTATTAATCATTTTCGCTCGGTGACATGAAGCATTATCGTCCTGGGAAACGAAATAGTCCATATTTGCTTCACAAAAGTAATCTTTAACTGTTGTAAAAACTTTACGTGTCAGAATTTGAAGATATTTTCCTACATCAACTGACCCTTCACATATATCAATCGTTTTGATACCTTTAGCGGTGAAGCAAAGCCACACCATCACTCAGTGAGTGAATATTTGCAACTCTTAAATGCAATCCTTGTCAAGTTCCATGCTCGTGCGTATCCACAACTTCACACTATAATCGTTTGCCACTCTTCTAAACTTTTTTTTGGTGGAGAAATTGACGTGTTTACAGTTGCCTTAAGTTCAAGTTGCATATCGGCTCCCACACCTACGTGTTGATGCCCTCTGATTTTGTCAGTTTCAGGTTCTTACGAGTTTCTTCTTCGTAATATCCTCTTCATACAGTAAAGACAATACAGCTGTACGAGTAACTGCATTTCCCAGGTCATCTCGAATTAGAGAAGCGAGTTGTCGGGAACTCATTCCTTCATTGTGCAATGCTATTGATTTTATTTGGCCATCTGCTGTGGTTGATGCTTTCTTTTCTGTATCACATTGTTGACGAAGGGACGATTGGTATGCTGTCTTTGCTTGTGAATTACTCTTCCTGTCGTCAAGTGGTGGATTTTGAGTATTCCACCCATCTCCCTTCGAGATTTACCGTAGCTGAGCAAAGTTAGAATTATGCCTTGTTCACATGGCGACAAATCACATTTCTTACCCACCTTATTTGTTTACAGTCCATGTATATATATCAACAATATTAAACAAAAACAGCGCTGCACGACAAGAATACTGCCACTTGACACTGTCCAAACATTGAGAAACCAAAGAACAATCACAAAATACTATTTACCTGGACCTACACATCTCATATTCAAAGCTGAATTCTTCCTACAATAATTTGCGAGGTGCTCTCACTGCCATCTGAAGAGAATATTACTGCTACATAAAAAATAGCAAGCGCCGTTGTACACCACAAGTTTCACATATAACGCAAATGAAGTATCCCACTGTTTGTTTCCTTCTATTTCTTTTCTAGCGGGTTGCAACTATGGTTTTCTGTATCAGTTACCTTGAGAATTGAGGTGTCGCTATTTTTTCTTTACAGAGTGTAGATATGTTTTAACACATCTAAGACACGAGAAAAAACGTTCACATGGTGAACTAGATACAGGAATAGTGACAGCAATTACGGCTAATTTGTGAATTTCATGAAAAGCAATTTTAAAACGATCCATCACTTCAGTAAACTGAGAAACGGAGGTAATTTTGCATTGCTCTTCCTTCTCATAACGTTTCAAAACTTTCGGGAGAAGTTTCATTTCCACCTCTACACTATCGGCATCACATCCATAATGACGTGTAAGTGGTTCAATTTTCTCAAATGAGTGGAAATGTTCCCTTTTAGGGTGAAGACTGCTTATTCCAGTGTAAATTGGCGTTCAGCTGTATCTGGAATTATGTTTGTAAATATAATCGTTGTTTATTGCAGAGTTAAACAGGGTCCTAGAACCTATTACATTACAATCAATAGTAATACCTATTGCTTTTGAAGTACAGGATGTCACCTTCATCATTTTACTTCTGTTGGGGTGGGCGGATGGGTGGGCAAGGCCATTCATCGGGTGGGCGGTCGCCCACCCCCGCCCATCCTTAATGCCGTCCCTGGGCAGGGTGCGAATCCCGGGGCGGAATTTCCTTCTATTTTGTTTTAATCCCTTCCAAATTGAAACATTGGTCCCTCACAAAGCAACCAACTATCTCCTGTTAGGAACTATTTTATCCCCCTTCAAATATACACAACCTAATTAGCGCACTGCTATTGGGTAATATATGCTCAGCACATCTGCTGCTCTTGTAGAATCTAGTCCTTAATGAAAGGGTCAACCGTCTCCAAGTACAAACAAACGAAGTTTTAATTTCGAAGTGTGACTTGACAAGCTATTTAAAAGTTACAAAGAATATCTAGAATAATTAAAATTTTATAGGTAGAAAACGAATTAACACTTAATCTGGGATATAACATAACCAAATGAAAACAATATCAATTGTATTGTTGTACTTTACTAATATGAAATGCGGCAACTAATTCACTCTCCTGTTTCCTTTCACAATCTTTGAAGCATAGCATTTGTTCTAACAGTGACGATATTAATGCGCCATGCTACAGTACACTAGATAGTACATTTGCTCATAATAAGAAGTTTTGGAAGTTAAAATATCTTTCTAAGATAAAAAATACTTTTCCTTAAATACAACTAATTTTTAAATATATAAGTGTTTGTGTTATCCCTTATCCATTTAGCAACTGTAGAATAGATTGCTTTATATTTAGAATAGTTCTCATCAGAGTCGTAGCTAAGTTGGGGTGCCAGCGGGGCGGTTGCCCCGGGAGCTGATAGCAAGAGGGTGCCGAAGAAGCAAGAAGAAAGGAAAGTATTGGAAATGAAAATAGATTTGTTAAAAATTTTCTTGCTCGCTACGCCCGCAATCCAAATGTTTCAATAAGAGTTAGAACAAGTTTTTACTTATTACTTTTTTTTTAAAAAAAAAAGAAAAAAACTATTATATAAGATTTCTTAATGACGATGTGACATACATACTGCCAAGTAATGACTTACAGTGTAAACAAGAGCGTTTTCAAAATCAGAAACGGTCACAGTCTTAAATACGTACGTATTCGGCATTTTGATGATGATGAGTTTGGTTAGTTAATCACGTTTTTCTACCCAATCGTTTTAATCACGACGGTGAGAATAAAGGTATGAAAAATGAAAGGAGTGAAGCCACACACAAGTTGTTGTTTGCGCGGGAATATTAAAAATGAAGGTAAACTAGAAGAATAATAACGTCCTTGAATTTGAAACAGTTGTAGAAAAGGGGCTTAATTGGTCAGAACTTTACTCGACGAATTTCGTCTTTTTCAAAGACTGATCACTACCAGTGTTTTTTTTTTTTTATTTCGTTGACAAATGAAATGCTTCCAATTTAAAGAAATTTATTGGGATCATTTCTCCATTAACTACTTGTATCGCCAGGATTCTTTTTTGTGCTTACGTATCTAGTTGTGTGATATTTTTTTATTTATCTACATACATAAAAAATACACACACACATTATATATATGAGTGTGTGTGCGTGTGTGTATTTTAATATTTTTATTAATATAAGTAACCTTAAATTCAGAATTGTCAGTCATTAAGAAATTAAGTAAGTACTATAATTTTAAACATACACTATGTGATCAAAAGTATCCGGACACCCGGAATCAGTGCTGGAAGGTTTCTTGGGGAATGGTAGCCCATTCTTCAGGGAGTGCTGAACTGAGGAGAGGTATCGTTGTAGGTTGGTGAGGCCTGGCACAGTCGACGTTCCAAAACATCCCAAAGGTGTTCTATAGGATTCAAGTCAGTACTCTGTGCAGGCCATTCCATCACAGGGATGTTGTGGTTGTGTAACCACTCCGCAATAGGTCATGCAGTATGAACAGGTGCTCGATCGTGTTGAAAGATGCAATAGCCATCCCCGAATTGCTCTTCAACAGTGGGAAGCAAGAAGGTGCTTAAAACATCAATGTAGGTCTGCGCTGTGAGAGTGCCACGCAAAACAACAAGGGGTGCAAGCCCCCTCCAAGAAAAACACGACCACACAATAACATAATCACCTCCGAATTTTACTGTTGGCACTACACGTGCTGACAGATGACGTTTACTGGGCATTAGCCATACCCACACCCTGCCATCGGATCGCCACGTTGTGTATCGTGATTCGTCACTCCGCACAACGTTTTTCCACTGTTCAATCGTCCAATGTTTACTCTCCTTACACCAAGCGAGATATTTACCTGCATGATGTGTGTCTTATGAGCAGGCACTCGACCATGAAATCCAAGTTTTTTCTCACCTCACGCCTAACTCTCATAGTACTTGGAGTGGATCCTGATGCAGTTTGGAATTCCTGTGTGGTGGTCTAGATAGATGTGTGTCCATTCTCTCTTCAACTCTCTTCAACTGTCGACGGTCTCTGTCAGTCAACAGACGAGGTCGGCTTGTACGCTTTTGTGCTGTACGTGTCCCTTCACGTTTGTACTCCACTATCAAATCAGACACAGTGGAGCTAGGGATGTTTAGGAGTGTGGAAATCTCGCGTACAGACTTCTGACACAAGTGATACCCAATCACTTGACCACGTTCGAAGTCCGTGAGTCCCGCGGAGCGCTCCATTTTGCTTTCTCACGATGTCTAATGACTACTGAGGTCGCTGATAATGAGTACCTGGCAGTAGGTGGCAGCACAATGTACCTAATATGAAAAACGTATGTTTTGGGGGGTGTCCGGATACTTTTGATCACGTAGTGTATGTAGTACCAAACTACATTTTGGATTTCAAGTACAAACATTAAACATATTACAGTGAAACCTCCCTTAACGGACACCTCTATAATACGGACAGATTTTTTTGTCCCGGCAAAAATATATGTTCTCTTATTGAACAAAACCCTCCCTTTTACGGACACTCTCAGATACGGACGCGGACAGACCTTTTTTCCCCCAAACTTTTCAATAACCTCTTCATAACGGACAGGAATTTTTGTCGATTCTGCGGCATATTACAGGAGACAAAAGTATTTTCCCCACAAGAGTATCTATCATAAGTCTAGACCGGTGAACCATCAAACAGAACACCTTCAAGCTGAACTTCAAATTCTTTTATTCTGCCCTCAATAAATTGCTTTCTGGGGGAAATTCTAGAAAACCTTCAATAAGCTATAACACTCATGCAGGGTCAGTCGTATGGCCAAGAATTCTATACGAAAGATCTTCCCTTCCCTAACAAATTTAGTCCTTTTTGCTCTGGACCTTGCATCCTTCCGACGATTTCATAGATAACAAAACAAACGTTGTTTGTTTTACAATAACATTTTCAACGAACAATGTTTCCTCTCTTACATTCTTAGTAAAGCAACTTTCTCTGAGAGGATATTCTTTGCGATTGGGGCTCAGTCAACAAACATATGCACTCCAAATAACTTGCCTTTTCATATATTAACAAATCACCCAGCAATAATACTATTTAACATAAATTAGTTTCTCCTTCATCCCTTCCAGTAATTCAAATACGTACTAAATAGAGTATTTTCATATTGAATTTTACGTATTTACGCTCATACATAATATATCTACTGTATATTACTCCATACAATTACCGTTGCGAGAAATTAAATTACTGTAACCTCTCTGTAACGGACACCTCTCAGTAACGGACAAAAATTCATGTCCCATTGGTGTCCGTTATTGAGAGGTTTCACTGTATTTACCTCCATCGATCAATATTAAGAAATTCCCAAAGAAGATCCCTTCATAGCTTCCGTTACATTTCACAAAATATTTTTTACCGTAAAACAATCAAAATTAAAATCTTCTTTATATCATAAAATTACAAAAGTTTACAATTATTACTGGAAACTGATGCTGTTACCCATTTCGAACATTTTTTAAATCACATAATTTCTAACGTATTAAAATTTCATTTCTTATATATAGTACGATACATAAATAGTTATAAATTTTCATAATTGTTCTCAAAGTGGATTTGTGTACAGCAAAGACAGTTTTATAAGTTTAACAAAAAGTCCAAAATAAGCCCCTTGAAAACAGCTTTTATTTGTAAAATAATAGAGAATGATCACTTTTGGCTGTTGCAGTAGTCTGTGCAAGCAGCATAATAAAAATTCAACGTAGCTAACGACAACAGCTGTTTCTTTTATTCGTAAAAAAAAAAAAAAAAAAAAAAAACATTTTTCATCCACCTTCTAAACATTTGTATTGTCTACTAACACTTATCGATTCGACTGTGATATTCCTCATTGTTGTAAATATATATATATATATATATATATATATATATATATATATATATATATATATATATATAGAAAATTTTTCGAACTTTTAATATTCCCCTTCACCGGACGCAAATTCTTATTAATTAATACACTGAGAAAAGTCCGTTATTCGGACAGCGGTATATTGTACAAATATACAGAATCATTATATTTACTACAGAAATCTGCACGGAACATACGTTATCCATATGCTACAGACTTTCCCCGCTTAGATGTTACATCATTCCGTTGCAGGATGTATGACATCTAACAGTCTTAAATATATAACATACGTATACGTATGTTACATACACCAGTTGTATGCTACATGCGTATATCTGTATGTGAGATCCTGACCACCTATATACAGTTCTTTCGTTCGTACAGAAAATACGTTTATTCGAAACATGTATGCGGAAAGTATGTATAAAATGTACTTTTTTCAGTTATACATTTGCTGTACGTTAAGTCCTAAAACTACATGATTTACACATGTAACCTACGTTTTTACGTACGCCACATACATTTTTCTCAGTGTATAATTTCACAATACGCCCTCTGTCCTCCTCTAATGTTAATGTATAAGATATAAGAAAATTACAGATTTCAATGTAGGGTCTACTGAAAACCTTGTGATACAGTAAGCAGACACTTTTAATCGATGAAACCAACTTTTAAATTAAAAAAAAAGATTGATTCTAATGACTGGATCAAACAACATGTTCAAATTAAATATAACAAATTTGGTGTTTTTTTTAAAGTCATTTATTTCATTGTAAACAAATTAATTTAAGTTGTTGGCCAATGTAATGACTATTAGTGAGTATTCTACATTTGAACGCATCGTTTGATGATTAACAGTTAATGAAAATATAATGAAACTAATTGTAGATCTGAAGTGAAGTAATTCAAATAAAACCGTATAGATCTAATTAAATACTACTAAAGTTATTCCTCAACAATTTCTTAAAATTCACTTAAATTGGGAATATTATTAACAAGTTTGCTGTCCATCGGCGATTAGGGGCGTGGAGGTAATTGCTGCTCCCACTTTTTTGGCTTTACACTATAGCCTAATTACATGCCCCCTTACTATTAGTAGTGTTTTGTCCCCCTTTCTAGTATTCATACCCAATTGCCGTCACTGATACTTTCCATTACAAACGAATACATCTGTGTTTTTGCGCAACTACAATTGATTACGGAAAGTAAGATAAATTTAACACTTTATTAAAATTATTACAGTTATTTAGTATACTAAATATTAAATTTGTCTAAAAGAAAAATGTTTGCACGTGTATGTTATATGGGAACATGATTGCAAATAATAAAATGTGGGGTTGTTACAAATTATTGTAGCTACAGATGAATTTGGCGTAGCTATGATATTTGGCATATTATCACGAAACTTTACCATAATATAGACCTTAATTTATTTAACTTCGAACTTATAGTAGTCAAATTCCGTTCAAACATTAGCTATTCACAACTCTCTATTCTCCAATTCAACTCAGATTAGGTTATTTTCAAACAAAGTTAAACTATTCTGAACGACTGGTTTGTTTAAATTTTACATGTTGGTACAAACACCCAACTTCTTATTAAAATTGACTGAGAGCTACCCAATCTTAGTTTAGATTTTTTCAAAAGAAGTTTAAACTGTTAACTCATTAAAGACACTTTGAACCAAATCCATTCGTTCGTTTAAATTTATTATTATTATTATTATTATTGTTATTATTATTATTATTATTATTATTATTATTATTATTATTATTATTATTATTACATTTGATTCACAACTTATGAACCAATGATTTGAAGCAATCTAAGTCGGAAGAGTTTCCATTTACTGGTTCAGAAAATAAACAGATTTGTTTTATTTTAAATGTTCATTTCTCTCAGTGTAAAGAGTCCGTCGTATTGTATGTTTTTAATACTCATAGTTCTTATATTCATTACATAAGGCATATTTCACTGTAAGAAAGCGTAGTTATAAGGAATTAAGCAGAAAGTAAAAAGAAAAATGTAAACAAACTTGTATTTTATACGAAACTGAAAACAATTAAATATCAATTAATTTCGAAGCTCTAGTAGTAAAAATGACACTAAAATAATACACTATTAAGTAAGAAGAAAAATAGTACACTATTAAGTCAATTATTATATAAATTCTCCTGACAGGATGGACATGCTACTTATAAAGATAGTAAAACGATTGAAGTTGAGTTGATTTTGAGTTTAACGTCCCTTTCACCAACGAGGCTATATGAGACGAGACCTACTGATTAACGTGGAATCCGAACCACATGAACTCCCACCGGGAAGCAAACCCGGCTCTCCCACGCCAAAGACACGTATGCTAACCGTTTAGTCACAGAGGAGCTCAGTAAAATGATTGAGTTGTTCATGAAACAAATTATTTAAGTGTCAGATATTCACTGTTATTTAATATTTTGTGATAATAGACCTTAAGTTAACGTTTATCTGGGGAGAATTGATAGTAACCACACCACAAATGTTGAGAAATGCTTTAATGGCATACTACGAGTTAACATGAACTATTATGAGTGTAATCCTATTTCCTGCAAATGGGTGTCACTTCAATTTTGGCGTTAGGTATGTTCTGTTTTGAGTCTACATAAGCTTTTCAAATAAGTGTTGGCATAGTCCCCATCATGACGAGATATAATAAAATGTTGAACAATATTGAACATAGCTGGTACCCTGGATTGAACTTGAACTTTTAAGACTGAAAAGCAAGCACACTAAAACGAGCGGTACAATGATTGTGCTATTTAGACTTAGTATGTAAGCACTAATGGCGAAATAGGATTATTAGGTCTATTAAATTTAAATATAGGTACAATCTGAGGTTTGAAATAATTCACAAAGAAAGAAACACTATCCTATGTATTGTGGTTTATCACATTTTCTTTTTCACAAGTAATGTTAAGATCACGTGAAAAAAAATGATTTTCTGAACCTATTTTGTTACAAGTTCTTGTAAAATTGAGAAGGTACTTAAAATAACAATCAGCAGGTGGTCGAAATAGCAAAAAAAAAAAAAAAAAAAAAAAGAAAAAAGAAAGAAAGAAAAGAAAAACAGCGAATTTCGATAGTCAAACGCAATTTTTTTCTGTTTTATCAGGCAGATATCGAGATAGTATCTTGTTGAAGTATCTTGGGCCTAATTGTCATATATTAAATTTAATGTTAAATTCGTAGTCGAAAGACATCATGTTCGATTGGATTGGATTTGACTTGAGCGACCTCTTAGACAGCGAGACTATATGAGAAGTGAGATTCAAACTGCGTGAGCTTCTGCCGAGAATTGAACAGGATGTCCTGCGCCGGAAAAACTAACGCTGACCATATAACCACGGAGGAGCTCTCATCATTTGAGAATTCTGATTCTGAAGTATTGGATTTAAATACCTTTTTCTCTATGCACTGAAAATTAATTATGAATTTTAATTAGGAAATAAGGTCTCGTTTTGTGCAATAGAAAATATTAATTTAGCCGAAATCATGTATTGTATAGAAAGACTGAAACTAGATTGGAATGATGATTTCTGGTGAGTCTACCAGCAAACCTCAGCAACGATTCGCGAGGACAACACAAGAACAGGTTTTCTCTTCTGAAAACAATAAGACCAGACGAGGGAGAAGGCCGTGTAAAGGGCAAGATACCACCTGCTGCTCGAAAACCCTTTCATCTGAGCCGTTTTTACGCGCCGTATTTACGCTCGAAGTTAAAAGCATCCAGACTTTTCCAGCGTATAAAAATTCGGTACCTAAACGTACGCCAGGTCCCGTACACTAACGTATTGACAGCTGCTAACAAGACTAGCGCATGAAATTTTATGGCTACGGCGGAAAAATACGTCAGTGTATGGCTGGTGTAATGTAAACATTGGACGATTGAACAGTGGAAAAACGTTGTGTGGAGTGACGAATCACGGTACACAATGTGGCCATCCGATGACATGGTGTGGGTATGGCGAATGCCCGGTAAACGTCATCTGTCAGCATGTGTAGTGCCAACAGTAAAGTTCGGAGGTGATGATGTTATTGTGTGGTCGTGGTTTTCTTGGAGGAGGCTTGCACCCCTTGTTGTTTTGCGTTCCATTCTCACAGCGCAGGCCTACATTGATGTTTTAAGCGCCTTCTTGCTTCCCACTGTTGAAGAGCAATTCGGGGGTGGCGATTGCATCTTTTAAACGATCGAGCACTTGTTCATACAGCATGGCCTGTGGCGGAGTGGTTACACAACCACAACATCCCTGTGATGGACTGGCCTGCACAGAGTCCTGACTTGAATCCTATAGAACACCTTTGGGATATTTTGGAACGCCGACTGTGCCAGGCCTCACCAACCTACATCGATACCTTTCCTCAGTTCAGCACTCCGTGAAGAATGGGCTGGCATTCCCCAAGAAACCTTCCAGCACCTGATTGAAAGTATGCCTGGAGAGTGGAAACTGTCATCACGGCTAAGGGTGGGCCAACACCATATTGAATTCCAGCAGTAACGATGGAGGGCGCCAGGAACATGTAAGTCATTTTCAGCCGGGTGTCCGGATACTTTTGATCACATAGTGTATGTTTATTGTACTTACTTAATTTCTTAGTGACGGAAAATTTTGAATTTAAGGTTATTTTTATTAATAAACATATTAAAATACACACACACACACACACACACACACACACACACATATATATATATATATATATATATATATATATATATATAACTAGCTTGCCACAAGCTTGCATCAAGCTAATTGGCTTGCATCCTAGAGCTTGCGGCAAGCTAAATTGATCTGCACCAACAAGTTTGGGCAAACTTGCAGCAAGTTTAAATTGACTAGGATGAAAGCCAATTAGCTTGCTGCAAACTTGTGGCAAGCTAGTTAGTTACATCATGGCTAGGCTTGCGGCAATCTTGTCTTCACAAGTAGAACACAAGTCAAATTATCCCAAACGCAAGCCAAGTTTAAGCGAAACTCATCAATGACAGGCCTTATTAAGCAAAATGCAAGCAAAAGACACGCCAAACAAGCCATATGAAAGCTTGCGATAAGCGAATTTAGATAAAACAAAGCAGTAAGAAATCCGTATATTTCGACCGTCTGACTAAATCTATGCTATATTATTTTTCTCACCACCTCACCTTCCAAAATATTGCAGCAAATACACAACCGTGAAAACACCCACGTCTCCCCTCTGCTTGCACAAAGCATTATAATAAACGTAATTGTAACGGTTTTATTGTGACAAGCAACGGTTTTTTTATTTTTTTTATTTTTTTAAGGCTAGCCAGAGGCTAGCATCCTTTAAGAGGGCTACACCCTCTTTTAGGGAAGGGAGTTGAGAGAAGCATTAGAGGAATAAGGTATTGGTGGTTGGGCTATGGGCTATTATTTATTATTTAACTTTATTATTTAACATATTATTGGAAGGGCAATATGATCTTTTGCGATCATAAACATATTTGCAGCCAAACTGGAACATTAAGCATAGTTTAGACTTGATAATAGATACTACATATAATATGCGACACATACGTATAGAATACTACAGTACCTATAATTCATAATATAGTAAAATGATAAAGAACAACACAGATTATAGCAAGTTTGAGAAATCAGACAACAATTATAAAGTGAAGTGATAGATAAGCGGTATTTGGAAGGCATGATGAAAATGAGAGATGAGATGAGGTGCACTTGACGCCACAACAAGACAAAGAATTGTTAGAAAGACGAATGCAGTTATCTTCTGCCTAGGGGCTGCTCTAGGCGAATGGAGACATGGTGAACCCTGTTAGTGAAATGAAGTCACTGTGCGTATGATGGGAAGATATGCGGTAGATGTATATGCAAACGATGGTCTTCGAGAATCTGTTGATCGAGATGGTCTGGAGGTACTATGTAACAATATAAAGCAAAGAGAAGGTGAAGTGGAGTATGATAATATCGTGCAGGAGATGAGTGAAGCGCAAGATGATGCATAGTTTCAAATAATAGAGGATGGTGATGTGTGTAGCGTTGAGTAATGAATTTTAAGCGGAGAGTTTCGAGATGGTAGCTAAGGATAGGAAATGATATTAAAGAATACAGATCACGAGTTGGACTGGGAAGAGAAATCCGGAAGGCGATGCGGAAGGCATGTCTTTCAAAAATGGCTAATTTCTGGTAGTATGAGGAAGAAGTGAAAACCCAAGCTGGAAACCCGTAAGTAAGAACTGGGCGGAGGAAGGCCTTGTATGTGTTGAGAATTATATGTGATGAAAGACCCCAGGTTGTACCTGTTAGCCGTTTCAGTAGGTTGAGGCGGTTCTAAGCTTTAGTTTTGACGTGATTGAGATGCGGTTTCCATGTTAAATGATGATCGAATAGAATGCCACAAGCAACGGTTTTTTTTTTTTTTTTGTCCGTCATCCCGGTTAAAGGGTTGTGCCCTTTTTTCGGGTAAGTGCATTAATTTGAATGATTGAATTGAAGGAAATGCAGGTAGGTCAAGCAACGTTTTTTTTTTTTAGAGGGTAGTGGTTGGAGCTAACACTTTATTTCTGAATACGGAAGTATGAGGGCATCTTATTATGAGTGGAACAAACTTTATTTTTGGGGAATTTGAATAAACATTAGTTGTATATAATCTGCCACTAGAGGGTTTCGCCCTCTCTCTTGGCCTGGGGTTTGAGATCATCAATTATTCTTTATTCATATTATGGTCGGTCAAGGAGCTGTGAAAGAAATATTTATTTTAGTCATTAACAAAATCAAAATACAAAGATTATATCAAAAAAGATTAATTTTATATATCAATATCATAAACAAAACGAAATATGAAAACAAAATGTTATTAAACAAAACAATATTAAACAAAGTATGAAACTAGTAAACAAAGGTGCGAGTGCAGAAAAATAACATAAGTGCAAAAAAAGTGATAGTAGAAGTAAAGCAGAATAAAATTTTGTGAAATGTATAGAAGGTACTGTTGAAAGAGATTATAGTACAAATTTATGATAAATGAATGGTGATGAGTGAGGTGCGCTGGACGTTACAACACAGTAGATGGATGTTAGAACGGACAAATGCATATTAATCTTCTGTCCTGGGGCGGCTCAGGACCGATGAAAGACACATGGATAGCCCTTATTAGTGGTGTGGAGAAACAGTGCTATGATGGGAAAAGATGAGGAATGTGCTGCTGGATAAGTTGGTGACGAAAGAATGCTGTGTGATGATGATCTGCTGGAATATTGCGGAGATATATTGTAACCAGGACGCTGAGTGGTGTATAACAGTATTTATATGCGGATTCTTGCTGTAAGTCTGTAAATATTGTATCAAGAAATATATCCTTACGATTCTGGAGATTCTTGGCTATAAATTTCTCACGCAAGTTGGCAATGTGGTTAACGAGCGGAGGAAAGTCAATTTTATCATATAGGTCAGTATTGTGATAAGGAAGTTTGATCCGATTTGCTAAACGAATGGCGTGTCGCTCTAGAATCTCAAGTCTGTTGTAGAATTTTTGTGGGGCTGAACACCAAGCTACGTGACCAAAAGTAAGGACACTCCTCATGAATGCTTTGTAAGTGTTAAGCAGTAATTTAGAGTTCAGTCCCCAGTTCTGACCAACAAGGCGACGAAGAAGTTGTAATCTGTTTTTAGCCTTCGTAACAATTTTTTGTAACTGAGGTGTCCATCGCAACTTATCATCAAAGATGATACCTAAGTATGTAACAGTTTTAGAGGGGTGAAGAAGATGATCGCCGACTCTTATTATTAATAAATTAGGATTACGCCTAACTTTACTACGACACTTTGTTGGTAGAATAATTAGTGTCTGAGTTTTGTCTTCGTTTACTGATAGTCGCCATTTACGACACCATTGCAGAAAAGCTGTAATCGTAGTCTGCAAGTGTACGTTAATATGTTGTATTGTTTTGCCTAGTGTTAGAAAGGCTGTATCGTCAGCATATTGGAACAGATAAGTATTCGGCGCTGGAGATGGCAAATCTGAAGCATACAAGATGTACAAAAGAGGCGATAAACTAGAACCTTGCGGCACCCCTGTGTGTGGAAATACTGGATGGGATAGAGAGTTTTTGACGCTGACATAGGCAATACGGTTAAGTATGAACGAATAAATAACTCTGAGGTATGAGAGAGGAAGACTCAATTTAAGCAATTTATAAAATAATCCGTAGTGCCAAATCCAATCGAATGGCTTTTCAAGGTCCATCAGTATGAGACAAGACGGAAGAGATTTATTGTAGTGGTTGGTTATGATGGTGGTTAGGCGAAGTAACTGATCATTTATACTGTAATAGGGTCTAAATCCAGCCTGATGAAGGGGTAAAAGTTGATGATCAGTGATATAGGGGTGTAAACGTAGGACCAGTATTTTTTCAAAGACTTTCCCAAGTGTGGACGTTAGTTGGATGGGACGATATGATTGCACAGAATGTGCTGGTTTGTTCGGTTTCAAAAACATACAGATTTTGGATACCTTCCAATCGGAAGGATAGTAACCTGTTCGAAGTATAAATGTATATATTGTAGCCAGAAAAATGAAAAAGTTGGCCGAACATTCTTTCAGAAGTCTGTACGATATTTGGTCAAAGCCGGGGGCAGTGCTACGTTTCCGTTTAATGACGGATAGAATATCTCCAGAAGTGATTATCTGAGTTAAAGGATTATTGCTGTCTAACCTGTGATGGATGGAAGGCTGTAATAGCTGGTTTATTGTTTCTTCGGAAACTTTGGGACTGCTGCGGTGAATACAGGTAGGAGGTGTAAAGACAGATTGGAGATGGCCGGCGAAAGCATCTGCTTTCTCATTGTCCGTATGTAAAGGTTGATCATTCTGTATAAGGGGATAAGATGAATTTACTTTTTGCCCAGTTAGAAGGTGAATTTTTTTTTCCAATATTTCGTTGGATGTGACTCGGTGTTCAGTTGATTACAGGTTTTGCTCCAGCTAATCCGCTTGTGTGCAACAATATAATTATGCACCGTTCTTTGCCACCTACGAGCTTGCGTTAGGTATTCCTGGTTTCGTGTTTTTTCGTATTCTCGAAAGTAATAGCGAGATTTGCGCACGAGAGCCAAATATTGAGGAGGTAACATTGGCTGATATGTTTTACCTCGATACTGAGGTATATGTTGGTCAGCGCTATTTCTTATAGCCTCTACAATGCTTTGTACGGTACCTTCAAGCTCTGATTCAGTAGTAGGTGGTTCTAAAGGAGCAAGAGCGACATCTATATCAGAGCGATATTGATCCCAGTTCGCTTTGTCGTACAGCTTGATAGTTCTTAAAACTGGTTCTGATTGTTGTCTTTTATGGTTAACAGTCACTTTTATTGGAAGGTGGTCGCTGCCAATACAATCCAGAATCTGTATGATGCATTTATCAACAATTGTAACAGTACTAATAACAACATCAGGTGTCGTCTGACTGCTTGGTCGCGTATGTCTAGGTAATTGATAAACATGTCCATGCAAATTAAGTGATATATGATCGTGAAACTGTTCTTGATCTCGTACAGAGCGACTATGAATATTAATGTCGGCTAATATTATGAGATGTCTAAATTGATGAAACAAGTAAGTGAAAAATGCAAGAGGAATGACGTTGTCGGGACGAACGTAGATTGTAGCCACTGTTAGTGCAAGATTTGGAAGGTAAACTGCTGTCACTAGGTGCTCTGGTAACTGATAATGCAGTGCAATAGAGTAGTTTCTATGAGTGATTTTATTACGTATTCCGATTGCAGCGCCGCCTTGAGCTCTTGCATTGTGGTCTGGATAATCACAGCGAAGAAAGTTATATCGAGGAAAACGAATATATGGAGTTGGTTTGACGCTGTTTCATTCAGAAGAAAGATGTCTATATTCTCCTCAAGTAGTAATTGCTCAAACAGTATGCGATGTGACGGTAGGGAGCGAATGTTCATGAAAAGAAGTGCAAGAGCCATAATCGCATAAAACATTATGAACTTAGACTGCGGTGTCTCTCGGTACAATGTGGAAATGAACATAGGGCCCAGAATATGTAGCATACAGATTAACTTGAAAGATAGCTGAGGCTGCTGCAATAACGTGATCCAGAATAAGTTGGCGTTGGAAAGGAAATATATTTTGAAGGATAAGCGTAATGTAACGGAGAAAGTTTTCAACAATTAATGGAGTTGTAATGGATTGTGACACTGGTACTGTTGAGTCTGTAGTCCGTAGTGGGACAGTCATCTCAGGGTGTTCTGGATTTGCTGCTGGTTTAGCTTTACATTTATAGCTATAGGTCGGATGTGTGTCACTGGAACAAGTAAAACAGTGCGGGGCCTTTCCCGTATTTGGACATTCTTTGGTTTCGTGAGTGCCAATACAATATCCGCATTTCGCAACATTTGGACATTTTGCAGTTATATGTTGATTATAAACTTGGCACCGTTCACACCGAATTGGCAGAGGGTGATTGGTACGAGATGGTTCTACTCTGTGACGCTTTTTGTATATAAATGCGCCCTCTTGCAACAGAATATCAATGGCTGATTGAGAAGTGGTCAAAACTCGTACCATATATGTTGCGCCGTTATTGTTTTTAATTCGGATACATTTTGAAACTTCAATTCCCTCAGCTTTTAATTCTTCAAGCACTTCCTCATCAGTTATTTCCGGTAAGACACCTCGAATGACTACTGACATCATAGGAGTTCTGGGAGGTGGAGGATTTTGTTTGACTCTATCCGGCAGTTTAGATAACTGGGCAGCTTTACTGAAAAATTCATAACTCGCTTTATTACGAAGTGTTGTACCGAAATTTTCATCTTCAGACTTAATAATAACACCACCCCTGGTGAAAACAATTTGGTGAATACTGGCTCGTGGTAGGTATTTAATGATTTGATTAAATATGTGACGAGTATTACCGTATTTAGGATCGAAATTGGTTAGAAGAAATGAGTAAAGTTTCGGTCGTGCAAGTGTGGCTGCATATGACTGTTGCATAGCAGCAGTGGACGTAGTACGATTGGATGCGGTAGTCTGCATCGGTTCTGGATCTTCTGGACGTTTGATGAAGGTAGGAGAACGAGAGCGAGATCTCTTCTAAACAGACTCTAAACTACCCTCCGAGAGCTGTCGACTACGCCGATTACTTCGGAGATCTCGTCTGGCATCCGCCACTGGTTTAGGTGTAGGTCCTTGAACTAATCCCGGTAGCTTATGCATGATGCGATTAAGAATATGCACCGCATAAGTTAGGGTTTATACGAGTAAAGAGCAGCAAGTTCCGATGTATGGTACGATCCACGGAGAGCAGCAAGAATTGGTCAGGATATGAATACCACAATGACCTTCAAAAATTAGAGTATAACCCTCCAGAAGATGAGAATCTTCTGTCAGTCTCCTATGTAGAGTATCTGTACTGTCCTCCCAAGTATGTCTGCAATACTTGTTCACTGCTTAATACAGTAACCAACTACAAGAGGAGTTAGGTTTGAAGTACCTCAAGCAACGGTCACGGTGACGGTCACGGTAATTTTCAAGTTTTGAGTAGAGTATCGGGCCGAAGCCCCTGACTCCATGAGTTAGATGGTATAAAAGATATATGCAACATGTGCAGGTGGTTTGTTGGGTAGTACTATTGTTTTGTTAGGCGTGGTAGACTACATCGGCAACTGTCGCAGAGTAGCAGATGATGATATCAGTGCGATCGCTGGAAAGATATTAAATGCGTGGCGTGCGATAGACATTTCGTAGAGCGAATTCGGTGCCGATGTTAGCGATTGCTGGATTAATGTGTCGGGGTAAAGTACGCCAGAACTTACTGTGGAGATGTCGCAGTAGTTCTCTAACAGTAGAAAGTTCCAAATCTTCCAGAATTTGTTTGATTCGGGTATATCTGTCGTGACCAGTGATTATACGACCAGCTCTAGTTTGCACACTTTCAAGTGTTCGAAGGAGACTGTATGAAGCGTGTTGCCAAGCAGGGCATGCATATGTGAGGGTGGACAGAACTATCATCTTAAGTATGTGAACGCGGACTTCATGAGAAATGGAACTGCAGCAGAAGATGGGATATAACGCTGAGATTTTTCGTAAAGCTCTTTGCTTGATGTTGCTGATATGTGCGGCGAAAGATAGCCCACGGTCTAAGGTCACTCCCAAGTATTTGGCGTGGGTGGCGTGAGGAATATGTGCGTTCTCATAGATAAGGTATCGAGGGACGCGGATGCGTCGTCGGTGTGGATGACAGCACAACTTTTGTCTGTGTTAACTTTAATCCTCCAACGTCTTGCCCATTCCTGAAAACTTGTTAGTTGTCTTTGCATATAGATGTAGCATTGTACAAGAGAGCTACTGGTCGTAAAAAAGGCAGTATCATCGGCATACGTTGCGAGAAAGCAATGTGGTAGATTCGGAAGATCTGCTGTATACAGAGTATATAAAAGAGGTGAAAGTACAGCGCCCTGTGGAACACCTGCTTTGATAGTCCTAGAGGAGGAATTGACACCGTCAACAGACACATGAAATTCTCTGCCAATGAGGTAAGAACGAAGTAAATGCAGTAGACGATCTGGAAGACCCTGGGTGTATAGTTTATATAATAGCCCTGCTAACCAGACTTTGTCAAATGCTTTTGAGACATCCAGATATACTCCAAGGGTGTGTTGTTTTCTGTTGAAAGCCACTGTTAAGTGATCTACTACGCGTACGAGTTGCGTAGTAGTACTATGTTGTGCACGAAACCCAAACTGATGGGATGGTATGAGATCGTTATTGACTACATGCTGTCTTAGCCTCCAGAGTAACACACGCTCAAATAATTTACTTAAGTGTGACAAAAGACTGATCGGCCTATAGTTTTCCGGGAGCAGCGGATTTTTTCCAGGTTTTGTATGGTAATGATACGAGCTTCCTTCCAGGTCTTTGGGAAGTAGCATAATTGAAGGATGGCATTAAATAAATAAGTTAAGAAGACCAGTAATTTCCTTGTTGGGTGTTTCAGTATCTCAGTTCGAATCACATCAGGCCCAGATGCTGTCCTTGCCGGCAGACGTTTGATATGTCTTTCTATTTCCCGAGGTGTTACTAAAGTGATATCATGTGTAGGGTTTTGTTTACTTATGGTATATAAGGTGGTTCGAATGTGCTGTTGGAAATAAGGATCGAGAATAGCTCTGTTGGGCTGGAACTGCTTTTCCAAAGAGTCGGTGAAAATATCCGCTTGCGACTGAGGGTCTTGAGTCAGTCCTTGGGGTCCTTGTATGACTCTAGCTTTTGAAGCGTTTGTAGTACGTTGGAATGCTTTGGAGTACGTCCAGATTTTGCGATCATTTACTGTAACATTTCGAAAAGTGTCTTCCCAGTATTGTTGGTTTTGTCGCATACTCAGTATCTTGAGCTTTGCGCGCAGTTTGTTCCATAGTGTCTTATATGCTGGATGTAGTGTGTGCTGCCATCGACGCCTAGCCCAGCGTTTTAGATGGATATACAGTTGTAGATGAAAACTGTCGCATTGACCGGTTTGGGTTGAAGAGATTTTGATGGTGGTGCTCGCTGCCTCTGCAGTACGAAGTGCTAAGGTGACGTGAGAAACTGCTTGTTCGATGTCCTCAATAGTGGCTGGTCTATCTCGTAGATCGATCATATTGTTTAATTCCTGTTTAAATACATCCCAATCAGTTTCTGTTGTTTTGATGAGAGGGCTGGTATGTGCGAGGCTGCGGTGTGAAACGTGGAAAATGACAGGATCATGATCAGAGTCTAAATCCGAGATGATATAGGGATGTACAGTAAAGGATACATCTTTGCAAATAGCGACATCAAGAACATCGGGTTGACCACCGAATTTTGGATGATAAGTTGGGTCTCGTGGAGCACTGATAATGAAATTAGACGTTAGGATATATTGGTGTAAGGCGTCCCCTGCGTTGTTAGGTTTAATTGAGTGCCATTCGCCATGCTTAGCATTAAGATCTCCAGCCAAGATGACTTTTGGTCCTAAGCTAGCTATGATATCAAAGTCTGTGGGCTCTAGTTGTGTGGATGGGGACCTGTACCCAGTGACCAATATTAGTGGAACGCCTGGAGTTATTAGCTCAACAGCAAGGGCCTCCAAAGTTAGTAGGGGTGGTATTGTAATCAACTTGACTGGGAATGACTTTTTGATGATAAGTAATAATCCTCCTTTCTGTCTATCCACTCTATCCTGTCTGTACACAATGTAGTTAGGTAAGCGCCAGCTAATGATTCGAGCAGTAAAATGCGTTTCTTGTACAAACATAATATCAACTTTATGTTGGATGAGAAATCTAATAAGTAGGTGTTTCTGCCCTTCGAGACCATCTGCATTCCACGTAGCAAGAATAAGGGAGTGATGGAGAACCTTGGATTTAGAAGCAGCCATCGTCAACCACTTCCGCTATTGTTTCTATTACAACTGCAGCCTTAGAAGCTGAATCGACTGCTTGTCGGAATCGTGTAATCCCACGTTTAATATGAGTTATTATTTTACGGAAAGGTAATTCCTTGAGAAATGAAAGAACGGACTTTAAGTCCAGATCTTCTTTAGAGTTCCCTTGATTGAGTGCAGAAGTTGTCTCGATGTTGGAAGAAATGGGAGCTTCAGGATCATTATCTGTAGTCATTGGCTGGTTATTAACAGAAGTGGGAATGGAAGTTTTCTCTGTCGTTGGTTCTTGTAAATTTTTCTTGAGTGTTTCTGGGTGTTTCTTCGGCTGCTGTGCCGGTAATTTTAGTGCTTCAGAGTAAGACTTAAATACCGGGCAACCACGGTAATTTGCCGGGTGATCCCCCTGACAATTTGCACAAGCGGCGGGTGTTGATGTGTCTGGTTTACTGCAAGACTGTGTGAAATGCAGTTGTCCACATTTGAGACACCTCGGGTGAGCTTGGCAGGTATCTTGAGAATGCCCCAAGCGTTGGCACCTGTAACATTGCAGCACTGAAGGAGGCTTATAGGGTTCGATCTGGACCTTGTAGTACAGCAAGTTATTAATTGCATATATTTCTTTAACAGCTGCAGTTCTCTCCAAAGCTACCAAGAACAGTGGCATCATTATTTTCTTATTATCAGTCTTGCTTTTGCGAGACATTTGGTGGACACTTATTGGTTTGAAGCCTAATCGTGTAAGTTCTTCCTTCAGGTCATCTAATTCGGTGTCAATAGGCAGTTTACAGACAACTACCTTTATGGGCCTTTCATTTTTTACTACTCCTGTGGCATATTCAGTTTTCGTTTGCTCACAATAAGCTTTGGTAGCCGCTTGAATTCGGATGCGCTCCTTATTAGGCTGAGCTAAGGGAGGCTCCTTCAATGCTCGCGACAAGGTCTTTATAAATGCATATGTCAAGCAATGGGCCGTTGCTTCCTACTAATACCCAATATCTTGCTATGTTAGCCGCGAGTACTTGAAATTTCTACGTTTTTATATACAAACGCAGAAAAATGTTTACACTTTAAACACTACGTTCAAATGAAGTTTATACTGTAAGTTCAACTTTAAGTTTATATTAAAATATGTGCAACAATACTGTATTCTTTCGCGAAATAAGTACGCTCAAATCTGCTGCCATCTATGTTCACATTTATGCTTTATACATAAATACTACAATTCGTTATGCCTCATGGTTATGAAATATAAGGAAATAAAGAGTTACATTATATGTACGTGGGACTAGGGTACTACGGCACAATTAAAAAAAATAAGTTTGTCCTTTATTCAAGGTGAATGAAAAAAAAAGACGCTAACAACGCGAACACTATCTTGTCACCGAAAGTTGAGATATCAGCGTCACGTGGTTTTTGAGAACAACTGAAAATCGAAAGCCCGCTGGCTTTTTACTTCAATCTAAAGAAAAGCGTCTCGCAAGTGAAGCATATGGGTTGCCCGCACTACAGCTTGCGCTAAGCAGAAATAAGCTTTTGTGTATAACCCAAAGCGAAATAATATCAAATAAAAGCAACAGGCAAGCTTGCGGCAAGCAAGCATGCTGTCTGGGTAGATACGTAAACACAAAAAAGAATCCTGGCGATACAGGTAGGTAATGGAGAAATGATCCCAATAAATTCCTTTAAATTGGAAGCATTTCATATGTCAATGAAAAATAAACACTGGTAGCGATCAGTCTTTGAAAAAGACGAAATTCGCGGGGTAACGTTCTGACCCATTAAGCCCCTATTCTACAACTGTTTCAAATTCAAAAACGTTTTTATTCCCCTTGTTTACCTTCATTTTTAATATTCCCGCGCAATAGCAACTTGTGTGTCTCTAAACTCCTTTCATTTTTCATACCTTTATTCTCACCGTCGTGATTAAAACGATTGGTTAGAAAAACGTGATTAACTAACCAAACTCATCATCATCAAAATGCCGAATACATACGTATTTAAGGCTGTGACCGTTTCTGATTTTGAAAACGCTCTTGTGTACACTGTAAGTCATTACTTGGCAGCATGTATGTCACATCGTCAATAGCTTTTTGTTAAAGTAATAAGTAAAAACTTGTTCTGACTCTTATTGAAACGTTTGGATTGCAAGATTAGCAAGCAAGAAAATTTTTAACAAATCTATTTTCATTTCCAATACTTTCCTTTCTTCCTGCTCCTTCGGCACCCTCTTGCTATCAACGCCCGGGGCAACCGCCCCGCTGGCACCCCAACTTAGCTACGACTCTGATGAGAACTATTCTAAATATAAAGCAATCTATTCTACAGTTGCTAAACGGATAAGAGAAAACACAAGCACTTATATATTTAAAAATTAGTTGTATTTAAGGTAAAGTATTTTTTATCTTAAAAAGATATTTTAACTTCCAAAAAACTTATTATTTTGAGCAAATGTACTATCCAATGTAATGTAGCATGGTACATTAATATCGCCACTGTTAGAACAAATGCTATGCTTCAAAGATTGTGAAAGAAAACAGGAGAGTGAATTAGTTGCCGACTTTCATATTAGTAGAGTACAACAATACAATTGATATTGTTTTCATTGGGTTGTGTTCTACTTCAGATCAAGTGTTAATTCGTATTTAATTCTAGATATTCTTTGTAACTTTTAAATAGCTTGTCAAGTCACACTTCGAAATTAAAACTTGGTTTGTTTGTACTTGGAGACGGTTGACTTTCCTTCTTTTTCTTGACCCTTTTATTGAGGACTAGATTCTACAAGATCAGCAGATGCTGAGCATATATTACCCAAAAGCAGTGCGCGAATTAGGTTGTGTATATTTGAAGGGGGATAAAATAGTTCCTAACAGGAGATAGTTGGTTGCTTTGTGGGGAATCAATGTTTCAGTTTGTTGCTTTTTGAAAGGGATTAAATAAAATAGATGGAAATTCCGCCCCGGGATTCGCACCATATCCTAAAGACATAAGTGGCATAAGTTGAATGGTAGACCCTGGTTCCATGAGATATGTCAGTCCACAGGGGGTAGATTTATTTGTTTATTCGAGAAATCTTACAAATTTAGTAAAAAAAAAAAAAAAAAAACGAATTTTTGCTTTCGTAAAATCATGCATTTAGCGTTTGTTTTTCTTTCTTTCTTTTAAAAAATCTGTCTGATTTAACTTTGTTAAAACATTCCAATACTATGGAAAAGAAACAAAAAGTACTCTTACGTTTGAATATCATTTCTTAGTTTAAATCTTTCTATTATTTTGTTCTTGCTTTTTATTCGTTTCCTTAACAGCATAATGTTTATAGGACCTGCACTTAAAAGATAGATCTGTCCTGTTCAAACAATTTCAGCAAACTGAAAAACAACCGCGTGCTCAAACAACAGGCAAGAGGAAGAGCGAAAAATGACCGCTTCTTTTTCTTCTTTTACGCGCCTATTTTTACGCTAGGTGTATGGGCCAACTTACGAACCGAAATTTACGACATCATTTTACGGACCGAAATTACGCGCCGAAAATACGCTAGTGTATGCTGGTCTTAACAGATAAGAGCAGCAGCGTCCGCAACTGAGACGTCCGCAACTGGGAAGAACCCATTTTGTTACAAGTTCTTGTAAAATTGAGAAGGTACTTAAAATAACAATCCCAGCAGGTGGTCGAAATAGCAAAAAAATTTCAGCGAATTTAGATAGTCAAACGCAATTTTTTTCTGTTTTATCAGGCAGATATCGAGATAGTATCTTGTTGAAGTATCTTGGGACTAATTGTCAAATATTAAATTTAATGTTAAATTCGTAGTCGAAAGACATCATGTTCGATTGGATTGGGTTTGATTTGAGCGACCTCTTAGACAGCGAGGATATATGAGAAGTGAGATCCAAACTGCGTTAGCTTCTGCCGAGAATCAAACAGGATGTCCTGCGCCGGAGAAGCTTACGCTGATCATATAACCACGGAGGAGCTCTCATCATTTGCGAATTCTGATTCTGAAGTATTGGATTTAAATACCTTTTTCTCTATGCACTGAAAATTAATTATGAATTTTAATTAGGAAATAAGGTCTCGTTTTGTGCAATAGAAAATAATTAATTTAGCCGAAATCATGTATTGTACAGAAAGACTGAAACTAGATTGGAATGATGATTTCTGGTGAGTCTACCAGCAAACCTCAGCAACGATTCGCGAGGACAACACAAGAACAGGTTTTCTCTTCTGAAAACAATAAGACCAGACGAGGGAGAAGGCCGTGGAAAGGGCAAGAGACCACCTGCTGCTCGAAAACCTCAGAGCATTTTCCCTAATTTTCAATTATCAAACTACTTGCCACAAGCATCTCCTTTATTTCCCTTGCTGCTGCGTAGATAAGATTTTCAGCTAGGGTGGGTAAGATTATCAAGGTGTCTTTTATGTTTTTTCCATTCAGCAATGTTCTAACACTCTACTCAAAATATGCAAAAGGTACATTCCGAATTGAGAGCCATGGGAGGACAAAATAAATACCACCATTACTTAGGAAAAGATGTCCAAAATGAAATTATTCAGTTTCTTAGTGAACAAATAAAAAGTAAAATACTGCCTTTTTTTAGAGCTGCAAAATATTATAGTATAATACTAGACTGCACGCCAGATATATCTGGTACAGAGCAAATGACAATAATCGTTCGTTTTGTACAAATTACATACAGTAATAGAGTGTGCCTTGTAAAAATTTGCGAACACTTTCTTGGTTTCGTAGCGGTAACAGACAACCCTGACGAACTGACAGAAGTAATAAATAAACAGGTAAAGGAAATGACCATTCCTATCGAAGTCATAAGGGGTCAAGGATATGACAATGGTTTCAATATAAAAGGCAAACAGTCAGGTATTCAGAAGAGAATTTTAGAAATAAATTCCCGAACCCTCTATGTTCCTTGCAGTGGTTATTCACTAAACCTTGTTAACGATGCAGCCAGAGCATTTCAGTACGCCGTTTCATTTATTTCTCTCTTTTCTTATTGGTTTTTCTTTTTTTGTATAGTTAAAAAATTTTGACTTCTTTCTGCATCGGTTCAACATTGGGCCATACTAAAGAAACATATTAGCAGCCTGACTTGAAGACCATTAAAGGAGCAGTTCGAGTTAAAAACAAGTTTGGTGCAATAGAAAGAGAAACAAAAAATAAGAGACCCGTATTTTTTTTTTATATGTTGATAGGCCGTCTCGTTCAGCTTCTACAGGCATTTGCTTTTGATGAATCGTAAATGGTGACGTCATGGGTGGGATACGCGAGAAACTCAATGTGAGTCAGCAACCACTCCCTTGTACGCAGCTGATAAACCTTTTATAGTGCATTGGATTTAATAGATTGTGTTTTGGATTTGTTAGCAGTCTTGCTGTATTGAATTCTTGAGGGAAGTTTTTGTTAGTTGTTTTTCCTATAGCATTAGTATAAAAAAAGAGTAGAGACAGAGCAGTAATTACGTTTGTTGTGCGAAACAGTGTTTCTTCCAGACATGTTTTCAGGGTGGCACTGTCTCGCGGAGCTCTGAGAGATTCCCTCGGAGGAGACCAAAATAATACGTCCATAATGTAATAAATATAATATTACTGTGTAAAAATAATGTGCCTCTCCGAACACTAAGTGCCCCTTCCCCCCCGGATTTTTTTTCTGAAAGAAACACTAGTGTGAAGTAGAAAACACGTGTTAATACAGCGCGTGCTGTGTCTGTGAAATAAAGTAGAAATACCTAACACCTGCTGTGTTAGTCGTGAGAAATCACCAGATCGATATAAATTATGGTCCAAGAAAATCAATGGGAAAAAATGTACCAAATAAAATCACTCGTGTTTCAAACATCTTGAAGAGCCTAACTTCGAGAAGTCAAGTTTACTGAAAGAAAAGTTAATTCTAGTGGCGGATCTAGGCTGGGGCCGGGGGCCTAGGCCCCCCAGTTTTTGAGTGACAAAATTGATGTAAGCTATTATTTAGATATTTTTGAAAGTTTTTAGTAAACATGATATACATATCATAGTCTGGGTTCTGACTCCCCCCCCTGAGTTTTTGCCGTCTAGATCCACTTCTGGCTAATGCCAGGAGAATTATTTGCACGCAAACTGAGAAAGAATGCTGTTCCAAGTATATTATTAAAAGTTTTAAATTCCGAGCCATTGAGCAAGCACCGATCTATGTCCAGTTACCAACGAACAAATATCGTACAAGACGCAATTGATGGTTGTAGTCAAGACGAGGCATTAGAGGGTAATGGAGACGTCACTCATGATTCTAAAGATACTGCTTTAGAAATAAGCTATACAATGTGAATTAGGGAGTGAAATATACCGGCTTGTAGAAGGAATCAATGACGATGACTGTTCCTCAAGACATTGATCTATCGTTTAATTTCTCTGTATCATGTGACAATGATGATGAAACGGGTGATGAGAGTTGTTCGTGATGACGAAACGGGACAGCTATGAGAATAAAAGAAATTTTACCGGTGAAGTGTTTTTCGTATTCTGGCAAACTTTACAGATGTTATTTCATTTTTGCCTCATATGTTACGCTCCTGTACATACCTTGAAGCACAAAATTATAGGATCAGCGTTAAAAATTGCAACAAAACGTAAAAATGAACATACTTATGTTTGGGAATCGGAAGTATGATTAAAGAAAAGGTACTTAGGTGTTGCAGCAATCTCGTCCGCCATGTATTTACATATTGGTTTCGATTTTTTTTTTGAAACGCTGAAGTCATGCTTTATAGGATACGTTTTATAATATTATAAAAACGTTTGTACAGCCCGCCATCAGATATCATTTTCTACATGCAGATGATATTTGTAAGTCTTTGCAATCAGTTCTGGAAAAGGAAACTGCACTTAGAACGTGCCACCGCACCTCTCACAAACGAAATGCTTGGCACTGTGTAGTATGTAAGCCTGCTCTCGCTCCTTGCCCACCTATGACGTCATCACAAAATCTTTCTTCCTCTGTTACTCGCTAACGACTGAACATATCGCGATCAAACAAACACCATTCCTTTTAGAATTTTCAACTCTACAAATGGAAATAAATTGTAAAAAATGCATTTCTAAGTCGAACTGCTCCTTTAAGCACCACAAAGTGGGAAAGCGGAATTAATGCTCTGACTCCATTTAGATATCAGTAGGGGAGGTTTATGATGCCTTGCTTCAAATAAGTAATGATAATAGAACAGATAGAATGATCGCCCTCGATGCTCTGTGTATAGCAAACCAGCTGCATAACTTTCCTTTCCTTTACACACTAGTTATTTGGTATGATTTTTTATTCCACGTAAACATAGTAAGTAAAAGTCTCCAAAGCATCGATTCTCATGTGTTGGATGCAGTTGGGGTTTCTTGACAATATATCTGAATACTTCGAGAGGAGTAGAAATGATGCAAAGTTTCAATCTTACTTAGTTGATATGATGGAGTTGGCATCAGCATTAAATAAGGATGACCCACAGATTGGTAATACAGTAAAAGCTCGAAGTCGAAAGAAGAGATAATTTAAGTACGAGGCAGAGGATGAAGCTATTCAAGATCCACAAACGAAATAGAGGATCGATTTTTATTACAAAGTTCTAGACATGATTATGTTAGCTTTAAGAGAAAGGTTTGAATAACTTAAACATCACAGCGCGTACTTCGATTTTCTTTACGATATAAGTAATCTTAAAGATATGCCACCTGAACTTTGTTTTGAAAAGGCACTAAACTTGCCCGCATTTAGCACACGAAGGATCGAAAGATGAACTGAAAACCCGTGATTTGAAAGATGAACTGAAAATATTATCCGCTCACCAAAAGAAACTTTAAAATTAATTAAGGAACATGAGTTTGCTCCCAATGCCAGTGTTGCATTTAGGATGTTGTTAACCTTACCGGTAACAGTGGCAAGTGGATAAAGAAGTTTTTCGAAACTTAAGTTTATTAAAACTTGTTCCACGTCTGAAACACCCTTGAATGGTGTAGCGAAAATATCAATAGAACTCGAGCTGGATGAAACATTGGACTACGCAGTGGCGTAACAAGACGGGGGGGGGGCAAGGGGGAAAGGGAGCATTGCACCCCCCAAAGTTCTGCTAGAAGTTATTGGGGGCGACAAAGACGCCTAATGATTACTTTGCCATTTTTAAAAGCCGATTGAAGAATGAAAAGTTTATGTACAAAAACAGTGTTTTGTATGCACTGCCAAATCTTCGACAAAATATAGAGTACAGTGCTCTGTATTATTATAACTAATGGACACTTTTTCTGTTCCTTTTGTGTTGATTGTCTAGGGCACCTTTGATACAACAAAATAAAGAAATAAAACTTACCTATATGACACTCAAGCAGCGGTAAAAACATTTTCTTAATCCTTTGTAACCCCTCATTATGTACGGGCGACATAATGCTTCGATGGAATAACAAACGAAATAATGTTACAATGGCGGAGCATTGCAAATATAATAATTATTCCTTTGGTCGCCCCTGATTGTATAGGGCGCCTTCGATAGAACAAAAAGGGATATAATATTGCACCAAGGGCGCAGTCGATATATTAATAATTCATTTTGTCGGTCCTGATTGTATAGGGGCGCCTTCGATAGAACAAACACGGATGTAATATTGCACCAAGGGCGCAGTCGATATATTAATAATTCATTTTGTCGGTCCTGATTGTATAGGGGCGCCTTCGATAGAACAAACACGGATGTAATATTGCACCAAGGGCACTATAGATATATTAATTATTCCCTTTGTTACCCCTGATTGTATAGGGACGCCTTCGATAGAACAAAAAGGATATAATATTGCAACAAGAGGGTTGTAGATATATTAATTATTCATTTTGTCGCTCCTGATTGTATAGGGGCGCCTTCGATAGAACAAACACGGATGTAATATTGCACCAAGGGCACTATAGATATATTAATTATTCCCTTTGTTACCCCTGATTGTATAGGGACGCCTTCGATAGAACAAAAAGGATATAATATTGCAACAAGAGCGTTGTAGATATATTAATAATTCATTTTGTCGGTCCTGATTGTATAGGGGCGCCTTCGATAGAACAAACACGGATGTAATATTGCACCAAGGGCGCAGTCGATATATTAATAATTCATTTTGTCGGTCCTGATTGTATAGGGGCGCCTTCGATACAACAAACACGGATGTAATATTGCACTAAGGGCACTATAGATATATTAATTATTCCCTTTGTTACCCCTGATTGTATAGGGACGCCTTCGATAGAACAAAAAGGATATAATATTGCAACAAGAGCGTTGTAGATATATTAATTATTCATTTTGTCGCTCCTGATTGTATAGGGGCGCCTTCGATAGAACAAACACGGATGTAATATTGCACCAAGGG
Organism: Thermobia domestica; assembly: GCF_964235325.1. Classification (NCBI taxonomy): domain Eukaryota; kingdom Metazoa; phylum Arthropoda; class Insecta; order Zygentoma; family Lepismatidae; genus Thermobia; species Thermobia domestica. The sequence continues at coordinate 306,819,343 of NC_137459.1, forward strand.
CACTATAGATATATTGATTATTCCCTTTGTTACCCCTGATTGTATAGGGACGCCTTCGATAGAACAAAAAGGATATAATATTGCAACAAGAGCGTTGTAGATATATTAATTATTCATTTTGTCGCTCCTGATTGTATAGGGGCGCCTTCGATAGAACAAACACGGATGTAATATTGCACCAAGGGCACTATAGATATATTAATTATTCCCTTTGTTACCCCTGATTGTATAGGGACGCCTTCGATAGAACAAAAAGGATATAATATTGCAACAAGAGCGTTGTAGATATATTAATTATTCATTTTGTCGCTCCTGATTGTATAGGGGCGCCTTCGATAGAACAAACACGGATGTAATATTGCACCAAGGGCACTATAGATATATTAATTATTCCCTTTGTTACCCCTGATTGTATAGGGACGCCTTCGATAGAACAAACACGGATGTAATATTGCACCAAGGGCACTATAGATATATTAATTATTCCCTTTGTTACCCCTGATTGTATAGGGACGCCTTCGATAGAACAAAAAGGATATAATATTGCAACAAGAGCGTTGTAGATATATTAATTATTCATTTTGTCGCTCCTGATTGTATAGGGGCGCCTTCGATAGAACAAACACGGATGTAATATTGCACCAAGGGCACTATAGATATATTAATTATTCCCTTTGTTACCCCTGATTGTATAGGGACGCCTTCGATAGAACAAAAAGGATATAATATTGCAACAAGAGCGTTGTAGATATATTAATTATTCATTTTGTCGCTCCTGATTGTATAGGGGCGCCTTCGATAGAACAAACACGGATGTAATATTGCACCAAGGGCGCAGTCGATATATTAATAATTCATTTTGTCGGTCCTGATTGTATAGGGGCGCCTTCGATAGAACAAACACGGATGTAATATTGCACCAAGGGCACTATAGATATATTAATTATTCCCTTTGTTACCCCTGATTGTATAGGGACGCCTTCGATAGAACAAAAAGGATATAATATTGCAACAAGAGCGTTGTAGATATATTAATTATTCATTTTGTTACTCCAAATTGTATAGGGGCGCCTTCGATAGAACAAACACGGATGTAATATTGCACCAACGGCACTATAGATATATTAATTATTCCCTTTGTTACCCCTGATTGTATAGGGACGCCTTCGATAGAACAAAAATGATATAATATTGCAATAAGAGCGTTGTAGATATATTAATTATTCATTTTGTCGCTCCTGATTGTATAGGGGCGCCTTCGATAGAACAAACACGGATGTAATATTGCACCAAGGGCACTATAGATATATTAATTATTCCCTTTGTTACCCCTGATTGTATAGGGACGCCTTCGATAGAACAAAAAGGATATAATATTGCAACAAGAGCGTTGTAGATATATTAATAATTCATTTTGTCGGTCCTGATTGTATAGGGGCGCCTTCGATAGAACAAACACGGATGTAATATTGCACCAAGGGCGCAGTCGATATATTAATAATTCATTTTGTCGGTCCTGATTGTATAGGGGCGCCTTCGATAGAACAAACACGGATGTAATATTGCACCAAGGGCACTATAGATATATTAATTATTCCCTTTGTTACCCCTGATTGTATAGGGACGCCTTCGACAGAACAAAAAGGATATAATATTGCAACAAGAGCGTTGTAGATATTATAATTATTCATTTTGTCGCTCCTGATTGTATAGGGGCGCCTTCGATAGAACAAACACGGATGTAATATTGCACCAAGGGCACTATAGATATATTAATTATTCCCTTTGTTACCCCTGATTGTATAGGGACACCTTCGATAGAACAAAAAGGATATAATATTGCAACAAGAGCGTTGTAGATATATTAATTATTCATTTTGTCGCTCCTGATTGTATAGGGGCGCCTTCGATAGAACAAACACGGATGTAATATTGCACCAAGGGCACTATAGATATATTAATTATTCCCTTTGTTACCCCTGATTGTATAGGGACGCCTTCGATAGAACAAAAAGGATATAATATTGCAACAAGAGCGTTGTAGATATATTAATTATTCATTTTGTCGCTCCTGATTGTATAGGGGCGCCTTCGATAGAACAAACACGGATGTAATATTGCACCAAGGGCACTATAGATATATTAATTATTCCCTTTGTTACCCCTGATTGTATAGGGACGCCTTCGATAGAACAAAAAGGATATAATATTGCAACAAGAGCGTTGTAGATATATTAATTATTCCCTTTGTTACCCCTGATTGTATAGGGACGCCTTCGATAGAACAAAAAGGATATAATATTGCAACAAGAGCGTTGTAGATATATTAATTATTCATTTTGTCGCTCCTGATTGTATAGGGGCGCCTTCGATAGAACAAACACGGATGTAATATTGCACCAAGGGCACTATAGATATATTAATTATTCCCTTTGTTACCCCTGATTGTATAGGGACGCCTTCGATAGAACAAAAAGGATATAATATTGCAACAAGAGCGTTGTAGATATATTAATTATTCATTTTGTCGCTCCTGATTGTATAGGGGCGCCTTCGATAGAACAAACACGGATGTAATATTGCACCAAGGGCACTATAGATATATTAATTATTCCCTTTGTTACCCCTGATTGTATAGGGACGCCTTCGATAGAACAAAAAGGATATAATATTGCAACAAGAGCGTTGTAGATATATTAATTATTCACTTTGTCGCTCCTGATTGTATAGGGGCGCCTTCGATAGAACAAACACGGATGTAATATTGCACCAAGGGCACTATAGATATATTAATTATTCCCTTTGTTACCCCTGATTGTATAGGGACGCCTTCGATAGAACAAAAAGGATATAATATTGCAACAAGAGCGTTGTAGATATATTAATTATTCATTTTGTCGCTCCTGATTGTATAGGGGCGCCTTCGATAGAACAAACACGGATGTAATATTGCACCAAGGGCACTATAGATATATTAATTATTCCCTTTGTTACCCCTGATTGTATAGGGACGCCTTCGATAGAACAAACACGGATGTAATATTGCACCAAGGGCACTATAGATATATTAATTATTCCCTTTGTTACCCCTGATTGTATAGGGACGCCTTCGATAGAACAAAAAGGATATAATATTGCAACAAGAGCGTTGTAGATATATTAATTATTCATTTTGTCGCTCCTGATTGTATAGGGGCGCCTTCGATAGAACAAACACGGATGTAATATTGCACCAAGGGCACTATAGATATATTAATTATTCCCTTTGTTACACCTGATTGTATAGGGACGCCTTCGATAGAACAAAAAGGATATAATATTGCAACAAGAGCGTTTTAGATATATTAATTATTCATTTTGTCGCTCCTGATTGTATAGGGGCGCCTTCGATAGAACAAACACGGATGTAATATTGCACCAAGGGCGCAGTCGATATATTAATAATTCATTTTATCGGTCCTGATTGTATAGGGGCGCCTTCGATAGAACAAACACGGATGTAATATTGCACCAAGGGCACTATAGATATATTAATTATTCCCTTTGTTACCCCTGATTGTATAGGGACGCCTTCGATAGAACAAAAAGGATATAATATTGCAACAAGAGCGTTGTAGATATATTAATTATTCATTTTGTCGCTCCTGATTGTATAGGGGCGCCTTCGATAGAACAAACACGGATGTAATATTGCACCAAGGGCACTATAGATATATTAATTATTCCCTTTGTTACCCCTGATTGTATAGGGACGCCTTCGATAGAACATAAAGGATATAATATTGCAACAAGAGCGTTGTAGATATATTAATTATTCATTTTGTCGCTCCTGATTGTATAGGGGCGCCTTCGATAGAACAAACACGGATGTAATATTGCACCAAGGGCACTTTAGATATATTAATTATTCCCTTTGTTACCCCTGATTGTATAGGGACGCCTTCGATAGAACAAAAAGGATATAATATTGCAACAAGAGCGTTGTAGATATATTAATAATTCATTTTGTCGGTCCTGATTGTATAGGGGCGCCTTCGATAGAACAAACACGGATGTAATATTGCACCAAGGGCGCAGTCGATATATTAATAATTCATTTTGTCGGTCCTGATTGTATAGGGGCGCCTTCGATAGAACAAACACGGATGTAATATTGCACCAAGGGCACTATAGATATATTAATTATTCCCTTTGTTACCCCTGATTGTATAGGGACGCCTTCGATAGAACAAAAAGGATATAATATTGCAACAAGAGCGTTGTAGATATATTAATTATTCATTTTGTCGCTCCTGATTGTATAGGGGCGCCTTCGATAGAACAAACACGGATGTAATATTGCACCAAGGGCACTATAGATATATTAATTATTCCCTTTGTTACCCCTGATTGTATAGGGACGCCTTCGATAGAACAAAAAGGATATAATATTGCAACAAGAGCGTTGTAGATATATTAATTATTCATTTTGTCGCTCCTGATTGTATAGGGGCGCCTTCGATAGAACAAACACGGATGTAATATTGCACCAAGGGCACTATAGATATATTAATTATTCCCTTTGTTACCCCTGATTGTATAGGGACGCCTTCGATAGAACAAAAAGGATATAATATTGCAACAAGAGCGTTGTAGATATATTAATAATTCATTTTGTCGGTCCTGATTGTATAGGGGCGCCTTCGATAGAACAAACACGGATGTAATATTGCACCAAAAGCGCAGTCGATATATTAATAATTCATTTTGTCGGTCCTGATTGTATAGGGGCGCCTTCGATAGAACAAACACGGATGTAATATTGCACCAAGGGCACTATAGATATATTAATTATTCCCTTTGTTACCCCTGATTGTATAGGGACGCCTTCGATAGAACAAAAAGGATATAATATTGCAACAAGAGCGTTGTAGATATATTAATTATTCATTTTGTCGCTCCTGATTTTATAGGGGCGCCTTCGATAGAACAAACACGGATGTAATATTGCACCAAGGGCACTATAGATATATTAATTATTCCCTTTGTTACCCCTGATTGTATAGGGACGCCTTCGATAGAACAAAAAGGATATAATATTGCAACAAGAGCGTTGTAGATATATTAATTATTCATTTTGTCGCTCCTGATTATATAGGGGCGCCTTCGATAGAACAAACACGGATGTAATATTGCACCAAGGGCACTATAGATATATTAATTATTCCCTTTCTTACCCCTGATTGTATAGGGACGCCTTCGATAGAACAAAAAGGATATAATATTGCAACAAGAGCGTTGTAGATATATTAATTATTCATTTTGTCGCTCCTGATTGTATAGGGGCGCCTTCGATAGAACAAACACGGATGTAATATTGCACCAAGGGCGCAGTCGATATATTAATAATTCATTTTGTCGGTCCTGATTGTATAGGGGCGCCTTCGATAGAACAAACACGGATGTAATATTGCACCAAGGGCACTATAGATATATTAATTATTCCCTTTGTTACCCCTGATTGTATAGGGACGCCTTCGATAGAACAAAAAGGATATAATATTGCAACAAGAGCGTTGTAGATATATTAATTATTCATTTTGTCGCTCCTGATTGTATAGGGGCGCCTTCGATAGAACAAACACGTATGTAATATTGCACCAAGGGCACTATAGATATATTAATTATTCCCTTTGTTACCCCTGATTGTATAGGGACGCCTTCGATAGAACAAAAAGGATATAATATTGCAACAAGAGCGTTGTAGATATATTAGTTATTCATTTTGTCGCTCCTGATTGTATAGGGGCGCCTTCGATAGAACAAACACGGATGTAATATTGCACCAAGGGCACTATAGATATATTAATTATTCCCTTTGTTACCCCTGATTGTATAGGGACGCCTTCGATAGAACAAAAAGGATATAATATTGCAACAAGAGCGTTGTAGATATATTAATTATTCATTTTGTCGCTCCTGATTGTATAGGGGCGCCTTCGATAGAACAAACACGGATGTAATATTGCACCAAGGGCACTATAGATATATTAATTATTCCCTTTGTTACCCCTGATTGTATAGGGACGCCTTCGATAGAACAAAAAGGATATAATATTGCAACAAGAGCGTTGTAGATATATTAATAATTCATTTTGTCGGTCCTGATTGTATATGGGCGCCTTCGATAGAACAAAAAGGATATAATATTGCAACAAGAGCGTTGTAGATATATTAATTATTCATTTTGTCGCTCCTGATTGTATAGGGGCGCCTTCGATAGAACAAACACGGATGTAATATTGCACCAAGGGCGCAGTCGATATATTAATAATTCATTTTGTCGGTCCTGATTGTATAGGGGCGCCTTCGATAGAACAAACACGGATGTAATATTGCACCAAGGGCACTATAGATATATTAATTATTCCCTTTGTTACCCCTGATTGTATAGGGACGCCTTCGATAGAACAAAAAGGATATAATATTGCAACAAGAGCGTTGTAGATATATTAATTATTCATTTTGTCGCTCCTGATTGTATAGGGGCGCCTTCGATAGAACAAACACGGATGTAATATTGCACCAAGGGCACTATAGATATATTAATTACTCCCTTTGTTACCCCTGATTGTATAGGGACGCCTTCGATAGAACAAAAAGGATATAATATTGCAACAAGAGCGTTGTAGATATATTAATTATTCATTTTGTCGCTCCTGATTGTATAGGGGCGCCTTCGATAGAACAAACACGGATGTAATATTGCACCAAGGGCACTATAGATATATTAATTATTCCCTTTGTTACCCCTGATTGTATAGGGACGCCTTCGATAGAACAAAAAGGATATAATATTGCAACAAGAGCGTTGTAGATATATTAATTATTCATTTTGTCGCTCCTGATTGTATAGGGGCGCCTTCGATAGAACAAACACGGATGTAATATTGCACCAAGGGCACTATAGATATATGAATTATTCCCTTTGTTACCCCTGATTGTATAGGGACGCCTTCGATAGAACAAAAAGGATATAATATTGCAACAAGAGCGTTGTAGATATATTAATTATTCATTTTGTCGCTCCTGATTGTATAGGGGCGCCTTCGATAGAACAAACACGGATGTAATATTGCACCAAGGGCACTATAGATATATTAATTATTCCCTTTGTTACCCCTGATTGTATAGGGACGCCTTCGATAGAACAAAAAGGATATAATATTGCAACAAGAGCGTTGTAGATATATTAATAATTCATTTTGTCGGTCCTGATTGTATAGGGGCGCCTTCGATAGAACAAACACGGATGTAATATTGCACCAAGGGCGCAGTCGATATATTAATAATTCATTTTGTCGGTCCTGATTGTATAGGGGCGCCTTCGATAGAACAAACACGGATGTAATATTGCACCAAGGGCACTATAGATATATTAATTATTCCCTTTGTTACCCCTGATTGTATAGGGACGCCTTCGATAGAACAAAAAGGATATAATATTGCAACAAGAGCGTTGTAGATATATTAATTATTCATTTTGTCGCTCCTGATTGTATAGGGGCGCCTTCGATAGAACAAACACGGATGTAATATTGCACCAAGGGCACTATAGATATATTAATTACTCCCTTTGTTACCCCTGATTGTATAGGGACGCCTTCGATAGAACAAAAAGGATATAATATTGCAACAAGAGCGTTGTAGATATATTAATTATTCATTTTGTCGCTCCTGATTGTATAGGGGCGCCTTCGATAGAACAAACACGGATGTAATATTGCACCAAGGGCACTATAGATATATTAATTATTCCCTTTGTTACCCCTGATTGTATAGGGACGCCTTCGATAGAACAAAAAGGATATAATATTGCAACAAGAGCGTTGTAGATATATTAATTATTCATTTTGTCGCTCCTGATTGTATAGGGGCGCCTTCGATAGAACAAACACGGATGTAATATTGCACTAAGGGCACTATAGATATATTAATTATTCCTTTTGTTACCCCTGATTGTATAGGGACGCCTTCGATAGAACAAAAAGGATATAATATTGCAACAAGAGCGTTGTAGATATATTAATTATTCATTTTGTCGCTCCTGATTGTATAGGGGCGCCTTCGATAGAACAAACACGGATGTAATATTGCACCAAGGGCGCAGTCGATATATTAATAATTCATTTTGTCGGTCCTGATCGTATAGGGGCGCCTTCGATAGAACAAACACGGATGTAATATTGCACCAAGGGCACTATAGATATATTAATTATTCCCTTTGTTACCCCTGATTGTATAGGGATGCCTTCGATAGAACAAAAAGGATATAATATTGCAACAAGAGCGTTGTAGATATATTAATTATTCATTTTGTCGCTCCTGATTGTATAGGGGCGCCTTCGATAGAACAAACACGTATGTAATATTGCACCAAGGGCACTATAGATATATTAATTATTCCCTTTGTTACCCCTGATTGTATAGGGACGCCTTCGATAGAACAAAAAGGATATAATATTGCAACAAGAGCGTTGTAGATATATTAATTATTCATTTTGTCGCTCCTGATTGTATAGGGGCGCCTTCGATAGAACAAACACGGATGTAATGTTGCACCAAGGGCGCAGTCGATATATTAATAATTCATTTTGTCGGTCCTGATTGTATAGGGGCGCCTTCGATAGAACAAACACGGATGTAATATTGCACCAAGGGCACTATAGATATATTAATTATTCCCTTTGTTACCCCTGATTGTATAGGGACGCCTTCGATAGAACAAACAGGATATAATATTGCAACAAGAGCGTTGTAGATATATTAATAATTCATTTTGTCGGTCCTGATTGTATAGGGGCGCCTTCGATAGAACAAACACGGATGTAATATGGCACCAAGGGCACTATAGATATATTAATTATTCCCTTTGTTACCCCTGATTGTATAGGGACGCCTTCGATAGAACAAAAAGGATATAATATTGCAACAAGAGCGTTGTAGATATATTAATAATTCATTTTGTCGGTCCTGATTGTATAGGGGCGCCTTCGATAGAACAAACACGGATGTAATATTGCACCAAGGGCACTATAGATATATTAATTATTCCCTTTGTTACCCCTGATTGTATAGGGACGCCTTCGATAGAACAAAAAGGATATAATATTGCAACAAGAGCGTTGTAGATATATTAATAATTCATTTTGTCGGTCCTGATTGTATAGGGGCGCCTTCGATAGAACAAACACGGATGTAATATTGCACCAAGGGCACTATAGATATATTAATTATTCCCTTTGTTACCCCTGATTGTATAGGGACGCCTTCGATAGAACAAAAAGGATATAATATTGCAACAAGAGCGTTGTAGATATATTAATTATTCATTTTGTCGCTCCTGATTGTATAGGGGCGCCTTCGATAGAACAAACACGGATGTAATATTGCACCAAGGGCACTATAGATATATTAATTATTCCCTTTGTTACCCCTGATTGTATAGGGACGCCTTCGATAGAACAAAAAGGATATAATATTGCAACAAGAGCGTTGTAGATATATTAATAATTCATTTTGTCGGTCCTGATTGTATAGGGGCGCCTTCGATAGAACAAACACGGATGTAATATTGCACCAAGGGCACTATAGATATATTAATTATTCCCTTTGTTACCCCTGATTGTATAGGGACGCCTTCGATAGAACAAAAAGGATATAATATTGCAACAAGAGCGTTGTAGATATATTAATTATTCATTTTGTCGCTCCTGATTGTATAGGGGCGCCTTCGATAGAACAAACACGGATGTAATATTGCACCAAGGGCACTATAGATATATTAATTATTCCCTTTGTTACCCCTGATTGTATAGGGACGCCTTCGATAGAACAAAAAGGATATAATATTGCAACAAGAGCGTTGTAGATATATTAATAATTCATTTTGTCGGTCCTGATTGTATAGGGGCGCCTTCGATAGAACAAACACGGATGTAATATTGCACCAAGGGCACTATAGATATATTAATTATTCCCTTTGTTACCCCTGATTGTATAGGGACGCCTTCGATAGAACAAAAAGGATATAATATTGCAACAAGAGCGTTGTAGATATATTAATAATTCATTTTGTCGGTCCTGATTGTATAGGGGCGCCTTCGATAGAACAAACACGGATGTAATATTGCACCAAGGGCACTATAGATATATTAATTATTCCCTTTGTTACCCCTGACTGTATAGGGACGCCTTCGATAGAACAAACAAGATATAATATTGCAACAAGAGCGTTGTAGATATATTAATAATTCATTTTGTCGGTCCTGATTGTATAGGGGCGCCTTCGATAGAACAAACACGGATGTAATATTGCACCAAGGGCACTATAGATATATTAATTATTCCCTTTGTTACCCCTGATTGTATAGGGACGCCTTCGATAGAACAAAAAGGATATAATATTGCAACAAGAGCGTTGTAGATATATTAATAATTCATTTTGTCGGTCCTGATTGTATAGGGGCGCCTTCGATAGAACAAACACGGATGTAATATTGCACCAAGGGCACTATAGATATATTAATTATTCCCTTTGTTACCCCTGATTGTATAGGGACGCCTTCGATAGAACAAAAAGGATATAATATTGCAACAAGAGCGTTGTAGATATATTAATAATTCATTTTGTCGGTCCTGATTGTATAGGGGCGCCTTCGATAGAACAAACACGGATGTAATATTGCACCAAGGGCACTATAGATATATTAATTATTCCCTTTGTTACCCCTGATTGTATAGGGACGCCTTCGATAGAACAAAAAGGATATAATATTGCAACAAGAGCGTTGTAGATATATTAATTATTCATTTTGTCGCTCCTGATTGTATAGGGGCGCCTTCGATAGAACAAACACGGATGTAATATTGCACCAAGGGCACTATAGATATATTAATTATTCCCTTTGTTACCCCTGATTGTATAGGGACGCCTTCGATAGAACAAAAAGGATATAATATTGCAACAAGAGCGTTGTAGATATATTAATAATTCATTTTGTCGGTCCTGATTGTATAGGGGCGCCTTCGATAGAACAAACACGGATGTAATATTGCACCAAGGGCACTATAGATATATTAATTATTCCCTTTGTTACCCCTGATTGTATAGGGACGCCTTCGATAGAACAAAAAGGATATAATATTGCAACAAGAGCGTTGTAGATATATTAATTATTCATTTTGTCGCTCCTGATTGTATAGGGGCGCCTTCGATAGAACAAACACGGATGTAATATTGCACCAAGGGCACTATAGATATATTAATTATTCCCTTTGTTACCCCTGATTGTATAGGGACGCCTTCGATAGAACAAAAAGGATATAATATTGCAACAAGAGCGTTGTAGATATATTAATAATTCATTTTGTCGGTCCTGATTGTATAGGGGCGCCTTCGATAGAACAAACACGGATGTAATATTGCACCAAGGGCACTATAGATATATTAATTATTCCCTTTGTTACCCCTGATTGTATAGGGACGCCTTCGATAGAACAAAAAGGATATAATATTGCAACAAGAGCGTTGTAGATATATTAATAATTCATTTTGTCGGTCCTGATTGTATAGGGGCGCCTTCGATAGAACAAACACGGATGTAATATTGCACCAAGGGCACTATAGATATATTAATTATTCCCTTTGTTACCCCTGATTGTATAGGGACGCCTTCGATAGAACAAAAAGGATATAATATTGCAACAAGAGCGTTGTAGATATATTAATTATTCATTTTGTCGCTCCTGATTGTATAGGGGCGCCTTCGATAGAACAAACACGGATGTAATATTGCACCAAGGGCACTATAGATATATTAATTATTCCCTTTGTTACCCCTGATTGTATAGGGACGCCTTCGATAGAACAAAAAGGATATAATATTGCAACAAGAGCGTTGTAGATATATTAATAATTCATTTTGTCGGTCCTGATTGTATAGGGGCGCCTTCGATAGAACAAACACGGATGTAATATTGCACCAAGGGCGCAGTCGATATATTAATAATTCATTTTGTCGGTCCTGATTGTATAGGGGCGCCTTCGATAGAACAAACACGGATGTAATATTGCACCAAGGGCACTATAGATATATTAATTATTCCCTTTGTTACCCCTGATTGTATAGGGACGCCTTCGATAGAACAAAAAGGATATAATATTGCAACAAGAGCGTTGTAGATATATTAATTATTCATTTTGTCGGTCCTGATTGTATAGGGGCGCCTTCGATAGAACAAACACGGATGTAATATTGCACCAAGGGCACTATAGATATATTAATTATTCCCTTTGTTACCCCTGATTGTATAGGGACGCCTTCGATAGAACAAAAAGGATATAATATTGCAACAAGAGCGTTGTAGATATATTAATTATTCATTTTGTCGCTCCTGATTGTATAGGGGCGCCTTCGATAGAACAAACACGGATGTAATATTGCACCAAGGGCACTATAGATATATTAATTATTCCCTTTGTTACCCCTGATTGTATAGGGACGCCTTCGATAGAACAAAAAGGATATAATATTGCAACAAGAGCGTTGTAGATATATTAATTATTCATTTTGTCGCTCCTGATTGTATAGGGGCGCCTTCGATAGAACAAACACGGATGTAATATTGCACCAAGGGCACTATAGATATATTAATTATTCCCTTTGTTACCCCTGATTGTATAGGGACGCCTTCGATAGAACAAAAAGGATATAATATTGCAACAAGAGCGTTGTAGATATATTAATAATTCATTTTGTCGGTCCTGATTGTATAGGGGCGCCTTCGATAGAACAAACACGGATGTAATATTGCACCAAGGGCACTATAGATATATTAATTATTCCCTTTGTTACCCCTGATTGTATAGGGACGCCTTCGATAGAACAAAAAGGATATAATATTGCAACAAGAGCGTTGTAGATATATTAATAATTCATTTTGTCGGTCCTGATTGTATAGGGGCGCCTTCGATAGAACAAACACGGATGTAATATTGCACCAAGGGCGCAGTCGATATATTAATAATTCATTTTGTCTGTCCTGATTGTATAGGGGCGCCTTCGATAGAACAAACACGGATGTAATATTGCACCAAGGGCACTATAGATATATTAATTATTCCCTTTGTTACCCCTGATTGTATAGGGACGCCTTCGATAGAACAAAAAGGATATAATATTGCAACAAGAGCGTTGTAGATATATTAATTATTCATTTTGTCGCTCCTGATTGTATAGGGGCGCCTTCGATAGAACAAACTCGGATGTAATATTGCACCAAGGGCACTATAGATATATTAATTATTCCCTTTGTTACCCCTGATTGTATAGGGACGCCTTCGATAGAACAAAAAGGATATAATATTGCAACAAGAGCGTTGTAGATATATTAATTATTCATTTTGTCGCTCCTGATTGTATAGGGGCGTCTTCGATAGAACAAACACGGATGTAATATTGCACCAAGGGCACTATAGATATATTAATTATTCCCTTTGTTACCCCTGATTGTATAGGGACGCCTTCGATAGAACAAACACGGATGTAATATTGCACCAAGGGCGCAGTCGATATATTAATAATTCATTTTGTCGGTCCTGATTGTATAGGGGCGCCTTCGATAGAACAAACACGGATGTAATATTGCACCAAAGGCACTATAGATATATTAATTATTCCCTTCATACCCCTGATTGTATAGGGACGCCTTCGATAGAACAAAAAGGATATAATATTGCAACAAGAGCGTTGTAGATATATTAATTATTCATTTTGTCGCTCCTGATTGTATAGGGGCGCCTTCGATAGAACAAACACGGATGTAATATTGCACCAAGGGCACTATAGATATATTAATTATTCCCTTTGTTACCCCTGATTGTATAGGGACGCCTTCGATAGAACAAAAAGGATATAATATTGCAACAAGAGCGTTGTAGATATATTAATAATTCATTTTGTCGGTCCTGATTGTATAGGGGAGCCTTCGATAGAACAAACACGGATGTAATATTGCACCAAGGGCGCAGTCGATATATTAATAATTCATTTTGTCGGTCCTGATTGTATAGGGGCGCCTTCGATAGAACAAACACGGATGTAATATTGCACCAAGGGCACTATAGATATATTAATTATTCCCTTTGTTACCCCTGATTGTATAGGGACGCCTTCGATAGAACAAAAAGGATATAATATTGCAACAAGAGCGTTGTAGATATATTAATTATTCATTTTGTCGCTCCTGATTGTATAGGGGCGCCTTCGATAGAACAAACACGGATGTAATATTGCACCAAGGGCACTATAGATATATTAGTTATTCCCTTTGTTACCCCTGATTGTATAGGGACGCCTTCGATAGAACAAAAAGGATATAATATTGCAACAAGAGCGTAGTAGATATATTAATTATTCATTTTGTCGCTCCTGATTGTATAGGGGCGCCTTCGATAGAACAAACACGGATGTAATATTGCACCAAGGTACTATAGATATATTAATTATTCCCTTTGTTACCCCTGATTGTATAGGGACGCCTTCGATAGAACAAAAAGGATATAATATTGCAACAAGAGCGTTGTAGATATATTAATTATTCATTTTGTCGCTCCTGATTGTATAGGGGCGCCTTCGATAGAACAAACACGGATGTAATATTGCACCAAGGGCACTATAGATATATTAATTATTCCCTTTGTTACCCCTGATTGTATAGGGACGCCTTCGATAGAACAAACACGGATGTAATATTGCACCAAGGGCACAGTCGATATATTAATAATTCATTTTGTCGGTCCTGATTGTATAGGGGCGCCTTCGATAGAACAAACACGGATGTAATATTGCACCAAGGGCACTATAGATATATTAATTATTCCCTTTGTTACCCCTGATTGTATAGGGACGCCTTCGATAGAACAAAAAGGATATAATATTGCAACAAGAGCGTTGTAGATATATTAGTTATTCATTTTGTCGCTCCTGATTGTATAGGGGCGCCTTCGATAGAACAAACACGGATGTAATATTGCACCAAGGGCACTATAGATATATTAATTATTCCCTTTGTTACCCCTGATTGTATAGGGACGCCTTCGATAGAACAAAAAGGATATAATATTGCAACAAGAGCGTTGTAGATATATTAATTATTCATTTTGTCGCTCCTGATTGTATAGGGGCGCCTTCGATAGAGCAAACACGGATGTAATATTGCACCAAGGGCACTATAGATATATTAATTATTCCCTTTGTTACCCCTGATTGTATAGGGACGCCTTCGATAGAACAAAAAGGATATAATATTGCAACAAGAGCGTTGTAGATATATTAATTATTCATTTTGTCGCTCCTGATTGTATAGGGGCGCCTTCGATAGAACAAACACGGATGTAATATTGCACCAAGGGCACTATAGATATATTAATTATTCCCTTTGTTACCCCTGATTGTATAGGGACGCCTTCGATAGAACAAAAAGGATATAATATTGCAACAAGAGCGTTGTAGATATATTAATAATTCATTTTGTCGGTCCTGATTGTATAGGGGCGCCTTCGATAGAACAAACACGGATGTAATATTGCACCAAGGGCGCAGTCGATATATTAATAATTCATTTTGTCGGTCCTGATTGTATAGGGGCGCCTTCGATAGAACAAACACGGATGTAATATTGCACCAAGGGCACTATAGATATATTAATTATTCCCTTTGTTACCCCTGATTGTATAGGGACGCCTTCGATAGAACAAAAAGGATATAATATTGCAACAAGAGCGTTGTAGATATATTAATTATTCATTTTGTCGCTCCTGATTGTATAGGGGCGCCTTCGATAGAACAAACACGGATGTAATATTGCACCAAGGGCACTATAGATATATTAATTATTCCCTTTGTTACCCCTGATTGTATAGGGACGCCTTCGATAGAACAAAAAGGATATAATATTGCAACAAGAGCGTTGTAGATATATTAATAATTCATTTTGTCGGTCCTGATTGTATAGGGGCGCCTTCGATAGAACAAACACGGATGTAATATTGCACCAAGGGCGCAGTCGATATATTAATAATTCATTTTGTCGCTCCTGATTGTATAGGGGCGCCTTCGATAGAACAAACACGGATGTAATATTGCACCAAGGGCACTATAGATATATTAATTATTCCCTTTGTTACCCCTGATTGTATAGGGACGCCTTCGATAGAACAAAAAGGATATAATATTGCAACAAGAGCGTTGTAGATATATTAATTATTCATTTTGTCGCTCCTGATTGTATAGGGGCGCCTTCGATAGAACAAACACGGATGTAATATTGCACCAAGGGCACTATAGATATATTAATTATTCCCTTTGTTACCCCTGATTGTATAGGGACGCCTTCGATAGAACAAAAAGGATATAATATTGCAACAAGAGCGTTGTAGATATATTAATTATTCATTTTGTCGCTCCTGATTGTATAGGGGCGCCTTCGATAGAACAAACACGGATGTAATATTGCACCAAGGGCACTATAGATATATTAATTATTCCCTTTGTTACCCCTGATTGTATAGGGACGCCTTCGATAGAACAAACACGGATGTAATAATGCACCAAGGGCGCTGTCGATATATTAATAATTCATTTTGTCGGTCCTGATTGTATAGGGGCGCCTTCGATAGAACAAACACGGATGTAATATTGCACCAAGGGCACTATAGATATATTAATTATTCCCTTTGTTACCCCTGATTGTATAGGGACGCCTTCGATAGAACAAAAAGGATATAATATTGCAACAAGAGCGTTGTAGATATATTAATTATTCATTTTGTCGCTCCTGATTGTATAGGGGCGCCTTCGATAGAACAAACACGGATGTAATATTGCACCAAGGGCACTATGGATATATTAATTATTCTCTTTGTTACCCCTGATTGTATAGGGACGCCTTCGATAGAACAAAAAGGATATAATATTGCAACAAGAGCGTTGTAGATATATTAATAATTCATTTTGTCGGTCCTGATTGTATAGGGGCGCCTTCGATAGAACAAACACGGATGTAATATTGCACCAAGGGCGCAGTAGATATATTGATAATTCATTTTGTCGGTCCTGATTGTATAGGGTCGCCTTCGATAGAACAAACACGGATGTAATATTGCACCAAGGGCACTATAGATATATTAGTTATTCCCTTTGTTACCCCTGATTGTATAGGGACGCCTTCGATAGAACAAACACGGATGTAATATTGCACCAAGGGCACTATAGATATATTAATTATTCCCTTTGTTACCCCTGATTGTATAGGGACGCCTTCGATAGAACAAAAAGGATATAATATTGCAACAAGAGCGTTGTAGATATATTAATAATTCATTTTGTCGGTCCTGATTGTATAGGGGCGCCTTCGATAGAACAAACACGGATGTAATATTGCACCAAGGGCGCTGTCGATATATTAATAATTCATTTTGTCGGTCCTGATTGTATAGGGGCGCCTTCGATAGAACAAACACGGATGTAATATTGCACCAAGGGCACTATAGATATATTAATTATTCCCTTTGTTACCCCTGATTGTATAGGGACGCCTTCGATAGAACAAAAAGGATATAATATTGCAACAAGAGCGTTGTAGATATATTAATTATTCATTTTGTCGCTCCTGATTGTATAGGGGCGCCTTCGATAGAACAAACACGGATGTAATATTGCACCAAGGGCACTATAGATATATTAATTATTCCCTTTGTTACCCCTGATTGTATAGGGACGCCTTCGATAGAACAAAAAGGATATAATATTGCAACAAGAGCGTTGTAGATATATTAATTATTCATTTTGTCGCTCCTGATTGTATAGGGGCGCCTTCGATAGAACAAACACGGATGTAATATTGCACCAAGGGCACTATAGATATATTAATTATTCCCTTTGTTACCCCTGATTGTATAGGGACGCCTTCGATAGAACAAACACGGATGTAATATTGCACCAAGGGCGCTGTCGATATATTAATAATTCATTTTGTCGGTCCTGATTGTATAGGGGCGCCTTCGATAGAACAAACACGGATGTAATATTGCACCAAGGGCACTATAGATATATTAATTATTCCCTTTGTTATCCCTGATTGTATAGGGACGCCTTCGATAGAACAAAAAGGATATAATATTGCAACAAGAGCGTTGTAGATATATTAATTATTCATTTTGTCGCTCCTGATTGTATAGGGGCGCCTTCGATAGAACAAACACGGATGTAATATTGCACCAAGGGCACTATGGATATATTAATTATTCTCTTTGTTACCCCTGATTGTATAGGGACGCCTTCGATAGAACAAAAAGGATATAATATTGCAACAAGAGCGTTGTAGATATATTAATAATTCATTTTGTCGGTCCTGATTGTATAGGGGCGCCTTCGATAGAACAAACACGGATGTAATATTGCACCAAGGGCGCAGTAGATATATTGATAATTCATTTTGTCGGTCCTGATTGTATAGGGTCGCCTTCGATAGAACAAACACGGATGTAATATTGCACCAAGGGCACTATAGATATATTAATTATTCAGTTTGTTACCCCTGATTGTATAGGGACGCCTTCGATAGAACAAAAAGGATATAATATTGCAACAAGAGCGTTGTAGATATATTAATTATTCATTTTGTCGCTCCTGATTGTATAGGGGCGCCTTCGATAGAACAAACACGGATGTAATATTGCACCAAGGGCACTATAGATATATTAGTTATTCCCTTTGTTACCCCTGATTGTATAGGGACGCCTTCGATAGAACAAAAAGGATATAATATTGCAACAAGAGCGTTGTAGATATATTAATTATTCATTTTGTCGCTCCTGATTGTATAGGGGCGCCTTCGATAGAACAAACACGGATGTAATATTGCACCAAGGGCACTATAGATATATTAATTATTCCCTTTGTTACCCCTGATTGTATAGGGACGCCTTCGATAGAACAAAAAGGATATAATATTGCAACAAGAGCGTTGTAGATATATTAATTATTCATTTTGTCGCTCCTGATTGTATAGGGGCGCCTTCGATAGAACAAACACGGATGTAATATTGCACCAAGGGCACTATAGATATATTAATTATTCCCTTTGTTACCCCTGATTGTATAGGGACGCCTTCGATAGAACAAACACGGATGTAATATTGCACCAAGGGCGCAGTCGATATATTAATAATTCATTTTGTCGGTCCTGATTGTATAGGGGCGCCTTCGATAGAACAAACACGGATGTAATATTGCACCAAGGGCACTATAGATATATTAATTATTCCCTTTGTTACCCCTGATTGTATAGGGACACCTTCGATAGAACAAAAAGGATATAATATTGCAACAAGAGCGTTGTAGATATATTAATTATTCATTTTGTCGCTCCTGATTGTATAGGGGCGCCTTCGGTAGAACAAACACGGATGTAATATTGCACCAAGGGCACTATAGATATATTAATTATTCCCTTTGTTACCCCTGATTGTATAGGGACGCCTTCGATAGAACAAAAAGGATATAATATTGCAACAAGAGCGTTGTAGATATATTAATTATTCATTTTGTCGCTCCTGATTGTATAGGGGCGCCTTCGATAGAACAAACACGGATGTAATATTGCACCAAGGGCACTATAGATATATTAATTATTCCCTTTGTTACCCCTGATTGTATAGGGACGCCTTCGATAGAACAAAAAGGATATAATATTGCAACAAGAGCGTTGTAGATATATTAATAATTCATTTTGTCGGTCCTGATTGTATAGGGGCGCCTTCGATAGAACAAACACGGATGTAATATTGCACCAAGGGCGCAGTCGATATATTAATAATTCATTTTGTCGGTCCTGATTGTATAGGGGCGCCTTCGATAGAACAAACACGGATGTAATATTGCACCAAGGGCACTATAGATATATTAATTATTCCCTTTGTTACCCCTGATTGTATAGGGACGCCTTCGATAGAACAAAAAGGATATAATATTGCAACAAGAGCGTTGTAGATATATTAATTATTCATTTTGTCGCTCCTGATTGTATAGGGGCGCCTTCGATAGAACAAACACGGATGTAATATTGCACCAAGAGCACTATAGACATATTAATTATTCCCTTTGTTACCCCTGATTGTATAGGGACGCCTTCGATAGAACAAAAAGGATATAATATTGCAACAAGAGCGTTGTAGATATATTAATTATTCATTTTGTCGGTCCTGATTGTATAGGGGCGCCTTCGATAGAACAAACACGGATGTAATATTGCACCAAGGGCACTATAGATATATTAATTATTCCCTTTGTTACCCCTGATTGTATAGGGACGCCTTCGATAGAACAAAAAGGATATAATATTGCAACAAGAGCGTTGTAGATATATTAATTATTCATTTTGTCGGTCCTGATTGTATAGGGGCGCCTTCGATAGAACAAACACGGATGTAATATTGCACCAAGGGCGCAGTCGATATATTAATAATTCATTTTGTCGGTCCTGATTGTATAGGGGCGCCTTCGATAGAACAAACACGGATGTAATATTGCACCAAGGGCACTATAGATATATTAATTATTCCCTTTGTTACCCCTGATTGTATAGGGACGCCTTCGATAGAACAAAAAGGATATAATATTGCAACAAGAGCGTTGTAGATATATTAATTATTCATTTTGTCGCTCGTGATTGTATAGGGGCGCCTTCGATAGAACAAACACGGATGTAATATTGCAACAAGGGCACTATAGATATATTAATTATTCCCTTTGTTACCGCTGATTGTATAGGGACGCCTTCGATAGAACAAAAAGGATATAATATTGCAACAAGAGCGTTGTAGATATATTAATAATTCATTTTGTCGGTCCTGATTGTATAGGGGCGCCTTCGATAGAACAAACACGGATGTAATATTGCACCAAGGGCGCAGTCGATATATTAATAATTCATTTTTTCGGTCCTGATTGTATAGGGGCGCCTTCGATAGAACAAACACGGATGTAATATTGCACCAAGGGCACTATAGATATATTAATTATTCCCTTTGTTACCCCTGATTGTATAGGGACGCCTTCGATAGAACAAAAAGGATATAATATTGCAACAAGAGCGTTGTAGATATATTAATTATTCATTTTGTCGCTCCTGATTGTATAGGGGCGCCTTCGATAGAACAAACACGGATGTAATATTGCACCAAGGGCACTATAGATATATTAATTATTCCCTTTGTTACCCCTGATTGTATAGGGACGCCTTCGATAGAACAAAAAGGATATAATATTGCAACAAGAGCGTTGTAGATATATTAATTATTCATTTTGTCGCTCCTGATTGTATAGGGGCGCCTTCGATAGAACAAACACGGATGTAATATTGCACCAAGGGCACTATAGATATATTAATTATTCCCTTTGTTACCCCTGATTGTATAGGGACGCCTTCGATAGAACAAAAAGGATATAATATTGCAACAAGAGCGTTGTAGATATATTAATAATTCATTTTGTCGGTCCTGATTGTATAGGGGCGCCTTCGATAGAACAAACACGGATGTAATATTGCACCAAGGGCGCAGTCGATATATTAATAATTCATTTTGTCGGTCCTGATTGTATAGGGGCGCCTTCGATAGAACAAACACGGATGTAATATTGCACCAAGGGCACTATAGATATATTAATTATTCCCTTTGTTACCCCTGATTGTATAGGGACGCCTTCGATAGAACAAAAAGGATATAATATTGCAACAAGAGCGTTGTAGATATATTAATTATTCATTTTGTCGCTCCTGATTGTATAGGGGCGCCTTCGATAGAACAAACACGGATGTAATATTGCACCAAGGGCACTATAGATATATTAATTATTCCCTTTGTTACCCCTGATTGTATAGGGACGCCTTCGATAGAACAAAAAGGATATAATATTGCAACAAGAGCGTTGTAGATATATTAATAATTCATTTTGTCGGTCCTGATTGTATAGGGGCGCCTTCGATAGAACAAACACGGATGTAATATTGCACCAAGGGCGCAGTCGATATATTAATAATTCATTTTGTCGGTCCTGATTGTATAGGGGCGCCTTCGATAGAACAAACACGGATGTAATATTGCACCAAGGGCACTATAGATATATTAATTATTCCCTTTGTTACCCCTGATTGTATAGGGACGCCTTCGATAGAACAAAAAGGATATAATATTGCAACAAGAGCGTTGTAGATATATTAATTATTCATTTTGTCGCTCCTGATTGTATAGGGGCGCCTTCGATAGAACAAACACGGATGTAATATTGCACCAAGGGCACTATAGATATATTAATTATTCCCTTTGTTACCCCTGAATGTATAGGGACGCCTTCGATAGAACAAAAAGGATATAATATTGCAACAAGAGCGTTGTAGATATATTAATTATTCATTTTGTCGCTCCTGATTGTATAGGGGCGCCTTCGATAGAACAAACACGGATGTAATATTGCACCAAGGGCACTATAGATATATTAATTATTCCCTTTGTTACCCCTGATTGTATAGGGACGCCTTCGATAGAACAAAAAGGATATAATATTGCAACAAGAGCGTTGTAGATATATTAATTATTCATTTTGTCGCTCCTGATTGTATAGGGGCGCCTTCGATAGAACAAACACGGATGTAATATTGCACCAAGGGTACTATAGATATATTAATTATTCCCTTTGTTACCCCTGATTGTATAGGGACGCCTTCGATAGAACAAAAAGGATATAATATTGCAACAAGAGCGTTGTAGATATATTAATAATTCATTTTGTCGGTCCTGATTGTATAGGGGCGCCTTCGATAGAACAAACACGGATGTAATATTGCACCAAGGGCGCAGTCGATATATTAATAATTCATTTTGTCGGTCCTGATTGTATAGGGGCGCCTTCGATAGAACAAACACGGATGTAATATTGCACCAAGGGCACTATAGATATATTAATTATTCCCTTTTGTTACCCCTGATTGTATAGGGACGCCTTCGATAGAACAAAAAGGATATAATATTGCAACAAGAGCGTTGTAGATATATTAATTATTCATTTTGTCGGTCCTGATTGTATAGGGGCGCCTTCGATAGAACAAACACGGATGTAATATTGCACCAAGGGCACTATAGATATATTAATTATTCCCTTTGTTACCCCTGATTGTATAGGGACGCCTTCGATAGAACAAAAAGGATATAATATTGCAACAAGAGCGTTGTAGATATATTAATTATTCATTTTGTCGCTCCTGATTGTATAGGGGCGCCTTCGATAGAACAAACACTGATGTAATATTGCACCAAGGGCGCTGTAGATATATTAATTATTCGTTTTGTCGGCCCTGATTATATAGGGGGCTTTCGATAGAACAAACAAGGATCTCCTCAGCTACCGCGCAGGAAACAGACCTCGAAAAGACTAGAACACTCGCAGACATCCGCGAAAAATTACCAATTCAAACCGCAGAAGAGAAATTACGCGCAACCTATTATGAATGTTTGGACAATGTCATTTGCAAAATTGAGTCGATTCCATCAGCCTGAACTAAAGAAGTACTGTGCAATAGAAGATTTAATTCTGGAAGGTAACTTTTCCCAAGATATTAGTGACATTTTAAAAGAATACCATGTCAATCCGGACCGACTACAACTACAGATGCAACTGTTACTCACCACTATTCCCACTTCAAAAAATCTGAGAGACCTGCTTGAGAACTTCAAGAAACTCTGTAAAGAAACAAGAGAGTTGTTTCCTAAAGTTTTGAAAGTCCTTCGCCTCCTGTTTGTCATCCCGGCGACATCTGCAACTGCCGAGAGAAGTTTCTCAATGTTGCGGCGTCTCAAAACTTATCTGAGGTTCACAATGACCCAGGCAAGACTGAATAATTTTGCAGTTCTTAATGCATACCCAGACAGGCTTAACTCACTGGACGCGAAGGAACTGTTTAGAGAATTCAGAAATACCGTGCGACTGTCTTTGGAAAAGTGTGAATTATGCTCTTTGAAGTGTGCAGTTTTTGTGTGGAAATGAACTATAGGATCACAGTGGCTCGTTATTTTTTTTTTTACATTGAACATTTAATCAAATTGAAACTATATTATTCCGCTCTTGTTAAATATATTAAAAGTTGGATGTTACGTACGCAAGGGCTCAAAAAACGACTTTTAAAAAAGTTTTTTCCACCGCTTTTATGTCTGTCAAACTTTGAACTTTTTTTTAATATTTCAACTTTAATGAAGAAAGTATTTTGTTCCCCATTATAAGAAGAAAAAGAAAAATTACTGCATTCTGAAGAAAAATAAATATGAGAAATTTAACAGTTAAGAATAACCGGTCACTCATAAGAAAAGAAGGGCAAATATATTAACTAGTGATGAGCGCAAGAGTCTTGGTCTTGCAGTTTTTGCAAGAGTCTTGCATGCAAGACCAAGACCAAGACCAAGACCAAGACCAGCAATCCCGATGCAAGACCAAGACCAAGACCAAGGGTGCAAGACCAAGACCAAGACCAAGACCATACCTGCAAGACCAAGACCAAGACCAAGACTCTTGCGCAAGAGTCTTGCACAAGTACCGGTACTACTAAAATTTTTATAGAATGTAAAAAGAAAGGGGAAATATCATTACATCTATCACTTGAACTTCTTGGCTTCAGTAAAAATGCAGCTGGAGTGAATGTGTTCCCAGTAGTTTATGCAATCCGTGTGAGTCGATCTGCCCCTGTAGCTTATAGCAACAGTATGTCGTTTTCTGAATTGGTTGTTCGCGTTTTCTGTAAATATTACTCGTTTTCAAGCCACACAGATGTCATCTCGCACCGTGTGAGCTTTTTATGGTGGACAAGCACTGTGTACGTGCGTTTTCTCGGTATTTTTTCGTTTCCTACTACTTTCTTCATTCCACCATTTCAGTCATTTCTCTTCATCACTGTCTCCCTTACCCTTGGTGCACAATCTTGGGACGTTAAACTAGATACTTCATTTCATTTCAAAGTATATTAGTGGTGTTCTCCCAAAACTAAAGACAAATGTAGCATTGGACATAGGTAATACAGTACCGTACACCATAGGTGTCAACTACATGGGTATGGGCTTGGCTCTGAGACTCAAGCATCCGTTGTAAATTTTCAATGTGTGCTCTTAAAACTAATATCGAAATAACATTTTCATGATATTGACAAAAATTTAGTGCATGTGTCCGCAAGTTTGATTTCATAGGTGGATGCTTATACATTGAATAATTGTTTATTAATATAACTTTTAGCCTCCTTAGGTATACGGCATATCGATGATTGAACGATATAACATTATACTACAACAACAAATGTATATTATAAAATTGAAAGTGACTATTTTTGTGACTCCTAATCTCTTGAACCAGCCGACCGATCTCGATCAAATTTTCAACATAGATGAGGTTCTTGACTTGGGGTGTTTTTTTTTTTTTTTTTTTTTTTTTTTTTTTTATCAAATCACTTTGACGGTAGAACTTAGGGTAGGAGGTGGGGATGGAAAATGTACAAAAATAAATAAAATTTAATAACTCGTGAATCACCCGACCGAACTCGATCTCATTTTAACATAGATGAGGATCGGATCTGAGGTGATTTCTGTTATATCACTTTGACGGTGAGGGGAGAGGGAATGAAAGATATTTAAAAATGATCGAAAATGACCGATATTAAAATGGAGTATATAGTTTTAGGGGTCTCTGAGATAAACAGTGACACTTCTGATGCTATTTAAATCCAAGTTCAGCCCCGTAGCTTGGCGGAGGGAAGAGAAGATATATAAAAACGATCGAAAATGACAACCGAATATATATTTTCCAGTTCGCTGAGTTGAGTACTGACATTTTCGATGCCGTTACGAAGAAATTCAGCCTCGTAACTTGGGGAGAGGGAGATACATAATAATGATAAAAAATGACCAAATATTGGTGTCGAATCCATTGTTTTCGGCGTCGCTAAGGTGAACAGTGATACTTCCGATCCCGTTTAAATGCAAATTCAGCACCGCAACTTGGGTGAGGAACAAGATATATAAAATTATCAAAAATTACCATTATCAATGTCGAACTCATGGCTTTCGAGGTCATTGAGATGAACAATGACACTTCTGATGCAGCACGTCGCAACATTGGGGTGAAGGAGATATATAAGTTTATTGAAAATTACCGATATTAGTGCCGAATCCTTAGTTTGTGGTGTCTCTGAGACGAACAGTGACACTTCTGATGCCGTTTAAATTCATATTCAGCCCCGCAACTTGGGGAGAGAAATATAGAAATAATCGAAAATGACCGATATCAGAGAGCGCTTTACTAATAGTAAAAAGTGACTGACTAACGAAATATATTATTATTTTTTTAAGTTTAACCGAACGAAGTGGGTAATTGATGCTAGTAATCCATATTCACAAGTGAAATTTCAAATAACTTTGAGTTTGATGCCGTTATTTTGTATTTCCAATACAGGTCAAAAATATTTATATAGATTGAATTTACACAAAAGACATAGACAGTTGAATCGTTTTCAGTTTTCACTCAAATTATTCTAAAATATTAAGAGGTTTGATAATAATAATTATTATTTTAATTTTCTCTCTCTTTTTTTAATCAATATTGCAAAATATATCATCATCTTCATAATAGTTATTCTGCCATTATTGGCAGGTTACTTGCTGCAACTGAGAAGCTTCGACGTTCGGTGGTCCTTAGCTAGCCTCTTCGTCTTGACGTAGCAATTTTTTGTTTTAATACCTTCCTTCAAGTAGTCTCCTTCGCTCCCTCCATCTCTTTCCTTCCGCAATACCTTCCAGCACGTCTCTCATAATACAGTTCCTCCTCGGCCAATATCCTAACCAGTTCCTCTTCCTCCTCTTAACAATATCTAAAATTCTTCTATTTCCCCCCTACTGCTAATTTTTTGACTACCTTCTCATTCGTTGTCCGTTCAACACAGCTAATTATCTCCTTTTTCCTCCATGCCCATGTATCGAAAGCCTGCAATTTTTCATAACTTTTGCGTAATGTCAATGTTTCTGCCCCACAGAGTAAATATTGGAATCAGAAAAACAAAATCTCGATATTTAATTGGAAGTTTGATTAATATAAGTATTAGCTAATCGTGGTTGAAAAGAAAAATCTGACGCCTTTAGAGTGTAAAAATAATTTTGCAATTCATGGTATTTCAATAATCTGTGCCGTCTTGATTTTCTTTCATGCGTCTCAGGAGTAGCCTCCCCAGTTTGGGAACCAGTGGAATGTTGGATGTGTTAAAAAATATAAATAGATTACGAAACGTTGTGATTTAGGCATATCTTACAAGTAGTGAAGCGTGGGCACCCATTAAGAAAGGAAAGGTCATCACCTATGTTATACACTATCATGATGCTTACACAAACTTAAACTATATTAAATTTAGGAACATTCATTGTATTTCCGTTATTATTGGCGCATTGTAGAGTTTATTGTCCCTTATATCCATAGTAAAATTTACCTACGAAAAGCTTGAGATTTCTTAAATGCAAGACTTGCAAGACTCTTGCATGCAAGACCAAGACCAAGACCAAGACTGGGTGTGCAAGACCAAGACCAAGACCAAGACCATGGGTTCCAGTGCAAGACCAAGACCAAGACTGAATGTGCAAGACCAAGACCAAGACCAAGACCACCCCGGTCTTGGTCTTGGTCTTGCATTTGCTCATCACTAATATTAACCCTTTGGGAAGTTTTGGTACAGATCTGAACCATGACGTCGACCTTCGGAATTTGCTTTATAAATTTCTAGTAAAGCTTTTCACACCGTGTTTTTTGCATTCATTCAAGCGGATAAGCATCAAAGAATGTGTTTCATGGGCATTTTGCAGTCACGCTTTTGATACCTGGGGGCAATGACGTCACAAACATGGACTAAGGAAAAAAGAAAAGGATAAATTTTAGAGCTTTTTTTTTAAAAAAAAAAATATCTAACACATCGCTATTAATCCTAGGATCATGGTCCATACCTAGTTATGTTCATAATAAAGAAATGTTTCCAACTGTACCACTCAAATTTCCCTATTATGTACCAGAAGCTGGAATATCCCACCCAAAGTGGAAAAAAGGGGATTTTTCAGGTCTTTTTCTTTTTTCGGGAATTCCTCATCTCAGGAAAATGTGAGTAGTACCGTTTGAAACCTACCACCATTCCAAACAAAACAAGGTACAAACCATTATCGTAGGGTAAGTAGTGATTTTAAAAAAATCTGAATTTTCCCCCTATTACACATTTTTAGTCAATGTGTTTAGTCAAGTAACTACAGGTCATCCCTATTTGTCGTACGGTCATGCACTGTACCTCATTTTGTTGGTAATGATGCAACATTTCCAACGGTACCACTGCCATTGCGCTGTCATGTACCTAAGGAGATAAATTTCCGAGAAAGTTAATTTTTGCAAATTTGAATTTCACGCTTTTCTTTATACATTTTGGGCGGGAATTTCTCTCCTCAGGTACATGATAGGGACATGCCAATGATACGATTTAAAATGCTGGTTCGTTACAAACAAAAAGGTACAAATCATAATCCTAGAATAAATAGTCTTGGTGCTAGAGCTGATTTACTAAATTTCCCTCCCCATTTTTGGATAATAGTTACTAATGTATTGTTATTCAATAAGCTCTAGCGTCAAGAGTGTTCATTGCAGGACCACGTTTCGAACTTTACCACTGCCATGGCGCTAGCATCTATGTGGGGGGAAGAAATTCTCAAAAAGGTTTTTTTCCTGACAAAAATATCTTTTTTCCCAATTTGAGCGGGAGTTTTCACTTCTGGTACATAATGGAGAAATTTGAATGGTACAGTTGGAAACATTCCTTCATTACAAATACAAAGAGTTACGAACTATGATCCTGCGATAAAGAGTCTTGACACTAGAGGTTGTTGAATAACAATACGAGATATTAGGAAAAATAGTAAATTAATTTTAGCACTAAGACTATTTACCCCAGTATCATGGTTCATACCTCGTTTTGTTTGGAGTGAAGCAAAGTTTTTTTTTGGTAACATTCACATGTCCATATTGTGTACCGGAGGGAAGAAATTCACAGGGAATGGGGACTTTTTAAAAAATCCCTTTTTCCCAATTTGGACAGAATTTTACTGCCTTAGGTAAATACATATTAGGGAAATTTACAAATTAGGAAAAAAACTGTTTCATTCCGAATAAAACGGGGTATCAACCATGATTCTACGATAAATAGTCTCAACGCAATAGCTGCTTGACTGAAAGTCTAAAATTTGCCTTTAAAAAGTGGAAATCTCAAAAGGGTTAATGTATAGGGTTTTCTAGTTCGAACGGTTGTTTGTACAGTTCTTAGAATAATGTTTAACGACAAAAAAGTTTTAGTGAAAAGTTAGTGGTGGGAACAATAACTGTTCTGAATAGTGGTTTTAGGTCTCAAAAAAAACCTGCTTTTTAAAAAAATCTTTTCCATGCTTATTTGGCTGAGGAATTTTTTCTTTTAATATTTCATATTTAGTGAAGAAACAACAGTGTGTTCCAGCTTTCTTTTCCCATTATAACTTTTTTTTTTTAAAAAAATACAGTATTCTGAAGAAAAATTTAAGGTTAGAGCCACCGCACTAAGCTTTGTTGCTCCAGTTCCTTAAACTAAATCATATTATGCTGGTGCTATTAGTGAAACATTTTCTTCTGAAATATGAACAAAATTATGAAGCCTTTTCGGCTCTAATATTAGGTATTGAAGAGTATCTGAAACAATAGTGTTTCTGGAACGGCGGTGATACTTTTTTTTTTTTTTTTTTGTCTGCCAGTTTGACTTTAAACAACCCAAACAACACATTTCAAGATGTATAAATTTCAAGAACTTGATATCATTGTTAGGCAACCAACGTGGGACTTATGAGATGCTAGTTGTGTCAAAAGAGCAAAAATTTCCGTTTTCTTTCCAAAAGCCGTTTTTTAAAAATGAAAATAAAGCACGTCTCAAAAATCCGGCTATTTTACATCTCTAGTCTGGTATATCAATACAAAGTGCAGTTCAATCTGTGTACTGAAACATTTGAAGATTAATGTGATGTGAAAGTAAAATAAGAAAAGTGTGCGTGTAGGTGTATTGTGAAAATCTGCTGATCACTTTAGAAAAAAAAAATTGTGGTTGTGATATGTCTTCAGCTTATCAGTTCTGGAGAGCGGGAATGTGGCTTTAGTGCCGAACGTATACGAACAATCATGTTGTAGCCTACTATTTAGCGATTAATTAATAGTAAACCGTACTTCATACGTATCCCGACGCAAGTCAAATGAGGTCTACTAGTTTTACTAATGTACAGCGGTGGACACTTCTAAATGGTACAGCCATATGGAGATTTACGGCTAAGGTGTACCATTTAGAAGTGTCCACCGCTGTACAACTCTTGTGTTGAATGAATACATTGGGTGAGTGAAGAAGCTGTCCTTACTTCAAGTAAGTCTAATATTTTAATTTTTCAAATGTATAGCTGTTTTCGTAAATTACAATTATTTTCCCCCACACACGAAAAAAAAAATAACCGTAATACTGTAAAGATTAGTGGAAATTACGCGGTGTGATGGGGGTGCGCTGTTGAGCGAGGGGCGCAACAAAAACACTTGCCCCCTCCTATATTTGAAATGTTCTTACGCGGCTGGGACTACGCGAATGTTATAAAGGAATTTGCTCATACCAAAGCAAGAAAAGTTTCTTTCAATTAAGGTATGTTAATTTATGTATCTCTATAGTGTTTTAGTACATCATAAGGCTTAGGCTAAACACTTAGTTTTGCCGTAATAACTGATTCACTATATTATCTTCATGCTCTATACTCTATTGGAAACACCTTTTGATATAAAATAAGCTTAAAAATTAAAATCCTTAGTCGTGAGTAAAGCACATTTTTTTAAAAAATTATTTTCTGTGTGCGACGCTGTATATCACAGATATAACTCTATCCATCACTACAGATATACAGCGAAATCGAGCATACTGAATATTCTCATCTATGGAGTCGTTAGATGTTACGTAAGCATTCGAGATAGGTAGTTCAATTTTTTGTTTACTTTTCCGTTTCATACATGTTTTTAAATGGGGCATCCTACTTTTTCGTGACACCTGAACGTCTTCTGTCAAAATCAGGTTTGCGGATTAAAGGGGCGGCATGTGAAAGTACTGCCCATGGCGGCAAAACTGCTAGCGCCGGTGTCACGGTGAAAACCTGCATCGTGAAAAATGTACCGGGGGGTACAAAATCACCGGAGATTTCTTACCCCCGGTAAGAAATCACCGGGGAATTTGTACCCCCTTGCTGTTTTAAAATCTATAAGTGGAAAATGAACTTCAATGGTATCAATCGACTGGACATTACCAAAGGACTCGATTAAGATAGTTCCGACACTATTGTTATAACTTCCCTTTGATCTAGCCGAGGGGGGTAAGATTTCACCGGGGAATTTGTACCCCCCCTGATGTTTTAAAATCTATAAGTGGAAAGTAAACTTCAAGAGTACCAATCGACTGGACATTGCCAAAGGACTCGAATAAGATAGTTCGACACTATTGTTATAACTTCCCCTTGATCTAGCCGAGGGGGGTAAGATTTCACCGGGGAATTTGTACCCCCCCTGCTGTTTTAAAATCTATAAGTGGAAAGTAAACTTCAAGGGTATCAGTCGACTGGACATTGCCAAAGGACTCGAATAAGATAGTTCCGACACTATTGTTATAACTTCCCTTTGATCTAGCCGACGGGGGTAAGATTTCACCGGGGAATTTGTACAGCCCTGCTGTTTTTAAAATATATAAGTGTAAAATGAACTTCAATGGTATCAATCGACTGGACATTGCCAAAGGACTCGATTAAGATAGTTCCGACACTATTGTTATAACTTCCCTTTGATCTAGCCGAGGGGGGTAAGATTTCACCGCAGAATTTGTACCCCCCCACTCCTGTTTTAATATCTATAAGTGGAAAGTAAACTTCAAGGGTATCAATCGACTGGACATTGCCAAAGGACTCGAATAAGATAGTTCCGACACTATTGTTATAACTTCCCTTTGATCTAGCCGACGGGGGTAAGATTTCACCGGGGAATTTGTACAGCCCTGCTGTTTTTAAAATATATAAGTGTAAAATGAACTTCAATGGTATCAATCGACTGGACATTGCCAAAGGACTCGATTAAGATAGTTAAGACACTATTGTTATAACTTCCCTTTGATCTAGCCGAGGGGGGTAAGATTTCACCGGGGAATTTGTACCCCCCTGCTGTTTTTAAAATATATAAGTGTAAAATGAACTTCAATGGTATCAATCGACTGGACATTACCAAAGGACTCGATTAAGATAGTTCCGACACTATTGTTATAACTTGCCTTTGATCTAGCCGAGGGGGTAAGATTTCACCGGGGAATTTGTACCCCCCCCTGCTGTTTTAAAATCTAAAAGTGGAAAGTGATCATCAGTGGTATCAATCGACTGGACATTGCCAAAGGACTCGAATAAGATAGTTCGGACACTATTGTTATAACTTCCCTTTGACCTAGCCGAGGGGGGTAAGATTTCACCGGGGAATTTGTACCCCCCTTGCTCTTATAAAATCTATAAGTGGAAAGTAAACTTCAATGGTATGAATCGACTGGACATTACCAAAGGACTCGATTAAGATAGTTCGGACACTATTGTTATAACTTCCCTTTGATCTAGCCGAGGGGGGTAAGATTTCACCGGGGAATTTGTACCCCCCTTGCTGTTTTAAAATCTATAACTGGAAAGTGATCATCAGTGGTATCAATCGACTGGACATTGCCAAAGGACTCGAATAAGATAGTTCCGAAACTATTGTTATAACTTCCCTTTGATCTAGCCGAGGGGGGTAAGATTTCACCGGGGAATTTGTACCCCTCTGCTGTTTTTAAAATATATAATAGTAAAATGAAATTCAATGGTATCAATCGACTGGACATTACCAAAGGACTCGATTAAGATCGTTAAGACACTATTCTTATAACTTCCCTTTGATCTAGCCGACGGGGGTAAGATTTCACCGGGGAATTTGTACAGCCCTGCTGTTTTTAAAATATATAAGTGTAAAATGAACTTCAATGGTATCAATCGACTGGACATTGCCAAAGGACTCGATTAAGATAGTTCCGACACTATTGTTATAACTTCCCTTTGATCTAGCCGAGGGGGGTAAGATTTCACCGGGGAATTTGTACCCCCCCTGCTGTTTTAAAATCTATAAGTGGAAAGTAAACTTCAAGGGTATCAATCGACTGGACATTGCCAAAGGACTCGAATAAGATAGTTCCGACACTATTGTTATAACTTCCCTTTGACCTAGCCGAGGGGGGTAAGATTTCACCGGGGAATTTGTACCCCCCTTGCTCTTATAAAATCTATAAGTGGAAAGTAAACTTCAATGGTATGAATCGACTGGACATTACCAAAGGACTCGATTAAGATAGTTCCGACACTATTGTTATAACTTCCCTTTGATCTAGCCGAGGGGGGTAAGATTTCACCGGGGAATTTGTACCCCCCTTGCTGTTTTAAAATCTATAACTGGAAAGTAAACTTCAATGTTATCAATCGACTGGACATTGCCAAAAGACTCGAATAAGATAGTTCCGACACTATTGTTATAAGTTCCCTTTGATCTAGCCGAGGGGGGTAAGATTTCACCGGGGAATTTGTACCCCCCTTGCTGTTTTAAAATCTATAAGTGGAAAGTAAACTTCAATGGTATCAATCGACTGGACATTGCCAAAAGACTCGAATAAGATAGTTCCGACACTATTGTTATAACTTCCCTTTGATCTAGCCGAGGGGGGTAAGATTTCACCGGGGAATTTGTACCCCCCTTGCTGTTTTAAAATCTATAAGTGGAAAGTAAACTTCAAGGGTATCAATCGACTGGACATTGCCAAAGGACTCGAATAAGATAGTTCCGAAACTATTGTTATAACTTCCCTTTGATCTAGCCGAGGGGGGTAAGATTTCACCGGGGAATTTGTACCCCTCTGCTGTTTTTAAAATATATAAGTGTAAAATGAACTTCAATGATATCAATCAACTGGACATTACCAAAGGACTCGATTAAGATCGTTAAGACACTATTCTTATAACTTTCCTTTGATCTAGCCGAGAGGGGTAAGATTTCACCGGGGAATTTGTACCCCCCCTGCTGTTTTAAAATATATAAGTGTAAAATGAACTTTAATGGTATCAATCGACTGGACATTGCCAAAGGACTCGAATAAGATAGTTCGGACACTATTGTAATAACTTTCCTTTGATCTAGCCGAGGGGGGTAAGATTTCACCGGGGAATTTGTACCCCCCTTGCTGTTTTAAAATCTATAAGTGGAAAGTAAACTTCAAGGGTATCAATCGACTGGACATTGCCAAAGGACTCGAATAAGATAGTTCCGACACTATTGTTATAACTTCCCTTTGATCTAGCCGAGGGGGATAAGATTCCACCGGGGAATTTGTACCCCCCTTGCTGTTTTAAAATATATAAGTGTAAAATGAACTTCAATGGTATCAATCGACTGGACATTGTCAAAGGACTCGAATAAGATAGTTCGGACACTATTGTTATAAGTTCCCTTTGATCTAGCCGAGGGGGGTAAGATTTCACCGGGGAATTTGTACCCCCCTTGCTGTTTTAAAATCTATAAGTGGAAAGTAAACTTCAAGGGTATCAATCGACTGGACATTGCCAAAGGACTCGAATAAGATAGTTCCGACACTATTGTTATAACTTCCCTTTGATCTAGCCGAGGAGGGTAAAATTTCACCGGGGAATTTGTACCCCCCTTGCTGTTTTAAAATCTATAAGTGGAAAGTAAACTTCAAGGGTATCAATCGACTGGACATTGCCAAAGGACTCGAATAAGATAGTTCGGACACTATTGTTATAACTTTCCTTTGATGTAGCCGAGGGGGGTAAGATTTCACCGGGGAATTTGTACCCCCCTGCTGTTTTAAAATCTTATAGTGGAAAGTGATCATCAGTGGCATCAATCGACTGGACATTGCCAAAGGACTCGATTAAGATAGTTCCGACACTATTGTTATAAATTCCCTTTGATCTAGTCGAGGGCGGGTAAGATTTCACCGGGGAATTTGTACCCCCCTGCTGTTTTAAAATCTAAAAGTGGAAAGTGATCATCAGTGGTATCAATCGACTGGACATTGCCAAAAGACTCGATTAAAATATTTCTAACACTATTGATATAACTGCCCTTTTATGTAGCCGAGGGTGGTAAGATTTCCACGCTTGAAAGTCTAATTTTAAATTGTAGTTTTTTAATACACTTAAAATAAAGTGTATTTTTGAAGATTTGCATATTTGTCATTATAGGTGTTATCGTATTAATTGATTTCTGTAGACAGATTATTTTTATTACTCAACGAACACTTGTTTTTCGTTCTTCTTTTCTCTCCCCACCCACAGATTTACAGTACTTAACCGATTCAGAAAGAGTTTTAATGTCGCTTCTGTAAGAGCCCCCTTTGCTACTGTTTAAATTATTTTACTTTTTGCCTTTCATTGCAAGAATGAAAGTTTTCTAATACAAGTTTAGTAAAGTTTTCGGTTCGTCAAGCCACAGAGATTGTTTTTGTTTCTTAAAGGAAACAAATGGGTTACCTAATTGGTTTGGACACTCTCACGAGGGAACCTATCAAAGTGTAACTCTGACTTCGAGTTGAGACTATGGCCGTTTTATACCTTGTTCCTAAAGAACATAACACGAAAACGGATACATCCTCGATCGCAACCGTTGCGGAGATTGAGCGAAGTTAGAAATTGAGCTTCATACTTTACATTACAAAGTCAGATTCCGGGTCAGATTTTTCGGAAACGGTCAGGTAAGGAACTCACCGAATACATATCAAATTTGTGTGGGGAGCCCAGCATCTTTTGAATGAAAAAATTTTTTCTCCGGGGCACTCGCAGGGTACCAGTCGGGGTCCAACTCAAAATTTGCAAATGGAACCGGGGTTCAAGTAGCATACTGTATGAAACCAATTGTTAAAGTTTACTTTCCACTTATAGACTTTAAAACAGCAGGGGGGGTACAAATTCCCCGGTGAAATCTTACCCCCCTCGGCTAGATCAAAGGGAAGTTATAACAATAGTGTCCGAAATATCTTACTCGAGTCCTTTGGCAATGTCCAGTCGATTGATAACATTGAAGGTTACTTTCCACTTATAGATTTTAAAACAGCAAGGGGGTACAAATTCCCCGGTGAAATCTTACCCCCCTCGGCTAGATCAAAGGGAAGTTATAACAATAGTGTCGGAACTATCTTAATCGAGTCCTTTGGTAATGTCCAGTCGATTCATACCAATGAAGTTCATTTTACACTTATATATCTTAAAACAGCAAGGGGGGTACAAATTCCCCGGTGAAATCTTACCCCCCTCGGCTAGATCAAAGGGAAGCTATAACAATAGTGTCCGAACTATCTTATTCGAGTCCTTTGGCATGTCCAGTCGATTGATACCACTGATGATCACTTTCCACTTTTAGATTTTAAAACAGCAAGGGGGGTACAAATTCCCCGGTGAAATCTTACCCTCCTTGGCTAGATCAAAGGGAAGTTATAACAATAGTGTCGGAACTATCTTGATCGAGTCCTATGGTAATGTCCAGTCGATTGATACCATTGAAGTTCATTTTCCACTTATATATTTTAAAAACAGCAGGGGGGTACAAATTCCCCGGTGAAATCTTACCCCCCTCGGCTAGATCAAAGCGAAGTTATAACAATAGTGTCGGAACTATCTTATTCGAGTCCTTTGGCAATGTCCAGTCGATTGATACCCTTGAAGTTTACTTTCCAGTTATAGATTTTAAAACAGCAAGGGGGGTACAAATTCCCCGGTGAAATCTTATACCCCTCGGCTAGATTAAAGGGAAGTTATAACAATAGTGTCCGAACTATCTTATTCGAGTCCTTTGGCAATGTCCAGTCGATTGATACCATTGAAGTTTACTTTCCACTTATATATTTTAAAACAGCAGGGGGGTACAAATTCCCCGGTGAAATATTACCCCCCTCGGCTAGATCAAAGGGAAGTTATAACAATATTGTCGGAACTATCTTATTCGAGTCCTTTGGCAATGTCCAGTCGATTGATACCATTGAAGTTCATTTTCCACTTATAGATTTTAAAACAGCAAGGGGGGTACAAATTCCCCGGTGAAATCTTAACCCTCTCGGCTAGATCAAAGGGAAGTTATAACAATAGTGTCGGAACTATCTTAATCGAATCCTTTGGTAATGTCCAGTCGATTGATACCCTTGAAGTTTACTTTCCACTTATAGATTTTAAAACAGCAAGGGGGGTACAAATTCCCCGGTGAAATCTAATCCCTTTCGGCTAGGTCAAAGGGAAATGATAACAATAGTGTCGGAACTATCTTAATCGAATCCTTTGGTAATGTCCAGTCGATTGGTACCATTGAAGTTCATTTTACACTTATAGATTTTAAAATAGCAAGGGGGGTACAAATTCCCCGGTGAAATCTTATCCCCCGCGGCTAGATCAAAGGGAAGTTTTAACAATAGTGTTGGAACTATCTTATTCGAGTCCTTTGGCAATGTCCAGTCGATTGATATCCTTGAAGTTTACTTTCCTCTTATAGATTTTAAAACAGCAGGGGGGGGTACAAATTCCCCGGTGAAATCTTACCCCTCTCGGCTAGATCAAAGGAAAGTTATAACAATAGTGTCGCAACTATCTTAAGCGAGTCCTTTGGTAATGTCCAGTCGATTGATACCATTGAAGTTCATTTTCCACTTATAGATTTTAAAACAGCAAGGGGGTACAAATTCCCCGGTGAAATCTTACCCCCCTCGGCTAGATCAAAGGGAAATTATAACAATAGTGTTGGAACTATCTTATTCGAGTCCTTTGGCAATGTCCAGTCGATTGATATCCTTGAAGTTTACTTTCCACTTATAGATTTTAAAACAGCAGGGGGGTACAAATTCCCCGGTGAAATCTTACCCCCCTCGGCTAGATCAAAGGGAAATTATAACAATAGTGTCGGAACTATCTTAATCGACTCCTTTGGTAATGTCCAGTCGATTGATACCATTGAAGTTCATTTTCCACTTATAGATTTTAAAACAGCACGGGGGTACAAATTCCCCGGTGATTTCTTACCGGGGGGTAAGAAATCTCCGGTGATTTTGTACCCCCCGGTACATTTTTCACGATGCAGGTTTTCACCGTGACACCGGCCCTGTTTGTGTGTGTATGTGTCCCTTTAGTTGTCGCCATGTGACGTCAGAGTTTGACCACTGCCTCCATGGAGAAAAAAGAGGCGTGTCTGACCCTAACCTTATATAGAGTGGTCTTGATATAGAGCAGTCTTGATGCACGTTGAGCGCGGTCGCAGATATGCACTGAGGAAAGCTTCGCAGCTTTTGGAGGATGATAGAATTTCCTTCTCAATCCACCTCTTGAAATCATCATTAATTCACGCAACTCGGAAAATAGAAAATAGCAAATCTAATGCCGCAATGCTAACTTCTTTCCAAGGCTGTGTGCTACATCAAGGATTGAACCAGGGATCAGGTGTATTGGGAGTAGGAAATACGTGTTAACCTTTCTCCCTTATAAAGAGAACACGCTTGTTTAAATAAAGTTATAGCAGGTTTTGAAGTTGTATGAAACGAGAGAATCTATCATATATTTACAACACAGTGTTGTTTCGCTTTTATATATTGTTTTGCTTTTATATATTGTTTCGCTCTGTTTTGAAAACTGCACAATCATAATTCATTTTTATTTTCACATAATATTGCGTTTGGTTGGATATCTTTCCCTTACTTAAAGAAAAAGATGTGTGTGTTCGATTTTATTTTTATTTGAAAAACGAGACAACTGAACACAGAAACTAATGTGACATGAATAACGTACCCAAGTGGCGATCTGACGTAAGACCTTAATGTATTAAAACTAACCTGGTATTTGGCGCTGCCCTGTTTTAGAACCAAAGACGGCCTACACAAATTCTAAAGAAGGGATTTTCCAGTTTAAAACGAGATAGCTTCAACATCGTCAACATAATTATAAGGTAGAAAAAAAGAAGCTGTTTTCAAACGTTACTAAAGTTTTTTTTTTGTTTTTGTTTTTTTTTTTAATGAGAAGTTATGCTTGTACTGAAAGAATGTCTTGGCATTCGATAATTTTGATAAGGTAATCCTAGGCTAATGGGAATTATGCTTACCGGCTACTATTCAATATATACCTTGCAGCGGTAAGTATGTTGTTCGAAATACTCTTCCGAAAGATCACTTTCAGTTGCAGGCCTTCGTGTGACCATTGTCATTGGTAAGGAACAAATTGGTTCCCCTAATTTTTCATTAATTGTCCGTTAAATGTTGAAACTTTGCTGGATCTGAAGCACACTCACCCACAAAAACAATAAGTAATAAATAATAAGCAAACAGGTTCTGTAAGATTCCTATCTCCCTCACATCTGAGAATCATAGGCCTACATGTTGTTGTTGACAGGGGCATCATTTAGGGGGGGGGGGCAGAAGGGGTAAATTACCTCCCTAAAAGAGTTTGAGAAATACATTTTCTTTAATCGATTGTCTACTAATATACTAGTACAAAACGTGAAAGTCTTATGTCGGTGGTGCTTTTGCCCCCCTCAAGCGAAGTCTGAAATGATACTCCTGGTTGTTGAGTTTTCTCCTCCTTCAAGGCAAGGCACCTGGACACCAGACAGCAATTCCTGATGTGTCAGTGATCCTTGCGCCCCGTTCAATCAATATTCATTCATGTATGTGTCGCTATTGTCACTAGTTATTACTGGCAGAATTCAGAAAAGGTAGGGGAAATTTCCAAGAAAATAGAAGATCCTGTTCGTATTATACGAGATATTAATAGGATATAAAAATATCTTTATAAAGTATGCGGCAAAAAGAACTCCCCTACTTGGGAAGTTAATAAATTCAAGTCGTTTATAGTACGTAAGAAGAATGCAATTTTAAATCGACGTGGGGGCCGCGGTGGCTCAGTGGTAGAGCGTTCACCTCTGGTGCTAGGGGTCTCGGGTTCAAACCCTGCTCCCGCCAAGTGAACTTTGTGGTGGACAAACACCGTGTGCGTGGGTTTTCTCGGGGTTTTCCCGTTTCCTCCCACTTTCTTCATTCCACCATTTCATTCATTACTCATTATTACCGTCTCCTTTAGCCTAACCGGCATAACCGTGGGACTTAAAACTCAAAATTTCATTTCATTTCATTTCATTTTAAATCGACGTGCTTTGAACAAAATCTAACTCAACTCAACTGATGGCCTCCGATATTGATACTCTGATGTACTCGTACCGGTAACCCTTCTTGGTAGTAGTTCGTGACCTGGCAGAATTGCAGCCAGCTACGCAAGTTTGGAAGGCATTAATATGTTAGGCGGGACTACAAGTTCTTAAAAATTCTAAATCACCCCAAGTCAGAAATTACTGATGTCTTGTATTGCGTGGTAACCACATTTTTTATTGCATCCCTTCACTCTAGCTCCCTACTATAATAATAATAATGATTTATTTATTTATTTATATGAAAGTACACAGGCATACACCCACAACATACCTTCTTGACTTACATAATTGATGGTTACATGACTTCACAAAGAAGAAAAATAAAACATGGAAAGAGAAAATAATAAAAGAAAAAATAAAAGAAAAAATACTAAAAAATAAAAAGGAAAGAATGTACAATCCAGCCACGAGAACAATAATATATATATATATATATATATATATATATATATATATATATATATATATATATATATATATATATATATATATATATCAACACGTTAACAAATAATAATAGATCATACATGGTCATTATTCAGTATTTCATAGAGTTTAACAAATTTAACTTTTCCATCTGAAAATAGGTCTATCCTATCATTTAATTTATTATAGACTCTCAGCATTCGTGTAATAGGTGAGTGTGCATGAGTTGAACTTTTCGACATAGGTATATAAAAGATATTTTGATGTCTGGAGCGATATCTTGGTACATAGAAAGGGATATGTAGCAACAGTGTTGAACTATTAATTCTATTTGTCAATATATTTCTTAAAATAATAAGAGAGTGTACAATTCTTCTATCCTTTAAGCTACTTAGGTTGAGTAGCGAGCGTAAAAGTGACACTGACAAGTAAGTTGTTGAATCTGGTTTAAATGTTTTATAATATAAATATCTCAAAAATTTGTTTTGAATAACCTCAATTGCTTGGATGTCTCTTTTAAAGTGGGGACTCCAGATTACCGACGCATACTCTAATTTGCTGCTAACTAGGGTTGCATATAACTTGATAATTACTGATGGTTGTGAAAATATTTTTGTGTTTCTGATAACAAAACCTAAGGCTCTATTTGCTGAGTCCATAACACTAACCAAATGATTACCAAATGTTAATTTACAATCAAAAATTACACCAAGATCTCTAATCGATGTAACATTCTCTATTTGGATATTATTAATTTTGTATACATATTTAACTAATTTGTTTTTTCTATTAAAGGTTACACTTTTACACTTATTTACGTTCAGTTGTAGTTTATTTAAACCACACCAATCTATGATTTTATTCAAGTTTTGTTGTAAAATTTTGCTATCTTCTTCAACTGTAACTGATTTATAAATCTTTACATCGTCGGCAAATAACAAACAATTGGAATTTTCTACAACCTCAGGCAAATCATTAATTAGAATTAAAAACAACAAAGGACCAAGATTGGAACCTTGCGGAACACCAGATGAACTTACAAACTGATAAGAAATTTCTTGCTGAAACTTTACATATTGATTTCTAATATGTAAATAAGATAGAAACAACATAATTAAATTTTTGGATAATCCGAATGTTATAAGTTTCTTGATTAATATTTCATGATCTATTTTGTCAAAAGCCTTAGAAAAGTCCAAATATATTACATCCATTTGTTCCTTTTTTCAAAACAATTGTAGATCTCCTGTGAGAATTCCAACAAGTTAGTTACTGTTGATCTGTTAGGGAAAAAGCCATGTTGATTTGGAGAAATGCAAGTTTTCACATGATTAAACACCTTTTCGTATAGTATGTATTCATATACTTTACACATTGAATTAATTATTGAAATAGGCCTATAATTTGTCATAACGTTCG
Source organism: Thermobia domestica (assembly GCF_964235325.1). NCBI lineage: Eukaryota > Metazoa > Arthropoda > Insecta > Zygentoma > Lepismatidae > Thermobia > Thermobia domestica. Next base: position 306,861,681 of record NC_137459.1, read on the forward strand.
AATTACCTGATTTCAAAATTGGAGTTATTTTTGTTTCTTTCCATTTTTGAGGAAAAAATATTAGTTTTCAATGAGAAATTAATAATAAATTTAATTTGTTCGCATAGAACATCTCCACATGCTTTAATAACGTAAGAAGGAATTCCATCTGGGCCACAAGATTGTTTGGGTTTGAGATGCTTAATAGCACTTTTAACCTCATCTGAAGAAACATAGTTAAAATGCAAAATATCAAGTTTGTGATGTATGTTCGGAAAATCTCCAAGAACATCGTTAATTTTATAACTAAAGTTGGTTTGACTGTAAACTGAAGAAAAATATTTTGCAAAACCGTTTGAAATATTGCCTTGGGAAAAGTTCTCGTTATTCAAAGTGTACACTAGATTTCTTATGTTATGTTGTTGTTTGGTATTTACAAATGACCAAAAACGTTTTATATTATCATTGACATTCATTTGGAGTTGTTCTATGTAATCATCATAAGCTCTATGTATAAGCTGTTTTAATTCCGACCTTATGTTCCTGAATCTTTCGTCATAATACCTAGAGAATTTACGCTTTTTAGCACATTTTTTTCTTAATTTTAATAGTTTGAATTATTTCTCTGGTAAACCATACCGGATACCTAGACTTCCTAACTTGCGTAATGGTAATAATAATAGTAATAGTAGTATATTTTCATCAGTTCCTTCCTGTTCTGCCTAATGATCCTCTACCTCTTCATAACACAATTTTATCTAATCTTATTTTTAGGCAGAACAGGAATTTCTGTTCTGCCTAATTTTCGAAAAAGGGATATTGAAATTTGAGGGAAATTTGTTAATAACATTTTCCCTTGATTTTCAAATACCATTGCAGAACTCTTTAAATTAAATTTTCTGAAATGTAATTAAATTCCCAGTAATATATATTACTGCAATTCATTACGAAAAAACAAGTCATACAGTCATATTCATAAAAATTTACTTCCCATAAGCTCATGGACGCCGGAAGAAAATTTTCTAGTGGGGCATCTCCTTGGTTGCTATATTACGTTTGGTATTTGTATTTGTAATAAGAAAAAATCTTAAGAAATTTAAGTGTTTTTCGTGAGCTGGGGTGGCGCCGGGCCCAACACTGCCCTGCCCTTCGGGCGCCCATGTATAAGCTCTATCTTTAGCATAAACCTCCCGTTGAAGATCACCCTCAAAACTGTTCATTGTAACATAAATTTTGCAGTAAAAACAATTCTAATGGGTCATACACTATGGTGCAGTACCTATAGTGTGCTATGAGTGTAAGATCAAAAATCTAGACTTTGCTTTCTTTCAAATGATACTATATTATTTTATACAAACTCTTATTCGGTAAGATTTTTTTCCTCATGACTTATTTCTCTCATTTTATTCATTTTATGACCATTAAGTAGGAAACTATAGCATAATAAAGCTTTTTCTTATATATGACTCTATTAACTAAAAGGCAAATTATATTTGAAATTGAAACTAAATTTGTATGTACTTTATTAGTGGAAAAGCATTTAAAAAGTAATGCTCAATCATATTTATAAAACAGTTCCTATTAAATAAATAGTATAAATAATTCAATTTATATAGCTTTTGGCAGCAAATAAGGACAACTGAATCTAAGACCTGTAATGTCTTTTTTTTTTTTTTTTTTTTTTTTTGAAATAAGCAACTTAGGTTTCAATACGGAAAAATGGTTGGGCAACTACAATCAAGAAGTAATTAATATCAATTTCGGCCAATCAGAAGCAAGTATTTGTTCCCATTTAGAGCTACTTCGGTGAGCTAACTGAACGTCAACGAATTCTTGCTTGTAATATGCCAGATATTCCTCCACGTTTTAAATTAGAACTGTTCTATAAATTACGTAGAATTCTCTAATGGCATTCCACTAAGACATATACATCATATTTACTCTAAAAAAACTTACTATATTTGTTGTTAGTAACATAAGGAAAATATTTATAGCCCATTATAGATACTGCATCGTTGTGTACGACTCCTTACTATTGCTTTCACTTTAAAGGTAATATTACAACGAACAGTTTAGCGAGTGCTTTTCCACGAAACTTAAGCCACTATACATATTACGATGGGTCGAGACAAGCACATTTCTTCAAATACCATCCTTATTACAAAAAAGTATCCTCGTCACCAAAAGTGCCTTTACATCGCCGTGACGTGTATGTGACCGCGCAGTACTCCAAGGAAGGGATGGTTGTATAAGAATTTGTGATTAATTTTGAAGAGTTTTTTTTTTTTTTTTTTGACTAAGGAATTAACAACTATATGGAGTAAAGACACAGATTTGAAGCATCAGTGCACTGTCATTGAAGCATCAGTGCACGAAAAGATTCGTATTCTCATTTTTTATATTTATTGTTTTATATGTTAAGTTAAACACCACAATATGTACCACTGATATCGCAGATCGTATTATTTTTTTAAATCGTGTTTGTAACCTATTGTCAAAACATTCATCTCCAGACATGAAGTAGAGAGAAGAGGAAGAGATACGACATATATAATATATGTATATGCGATTCACTAAGTAACTGTAGAAATTAGTTAAAGGACACTAAGAGAGCGAAAACGTGTCCTAGACAGGTGAAAATATAGTTAAATATTGCAAAAGATATCATGTAATTTATCTTCATTTTCTTATATTCTAGTATACTTTTTCTTTCACATCCAAACATCTCTATTCAGAATTACGAGATAAAGGTGAAGAGAGAAACATTTCTATTTCAAGAATTACATCAGAAAAAATCTTTTGACTTAGACTATATTCGAACTATGCAAAAGTAGAATATCTCACAAGGTGAGGTGATATAGAGTTCAGCGTGTCTTTCAGCTGCGACTCTATACAAGACGTGCATCTACAACTTCACGTGGAACCCGAACCACACGATTACTGCCGGAAATCGAAACTCGTTTCACCTCTTGTTCTATCATGGGAGACACAGGAACATGTAAAAATAATCGAAAATGAACGATATTAATGTTAAATCCATAGTTTTTGAGTACATGAATTATGATACCCTCTATATCGTTCACATCAAAGGTTAGCATTATCGGCATGGAGGTTTCATGGGAGGGGAGAAAATTAAAAATTCCTAATTGAAAGATATGAGTGTTTATTTAATAGTTTTCGGGGTCGCTGAAAAGAATAATTACACTCCCGATACCATTAAAGCCCAAAGCTTTACTCTTTCGTTAGCAGGAAGATTATTCATTTACTTAACTCAGGAAATCTTAAAGTTAAGGATATGAAACTGGAAGCATATATTTAGAATTTAATATTATTAATTATGTATTGTAGCTTAGAATTCTAAGGAGGGAAAGGGACAATTTATGCAATGATTTCATTCACATTTGAATAAAATACTGTCCCATTATACTGCAAAAACTCATTTCGAGTAGTGTCATTGCTAATAGTTTTCCGTATTTGTTTAGACCCCTACTCATTTATAACAGTATCTCACTTTTCCTGTGACGAGAGCAACACCTAAGAGAGCATTCAGTAAAGTAAATGCCATTAAAATCTATATTCATAACACAGTAGTGCAAATGAAGTTGAGCTCTTTGGCAATCTTTAGCATGGAAAGCGAAAAAAGCCACCACATTGATATTGGAAAAGTAGCTAATGAATTCCTCTCCGAAAAAGTTCACCCGCACATTTATTTTATAGATGGTGGTTTACAGTTATACTTAAGTTCGTTGAAATTGCTTCATAGTTGTTGGGGCGAGACACTGAAGCCATCCCTAATAATGGGGGAAGTGACATGTAAAAGTAGTCAATTATGAACAATATTAGTATGGAAATCATAGTTTTCGTGGTCGTAGATGAATAGTGACGCTGTCGATGTTGCTTAAGTTCAAGTTAAGCCTTGGTTGGCATGGAGGTCAGAGTGGGAGGGTGAAAGACAAAAAATAGTAATAAATAAATAAAATAAAATAAAATAAAATAAAATAAAATCGAAAACACCCTTTATTTGTATCGAATATATATTTTTCGGGATCTCTGACATAAATAGTAATATTCCAGATGTGGTATATGACCAAGGTCGGCCCCATTCGCATGCTGTTTCAGAGGAGAGAACCGGTGAAGATTTCAGAACAGTTCCTTTGACTTAAGTTTCAATACACTGAGAGTGAAGAGTGGTAATACACAAATACTGGTGTCGCATCCGGATCTATCAGAGGTATGATTTCTGGGGAATTGTCGTTACTCCAGGAAGGCATTACCCCCTGATCAGTCCCTAAAATTCTTACTGTTTCACAGTGGCGTAGGCAGGAATTTATTTCAGTGATCGAAAGCACTTTTAGGGGTAAATTGTTCAGATGGTAATGCATACGTATACTAAATTCGCTTGAAATCTCTCCAGGAGCCCATGTTGCATCGCACGTTCAACTGTGCTTTTTTCTGAGTCAAAACTTTGTCTCTCTCTCTCTCTCTCTCTCTCTCTCTCTCTATATATATATATATATATATAACAGTAACAGGGTAGGTTGTAGACATTTCGTAAGTGTAAGCAAACAATATTAAGGCGCCCCCGCCTAAATGATAATAAAAGAATAGAATGCTGTAATGGACAAAAATTCTTCAGATAATTGTTACAATTACAAATTTCTTCAATATATAATAATTCAGTCTTCCTGTGAGTATTAAACGAAAATGGCGAAATTAAAACTAATTATCTGTGGATGAATCATGACCAAAGTTCCAGTTTTAATAATTTATATTATTTTTTTTATTAAATACGGACAGCAAACAACTAAAATGTATACCTAAGATGTATTTTGACAAATACAGTTAAAACATAAAAATCGAAATAGAATAAAACTCATGAGCTTCAAGTCTAACATTATCACGGGTTTGATTTTGACAAAGAAATAAGCTCTTACACTTCATTAAAAGCATATTTAAATAGTGTTTTCTAGTGATACAAATATGGTAATTAGCTTAATTTCTCGTTTTCTTTCTTACTGAAAAGTTCATGTTATAAAGACACTATTCTGGCTTTCAATTTGGCACAATCTCTTATTATTGCATCCATATCAATTTTATTCAAAATGTCATTTTCAATGGCCATCAAAGCTAGTCCATTTAATCGTTCTTGTGATATACTTGATTTGAAATAATTCTTTATTAATTTTAGTTAAACTAGTTCAATATACAACAAATGGCAAAAGTGTGTGTCTTAATTGATTTTTAATTTGTCCCCGATCCAGTGGCAGAACTTTAAAATCAGGTTTCTCCGCAAAAATTCTTTTCAGGGCCCCTTAGGCCTATAGGGAAATTCAATTCTTTCATCTTTCTTTCCAACACAGACGTTCGAAATCAGACAGTAACACAAGGTAAAAACAAGCAATGATGCACCCAAGATTTTTCTTTGGGGACCGAAGATTTTTCGGAATAGCCTACAAAATGAAAATAATTTTGTGTATTTGCCCCTGAAATTGTGCTAACTGGGGGATTCAGACTCTCAGACTACCTGTGCACTGTTTCGTCCACACATATTTTTAGGGGGCAACTGCCCCCCGGGAGGAGATCAAAATAATACGTCTATAATATAATAATAAATAAAAAAGTACCAGCAGTGGCCCTCTGAATACTAAGTGTGCCTCCCTGGAAGATTTTTTCTGAAAGGAACACTGCACTTATTAGGAATGAGCACGAGACAAGATTTGTGGCTGTCTCGTCTCGAAAATGTGCTGTAAAAGTGATGTTCTGACTCGAAAAATGTATATTTCTCTATTGGAAGAGCCGTGTCTCGACTCGAATTTTGTCAGGAAAATCCTGTCTCGACTCGTCTCGTGCGCATCCCTAGCATCTATGTCGGTACATCCCAGAACACAAGTAACTAATAATTAAAACCCTACTTTGCATTAGAATTATTACTAATTTAAAATATCGCTCCACCTAAATTTAACACCAGAGATTCTGTTATACTGTTATAATAAAACGAGCATCTGTATACGCTGCTGTGATTGAAAGTGAGAGTACTAAAAAAAAATACTTGTCATCCTTTCCGAAAAAAATGATCTTTCGTCGCTTTCGATTATATCATTTCAAGTTATATACTTATATGCCGCGTGAAAACTAATTGTATTCAAACAAATTTTGAAATATATGAAATTTAATTCAGACCCGTAACCGAAATGACCGTATCGTTCCATTTTAATTCAATAATTAAATTACTGCAATCAGGTAAAATAAACTTATAGTTTCAAAAGAATGTCAACCTGCAAATGCGTCGTTAAAAGTGACTGGTATTGATAACTCCCCACCTCAACATTTGTATGATTTTGTCCAGAACTCGAAAGAAACTTTTTAGAGCCTTCGGTTGCCTCTTATCTTTCAAGTTTTGTAGCTTTCTTTTCCGATAAAATGCTCACTTGGTTTTATATCGTTGGTCATTAATATTACATGAAAAACAAAGTACTGTTAAAAAGTGAAAGCACACATCATCATAAATTAAAAAAACATAAACGAAACGACTTCGGATAGAAATGAAAATATTGACGAATGACAAATGGACTAATAGATATTAACAAAGTGAGCATTAAGCAGTGGAAAGAGAGCCATTAGGAACTTGTTAAAATTTCCCTCAGAAATGATTTTTTTTTTTTAAATCCATTTGTACCACCCGTCTTTTCTTAGTATTCGCTCCACTCCCTGGACGAATGGAAAAGAAAGCCTACTTGCTTGCATGGGGGCCCGAAGAATGTTTTTGGAGGGGTAATCTCCTTTGTTGCTATATTACGTTTGGTATTTTTATTTGTATTAAGAAAATCTTAAGAAATTATACATATACATTATACTTGTCATAAGCCAGGTGGGGCCCGGTCCCCTCGTCCCCTTTTGGGCGCCCATGCTTGCTTCAACTTCGATAATGTGCATTTCATTTACGGTGATCTTTCTCAACCCTTAACTGTGGTCATTGAACCAAAGCACTATGCGAAGGCACTGTTTAAGATAAGATGAAGGAGCACCTTTGGAGACAATTCTTTCTACAGTGATAATGCTACCCAATCCATAAACAATACATGCAGTTGAATTCCTTTTGTTTGTTGATCCATTCGGATTTTAAGAACATTTTTCACAATGATATTCTCTAGCAAGGTGTCGGAAGGATTGTTGAGAGAGGAATGAAGAGTCTGTTATATTTGTATTTTTTGCATATGGTGGTATTGTGGAAAGAATACCACTGTCTTTAGCCCTACGGTCATAGTGCTTATTACAACATCTATTGGAAAGCTAAATTTACCTTCATTTTATCTCATATTCGTAAAATATCCCTTTTCCTTCTTTAAAAGATCTATCCTGTGCCGTAGAAATTTTCCTCAAACTAGCATCACTTGTGAGTGTGGCAATGACATCAATTGATGTACGAGTCCATTTCATTTGTAAAGGGGTGTTTTAAAGCCAACCCCGCAAAGATTAGACTTTATTGTCCATTTGATGTTTTTTATCTGTACCTCAGTCTGTACAATATTTATTTGAAGCTATATGAGGAAACTTTTTCATCATAACATTGTATTTATTTATTTATTTATTGAACAAATTCCCAGATACAGCATAATTGTGCCATTTTACACAGGAAAATGTCAACAAGCGGGGAAAAAGAAAAAAGGAAAATAATATAAAATAAACAACAACAGCAACATCAATAGTATTAACAAAGAGTGCACAAGTGATACAAGTGATATTACCGGCCAGAGCGCGTTTTATTTCTCTTTCAAACACCGGGTAGCTCGAAAAAATGTCCACCTCACTACTTAGATTATTATAATAGGTCGGTACTTGCTGAAAAAGAGACCTCTGTGTAATTGTCAACCTAGGGCGTGCAAGATGGAATAGGTGGGTATTCCGGGTTTTGCGGGAAGGGACATGTAAGGATAGTTGTTGAATTAGGGTTTCTGATCTTACGTTCCCATTAACAATCTTATGAAGAAACTTCAAATCAGAGTTATTTCTGCGTACTTTCGGAGTCTGGATATTAAGATATCGCAAAATTTCCTCCTTAGGTAATATTCGAAGTGCGGGAACACGAAAACGTACTATTGCAATGAAGAAATAGAGAACAGACTCAAGTCTAGAGAGATGTGTAGGTGTAGCCATGGCCCATAGGGGAGAGCAGTATTCGATCTTGGGTGCTATTCGAGTTTTATAGAATGTTGTTAATGATGACACAGTACGTAGTTCAGTGAATATTTAAAGAAGCCCCAGCATACGCATTGATTTCTTATCTATTGAGTGAGATGTGGTCAGAGAACGAGAGTTTCCAATCAAAGATGACACCAAGATCATTCTGACTGGCACAATGTGTTATAGGGAAATCATTAATATGGTATTTGGAGGGAACAGGAGACTTTTTCAGAGTAATTGTAATACTGTAACAGTTACTACTGTTAAGTTTCAATTTCCACATTTCACATTAGTCTACAAAGTAATTTATGTCTTCCTGTAGGGCAATTGTATCATGGTAACATGATATTTCTCTATATAATTTGCAATCGTCAGCAAAAAGCAAAAGGTCACTAGGATTAACTTTAATAAATATTCACATTTAAAAGAAAATTCATTTTCCTTATTTGGCGCCCTGTTCACCTGGCACCTCCTGCGAACGCGTAGTTTGCAGGATTCAAGATCCGGCCCTGCAGTAACAATGGAATTCTCTATTACCGCCCGACTATCGTTGTTGTGAAAACATTCATCATGATATGACGTAGGGAAATGAGTTACATTAAGGTTCTAAGATCTAATATCAAAGTTGAAATATCGCAAGTAAAACAAAAACATGTAATAGCAAATAGTTTTGAAAATAATTTCAGTTTTAACTAGCTGCGACTACATTTAATTCAAAATTGAACTTCTGGAGCGCAACATATGAGCGTAGCTAAAATAAAAAATCAATAAGAACAGTCGGCATTTGAACCTAAGTCATACAATTAGAAGTCTCTTATACTAACCATTCATCTACTATATTTTGTTTAATAAAAATATTTTCCATGCAGCAAAATGCCATTTCACACTGAAACATTAACAACATAAGAACAAACTTTTCAAGAAAATTAGACAAAGCTTATGTATTAAAAGTATCCCGGTATTTGCCCAGTTGTACTGCAGAACCATTAGTCAGGATGCCTCGTATCGAAATTTGAACCTGGAGACTCCCGATTACGAAGCGTCAACGCTAACCAGTAACCTACGTTCGTTCAGTAAATGTCATCAAATTACTTTTCTGTAATTATTTTTGAAAAATGATTATTATTTTCATGAAGCAAAGAGTGCATCTTCTACTTGGGTTGAGAACTATATCTACTATACTTCTAAGAGTCAACTAATAGTTGATGTTCATTATTTCTGTCGATTTTCTACATCTACTAAGTTATTTCAATTTTTGTAAGTTTTCCCTTCCGGTTATGACAATGATTAGAAATGAAGGCTCCTCTTATACAATTCTTGATCATTGTAACATTTTTAGTCAAAATTCTGAATTATTGAAAATATTTAAATTAGTTAGAATGAAGAGGATAATACTAAGAAACGTGATTAGAAAAAATAAACATTGTTGTTTAACGAATTGATAGAATCAAGCTTTTTCAAAACATAAAAATACTGTATGGTATGGGATGATCATGGAAAAAGTAAAACTAGCCATCGAGGACACACTAACCAAGTACTGTAATCAGATAAGTTAAGGTTCGTTAACTTGGTAGACGTATATGAAGAAACCACTAACAGAAAATAGCTCATAGCTTTACGCCTAACCATCCCAGCGACCTCGAAACTATAAACTCTACATTAACATCGGTTGTCGTTTTCGATCATTTTATATGTTACTCCCTTCCATTCCTGCAAGGTGTGCACGGTGTCTTACCCCTTATCCCAATGCATGAAAAGCAATTATATTTTCGCAAACACAGCCACGGGCAGGGAGGGAGTAACACAGAACGCACACAGCTCGGTGTATAGCTGTAGGGCAAATACCTAAAGGCACAAGCAATAGGCCACTTGACCAAGAGCAATGTTGCCAAACGTAAGACAAGGTAAGCCCACGCGCAGCCTGTCTCTTCGCGTGACATTGCCTTCGACACAAAATCACTGACCCTTCGAACAAGATAACCTCGGTTCGGCTCGGTGGTGACTGGGTCGTGAGCCGAGTCGCTCGAGCCGTTGACAACACTACAGTCTAACACTCCAGGTTGCTAAACTACACCCACCGGCTTCCACTGGGCCATTACGGTTTTGTAACTGTTTTATTTTAGTAATGTTTCATTAAAGCTTACTCATACGTTAATTGCCGTTCCAAATATTTATAAGTTTCCCCTTCCCGTTAGGATAATGATCAAAAAATGAAGTTTCCTCTTTTTATAAAATTCTTGATAATTGTAATACTTTATTTAAAGGACGTAATTCTGTATTATTTGGAAATATTCAAATAAACTAGAATGAAGACGATAATACTAAGCAACATTATTAGAACAAAACATTGTTGTTTAAGAAACTGACAGAATCAAGCTATTCTTTACAAAAAAGAAAGAAAGAAAAAGAAAGAATGGAAGTGTAGTCTATGCGATTCGAACTGATGATCGTGGATAAAAACAAAATACTCTGAGAGCATTGTGAAGTGCAGGTAGCCAGAGCCGAAACTAAGGTTACCAAGGAACACCAACACAAATAAATTAAAATAAATAAGGTGGAGTGGCTGGGAATATTCAAAGTAAACAGTGAAATTTACATAAAATGCAAATTGCAGACATCTGCATAATTACTTCCTTTCTTGGAGATAAGGGTACTCTCCTGTAAGAGCCGCCACTGCCACAAGTGAGTCGGTAGAGCATGAAAAATTTTAGATAAGGAGAACAACAGATCTCATGGTTATCTGTGTAACAGTCATGGTCAAGATGCTACTATAGTGAGTTGTTTATGAAATACCAAAAGGTTAAAAGAAAAAAAAACTATACGGTTAAATTAACAGGTAGCAGCCTGTTTTAGAACTCATTATACTCATGACTGTTATTAATGGTTCTCTGGGCATTAATACTCTCTCTGGGCCCCATTCAGAGAGCCGGTCAGACATACACACAACAAGGGAACATGCTTCCTTGTCTCACACTCCTGAAAAACAAACATTTCATTAGTAGTAGGTACTCACCCTGCAGCAAATTGAGTTCAACACATATTCTGGTTAGAGATGTTGGTTTATTTCCAATATAATGACACATTAAGATGGAAGCTGTCGATGTATATTCACACTCCAATACACTGACACATTACTTTCCTTCGGTAGTGCACTACTAAAACACATACACGATTATATATATTTATACATATATATCTATACAGCACTTCTTTACTATATTAGAAAACAACAAAAGAGGGGAGGACGAAAACTTGATTATTTAGGTCTGGTTGACCTTAGAAAAATAAAGAAAAATATGAGATACAGATTTCTTTAACTCCTCATTTTTGCTGAGTTTATGGTCTCTGACAGTCTCAGAGAGGAGTAAATAATATCACATACATTTTTATATTGTATCAACACGTTAAAATAAAAAAAACAAAATTTAACTGATTAAATAGCATAGTTATCTCGTGGCACAGTTCCTGTAGTTGACCAAGTGTTCACGCGCACAGTTCTAGTTCCACGTCACTAAGTCCTTCCACATTCCCATTTCACTGCAGAGGGTAAGTGTTCTTCACAATGTTAATAGGCTGGATAATAATGTTTCTCGCAGTGGACATATGGTATATCCATGAACGCAAGCAAATACAAATGCTTGGAACCTTGTACAAAAGTCCAAGGAAGGCACTGTGTTAAAAGACGTTACAGGCCTTTTAAAATATCTCAACTAGAGATATTTCACTTTACGTGTTTCACTATCATTCTCGAAGTGTAAATGCTTCCCCATATATACTGGTGGGGTTTTGATAAGATGTCCACTTAGTTCATCTCATATGAGTGACGGTTAGCACTCAGAGAGAAAAAAAAACTAAATGATTTCAATGGTTAATTTCCATGATCAATTGTAGTTTGATGTGTACAACTTAGTTTCAAACACTGTAGGTATGTGCACGGTTTAACACATTCTTTTCGGTACACTCGAAGGTGATAAGTAAAAGTAAAGTTCACTACACACTCAAGTTTCTGGTATTTCACAGGAATCTCCACGGGGACTAATATGTCCACACGTCTTCCTGGGTTAGCAGTAACTGATAGTTCAGAGAAGTCAAGACGACTTCCTTACGACGATAGTTAACGTGTTCTCACTTCCGGATACAAGAACGAACTTCCCTTGTTCACCACTGAAACAAGTATATCTATCGCACAAAAACCAAGAAAGGAAGAAACTCGCTCCCTTTCGAGTCTCTAACAAAAGGTTTTGTGCCTTCCGGCAATCTTCCGGGTGGTCCTCTCTGCAAATACACCAGTTCAGCCACATCTAGTTGCAAATTCAACCCTTCACCCCTTTGACAGGTGCTGCTCTTTGTAAAAGACGGAGAACTTGGAACCTTCTGCTCCCAGCAGAAGTCTATGAGAGTGTTTTAAACAATATAAATATCTTCACTTATAACACACTTATAAATAGGAGAAATACATGCTATGATACACAGAAATAAAGATAAATATTCATAAAATACATAGTTATGCTATACATAAACTGTCATCTCTCTCAGAAGCAGAAATAAGCCCAATTTCCTGTGGCTGTCCTTCAAGCTGTCTGCTCCTAATGGCATCCATGTTTGTATGGAGAGGGATAGAGGAAACATCTTTGTTTATTATTACTTTTGATAATTACAAGATCCAAATGTCTTGTACGAATATGGATACACGCTGATAAAATTAATCAGTAATTTTGTACGGTATTTCCAAGAACGATTTGAGCGTAATACGTTAATATTAATATTTTACATAGAAAATAAGTCAAAATAGAGTAAAACATTTTAAACTGGTGTTGCATCTTGGGAAAAAAATATAGGTCCGCTCGTAGACCGTACCGGTCATGGGTGAAGAGGGGGGCGGAAGAGACGCTTGAGCTAGCTGCACAGAAACTCACACCTATTGAAATCTAAAAACTCACATGTACAAGCTAAAATTTTTACAACTTTTTAAACAATAGAAGTTGTGTGTCTTTGCCCACTGTTTCCAAGTCAGTGTTGTTTCACTAAGGAAGTTTGTAGGATCTTTCCTGGGTATAATCTCCTCCCTGGGTCCCTCTTCTAGTGATTTCTTTACATGGTAAGTCGTGAGGACCTCACATATCGAAGTCTAGGCGACGAGAAGTCGGGAGAGAAAAAAAACTTCTGTCAGCGCTCGCTCCGTCTTCCAGCGTTCTAAAATCAATGCAAGATTTCCATAGAATCTGCCTATTTCTTCACTAATTAATCCACCATAGAGGCTTTTAATATCATTCTTCCTTCATCCCCATGTATGCTATATATTATACAATGACTCGGTAATTAGATGCAAGTGGTAAATACACTATAACTAGTCTATAAAGGAAATAACACAATGAATAAATACAAGATAATACAATATTGTATTAATATTTCCGTACTACGCTCGGTGTTTTAAACATCTTTAATCATAATAACTAGATAATATGCACTAAGTATGCTAATATTCAAGCAATTAATTGTATCACAAAATAATCTATTTACATATTGATATGTAAATGTGCCCCTCATCTGCATTTTGATATGCAGATGATGGAGAAGGACATTGGCCTTCTACAGTATTTTCCCCCTATGATTCTAGGTGCTGTACTTGCTAGTACAGGACGTAGATCATAAAGAGGGCACGTTTTTGTTCCTGAAAATATAATTACACAAAATATCTAAGGTTAAAAAAAACAAAGTAAATCACATAGTAAATATAATAACTGAAATACCAATACACAAGAGCTAAATATAGAGAATTCAGTATTCCCTAACTCTACGTAGACATGAATCACATAAGTTCCCATACATACACAAATACACAAATACACTAGTTCACTAAATAAACACTATAGCACTAACACTATGTACACATGTGTCAAGTCCGGGGTTCGATGCATTAAAGTGTGATACTATTGCATCTCTATTGCACCAGTACCACTGTGAGTTGTGTCTTCTCTAGCAATATACGGCTTTAAGAGAAAAGCATTTCTGGTCATCTTGACCTCATTTGTCACTGGATCCGCTAGCGTGTACATATTCCTGCCGGTGGTAGCGACAATCTTCCACGGGCCAGAGTATAGGAGTAAGAGTTTTTTCGACACACCTGCTAGAGCATCCGACTTGGGGAACACTCTAGATAGGGCAAGGTCACCCACATTGTACTCTACGGTACGGTGTGACTTGTCAAAGTTTCGCTTTCGTGCAGCAGCATTCTTTTTGTGGTTCTTCCTTGCAATCTCAATATAATACTGCACGTCATGGCGCTGGTCCACTTCTGGGATCTCAAATAGCCTGGCTATGTCCCTAGACATAGACTGTCCAAAGTGACATTCAAAGGCTGACACGCCAGTGGTCAGGTGTTTCGCCGAATTTAAACACTTCTCAATTTTATCTAAGTATTTGGGCCACAATCTTTGGTTATCATGGCACAATTTACGTAGTAAACGTACTGTCGCCTTGACAGCCACTTCTGCCATCTCACCCTGCGGATAATATGGAGTAGAAGTGATGTGCCTGATACCAAGTGCTGCTAACTCATTTCTCCAGCGGTTAGACTGGAAAGGTGACCCTCTGTCTGTCAAGACTAGTTCCACACTAGGGTTCACTTTTAAGTACTCTTTAAGTTTCCTAATTGCAGTGGTAGTGTTGGCTTTCCTACACGCATACAAACCAATGAGTTTCGAAAATGCGTCGTAGAATACTAAAATGTAGTGGACTCCCCCAATTCCCTTGGTTAAGGGTCCTAACCAATCAGCGCAGGCTAAGTAGCCTGGCTTCTCAACGACGACGGGATTCAGTGGTCCCGGACGATAACATTGGGGAGGGTTGCTTTTCTGGCATAATTCGCAGGAAGCACAAAATTTCCTCACACTTGCTCTCATCTTTGGCCATACGAAGAATTCTGATAGAAGTGGTAGTAATTTACTAGCTGACAAGTCCACTCGATCTGTATGGTAATAATCGAGCAGTGGAATTACTAGCACTTCTGGGATGCATATTCGGACTCCTTCCCGGTCACGCTTACATAAGCGTCCGTTCAACACTTCAAAACGGTGACAAGCACCATTCACCTTTGGTGAGTCCGTCTTCTCTTCTACATCTTTCTTGATCTTGCCGTAGACAGGATCTGAAGACTGCATCTCCGGTAGTATGGCAATCATCTTCCTCAACTCACATGGAATTTCCGTCAGAATGGACATCAGCGACTCCTGGAGGATAGGCTTCCGTGCAACACTGAGGTCTTCTTCTGTGTGAGGAGGGTACCTAGAGTGATAATCACTCAAATTTTCGTTGGACTTAACAAACTGAAATTCAAAATTGAAATTGGAGAGCAGCATCGCCCACCGGGTGATGCGCTGGTTTGTAAGCCTACAGTATAGAATGAACTTAAGAGCAAGGTGGTCGCTGCGAATTATGAATTTAGTTCCTACTAAATATTGCTTAAATTTAACAACCCCATCTATCAGTCCAAAAAATTCTTTTTCTGTCACAGAATAGTTCTTCTGTGCCGCATTAAACACACGTGATGTGAATGCGATGACACGGATATCATCATTATCATCACGCTGGTACAATAGAGATGAACACGCAATGTCACACGCATCCGACTCTAAAATCAGCTGTTTGTCAGGCAGGACGGTCTTCTGCACTACTTCTTCCTGGAAGATCTGTTTGATCTTCTCCATCGCTGCCTGATGTTCTGTTTCCCACTTGAACCTCACGTTCTTCTTCAGTAGTTAGAACAACGGATGGAGAACTTCCGAGTACTTCCTACTAAAACATCTATAGTACTGGTAGTAGCCAATGAAGGAACGCAGTTCCTTTACGTTCCGGGGTGTTCTAAAATCCAACACCGACTTCACTTTCTCCGGATCTTTACCGATACCGGATTGAGAAAGATGAAAACCAAGTATGTTTAAGCTTTTCCTTGCGAAATTGCACTTTTCAGCCTGAGAGTTAGGCCGCCCGCAGTGAGTAAACCCAACACTCTGTCGAGGTGTACTATATGATCATTGAAGCTCCTGTAGGCTAAAATCAGGTCGTCAACATAAGCGCCACAGTACTCTCTAGCTTCAGTTCCTATCAGCATATCTAAAGCTCTGACGCAAGAAGCAAGGCTTTGTTTCGTCCCAAATGGAAGTTTCTGAAAGACATAAGATATGCCTTCATGTAGGAATCCTAAGTATTTTTGGTCGCTTTCCTTTACTTTGATTTGTAAGAACATTTCGGTTGCATCGACACAGCTAAACCAAGAATTGTCACAAATGTCCTGGAGAACAGATAGGGCAGAACAGAACGTATTGGTCTGTGAGAAAGGTCACCAGATATTTTGGCCAGAGCTCGGCCATCGATACAGACCCGAATACGTCCGTCACTCTTCGGTGTCACTACCAGAGGGTTAATATACGCCGTAGGCTGTTTCTTGATCACCCCCCAGGCCAACCATCGCGAAATTTCATTGGATACCAAATTTCTAAATCTCTTCGGGTAAGGATAGAGTTTTGTCTTGATTGGACGTTCGTCCGTTACTCCAATCTCATGCACGTAGTTAGCTATGCAACCTGGCTTGACATCAAAAAGTGCTTGATGCTTGAGAAGCACAGCTTTCAAACTTTCTCTTTGGGAGGCTGAGACATCTGAGTAGTTCGATACAAACTCCTCTATCTCGGAATGGGAGGCACGAGTTTTCACTTTCATCCACTCTTCTGGTGGGAATACGTGAACTGCCATTTCTTGGGCACTTGGGAATCTTCCATCGTCCAAGTTTGGGGCACGAGCTGCCTTTTCTCTGTAGGTCTTAGGCTCATTCTGTGCACTAACCCGTATGGCCTTCCGTCTTTCGTCTGACGGGGAAAAATTACAATCAAAATTATCTACTTCATCCATAATACTAAATGGTTTCTGGCACTCTCCATTCAACTCCAAACAACGAACTACTAGATCCTCGGTCTCGCAATCTACTGATCTAAACACCACTTCTACATCATAAGGATGTTTGAGATGTAGAAGGACGGTGTCATAGTCTAACACGGCACGAGATTCGGTAAAAAAGTTGGATCCTAATATCAAAGACCTGTTCAGGCCTGAAATTATAATACCTAGAGTATGATATTCCTTCCCTTATATCTCAATGACTAACAGCGTTTGGCCAATGATCGTCGCTGATTTACTACCAAAAGCAGACGTAACCCGTATATTCTTCGCACTCAAAAATGCGGGTGGGTGGTGGCTATTTGAGACAGTGTCCCAAATCTCTTTCGAAATTGCAGAGGAAGTTGCCCCTGTGTCCAATAAACAATTTACTTCTTTCCCAAACAAACACACTTTTATCTCTGGTAGTGAGATGACGTTATTTGTAGGTAATTCATCATTACAGGAATCAAACAAGTTCTTAAATATGCCATTTGCTTCTTCATAAATTTCCCTATCTAGATCAATATGTTCTCCGTTCCTACTAAGTAATGTTAATTTATTTTCAAACATGCCTTCACTAAAATGCTTCTTGGATTTTATCTCTAAACATAAATTACAATTTTCTTCTTCTTTTTCATCTTCAGTTACTAAAATTTCTTTCACTGCGGTTTCGCAAGAGTTGTCATAATTTTCAGGTTCTGCACTATTTTCTGTATTTCGCACATACTTGGAATTTAATTTAGTCAACTCGGGTGTAAAAGTTCTCTCCGTGACCATCCTACCGTTGTTCCAAGCATATGCGGACAATCCTCATTCCCTTGAAGAAAGAGATGAGGATTGGTTACTCCTGGTATTGTTTGTATTCTGAGTGGGAGGAGGGGGCGCACGGTCATAAAGTTCGAGTAATTGTATCTCTTCGTCTTCTTGACGGAAGGAATTTCCTCGTTGTCCATCCGCACTGCGCATTCCGCCCCTCCTTCCGCGGGCTACACGACCGTTGTTGTGGGTGGAGTGGGAGTTCCCCCCACGTGACCAGCCAGACGACCCACTTCCGCTGCTCTGGTTCCGAGGCGGGGAGCGCTGGTGGTGGTTTTGGTTCGTGTTGTTTCTCCGTCTCTGGTAAGGACGCTGGTTCTCTCGTGTTCTGTTTTTCTTACGAGCCACGTGCTTACCGCTAAGGCCAGAGGGGTTATTTTCCTCACTTTCTATGCTCACCTGGAGCATGTTGACCCCTTTCCTCGGGTTTGTTTGGTAGAACTGGTCGCGATTCGTCATCGACGACTGCAGTTCTTGGACCAAATTCAGGAGTTCAGCAATGGTTTTAGGGCGAGACGAGACTATTGCCCTAAATAGCCAATTTGGTAAGTGCCGTGGGAGTACTTTCAATAACGTCGCATCTGACATGCGTGGCTCCAAAATGCTGTTTTTGTGCAGCAAATCCAGCAGATATTCTGCAGGGGATTTGTGCACTCTACTGTCAAAGTGAGATGTCAGAATGTTTGCCCTTAAGTTAGCCAACCTCTCTTCGCTTAGGTAGCAATGCCTAAATTCGTACACGAAGTCGTCATACGTTTGAATTTTGCTGCGGTTTACCTGGAACCATTGGTAACAGGTGTTCCTAACAGCTCGAGGGATGAAACTTAATCTCATCTCATCCGGTACTCCAGTGACCTCGAAGCACCGGTCGAGATCTTGAAGAAAATTATAGGTCTCGGTTTCCGTCTCGTTTCCCGTATACACAGGCAACGTCACATCTCTGTGTATGAGACCTAATGCAGTAGCGATATTTAGTCTCGTCTCATGATTACATGAGCGAGACGTTGACGGAACAGGGTCTGTCTCGTGGGCAGTAGCGAGGTTCTCAGGTTGAGAACCGGGTGAGTCGCGACTCGAGGTGTTGTTTGTTGATGGAGGACGTTCTTGGGTAGCGGAGACAGAGATGTTCGCGAGTCTCCCCTCGATCACCTCGCTCGTCTCCTTCTGTATGGAGTTCTTCCATTCCTCCATCTTCTTTTCTAATTGCGTGCACACATCCTGTACGGTATCTTGCATCTGCTGGATGCTACCGTTGCACTCTGAACGAATTTCCTCGAGTGGCGTTTCCTGCTCGATTTCCCCCCTGAGCCTGGCTAGTTGGGAAGCGAAACTCACTTCCACTCTCCCGACCTGATTATTTAGTTGGATAGTGGTCTGTTCGACACGAGACGAGACCTGTTGTATACTTTCAGTGAGATCAGAGTAATTTTCATCGAACTTCTTTGCTGTTTCCTGAACGCGTGAGTTTAGTTCTTCACGAGCGCCTTCGATCTCCCCCCTAAGCTCTACTGTGGTGATCTCTAGCCGCTCAGTCAACTCACGTTTACTGTGCTCGAGTCTCGAACTCACAGTCTCCAACTGGAGTTCCAGACGAGCATTACTGGACTCTATAGCCTGTTCGAGACGTTTATACATGTCTTTCGTCTCCCTATGTACTTGCTCCAGGCCGGTCTCTACTCTTTTCTCTAACCTCTCACTATTTTGTCTCGTTTCGGTACGGACTTGTTCTACACTTCTGTCTAATTTCTCTAAACCCTTTGAGCTCTCTTCTAATTTCTTTTCTAACTGGGTCGCATTTTCTTTAAGCTTTACGTCTAAATCTTCCCTTAGGCTTCTACTATTTTCTTCAAGTTTTGTGTTTAAATCTTCCTTTAGATTTCTACTATTTTCTTCAAGTTTTAACAAAATCTCACCTAACATGGCCGCAATATTTAAATTATTCATATTATCCATAGCGCTACAAATATTACTGGCTGGGCTAACAAGATGTTCCGGAGTTTCAGTGGTTTCGTCCCTTTCCTCCCGCAACGGCACTTCCGGTTCCCTACCGGTGACTGGCGGAACCGTTTCCACCACGTCAGCGTTTCCCACCACGCTGATCGTGCGCCCGCTAGCGCTCTGCGCTTCTACAACACTACTCTCATCTGAGAGCTCGCCAGCTCTCTGCGCGAAATCTTCATTTTCAAACTGCTTTTAAATGATTTCTACTTTTCGAGCCTGTGCTCGTGTTACGACCATTTACAAACAAAAGAAATGTTACAAAAGTTTCTTCCCCCCTAACTTTAAAAGCCTGAACACTCTAACAAATGTTTTTCAGCTAAACATACAAAACACAAAATAAATCAAATACACAAGACACCGCCGTTCTTGGAAATTTCAGGGAATAATAAAAAAAACATATACTAAAAATTTTACTTAAACTGTATTCTGACCAGTGAGTATATGAAGTATACTCTATGCCCTTAACGCTGCTGGCGCCAAGTTTTTGGCGCAAGAGCGTGGAATATCGAGCCCTGCAGCTGGGTAGCCAAGTTTTTGTGAGGTGCAGGGAGCCAGAGCCGAAACTAAGGTTACCAAGGAACACCAACACAAATAAATTAAAATAAATATGGTGGAGTGGCTGGGAATATTCAAAGTAAACAGTGAAATTTACATAAAATGCTAATTGCAGACATCTGCATAATTACTTCCTTTCTTGGAAATAAGGGTACTCTCCTGTAAGAGCCGCCACTGCCACAAGTGAGTCGGTAGAGCATGAAAAATTTTAGATAAGGAGAACAACAGATCTCAGGGTTATCTGTGTAACAGTCATGGTCAAGATGCTACTATAGTGAGTTGTTTATGAAATACCAAAAGGTTAAAAGAAAAAAAAACTATACGGTTAAATTAACAGGTAGCAGCCTGTTTTAGAACTCACTATACTCATGACTGTTATTAATGGTTCTCTGGGCATTAATACTCTCTCTGGGCCCCATTCAGAGAGCCGGTCAGACATACACACAACAAGGGAACATGCTTCCTTGTCTCACACTCCTGAAAAACAGACATTTCATTAGTAGTAGGTACTCACCCTGCAGCAAATTCAGTTCAACACATATTCTGGTTAGAGATGTTGGTTTATTTCCAATATAATGACACATTAAGATGGAAGCTGTCGATGTATATTCACACTCCAATACACTGACACATTACTTTCCTTCGGTAGTGCACTACTAAAACACATACACGATTATATATATTTATATATATATCTATACAGCACTTCTTTACTATATTAGAAAACAACAAAAGAGGGGAGGACGAAAACTTGATTATTTAGGTCTGGTTGACCTTAGAAAAATAAAGAAAAATATGAGATACAGATTTCTTTAACTCCTCATTTTTGCTGAGTTTATGGTCTCTGACAGTCTCAGAGAGGAGTAAATAATATCACATACATTTTTATATTGTATCAACACGTTAAAATAAAAAAACAAAATTTAACTGATTAAATAGCATAGTTATCTCGTGGCACAGTTCCTGTAGTTGACCAAGTGTTCACGCGCACAGTTCTAGTTCCACGTCACTAAGTCCTTCCACATTCCCATTTCACTGCAGAGGGTAAGTGTTCTTCACAATGTTAATAGGCTGGATAATAATGTTTCTCGCAGTGGACATATGGTATGTCCATGAACGCAAGCAAATACAAATGCTTGGAACCTTGTACAAAAGTCCAAGGAAGGCACTGTGTTAAAAGACGTTACAGGCCTTTTAAAATATCTCAACTAGAGATATTTCACTTTACGTGTTTCACTATCATTCTCGAAGTGTAAATGCTTCCCCATATATACTGGTGGGGTTTTGATAAGATGTCCACTTAGTTCATCTCATATGAGTGACGGTTAGCACTCAGAGAGAAAAAAAAACTAAATGATTTCAATGGTTAATTTCCATGATCAATTGTAGTTTGATGTGTACAACTTAGTTTCAAACACTGTAGGTATGTGCACGGTTTAACACATTCTTTTCGGTACACTCGAAGGTGATAAGTAAAAGTAAAGTTCACTACACACTCAAGTTTCTGGTATTTCACAGGAATCTCCACGGGGACTAATATGTCCACACGTCTTCCTGGGTTAGCAGTAACTGATAGTTCAGAGAAGTCAAGACGACTTCCTTACGACGATAGTTAACGTGTTCTCACTTCCGGATACAAGAACGAACTTCCCTTGTTCACCACTGAAACAAGTATATCTATCGCACAAAAACCAAGAAAGGAAGAAACTCGCTCCCTTTCGAGTCTCTAACAAAAGGTTTTGTGCCTTCCGGCAATCTTCCGGGTGGTCCTCTCTGCAAATACACCAGTTCAGCCACATCTAGTTGCAAATTCAACCCTTCACCCCTTTGACAGGTGCTGCTCTTTGTAAAAGACGGAGAACTTGGAACCTTCTGCTCCCAGCAGAAGTCTATGAGAGTTTTTTAAACAATATAAATATCTTCACTTATAACACACTTATAAATAGGAGAAATACATGTTATGATACACAGAAATAAAGATAAATATTCATAAAATACATAGTTATGCTATACATAAACTGTCATCTCTCTCAGAAGCAGAAATAAGCCCAATTTCCTGTGGCTGTCCTTCAAGCTGTCTGCTCCTAATGGCATCCATGTTTGTATGGAGAGGGATAGAGGAAACATCTTTGTTTATTATTACTTTTGATAATTACAAGATCCAAATGTCTTGTACGAATATGGATACACGCTGATAAAATTAATCAGTAATTTTGTACGGTATTTCCAAGAACGATTTGAGCGTAATACGTTAATATTAATATTTTACATAGAAAATAAGTCAAAATAGAGTAAAACATTTTAAACTGGTGTTGCATCTTGGGAAAAAAATATAGGTCCGCTCGTAGACCGTACCGGTCATGGGTGAAGAGGGGGGCGGAAGAGACGCTTGAGCTAGCTGCACAGAAACTCACACCTATTGAAATCTAAAAACTCACATGTACAAGCTAAAATTTTTACAACTTTTTAAACAATAGAAGTTGTGTGTCTTTGCCCACTGTTTCCAAGTCAGTGTTGTTTCACTAAGGAAGTTTGTAGGATCCTTCCTGGGTATAATCTCCTCCCTGGGTCCCTCATCTAGTGATTTCTTTACATGGTGAGTCGTGAGGACCTCACATATCGAAGTCTAGGCGACGAGAAGTCGGGAGAGAAAAAAAAACTTCTGTCAGCGCTCGCTCCGTCTTCCAGCGTTCTAAAATCAATGCAAGATTTCCATAGAATCTGCCTATTTCTTCACTAATTAATCCACCATAGAGGCTTTTAATATCATTCTTCCTTCATCCCCATGTATGCTATATATTATACAATGACTCGGTAATTAGATGCAAGTGGTAAATACACTATAACTAGTCTATAAAGGAAATAACACAATGAATAAATACAAGATAATACAATATTGTATTAATATTTCCGTACTACGCTCGGTGTTTTAAACATCTTTAATCATAATAACTAGATAATATGCACTAAGTATGCTAATATTCAAGCAATTAATTGTATCATAAAATAATCTATTTACATATTGATATGTAAATGTGCCCCTCATCTGCATTTTGATATGTAGATGATGGAGAAGGACATTGGCCTTCTACAGCATGCTCTAACCGTCTAGTCTACGAAGGTATGTATAGGTTTATTTTATCTTAGTAAACTCATATTAGAACGCATTTTAATCACTGCCACAAACTGCCTGATTGTTTTGTATATTTTGTGGTTTATTTCTTTTCATTTGTTTGTTTACATATAAAATGTTTAATATCTATTATTATTAGAGCTGTGCAATATGTATAGTAACTAACACTATGAAAGATTTACGTTGTATTTCTAATAAATCAAAAAATTCCCTGTCTCTGTAAATTTCGCCGCGCATTTGCCACGCTTAGGAAAATGGAACTTGGAATTGTGCGATGAGTTTCGGAGATTTCTTTTATTAATTATAGCTTCTTTATTTCTTGATATTTTACAGAATACATATACATATACACACACACACACACACACATATATATATATATATATATATATATATATATATATATATATATATATATATTTGGAAATATGTGGTTTTCTTTTTCTGCATATTTCTAAGAAGACATTTAACATTTTCTCTCATAAGAAAGAGAGTTATTTCTATTTATGTACTTTTGAAAGACATGCAAAAAGATTCTGGACAGAAGAGTAGTTTCTTCTCTTATTTATTTATACTCCATTTCTAGACACAGACAAAACAACTTTCCTCCATTTTATATATTTTTTAAACATATCAAGTAATGACCCATACCTTTGGTTCAGTCTTACTTATTAGCTCTAAACTTCATGCGTCTTGATTCGTTTGTTTGTTTTCTTTTTTTACTTGTGCTGAAGAAACGAAAATGGTTCTGCGTGCGCGGGAATACATCCGTGGAATAGAAGATCTTCAGACCACCTTGCTGTGCAATACTCTCCGAAGGAGAATGGCCAGAGCAGAGAAACTTTCTTTGTTCAAGAGACATACGCACATTACTCTGGCTTCGTTACCTCAATCTGTGTGCGAATTTACATAACTAACTCGGTCTTCAAATTTTACACGTGATTTTGCTAACAAGTTATTATAAGCTTCAACGCTACATGCAACGTTGATAAAGCATTAAAGCAATAACACCGAACTTATAACTCTAGTCACAAGAAGGATTCTATTGAAGGTGTCACCTCACCTTCCTATCTAGCAAACGACCCGGGAGGAGCTCATGTGTTTCGGATTCCACGTTAATCAGTAGGTCTCATCTCCTATAGCCTTGCTGCTTAAAGGGACATTAAACCCAAAATCAACTTAGCATATCTAGAAGAAGGGCGAAACGAAATTCATTAATACTATCAGCTAACACATATTTATACTCAATTTTTTGTTCTCATAAAATAATAATTCAATCTGTCAATCTATAAATGGAACAATATTATTACTTTCATGTGTAAACCTAAAAAGAATCTGACATAAAATATATCTCTTCTCTTCCTATCAATGTGTCTTTTCCTTTCCTTGTTTTGTCATTCTAATAATAATAATAATAATAATAATAATAATAATAATAATAGTAGTAGTAGTAGTGGTAGTATTAGTAGTAGTAGTAAATGGACACTGTTTACTTCAGAAACTTGCGACTTTCAGGTCTACAGTGTAGAGCTCTGCCGACGACAACACACTGGACATTGTTTATAAAAAGTCCGCAAAACATTATTCGCTAACTTATTGTCTACGGTTTGAACTGCAAGAAATGATCATATTTATTCGAGATAATGTGATTACAAAAGTGAAATGTTGTGTTTCTACGTAATTTATTTTTTTTTCAAATGACGCGATAGTTTAGAAAACTTCTATTGTTGTAAAAAAAAATAAAATATATGTCTCCAAGGGGAATCGATCTGAGGACCCCGTGAACTTAAGCCCACGGTGTAACCGATTACACCATCAAGTCCTGCTTGCAAGGAAAGCGCTACATTGAGTGATATGTCGAAATAGTCCAAGCACTTTGCATCGCATTATATTTTTTCCTTGTTTTGTTTTTATTGTTTTCACTCTGTTTTTTTTTCGTAGAATGCACGAAAAAGCAAATACATTTTTCGCCACGATGCCCAGGAATACTGTTTTAATTAATGAGCAAATAGAAGCTACTGGCGAAATGATATGGGGTCAATGTATAGTATTATATTTTCATAGCAGCAAGGTGCAAGATACTATCCCATGGAAATATTCATAAACTTTCTTGACAGAGAATACTTGCAGTTCGGAGATCAAAATTGAACCGAATGAAGGTCAAGGAGCAATCGAAATTTGAAGGCTCAGATCGTAGTTTCCTGAAACTAGTGTTGTCAACGACTCGAGTGGCTCGGCTCAAGGCTGTCACCACCGAGCCGATCCAACAGGTCACCCAACCGAGCCTGCTCGAGCCCTCGATTCAGTTGGGCCGAAGACAGTCAAGCCGATGGCTCACCTAAGTCAAGCCGAACCGAGCCCATAGCTCACCTGAGCCAAGCCAAACCGAGCCAATAGATCATGGTAACCGAGCCGGCTCGAACCGAGCGGAGCCGAGCCGGCTGACATCACTAAACAGTACAGCCGTAGATGCATATTTTACCAGAAGATAAAAATGAAATTGAAGATCAAATGTATTCATTTAATACGCACGAACTTGAAGAACAAAATCTTGAATTTATAGCTGAGAAGCTAGCTTTCTAATGTAAAGTCAAATATCCACGGCTTTATGTCAAGGACCTGTTCAGGGACTACAGTGCAACTGGACAAAATTTATCATCTCAAAAGGAGGACTAACATTTTCATCAAAGGAACTTCTAGACACAATCAAAATAGCCAACGAATATTTTCTTGAAAGTAATGGAGAATTTATTCGCAAAGGAAAGAACATCATTAGAAAATTAACAGGCATCATAGAACATGAATTTGTTAGCAAGTGTGAACCGGGGGTTTTAATATTTTATCCCATTTAGAACATACATAAGAATAAATTAAAGAAACAAGCAACGGAAAAGTTCTTCCTCCAAAAGAACATTTTACAAGAAAATGAAGAAAGTGGTGAAGGGAGAGAATTAAGAGGTCAGTAAAATAATTCTGATTGGAAAATGCCAGTGGATTAGGCCAACTGGGGATACAATTTAAGGAAAAAAAGAAAATGAAATCTTTGAGTTTTACGTCCCACGTTTATGCCGGTTAGGTTAAAGGAGACGGTGATGATGAGTAATAAATGAAATGAAGAAAGTTGGAAGAAACTGGAGAACTCCGAGGAAACCCACGCACACGGTGTTTGTCCACCACAAAATTCACTTGGCGGGGGCTGGGATTGAACTCGGGATCCTAAACGCCATAGATGAACGCTCTACCACTGAGCCACCGTGGTCTTTAATCAAAAGAAAATAAAAGCGCATCACGGGTAAAAACTTGTCCAAATAGACTTTTCTTTTTATTTACATTTAAAAAGAAATACAATATATTTCCATGACGGAATAAAATTCCACTAATACAATATACATCTAAATTAGAAATAGGATAGACAGCTGAAAGTGAGGAGAAAACAGTAATTTCACATCAGGTTCCAAAGAGAATACAGAGCAGCAAGCGAGAAAGCAGACAACAGCGTTACTCCTCCTGTCCCGAGCGTGTGTCAAAGGTGACGTCATTGCACGAGTAGGACGGAAACGCGTTCAGCGATGAACTTACCAAGGCAGTAACTACTGTATTTACGCCACGGAGTCCGAAACTCTATGTGCCTTTTATCTATACAGGATTATGCGCGATCAACATTATAACTGTTACTTTTTTCTTTCTCTGTTGCAAGAAAACAATTGACATAAGGATAGAACCTGTACTTAAACGCAAAATTACATAAACGGCCTTTTAGTTTTAGTTAGAACGATCCATCAACTGGGGGTGGGGTAGGTTCTTAAACATTTTGATTGATTTGATTTTTTGTTTAGCGTCCCGTTCAGCAGGGAGGCTATATGAGACGTGGACCTACTGATTAACGTGGAATCCTAACCACATGAGCTCCCGCTGGGAATCGAACCCGGGTCTCCCACGCCAAACGCAAGTTCTCAAACATTTAAATATACAACGTCTTATGTAGGTGCACTAAGCAACCAGTTACTACAGAACAAGCCCGAAGTAGGACTGGTATCAAAACGGGACAATACGAGACTACTTGCAGTATTAGTCTTCTTTCAATCGACAAATAGCGGTCTCAGTCTCGTCTCGATAGTCTCGAAATAAATTATGTGAAATTATTCCACACTAGATTCGACAGTAGAAAAATAAAATATATCTCAAATTGTTCTCCCTATTACTTCAGAATATATCCTGGATGTACCATTTTCTACTAGATAAAGTATGAATTAGCAATTAATATATAACATTCAAACATACATATGTCTTATTTCCATTAAATATACTCATTCTTTCTTAAATTATTTATTTACTAATTGAAATACCCGGCGTTGCACGGAAAAATAGGTTTGTATTTTAAAGATATATTTGAGATTACTTTTCCCAGTAGAATGCGTATTTCAATCGGAATGAAGTAGTACGAATCCATTTCCAGCAGGAGCAAATGTATAAACTTGCCGCTAACGAAGAATAAAGCCTTGCGCTTATATGGTATCGGGAGTGTCATTATTCACTTCAGCGACCCCGAAAACTATTGAATAGACACTCATATCTTTCAATTAGGAATTTTTAGGACCTCGAAAGCTATAGATTTAACATTAATATCGTTCATTTTCGATTATTTTTACATGTTCCTGTGTCTCCCATGATAGAACTAGAGGCGATACGGGTTTCGATTTCCGGCAGGAGTCGTGTGGTTCGGGTTCCACGTTAAGTCGTAGATTCACGTTTTGTATAGAGTCGCAGCTGAAAGACACGCTGAACTCTATATCACCTCACCTCGTGAGATATTCTACTTTTGCATAATTTCTAAACCACTTTTCTTTCTTTCAGCCTCCTCCTTCCTCTTAGGACACGCATAGGTTCAAACCGAAACATTCTTCATGGTTGCAGGATGCAAGGCTACCGTATCATACGCGTACAACCCCTCGTTAATAAAATCTCATATTAGGACTTACTCTGCACGTCAAACTTTTAACAAATGCGACATTTTAAAGTATCTTATTATTATTATTATTATTATTATTATTATTATTATTATTATTATTATTATTATTATTATTAGTGCAATAGCTATATGAAGCAATTATATCGGTCAACTTCGTTAATACACACCAATCAGCAACCGGTAGTTATAGAAATAAAGCTTTTGCAACAGTAGTTGTTAGCTCAATCGGTAGAGCGCTGACTTCTGATTTCAAGGGTTGCGAGTTCGAATCTAGTCTAAGTCAAAAGATTTTTTCTGATGTAATTCTTGAAATGGAAATGTTTCTCTCTTCACCTTTATCTCGTGATTCTGAATAGAGATGTTTGGATGTGAAAGAAAAAGTATACTAGAATATAAGAAAATGAAGATAAATTACATGATATCTTTTGCAATATTTAACTATATTTTCACCTGTCTAGGACACGTTTTCGCTCTCTTAGTGTCCTTTAACTAATTTCTACAGTTACTTAGTGAATCACATATACATATATTATATATGTCGTATCTCTTCCTCTTCTCTCTACATCATGTCTGGAGATGAATGTTTTGACAATAGGTTACAAACACGATTTTAAAAAATAATACGATCTGCGATATCAGTGGTACATATTGTGGTGTTTAACTTAACATATAAAACAATAAATATAAAAAAACGAGAATACGAATCTTTTCGTGCACTGATGCTTCAATGACAGTGCACTGATGCTTCAAATATGTGTCTTTACTCCATATAGTTGTTAATTCCCTAGTCAAAATAAAAACTCTTCAAAATTAATCACAAATTCTTATACAACCATCCCTTCCTTGGAGTACTGCGCGGTCACATACACGTCACGGCGATGTAAAGGCACTTTTGGCGACGAGGATATATTCAACTCGTGTAATTATGAATTAATCGAAACAAACCTAACAGTTCCACATAGTTGCAAATAACACGTCTCTCTAAAGGACTTTTGGACAAAACCATAAAAAGCCACATTTGACGCACTTGAACAGGAATTTCCTCCACTGCCGCAAATTGCGCTTAATCATACACTAAGAAAAGCTCTTAAGCAGTAAACGATAAAAAAGGCAAACGGAAAAAATAGCAACGGAAAAAGGAAACTGATTATCAAACTAGGCATTGAACATAGACCTCTAATACTGAAATAGACTCTGAAGAAAATATGTCATCCATCACGTAGTCATGTCAATCGTAGTCAATAATTTGGAGTGGGATACGGCTGTTTCGGTGTAGGACGTTTCGATGTATATACAACTACGTTTTAGTGTAGGACGTTTTGCTAAAGAACGTTTAAGTGTGAGGCTGGTTCGGTATAAAATTTCCAATCTTTACACCTAAACGTCCAGTCTTTCTAACGAAAGTTTTTTAAATAGGAAGAAATAAATGTACCGCAAGTTATTTATTAGGATAAAATAAATTCATGAAAGAATGAAATATTTAAAATAAAAAATAAATGTTGCCATGAAATGTTACTAATCTACATGAAATAATTCTTTTAAAAAAATCATTTTGCAATATGAATGAGAGCGTGGTTAATGCTTTCTTAATGTTGATACCAATAGAAGCTGGAAATTTTGCTACCTATGTAGAAACTTAATATATCCTAAGTATCCTTATGTATAACATGTATTAGTGGAAGTGACAAATCAGAAGCAAGACTTTGTTGACATTTGGGAGGGAAGGACTACAAAACTCAAGGTACGGGAATTCGAGTCGAATGTGGATGCTTCGAACCTCTTATTACGGAAGTAGTGATGAGCAAATGCAAGACCAAGACCAAGACCCTGGTGGTCTTGGTCTTGGTCTTGTACAACCAGTCTTGGTCTTGGTCTTGCACAACCAGTCATTGTCTTAATATTGCATACCCAGCCTTGGTCTTGTTGCAAGAGTCTTGCAAGTCTTGCTTTTCAGAAATCTTATGATTTTCATAGATAAATTTTACTCTGGATAAATTCTACAATGCGCCAATAGTAACGGAAACACAATGTATGTTCCTAAATGTAATATAGTTTACCTTCGTATAAGTACGATGATAGTGTACAACATAGGCGATAACCTTTATTTTTTTAAAATGGTCACTACTTATAAGATCAATTACAACGTTTCGTAATTTTTTTTATATTTTTTTAACACATTCAATACTCCACTGGTTCCCAAATTGGGGAGACGCATGAAAGAAAATCAAGACGGCACAGATTACTGAAATATCGTGAATTGCTATATTATTTTTATACTCCAAAGGCGTCAGATATTTTTTTTATTTTCAACCAAGATTAGCTAATCTTTGTATTGAACAAACTTCCAATTAAATATTGAGATTTTATTTTACTGATTCCAATACATACTCTATGGAACAGAAACATGGACATTACGCAAAAGCGATGAAAAATGTTGGAGGCTTTCTGAAAAGGGAGATAATTAGCTGTGTTGAGCGCAAAATGAATGAGGTGTTATTGTAGCAGTAGGGGAGAAAAGAATTTTAGGTGTAATTAAGAGGAGAAAAAAAAACTGGTTGGGACATTGGCTGAAGAGGAACTTTATTATGAGAGACATGCTAAAGGATATTATGGAAGGAAAGAGAGGGAGGAAACAAGGGAGATTGTAGTTGGAGGAACTACAGCTACAATCTCCCTAGCTTAGAACCACCGTACATTGAAACTTCTGAGTTGCAAAAGTTATCTGCCAATAATGGCAGAATAGCTACGATGATGATGATGATGATGATGATATGTTAGTATAACCAAACCTCTTAATATTTTACTATAATTTGAGTAAAAACTGAAAACGACTCAACTGTCCATGTCTTTTGTGTAAACTCAATTTATACAAATACTTTTGACCTATATTAGAAATACAAAAACACAGCATGAACTCCAAGTTATTTAAGATAACTGTACAAAATCTTTCTCACTTGTGAATATGGATTATTTATTGTTATATAATGTTATATTTTTCAATTCTCGTGGGTCATATACCTGAGAGGCTAAAAGTTATATTGATAAACAATTATTCAACGTATAAGCACCCGCCCATGATATCAAACTTGTAGTCAGATACATGTTTTTTCAATGTCATAAAAATGTTATTTCGATATTAATTTTTTGAGCATACATTAAAAAT
This sequence comes from Thermobia domestica, assembly GCF_964235325.1. Classification (NCBI taxonomy): domain Eukaryota; kingdom Metazoa; phylum Arthropoda; class Insecta; order Zygentoma; family Lepismatidae; genus Thermobia; species Thermobia domestica. The sequence continues at coordinate 306,893,412 of NC_137459.1, forward strand.
TTCTAGCGGATACTTGATCCTTGGAGCCAAGGCCATACCCGTGTAGTCGACACCTATGGGTACGGAATTACCGATGTCCAATACTACATTTCTCTTTAGTTTCAGAAGAACACCACTAAAATGTTTTGAAATGATTTAATATCAAGTTTTACGTGCCACGACTATACACCGAGGCAAAGAGAGGTGGTGAGGCGTTACAAAGAGGTTGACCAATATTTGTACAAATGTAAACTTAATGATACAATTACTTTGTTAAGGGGAGTTGCGTACAATTTTAAGTTTTAAATTTGGTGATTCTAATGAAACTGAAGTTGTTCAGATTCTCTAAGCAAAATTCCTATGAGGCAGGCACATACGAAGAAATTTATTATCGGAGGGCCCAAATTCAATATAAGGATAAATTATATTAAAATTTGTAAAATCACTCCTAAAATTAAACTAAATTTACACAAAAGTTAGGATTTCGGGAGGCACACCCAGGAACCTCTCCCTCCTGAAATTTAATCTGTAAATGGATTTCTCAGGAACGTTGTGCAATAGACTTATTTGTTGACGAATATTTTGAAATAAATTTGAACTAAATTTTGAGTATTATTGTTCATGCTATTCTATTGTAAGTTGAACATATTACCATGAACATATTTCATTCTATCATGAATGCACCCCAATATCATTTTGTAATTGCCTCAATAATATTTTAACCAGTTTACGCTATGACACGTTAACTATACTATGGCACTTTGAGTGTAAGATAAAAAAATCCAAAGTGCGTTTTTTTAAAAATCAACTTTTACTTTATTTTTTCTACGTGAACTAGTTCTCCCTTTTTCTTCATTACGAGCTTATATTTAATGCTCAAATTTTAAGGTGAAACAACCCCGAAACAACCCTCACAGACAAACGTCTTAACACTGAAACGACCTACACGAAAGCGTCTTATAGATTCATTTGAAGTATGTTGTAATAGAATCTATATGTATAAGCAAAAAGAAAAAAATCAACATGTATCGCTAAACTACTAATGTAAAACACATAATATGTACAGAAACCAACACATATTCATTTAGGGATGGGGCAGCAAGTTGTTCTATGGGGACATCATTCAATGTGTTACTAACGAAGAAAACATGTCATATTTCAACTCTGAGTAACTTGACAAATAGTTATTGGAAAACTGTTAAGTAAACAAACTTACATGAAATAAAGAAATACAAATGTTTATATAAGGTCCATTTAAATATCGTGAACAGGCAATACAACAATCAGAGATGAGCAATTGTTTTTATTTTCTAATTTTAGCCGATAAGAAACAATCATTTGTTTACATCTTTCAGATGGAAAATGCTTTTATCACTAAATAATAGTTTTTTTTTTCTCGATGGTTAAATACTCAATTAATAATCAATTAATGCTCAATAACACTTAAATTCCACACAACTGAAAAGTTTTTATATACACCTCCTTACTGTGCCTATAGTAATAACTAATGTCCGGATTTGTATGTAATTACATATTTTTCCTTCATATGTAGGTTCGTCAAATCCTTAAATGTTTGTGATTTACACCTGTAGGGTGCTTCAACTTAAGTTCCATATTACATATTTTTACATATTTTGACCAGTATTACATATTTCTGTGGTTTCTACACTTTTTTGTACATAAAAATGTCTTAAAATTTTGCGTTTAGTGAAATTTTAATTTTAAAAAAATAAACTTTCCAATTGTGTAAGTCTTGCATCTAGATTCAATTTTGTCAAGTCTATCTTTTCGTTTCTTTGCCGAAAGAGAAATATCCCTCTCTTTTTTTATTTGTCAAACCATGTTTCGCAGAATTTTCGCCGATAACAAAAGAAATATAAGAACAGTCAAGTAAAAATCCTCCCTCTGCAGTACATTAGCAGCGCCCTTTATTGTCAACTCTGGAGAAAGACAGATCACGTGCCTGACAGGGGACTGGCTGGAAAATTCCTAAAATGAAGTCTATTTGATCGTTATCGGAGGTCGGACGGGAAAATAGATGAAAGCAAATCCTGCAATTCAAGTTAAAACTGTATGCTAGTGTGCTTCCAGGAATTTACTGCAAGAGTTTATTGCAATATCATAGCAGGTAACCTAAGCTTTCAAAGAACTTTGCTTGTTCAACTGAATGACAGGAGGACACAGGGCGTAATTAAGGGCCCCGTAGACCCCGCATTGCGGGGGGGCTAAAGTCATCAGGGGGCCCCAAATCGTGATGTGACATGTAGAGAAGGGGGCCCCGCCCCACATTATCTGCGGGAGGGCTCCCAAGCCTTTAGTTACGCCACTGGGAGAACAGTACTCTATTTAGTATTGCAGTTGCAAAACGCACGTGTTCTCTATTGACCGTCGAAGTTAGAAATGGCTCCGGTTGCCTAAACTTTATCCACGAAATTGCGGTCGTGGGTAACTATCGATGATGCGTTTACTACGGACGGTAAAGTGGTATTGTGCCAAGTGTGTGATAAAAAAAATGGATGTTCTATGAAATCTCAGTTAGAACAACATGTACGAGGTGCACTCCATGCAAGAAATAAAAAATTGCGAACTGCAAAAAAAGCGTGAAGTATACTTAGCGCCCACATATAATATCGTATACTTAGCGCCCAGAAAATATCTGATTCTTATCAGTGTGCTAGGGTTGACCAAAGAGAGAACTAGTTTATATGTATAAATGTAATTTCGCACTCATACCATCTATCCCCATCCCCTCTCTTTTGACGACTAAAGAACAAGGATTTTTCACTTGAAAGATTTTGCTATTCTTGCTGCACAATTGTCATGTCACTTTTAAAACCCCTTAGGCAAGTTGAAAGAAATGTGTGTCACCATCGTCACCATCGTCAGCTCTAACACTCCGACTTTTCATGTACATGTAACATGCTTGGCTTCTAGTGAATTCTATAAATTCAACGGAGGCCAGCACACGGATTATTAATAGATATCGTGGGAAGTATAATACTAATTTTAAAGCAACAATTTTATTAACATGAAAAAAATATTTTCTTTTTTATACACATTAAACAAGTAGTGAAAATGTAACGAAGAACAACAAATAATATAAATATGCAATATCCAAATAGTAGTTTAAATAAGGTATCCTTTATATAATCTAAACCATAAATTTCGTGAATACTCAAGACTAATAACACGATTAATAATTTTGAATGTGAGCACAAATGATCAGTTTGCATATGGCCTCGTGGCAGGTTAAATTTAGAAGGTTAATATTGACCAAAATATATATTTCCATGAGACCTTAATATGCCGGGATGATACCTTAATACTTCCTTTTCCATTTACATTTAATTTAAAAGAAATTTAAGAATTACATTTTATATATTCTATCCGTAACTAGAAGTACGTTATTTCATGACTATACTTCTTACCTGCGAAACCCGAAGTGAGGCAAATTCGTCACGGCCCGGCTTAGTTCCCGACCTGGTACCGAAATTGCCCACCAGGTGGTAGCACACTTCAGACATAGGCCTGTCAATTATATGTTATCTCTCTCTCTATGTAGTTTTTATCTTTTGCGCTGTTACAAATATTCTTATACAAAATGCATACAAAAATACATTTATTGGGACTATTACGTTACATAATATATCCTACCACTCTCTCTATATAGGATACTAACATTACTACAAAAGGAATAGTCCACAATAAATGAAATATGAATTGTTGACCAAGAATAAATTCTCTACTCACAGTTATCCAGAATCTTACAATAAACTACTCTCTTACATATTATTGCCACGCCTGCTTTACAAAATATTGGGTTGATATGGTATACCTCTCTCTGCAAAGAAAAAAATAATAAACCCACAGAAAATATCTAACAATGATTACAAGATAACACATACATATTAAGATTCATTATTGTTGTCAACATAAGGTTTAACATGATTAATGTGTCTTTTAATGATGACACTATGTTGATCACATTTCCTTAACCAAAGGATGTTTAACGTAGATTTATTTATGACCTCAAATGGCCCATAAAATAAGGGGGATAACTTAGGTGTATAATGTTTCATTAATGAAGCCTTTTGAAATTTCCTAACCAATACTTTCTGACCTTCAGAATAATTACAAGGTTCTCTATTTTTATTATAACATTTCTCCTTTCTACGCCATGCTTTATCAATGTTGATGATGGCTCTCCTCAACCTTTCTTCTTTATCCGGCGCCTTAGTTAAATCGTCGAAATCTATTTCCCACAACACGTCCAGAGGTGTATAAAGTTTCCTTCCAAGAAACAATTCGGATGGCTCGTATTCCGTACTCTCACTCTTACTGATGTTTAAGGTGAATTGGATTCTGTCCAACAGTTCAGCCCAATTATTTTTATGTTCATTACAATAAACACGGAGCATGTTCTTAAGCACTCTGTTCACTCTTTCACAAAGGTTACTGCTAGGATTGTACGGAGCTGTACTCACATCCTGGATACCCAAACTGAAGAGAAATTGCTTTATATGATGACTACAGAACACTTGAGCACGATCATGAATGATTTTCTGAGGTTGTCCAACTAACATGAACAACTTCATTAAGTGTTTGCATATAACCTTGGAATTCAAGGAACGCAAAGGTTGAAGCATGACGAACCGTGATGCTGCGTCCGTAATGACGAGAATATGATGGTAAGAGCCAGAATTTGGAAGCTGGCCAACGGTGTCTAAATACCGACTGTTGTTTGGCGTAGTAACTTTCCTACTGTAGTAAACTCCTTGCTTTTTTCTGTTGGTGTCCTTGCAGAGTTGACATCGCTGACATCCTTTCACGTATTCTCTGACGTCACGGTATAGGGTCTTCCAGGTACATCTAGAGGCTATTTTCGCTATCGTCTTGGAATATCCAGCATGAAATCCGCCCATCTCATCACTATGGATATATTTCATGATAGGATACACCATTTCCTTAGGGATGACTATCCTCCAACCATGGTCTCTTCTGCCTCGGGTCTTCTTCATTAAGATTCCATCCTTGAGACAGAATTCATCCGCCCTTTGACCTCGCCGCACTTCTTGGATAATATTCCGTACTTCAGGATCTTCCATTTGATGTTCCTTTAACGGTTTGCTAAACAAGGGTGAACTCCAAAAATTGGAGAAACTAAGGTTGACTGTTTTCCCTTCGAATTCTTCAATTTCATTAACTGAAGGATCATTAGTATAGAATTCCACAGCATTGTTTGTGCGCGAAATAAAGTCAGCTAGAAAGTTCTGCTTACTGCGGAGATAAACAACCTTGAAGGAATATTTAGATAGTTTTTCAATTAACGTACCATACTTACGTTGACGCTTATGGTTCCGTAACAACCACTTGACTGATGAATTATCACAAAAAACGGTAAATGGTTTTATAAGATACATTTCAAATTTTTCAATAGCAAGAAGAAGAGAACGTAGTTCAAGTTCGTATATGCTTTTAGACCAATCTACTGAAGAAATATTCTTAGAGAAGAATGACACGGGTCTAAGAAGGCCGTCATCATCATATTGAGAAAGAATAGCTGAATGTTTCTTGTAAGTACTATCTACATGAATGACAAAGGATTTATTCATGTCTGGTAATTGTAATACAGCATGTTCAACAAATGCTTGCTTAATATTATTATAGGCTTCATCTTCCCTCTCGCCCCAGTGGAATTTAATTTTATTGGATCTTAAACGGTGAAGAGGTTCCATGATTTCCGCATAATATTTCACATATTTTCGAAAATAATTAAAATACCCACAGATCCGATTTACTCCTTTCTTATTTTTAAGTTTAGGTAATTTAAGAATAGTGTCAATCCTTTCCGGATCAATTCTAGTTTCTCCCGCTTCAAATTCATAACCTAGGAATTTGATTTTAGTTTGGAAAAGTTGTGTTTTCCTTTTTGAAACTGTAATTCCCCATTTTCGAAAACGTTCAAGAATTTCCTCTAATACTCTTTTATATGTTTCAATATCTGAGGCATGAATAAGGAAATCATCTTGAAAAAATTCAAGATTTTTACCTACTAAGTCCCCAAAGATTTTATACATGAAGCTAGTAAGAACATATGGGCTCAAACGAAATCCCATTGGGAGAACTAAATGTTCTAGTAAACAGTTAGGTGTACAAAACGTAGTATATTTTCTACTACTCTCAGAGATAGAGAACTGATAGAAACTTTTCTTTATATCTAATCTTCCGAAGATGGTATCCTTTCCTAAATTCGCTATAGTAGCCTCTACATGCGGGGATGGATAACTGTTAACCCTTACTTTCTTGTTGATTTCAGAATACGCTATAACAAGCCTTGGAGTACCGTCTTTATTGTGGACTAAAAGCAGGGTGACGAATAAGGAGAGAAATCGACCTCACGAACCACTCCCTTTTCAATAAGCTGATCTATATAATTATTAAGAGCTTTAAGTCTAGGGCCTGTAATTTGATATGGGATGAGACGTACTGGAGTTTCATCCTCCATTTCTATTTCATAAGTGAACCCCTTTATTGTCCCTAGTTGTTCAGTGATGACATCACTGTATTTTTCACAAAGATTTTCAACATAACATGGTAAATCTGGGTATTGTTCTACAAGATTAACTGAAAGAGATGAAGTATTATCAAAATTACAATTGTCAGAATCACATTCATCATATATGTCATTAATGCTACTTGATTTATTATGATAATAAACGAGGTATTCACTACCTGGTTTCTTTGTTGTGGCCTGGTCCTCCGGTCCACCGGAATCTGCTGCCATAAAGGTACAGTGCTGTTTTTGCTGGGCACCTTGTTTATTTGTTTTTTGGTTTCCAGTGTCCTTCCCGAACGATCCTTTGTCCATTGCGCCTCTCTCTAGAGTGACTCCGGACCGCATCGGAGACGCTGGAACGAGATATAGGACGAGTAGTTTCCATTGGAGACAAATAATACCTCCAAAATAGAGGAACAGTAAGATTCTTCTGTTCTCTTATAAATTGCCTTGCACTCAATTTTATGTCAGCTTTCCATTTTAAAAGAAAGTTATTTCCTAACAACAGATCAAAATGTGGAGAGTTTATGATGTAAAATGTTTCACTGAATTCACAACCTTGAATTGAAAATTTAATTTCTGTGTTCTCATGTAATTCAACCAAATGACCATCAACAGTGGTAGTCATTAATTCTGCGGAAGTAGGTTTTATAGGAACACGACACATAATTTGACGTAAGTATTTTCTGCTGATTAAATTGATACTAGAAGCAGTGTCCAATAAACAAGAGTTTGTGATGCCCGCAATTAGCACTATAATGTATAATATTTGTTTATCACGCTGCATATTAATTAATGTTTTCGAAGGTGTCACTGATGTACGCATAGTTTTTCCACTAACACAGAACCGCTGAGTATGTCCAAAACCAGCACATTTATAGCATCTAATAAGGTTACGTTTTTCAGTTTGCAAGCCAGAAACTTGTTTTTGAAATTTAGGATGATTTTGTGATTCTTCAAAAATGTTCGGTATATTTATAGCAGGTGGCATTGTTTTAAGTGACATATAATCTCGTTGATATTTAACAAAATGATCGTAGGTTTGCGCTATGGTCAACAATTCAGAAAGTGAAGATGGTATGGCTTCCCCAAAACAATTTTGGTATATTTCTGGTAAAACCAGACTGGTTACAATATTACAAAATATTTGTTCAGTGTATATCATACCAAGAACATTGGCAACACTGATTTTCTCTTGGAAAAATGTTCCAAGTTCTTCCCCGTCATTCATTAATCGGTAGAAGAATTTTCGTACATATTGTGTACGACCTACTGTGGATACATATTTACATAGCAAATTAGTACAAATTTCCTCCCAATCATTACAACGTGTAAGGAAAGAATGAAAGGTTCTGTTAAATTCACCCCTCGTTTGGGTTAAACTTGCTACCAAAATAGCTTCCAATTCTAAGTCATACCTTCTTATGAGCTCATCTAACCTAACCAGAAAGATGAAGCAAGAATGGCTATCTGTGCCATCAACTATAGGTAATGACTTAATTTGTTGTTCCAATGAACGGAAAACACTTTGTCCTAGCAATTGATCAAAATTGCATTGAATAGCAGGACGTGCCATATTTGGCTGCATTAAGTTCATCTGTGCCAGTGAAGGCGGAATTCTACTTTCATTATTGATGTACTGTTTACACTGCGTTTCATTTTTATTCCTATACGACATAGTTCGTTCATTTTTCATGAACTGATCCTGCCTACCTTGTACATTGGGAGTACCTTTATTATTATGTTTTGAAAAATAGATGTTACGCTGATGTACATCTGTGAATTGTCCAAGATTATTTTGGCCTACAGACTGTACATTCACACCACGTCGCATCGGAACCTTAGTCCAAGATACCTTTGATTGGCCTACATAAGGTTTACCTGCACCACTAATATTGCCACAACGTAGACATGGGTACCTAACTGACTGTGAAAAATGTTCACTATTAAATGGCTCACTCGAAGCTAGTACATTTTGTTCAGAACAGTATTGTTCTCTAAATGAGTGTGCATTGAATTCTGCACCATATAACCCACTGGTTCCTTGTGCAGTTTGTTCATCACGAAATGGCTCCCGTGAACCTCGTGCAATCAATCCAACATTAAGTGGCTCTTTAAAAACCTGGGCGTTTGGGTAACCCACACCAACTTCACTTTCAGTTTCGATAGTTTGATTAAATTCACTTTTATCACTTGCATTACTCTCAATTAAATCTTCATTATCAGAGAAAAAAAAAATAAATTATGTTCACTCATATTTTACACTTATAAAAATCTCTAAGGTGCTCACAACTTTCAATGATTTTTTTTCCACACGATATCTCATCAAGAAGACAGCTGTAACCTTTATGCTTGCCCACTTGATGGACTTTGGATTTCGCAGCCTTATAAATTATGTAACATGCTTGGCGTCTAGTGAATTCTATAAATTCAACGGAGGCCAGCACACGGATTATTAATAGATATCGTGGGAAGTATAATACTAATTTTAAAGCAACAATTTTATTAACATGAAAAAAAATATTTGCTTTTTTATACACATTAACAAATAGTGAAAATGTAACGAAGAACAACAAATAATATAAATATGCAATATCCAAATAGTAGTTTAAATAAGGTATCCTTTATATAATCTAAACCATAAATTTCGTGAAACTCAAGACTAATAACAAGATTAATAATTTTGAATGTGAGCACAAATGATCAGTTTGCATATGGCCTCGTGGCAGGTTAAATTTAGAAGGTTAATATTGACCAAAATATATATTTCCATGAGACCTTAATATGCCGGGATGATACCTTAATACTTCCTTTTCCATTTACATTTAATCTAAAAGAAATTTAAGAATTACATTTTATATATTCTATCCGTAACTAGAAGTACGTTATTTCATGACTATACTTCTTACCTGCGAAATCCAAAGTCAGGCAAATTCGTCACGGCCCGGCTTAGTTCCCGACCTGGTATCGAAATTACCCACCAGGTGGTAGCACACTTCAGACATAGGCCTGTCAATTATATGTTATCTCTCTCTCTATGTAGTTTTTATCTCTTGCGCTGTTACAAATATTCTTATACAAAATGCATACAAAAATACATTTATTGGGACTATTACGTTACATACATCTGTAATTACGTACAATTTAATTACGACTTAAAAGCATTACCATATCACCTATGAGATTTTCATATATGCATGTGAATTCATGTGCCAGTGTTATTTTAAAATTTATATAGTTTTAAATAATAATAATAACACGCGCCTTAATGCAAATACTACTGCATGGAAAACAGCAATTATTTATGCACATTACATAACTTCATTTCCTATCGTAAATACAAGGTGTCAAAACATTCAACTGCCAAAGTTTGCTGGGTATTTTTATATCAAATGAAAATAAAACGTTCTAATAAACATGTGTCATAAAATGACTCCTTTCAATGTTATAAGCCGCCCTAAACGCAATCAATCACATTTTAAACCCTAGTTTGAAAATAATGGAACATATCGCAAGTAGTTAAAGAAATTCGGCAAGAACTAGTATTTCCTCTATCTAAATATCCATACAAGGATACACTTTTAACCCTAGGACTACCAGGTGGGACCATTGCACTCGTACGCATACTTTCTTTAATAATTACAAAGGCTTGGTAAATATTGAGATTCTATGACATTTCCCTGGTTGTGTTCTTCGATTATGTTATTTAAGTATTTTTTTCATTTCCTTGAGTCAAGTGATAGTTTTTAAAATTTATAGCATTGGGTACCGAGTCGATCCATTAAACTCGAGCCTTAATGAAGAAATATGAGGATAGATTCAGTATAGATTGAGATTGTGGCTCGTAGCGGACTTAACGTTCTGATAATCTTCTAACTGTCCCAATGAAGTCAGATATAACATATTGCAACTTTATGTGTTATTATGTAGTTTGATTGATTTAATTATTAGCAATTTTGCTTATTTTAGTAGTAGCTTTTCTTTATTTATTCACTTAAGCATGATAGTTGCTTTTGTCTATCAAACTGTATTAATTTTCAATTGTATGCAGTTGCGTATAGAGGGGGAGTTTCCGGTGATCTGGACTCCCAATCCCCAAAATTTTTAGAAGTTGCTAGAGTAAAACCTAAATTTGCGCTTTCAGTCTCCACATTGACAAAAAAAAAAGTTTTCCGGAGTAGGACACTGACCCCCCGAATAGAAATCCTGTTTTTGCCACTGATTGCATGTAAAGTTTTGTTTATTGTTAGTGTGTTTTGATCATTGCACGTGGTAGATTAACAGATCACTAACAATACACATCACTATTGATGGCAGAGGAGGAATATTTTTGGTAAATCAATAAACGATGAAGAAATTGATTCCCGACAGACGATAAGATATTAGCAGACTTATATACAAATGCAACTAAAGTTTCTTGTTCAGGTACCGATATTGAAATGAGACGAGTAGTTTTCTTATCCAGAGGATGGGTTAGAAGTTTGAAGCTTAGGACCTATAGCTAATGCAATAACCACGTGCTAATGCAAAAAGCAAAACTCGGAGAAAAGCGATCATACAAGGGCTGCCTTATGTTTTGATGACAACATCGGCGCTATTAGAATACCTGATGACGAATTGTTCCTAATTCGTGAAGTTGTAGATTCTTCACACACTCTGCAATATAATTTTATTCTTACATATAATATGACTGTAGACAAACAAGTTCTCAATTTTTGGGTGCGCTGTTTCTTTTGAAAATATATACCCACTAAGATCAGCCATTTTACAATTGCAAAACACAATGCACAACTATCCTGAAGTGGTCATTTCTAGAGCGGAGGAAAAAACTCAAAGTTATCATATATTACAACATAACAAAATCAGACGTTCACACTAACAATCATATGGCTCGCTGTTACACCACAAAACAATGAACAAAATGGCCTATGACAATATTTTACATAACTGATGTAAGTGGACTCAATATTTTACATAACTGATGTAAGTGGACTCAACACTTATAATACTGTGTCATCAAAGCGTAATTTCAAACGAGAAACAAACATTAAAAAGTTTGAAATCCCTTAAATTCTTCATTTCGTCTGGTTAGCAGTTCGCCAACGTTGAGAAGAAATCACGGAGAATAGAAGCTTCTCAGCATACACTGAGAAAAAAATGTTGGTGGCGTACTTAAAAAGATAGGTTACATGCGTAATTTCTGTAGTTTTTGGACTTAACGTACAGCAGACGTATAACTGAAAACGCATGCTTTATAATACTTTCTGTGTAAGTGTTCCATCTATACGTACTTTCCGTATGAAACAATGTAGGCGTACAATTGGACGTATATAACATATAGCTGATGAAGGTAACATAAGTATATACATGTGATATACGGAAAAGTGTTAGATGTCAGACATCCTGCAACGGCATGATGTAACATCTAAGGGCAGTGCCTATGTAGCATACGGATAACGTATGCTCCGTACAGATTTCTATAGTAAGCAAGAGAATACCGTATATTTGTACAATATACCGCTGTCCGGAAAACGGATTTTTCTGTGTGTACGGAAGAGGAACAGCCTAAGAAAGTCTCTCCAGCAAAGAGGGAGCACAAAACAAGAACTTTCTGCCGCAAATGCAAGCTACATGAATGTACGGACATGTAACATTTTCCAAGTGTTACAATCCGATTTTGATAAAATTTGGCAGGTAGATATTACACATGAATAAAAGAATAGAAGAAAGTGTTTTTTTTCTTTTCTACGGAAAACTGTTTTAAGGGGTAAAAGCCCCCACCCAAAATTTGGAGAAATTTGAGGCCCGAAAGAAAGGAAGAAATTAGCCGAAGTGAATGAAATTGTGCACAGATATTATAAACGTTAAATGATGGAATATGTTATTTCGTATTTCCTGGGAAAAATGATTGGGTGGGGCACAGACCCCTTCAAAGCTTTGATCTCGAAATATCAAAAGCGCTAATAACAGTACGTCAAAAATGTCTAAAGGACATGGAGAATTGCACGAAACTGTGTTTACAGACAATACGCAAAAAATAAACGGATGCGTGCTTTCTGCGGGAAAATGGCTTTAGGGGACAAAACCCCCCACCGAACATATTGAAAGTTGAGGTCCGAAAGGCAAGAAGAATAGGGATGCGCACGAGTCGAGTCGAGTCAAGATTTAAGCCTGTCTCGACTCGTCTCGAGAAAATGTTGTCTCGACTCGTAAATATGTTGCTGTCTCGACTCGACAGTCTCTGTCTCGAATCGACTCGAATTCGAGTCGAGACTCTCGAAATTCGAGTCGAGACAAAATATACGAGTTAAAATATACACACACACACATCAGCCAGACCATTATGACTACTTACCTAATTGTTAGTATGTCCACCTTTTGGCACGAATAACAACGGCAACGCGTCTTGGCATGGTCGCATTGTTCCTCGGTGGGTCGCTGGAGATTGTTGGCACCACATATGCACTCACAAGTCACCTAATTCCCGTAAATTCCTCGGAGGGGGTGATGCAACCTCACGTCACGTTCAATCACATCCCAGATGTGATCGATTGGGTTCAGATCCGGAGAGTTTGGGGGCCAGCACATCACTTGGAACTCGCTCCTGTGTTCCTCGAACCACTCCATCACATTCTTGGTCTTGTGACATGGTGGATTATCTTGTCGAAAAATACCACTACCGATGGGAAACATGGCCGTCATGGAGGGGTGTACGTAGTCAGCAAGCAGCGTGCGACGCCCCGGCCGTCATGATGCCTTGCTCGAGCTCCACTAGACACATGGATGCTCACCTGAATGTTCCCCAGATAATAATTAAGCCACAGCCAGTTTGTCTCCGTCCCGCAGTACAGATGTCAAAGAGCTGTTCCCTTGGAACACGATGGATTCGCACCCTGACATCGCCATGATGAAGATATCGGGATTCATTAGACAACGCAACGCTCTGCCATTGTGCCAAGGTCCAGTGGCGATGATCACGTGTTCATTTCAGTTGTAGTTGCCGATGTCGTGGTGTTAACATTCGCCATCGTTAGGAGTGTTCGGTGCACTGTGTGTTCAGACTAGTGTTGTGAAGGCCTATGGAAAAACGGAAATTTTGGGTTAAAAAAGGTTTTTACGGTTTTCCCGAGCTGGGGAAAGAACGGAAAATTTGGGTATTATCAGAATCATCATTTTAGTTAATTATAGAAGCATTTTAGTTAATATGTTAAATCAAACATGTATTTCGTAGAGATATCTTCATTGTTCTATGTAAAATTCCGGAAATTTTGAAACCATTAGAAAAAATAATTTGTTCGGAGATATTGGCAAAAACAGGAAAATATAATTTAGAAACTATTTATTGGCCTGATGCTAGTAATCTTACTTGCTGTAACATGTCTGCAACATATACAGTGGGAAGTCGAAAATCCCAACTAATTGGGACCACAGGTAGTTCGGATTTTCAAATTGTTCGGATTTTCGAAAATGACCAAAACAATGCCATCTAGGCTTACATATACTGTACGGTATGTTCTTCTATCGATACAGAGGTTATTCAGTACATACAGTAATTACAATACCGTACGTAAGGCTACATACATTTAATGTTTCTGAACAACCTGCTTGTACTCTAAATAACACTGTTCTTGTAAGTCACACTTAAAACATAGGCCTAAGAAAAAATAAAAAAATTAAAATACATGACAAACAATTACATATTAATGAACTGTTGTAAAAACACTGACTTCACATAACGTCGACGGACACGCTATTGTTTGTTTATCGCTAGCGTTAAGAAAAAATGTAAAAAGCTTCTAGGGACCGCGTTCGGATTTTTAACGTTAAGATTATCGACGTCCTACAGAATATTTAATGTATTTCGCTAACGGAAAAATATTTAAAGCAACAGGTTTTAATTCTACTTTACACACATATACCGCACAAGTGAGTAAATTTCAGCATCGAGAAATACATTAAGTGAAACTTCCTTTAGTTATTATTACAGACTAGCAGAATATCCGTTCTTCGCACGGGAAGAATCTGTTTCATTTTGGACACAAAGGGCACCAAAACTGTCACCAATGAACTTGTGGAACCCCAAAACTATGAATTTGATTTAATATTGATAATTTTCAATTATCTTTACATGTCAGCATCCCCCTTAGAGTACTAATGGGGCTGAATTTGTGGATTTAAACGGTATCTTCTGTTCATCTCAGCGAGTATGGATTCGAGGCCATTTTCGGTCATGTATATATCTATATCTATCTATCTATCGATATATATATACAGAGGCGGATCCAAGGAGGCTATAGCCCCCCCCTTCACACTCAAGTATACACTGCATAAAATAGGCTTCAATCCTGCTTTACACTGGATAAAACTGCAAACTATGGTTTAGCCCCTCCCTTGATCATATCCTGGTGGTGTTGGGGCACGGAAAACCTTGTTCGCATGGCTCATGACACAAGACGGTTATGTGTGCACCTCTCGAACTGCTCACAAACAGGCAAGGCAACAACACTGATTGTTCCTTAATATGTCATATGATCAGTTCGAATAGCCAACAGAGCCTCGCACCTGCGTGGCATGGATTCAATCAGATTATCAATGAGTTCTTGGGGAATGTTGTGCCAGTCATCCAGAAGAGCGACTTCCAGCTCTGGAATGGTTGTTGGATTTACTGGCCTAGCGGCAATTCGTCTGCCAAGCATATCCCAGACATGCTCAATTGGAATGAGATCCGGAGGGCATGATGGCCACTTCATCCGAGCGATACCCTCAGCATCCAGCATCTCATCCACTAACCGAGCTCTGTGAGGACGAGCATTGTCATCCATGAAAAGGAACGAATCACCAATGGAAACTGCATAAGGAAGAACAAGAGTTTTCAGGATCTCATCCCTACATCTGAGAGCCGTTAAAGAGCCATTTCGGATGATGTGAAGCTTAGTACGTCCACCAATGCTGATTCCTGCCCACACCATCAGTCCACCACCATAATATTGGGATATTTCTCGCACAAACATGGGATTGTATCGTGTTCCACACTCTCTCCAGATGAAAACACGTCGATTATCAGGCTCTACACTGAATCGAGACTCGTCGGAAAACAAAACATTGCCGCATTTATTGCGTCCCCACCCACGATGTTCCTCCGCCTACGATCTTCAATCAACATGGTGTCGTGGAATCAATGGGACACACACCATAGGCCTACGTGCGTAGACACCACCTTCTCGAAGGCGATTGCGGACAGTTTGAGTGGATATTGTGCATCCTGTTGTTGTTCAGAAGGCTCGCGGGAGCAGAGTTGTATTCTGACGCCGGTTTCGACGGGCTGTTAACAAGAGATAACGATCGTCTCTGGCTTTGGTTGCTAGTGGACGGCCCTGTCCATGTCTTCTTCGAACACTTACAGTTGTTTGAAATAGATTCCACAATCGGGAAATAACAATTTGTGTCACTCCTATGGCATGCGCCACCTCCCGCTGTGACTGACCAGCTTCCAACCTGCCGACAGCTCGCCATGCCAACGATTCTGGCAAATGACGTTGTTGCGCAATTTCACTGCGTGGATTTGTGACGCACTAATCACAATGAGAACAAAGGTATCCTGGAGCTGGAATGTGTTGGCAGCGCCACACTACAAAGTGATATCTGGTAGCGCCACGTTACTGATCATGTGCACAGATGTTTCAAACGATTCGTTTTGACGTTGGGCCTTTATGATTTTAATCTGAACTGGACAAGATACAGTGTTCTCACATTATTCGTAAGAAGTTTTACATGAGTTTTCATCTAGTTCCCTAATTTTTTTTATCAGTATATATATATATATTAGCTAAATATACCCATTCTTCGCATTGAAGTCAAGGCCTGTGGAAGTATTACCCTCATTTCGGCAACCGCGAAAACTATGGATCTGAAACTAATATCGATCATTTTGGATTACTTTTACATGTCTTGTTACCCCCCCCCCCGCTGACTCCCGGCCCGCATACAATGGTAGCTGAATTTGCAAGTGATCACTAATGAAAGCGTCACCATTCATCTCAGCGACCGCAAAAACTATTGATTTGACACTAATATCGGTCAATTTGGATTACTTTTACATCTCTCGGTATCCTTCCCCCCCACTGATTCTCGGCTCGCATACAATGGTAGCTGAATTTGCAAGTGATTACTAATGAAAGTGTCACCATTGATCTCAGCGACCGCAAAAACTATGGATTTGACACTAATATCGGTCAATTTAGATTACTTTTACATCTCTCGGTATCCACCCCACCCCCTGCTGATCCCCGCCCACATACAATTGTAGCTGAATTTGCAAATCATCGCTAATGGATGTGCCACTATTGATCTCAGTGAGCCACTAATATCGGTCATTGTGGATTACTTTTATATGTCTCGATATCTCAATCCCCCCCCCCGTGACCCCGGCCCGGAGCCGCATAGCATGAATTTTGAAGCTAATGTGATCGGAGTTTCACCATTGATTTCAGCGACCGCGAAAACTGTGAATTCAACACTAATATCGGTTATTTTCTACTTTTTTTACATGTCCCGGTAAACGACCCCCTGAGACCCCCTGGTTCGAATTTTGGCAAAATCGTTTAACTCTGGTCTGGAGCCTGGACCAAGGTATTCGTGACTAAAATTTAGTAACTCTCGGTCAATTTGTCTAGTTCCCAAGCCGGTTCCTGTAAACGCCCCCCTGAGACTCTCCTGGTTCGAAATTTGAAAACAGGGCTTTGTCTTGATCTGGGGCCTAGGCCAAGGTACACCTGACCAAAATTTGATAACTGTCGGTCCACTCGTCTGGTCCGAAGGCCACATCTAGTCTGACAAACACACAAACAAACTCTTATTTTATTTATATTAGACAGCTGAATATACCTATTCTTCGCATGGGGGCAGTATTTGGAAGACAACGCCTGTTGAAATATTACCATTCATTTCTGCGACCGCAAAAACTATGAATCTGACACTAATATCGATCATTTTGGATCACGTTTACATGTCTCGGAATCCAGCCAGGGGGTCTCAGAGGGGCGTCTACACGGACATGTAAAAGTGGTAGTAAATGGCCGATATTACTGTCGAATTCATAGTTTTCGCGTTCGTTGAAATGGTGACTTTTACTTGTCTCGGTATCCGACCCCTCCCCCCCCCCGCTGACACCCTGCCCGAATAGGGTGAATTTGGAAGTTAATGTGATCAGAGGCTCACCATTGATTTCAGCAACTGCGAAAAATATTAATTCGACAGTAATATCGGCCATTTTCTACCATTTTTACATGTCTCTGTAAGCGCCCCCTGAGACCCCTGGTTGAAGTTTTGAAAAAAAAATATCCGTCTTGATATGGGGCCTGGGCCAAGGAATCCCTGACCAAAATTTGGTAACCCTCGGTCCACTCGTCTGGTCCCCTGGCCGCAGACAGACAAACACACAAACAAATTATTTATTTTATTTATATTAGACTAGATGGATCCTTGCAAATTATGCCAGATTTTCATATTATCTTTTCGAACTAATTTTAAAGACCCGCTTCTACTTATCTTTATACATATACAGTATATCTATATTTATATCTATCTATATCTATATATGTATATAACAAACGCAGGGATTACCCCCCAAATAACGCGCCTGGAGGACCCCTTTCTCAAAAAATTTGCTGGGGAAACACTTGTAGAAACTTCAGTTTTCGTGCCGGTGTCACGGTACAGTTTTACCCCCTTAAATTTTCACCCCCCGGTAAAACTGTCCCGGGAAATTTTTACCCCCCTGCCATATTATTCATACTAGCGTACATAGGTAAAAGTTTACTACATATATGACACCTACATCCCTCACTAAAACCAACAACAAAATTTCACCTCCCCCAACAATTCCAACAATGAGAAACAGAAGGGGGGTAAAACTGTCCCGGGAAATTTTTACCCCCCTGCCATATTATTCATACTAGCGTACATAGGTAAAAGTTTACTACATATATGACACCTACATCCCTCACTAAAACCAACAACAAAATTTCACTTACCCCAACAATTCCAACAATGAGAAACAGAAGGGGGGTAAAACTGTCCCGGGAAATTTTTACCCCCCTGCCATGTTATTCATACTAGCGTACATAGGTAAAAGTTTACTACATATATGACACCTACATCCCTCACTAAAACCAACAACAAAATTTCACCTCCCCCAACAATTCCAACAATGAGAAACAGTAGGGGGTAAAACTGTCCCGGGAAATTTTTACCCCCCTGCCATATTATTCATACTAGCGTACATAGGTAAAAGTTTACTACATATATGACACCTACATCCCTCACTAAAACCAACAACAAAATTTCACCTCCCCCAACAATTCCAACAATGAGAAACAGAACGGGGGTAAAACTGTCCCGGAAAATTTTTACCACCCTGCCATATTATTCATACTAGCGTACATAGGTAAAAGTTTACTACATATATGACACCTACATCTCTCACTAAAACCAACAAAAAAATTTCACCTCCCCCAAAAATTCCAACAATGAGAAACAGAAGGGGGGTAAAACTGTCCCGGGAAATTTTTATCCCCCTGCCATATTATTCATACTAGCGTACATAGGTAAAAGTTTACTACATATATGACACCTACATCCCTCACTAAAACCAACAACAAAATTTCATCTCCCCCAACAATTCCAACAATGAGAAACAGAAGGGGGGTAAAACTGTCCCGGGAAATTTTTACCCCCCTGCTATATTCTTCATACTAGCGTAGATAGGTAAAAGTTTACTACATATATGTCACCTACATCCCTCACTAAAATCAACAACAAAATTTCACCTCCCCCAACAATTCCAACAATGAGAAACAGAAGGGGGTAAAACTGTCCCGGGAAATTTTTACCCCCTGCCATATTATTCATACTAGCGTAAATAGGTAAAAGTTTACTACATATATGACACCTACATCCCTCACTAAAACCAACAACAAAATTTCACCTCCCCCAACAATTCCAACAATGAGAAACAGAAGGGGGTAAAACTGTCCCGGGAAATTTTTACCCCCCTGCCATATTATTCATACTAGCGTACATAGGTAAAAGTTTACTACATATATGACACCTACATCCCTCACTAAAACCAACAACAAAATTTCACCTCCCTCAACAATTCCAACAATCAGAAACAGAAGGGGGGTAAAACTGTCCCGGGAAATTTTTACCCCCCCCCCTGCCATATTATTCATACTAGCGTACATAGGTAAAAGTTTACTACATATATGACACCTACATCCCTCACTAAAACCAACAACAAAATTTCACCTCCCCCAACAATTCCAACAATGAGAAACAAAAGGGGGGTAAAACTGTCCCGGGAAATTTTTACCCCCCTGCCATATTATTCATACTAGCGTACATAGGTAAAAGTCTACTACATATATGACACCTACATCCCTCACTAAAACCAACAACAAAATTTCACCTCCCCCAACAATTCCAACAATGAGAAACAGAAGGGGGGTAAAACTGTCCCAGGAAATTTTTACCCCCCCCCCTGCCATATTATTCATACTAGCGTACATAGGTAAAAGTTTACTACATATATGACACCTACATCCCTCACTAAAACCAACAACAAAATTTCACCTCCCCCAACAATTCCAACAATGAGAAACAGAAGGGGGGTAAAACTGTCCCGGGAAATTTTTACCCACTGCCATATTATTCATACTAGCGTACGTAGGTAAAAGTTTACATGACATCTACATGCGTCGCTAAATTAACAGAATTTTGCCTCTCCCAATAATTGCAACAATGAGAAACACAAGGGAGTGAAATTTTTACCCCGTCGCCATGATGTTTATACTAGTGTAGTTCTGAGTTTCCATTTTTTTAGTGAGTCTTCTTGAAATTTGAATTTTAACTAGTTCGGAATTTTATGATATTTTTTTACATTCTGTCTACCTAAGGAAAATGTTTTTTTTCAAGTTCAAATTAAGAAAGTTGTTGAAAAATTTGGAAACGTCGGCCCGCTGTACTGCGACATGTGGAAATTTGAATTCGCGTTAGCTCAGAATTTTGTCTATTTTGTCCAATTTTGTCCACCCAAGAATTTTTTTTTTAGAATTTAAGTTAAAGAGGAGTCACATTCCAAAATTTTGGGTCACTTCTTTCACTTGCTGTGTGACATATTCAAATTCGATATATAACTAGCTCAGGGTTTTTGCGAATTTTTCTCCATTTTTTGCACTCAAGAAAATATTTTGTACTATTCAAATAAACGATGGAGGGCTAAATCAAATTTTTACCACTTTCCATTAATAGTAGTGTGACATTACATTCGAGTTTCAATTAGCTCAGAACTTTGTCTAATTTTTGTTCATTTTGTCCAGCCGAGAAAAGATTTTGTGCCAACGAATTTAACTAGGGAGAGCGATTTAAAAATTTGTGAATTTGGATCACCTGTAATGTGACTTCTTGAAATTCTGTTTTTAACTATTTCAAAATGATATCCAATTTTTGTACTACCAAGAAAATATTTTGTACTATTCAAATTAACAAAGGAGGGCAATTTCAAATTTAATCCACTTCGATTACCTGTAGTGCTACATCTTCATATTTGAGTTTTAACTACCTAGGTAGCTCAGAACTAGTACATACCTTTTTTTTTGCACCAGAAAACACATTTTGTACCATTCAAATAAACGAGTGTGTGTTATTTGAAAATTTGGCCAATTCAATTACTTGTAGTGCGACATCTTCAAATTCCAATTTTAACAAGCTTAGATTTTTTTCCAATTTTTGTATACTTTTGTCCAACGAAGCTAGCTCAGAAGTTCGTACATATTTGTACCAGGAAGAAACATTTAAATCATGCAAATAAACGAGGGAGGTCTATTTCAAAATTTTGGCCACATCAATAAACAGCAGTGTGACATCTCTAAGTTCAAATTTTAATTAGGTTAGAATTTTTTCAATTTTTTGTAGATTGTTCCCACCAATCTAGTTACAATTCGAATTTGAAGATGTATCACTACAGGTGATCGAAGTTACCAAATTTAAACATGGCCGTCCCTGGTTTAATTGAATGGTACAAAATTTTTACTTGGTGGTACAAAAATGTACAAAAACTACAACAAATATTTAGCTAATTAAAATTCGATTTTCAAAACGTCGCATTACAAGTAATCGAAGTGGCCAAAGTTCGAAATGTGCCCTTTTTTTCATTTAAATGGAACAAAATATTTTGCTGATGGTACAAGAATGTACAAAAATTGGATAAAATTCTAAGTTTGTTAAAATTCGATGTCGCACTAAAAATAATCGATGTGTCTAAAATTTCAAATTGCCCTCCCTAGTTTATTTAAGCGGTACGAAATTTCTCTTGGCTGTACAAAGGTGTATAAGAATCTGAAAAAAATATGAGCTAATTAAAATTGGGAATTGAAGACGTCCCACTATAGGCCAAATTATGAAATAACCCTCCCTCGTTTATTTCAATGGTACGGAAAATATACATAAAATCCTGAGCTCGTTACATTTCGAATTTGAATGTCCATGAACTTGGCCGGTTACAATTTCGATTTGACACATTGTTAGAGTTTCGTTAGTGCTTGTTAGTGAAGCAAACTCTATTGTTAGTACTACAAAAATAACGTCTCATTTTTTAAGAGTTACCATTGGCCTGCTAACTTCATGCGAACAGGCCAACATATCAAAATCACCCTATAAATGATATTTCCGGTCCGGTTAGTGCTCGTTAGTACTATAAACATTAAAATTAGTGTTTCTATATATACAGTTTTTAGGTTAGACAAGGTGGACTGTTTTATGAAACTGGCAGGCCACCTATGCCAGACCACGATTTTGACCTCATATATCCTTAGTGCTCCGTTAGTGCTCGTTAGTGCCGCATATCCTATCGTTACTGCTTCAAAGACAAAGGATATATATATATATATATATATATATATAAAAATCATTTTGCCCACCTAACTTCATGTCAACACGTCGCAAAGAACTTACAGCAGACCACAATCTCAATTTCACCCATCGCTATTACATGGTTAGTGGTCGTTAGTGCCGCATGTCCCATCGTTCGTGCTCCATAAATAAAGCCTACAATTTTGAAGAAATATTTATTGGTGTACTGACTCATGCCAGCAGACTATAGACGATACCTACTCCAGACCACAATTTCGATTACTCCCGTGATTAGTAGTACTTCGTTAATACTTGTTACTGAAACATACCCCATCGCTAGTGCTGTACAGATGACAGCTACATCTTCCAAAGAAAACCATTATTGGCCTGCTAACATGACGAAATCTACAACAGATGACACCGGATTGGTACTCATTAGTGCCGAATATAATATCGTTAATACTCCATAGATAATGGCCACGTTTTTTTAAAACAAAATCCGTTAATGACCCACAATATAATGCCTTCATGCAACGGACAAAATGTACTGCAGACCATAGTTTCTATTATATCCGTCATTAGTGCTTCGTTAGTTCTCGCTAGTGCCGCATCTTCCACCGTTAGTGCTTCAACGATAACGAATACACTTTTCAAGAATGCCATTCTTGTCCAGCTAACTTCATGCTAGCAGACCAGGAGCGAAATCTACGGAGACCACAATTTTTATTACACTTGTTATTAATGCTTCGTTAGTGGTCGTTAGCGCTTTATATCCCATCGTTACTGCTCCACAGATAACAGCTACGTTTTTCAACAAAACAACTGTTCGCCTCCTAAATACATGCCACGATACCAAGGACGAAATCTAGGGTAGACCGCAATTTTATTACACGCGTCATCAGTGTTTCGTTAGTGCTCGTTTGTGCTGCATATTCTATCTTCAGTACTCCAGAGATAATGGCTACATTAAAAAAAAAAAAAAAAAAAAAACAATTTTCCATTTCTAATTTCATACCAACACGCAAGGAACGAAATCTACAGAAGACCACAATTTTGATGACACGGGACATTAGTGCTTCGTAAGTGTTGGTTACTGCCGCATATTCTACTGTTAGTGCTACACAGAAAGCGAATATATTCTTAAATAAAGACATTATTGGCCTGTTTACTTTATGCCAGCAGACCAAGGATTAAATCTACACAAACCACAATTTTGATTACACCCGTCATTAGTGATTCTATAGTGTTAGCTAGTGCTCGTATCTCATCGTTAGTGCTCCACAGATAAGGACTACGTTTCTAAAACCTCCATTTTCCCCTCTTAATTTCATGTCAAAAGACTACCCACTAAAACTACAGCAAACCACAATTCTGATTACAGCTGTCATTAGTGCTTCCTTAGTGCTTGTTAGTTCTGCATATCCAATTGTTTGCGCTTCACAGATAACGTCTACAATCTTGAAGAAAACCATTATTAGCCTGGTAATTTCATGCCAGCAATCGAGGGACGAAATAGACCGCAACCTACAAATTTGATGACATATATTACTAGATCTTCGTTAGTGCTCGTTAATGCCGCAAATCCGATCGTGCTTCGCTAGTGCTCGTTAGAGCTGTATTTCCTATTCTTGGTGCTCCACAAATAATAGCTACATTTCTAAAAATGTCCATTTTCACCTCCTAATTTCATGTTAAAAATCCATACACGAAACCTACAACAGACCACAGTTTTGATTACATTGGTCATTACTGCTTCCCTAGTGCAAGTTAGTGCCGCATATCCCATCGTTAGTGCTTCACGAATAACAGCTACATTTTTTGAGAGGAAGTATTGGCCATCTAACTTGATGCCATCAGAACAGGGACGAAATCTACGGCAGCCTACAATTTATATTACACTCGTCATTAGTGCTCGTTAGTGATGCATATGTCACAGTTAATGCTCCACATATAGCGTCTACATGTCTAAAAC
This sequence comes from Thermobia domestica, assembly GCF_964235325.1. Classification (NCBI taxonomy): domain Eukaryota; kingdom Metazoa; phylum Arthropoda; class Insecta; order Zygentoma; family Lepismatidae; genus Thermobia; species Thermobia domestica. Next base: position 306,917,828 of record NC_137459.1, read on the forward strand.
ATCCAATTTCCCCTCCTAGTTTCATGCCAACACGCAACGCACGAAACCTACAGCAGACTACAATTTTGATTTTATCTATCATTAGTGCTTCGTTAGTACTCGTTAATGCTGTATATCATATCGTTAGTGCTCGACACATTTCCGTAGAAACCATTCTTTCTCTGGTAACTTCGTTACAACAGACCAGGGACGAAACCTGCGGCTAATCACAATTTCATTTACAGCCGACTTTAGTCCTTCGTTAGTGCTTGTTAGTTCAGCATATTGCATCGTTACTGCTCCATAGATAACGGGTACAGCTAGGTCGTTATTGCTTTGATATGCCGCATACACCATCATTAGTACTCACATGCAATGCCTATTTTTTTTTAAAAAAAAAAAAAACATTATTGACCTTCTAACTTCCTGTCAACAGAACTGGCACGACACCTACTCCAGATAACATTTTCAATTTCACACATCGTTAGTGGTTCGTTAGTTCCGCAAATTTAGTCGTTAGTGCTCCACAGAAAATACCTATATTTAAAAAAAATCATAAATGGCCTACTAATTTCTTGTTAAATGGCAGGCAGGCATAACACCTATGGCAGAGCAGATTTCGATTTCACACATCGTTAATGCTTCGTTAGTGCTTGTTGGTGATGCATCTCATCGCAAGTGCCCCGCAGATGACGCCTACATTTTAGAAAAAAAAATCATTATAGGCTTTCCAACTTCGTTTGGACGGGGCTGGCATTCTAACTACATCGGATATTTTTGATTTTACATATCGTAAGTATTTGGTTACTGCTCCTTAGTGTTGAAAATTCCATCGTTAGTGCTCCATCTATTGCGTAAACTTATTAAAATAGTATATTGGTCAGCTAACTTAATGGTAATAGAGGTAACAAGCCACCTGCGGCGGACCACAATTTCGATTGAATGTAGGCCTAACGTTACGCATATAACGATATATTCAACCGAAATCGAGGTGTGCAGTAGGTGGCTTGCCAGGAATTGCCATGAAAGTAGCAGGTAAATTCATACTTTGAGTAAGTTGGAGTTATTCCCGGAAATCCAACGATGGAATTTGTGACACAAATAAGGAATAACCAAGGACTAACGGTGTGTAATCAAAATTGAGGTGATAATCTGCAGAAGGTGGAATGAACTTAGCAGGCCAATAGTAATCACTTTTATTTATTTATTTTTTAGAAAAAAGTGAGGGTTATTTATAGTGCATTAAAGAAGGTATTTACAACAGTAGCGAAGCTGTAACGATGTGTGAAATCATAATTGTGGTCTTCTCTGGTATTGCGCCCGGCCTGTGGCATGAAGCTACCTGGCCACTAATGGACTTTTAAAACATCAACGCGTTATCTCTAGAGCAATAACGAGAACTAACGACGTGTGAAATCGAAAATGTTGTCCTTTGTAGGTATCTTTTCTTTCATGTTTGCATGTAGTTCGCAGGCCGGTAAAGACCTTTTTAAAAATGTAAGCGTTATTTGCAGTGCATTAACGATTGAATATGGGGTACTAAAGAGTACTAACGAAGCCCCCAAGACTTGGGAAATCGAAATTGTGGTCTGGCGTCGGTATTGTGTTTGGCCTGTGGCACGAAATTAGCAGGCCAATAACACTTTTCTTTAAATGAACGAGTTAACTACAGAGCACTAACGATGGAACATGCAACACTAACGACCACTACCAAAGCACTAAAGATGGGTGAAATCGAAATTGTTGTTTGTCGTAAGTGTCACCCCTGTTCTGTCGGCATAAAATTAGCGGGCCATTAATGTTTTTTTTAAAAAAAAGTAGCCGTTATCTGTAAAGCATTAGCGATGGAATATGCATCACTAGCGAGCATTAACGAAACACTAATCACGGGAGTATTCGAAATTGTGCTATGGAGTACGTTTCTTCTCTGGTCGGCTGCCATGAGTTAGCAGGCCCATAAGAGTTTCTTCAAAAATGTAAGCATTATTTAATGATGGGACATGCGCACTAACGACCATTAACGATCTAATAACGATGACAGAAACACACCTTGTGGTCTGCTATAATTTCCGTGCAGCCTGTTGAACTAAAGTTAGGTGGGGTAATTGAAAATTTTCAAGCATATATACATTGTCTTTCAAGCACAAACGATGGGATATGCGGCACTAAAGAGCATTAATGAGCACTAACGATATATGAGGTCGAAATCGTGGTATGCCATAGGTGGCCTGCCAGCATCATAAAAGAAGCCCATTTTGTTAACCTAAAAACTGCATACATATGTAGAAGCACCAGACTTTAATGTGCTAACGCTAAAGAGCGCTGACGCTGCTTGGACCAGTAATTTCATTTATGGGGTGATTTTGACACCTTGGTCTGTTGGTATGACGATAGCAGGCCAAGAGTGACTTAAAAATCAAGATATTGTGTTTGCAGCACTAACGATGGGGTTTACTGCAATAACGAAACACTAACAGTGTGTAAAATAGAAATTGTGGCGTGCCATTGATAGCCTGCAAAGTTCATGGACATCGAATTTGGAGATGAAACACTACAGGTGCAAAAATGGCCCAAACTTGAATCGACCTTCCCTCGGTACATTGAAAGCAGAACTTTTTTCTCGGGTGGAAAAAATGTACAAAAATTAGACAAATTAGGAGCGAGTTAGAATTAAACTTTGAAGATGCCAGAATACAGCTGACCGCAGTGCTTCAAATTTTGAAATAAAACACCTTTCCTAATTTCAATGGTAAGATAGTTCTTCTAGGGGTAACCTAATTGTACAAAAATTGACATAATTCTGAGGTAGTAAAATTTAAAATTGAACATGTCGCACTACAACTAAACGCAACCCGGTAGTATGAAACATGGTGTTATGAAAAATATTTCAAGGAAGATATAAAAATTCCCGTGAAGTTTTACCCCCTTGTACTTCTCATTGTTGGAATAGTTGGGGGAGGTGAAATTTTGTTGTTGGTTTTAGTGAGGGATGTAGGTGTCATATATGTAGTAAACTTTTACCTATGTACGCTAGTATTATAAAGGGTGTGTGGGGGAGGAAAAATGAAAGGAAACTCCACCTACACACAAGCCGTCGGAAGAACAAAAGTGGGGAATTTAGCTCAGTTCACAGGCACTGAATTCGGACGGCTGTCCTTTGAAGTAAAAGACCATTGGGATATTAGAGTTAATAACAAAGAAATTCTATGAAAGAAGAGACAGGGTTAGGGTTAGGATTATCGGTTAGGGAAGGTGTACCTTCATGACGTCCGGGCGTGCGTTGGTCCCTCTCTGGTCTCCTGGTATCTTGCTATGGATCTCATCCTGGACTACTGGCGGGATATCGCGGGCATCCGCCAGTTCGTAGAAGGAGTCCGAAATTAGCTTCCACTCTGAACCGTTACTCCCGGCTTCAAATATGTATCGCTACTCCCGGCTTCAAATCTATATCGCTACTCCTCGAGACGGAAGTAACCGGGGCTATTTAAGGAGGGCCCCCAGGCTCGGTGACTATTCTGGTTGATATCGAAAGCGAGTCCCAGACGTCATAGGAGGTGTGGTTGTAGGTGTTGGGAGGAGTCAGGAAGGTGTCTCTCGTAACTTTATTACAATAAATACATAACATTCATAAATTGCTGATGTAGCAAAACAACAACCAGATGGCTGTTGACAGTTCAGGACGCAAGCACTCTACACAGAAACTCCACAAAACACAAATAAAATTAATATAAACCTGTCACCAACATCATTGTCTGCATAACTCAATGCATTATTAATAACAGTCTTTGTGAATCAAAGCAAAGACACATTGATTCCTTTACAGTATGAATAATATGACAGGGGGGTAAAAATTTCCCGGGACAGTTTCATCCCCCTTCTGTTTCTCATTGTTGGAATTGTTGGGGAGGTGAAATTTTGTTGTTGGTTTTAGTGAGGGATGTAGGTGTCATTTATGTAGTAAACTTTTACCTATGTACGCTAGTATGAATAATATGGCAGGAGGGTAAAAATTTCCCGGGACAGTTTTATCACCTTCTGTTTCTCATTGTTGGAATTGTTGGGGGAGGTGAAATTTTGTTGTTGGTTTTAGTGAGGGATGTAGGTGTCACATATGTAGTAAACTTTTACCTATGTATGCTAGTATGAATAATATGGCAGGGGGGGTAAAAATTTCCCGGGACAGTTTTACCCCCTTCTGTTTCTCATTGTTGGAATTGTTGGGGGAGGTGAAATTTTGTTGTTGGTTTTAGTGAGGGATGTAGGTGTCATATATGTAGTAAACTTTTTCCTATGTACGCCAGTATGAATAATATGGCAGGGGGGTAAAAATTTCCCGGGACAGTTTTACCCCCCTTCTGTTTATCATTGTTGGAATTGTTGGGGGAGGTGAAATTTTGTTGTTGGTTTTAGTGAGGGATGTAGGTGTCATATATGTAGTAAACTTTTACCTATGTACGCTAGTATGAATAATATGGCAGAGGGGTAAAAATTTCCCGGGACAGTTTTACCCCCTTCTGCTTCTCATTGTTGGAATTGTTGGGGGAGGTGAATTTTTGTTGTTGGTTTTAGTGAGGGATGTAGGTGTCATATATGTAGTAAACTTTTTCCTATGTACGCCAGTATGAATAATACGGCAGGGGGGTAAAAATTTCCAGGGACAGTTTTACCCCCCTTCTGTTTCTCATTGTTGGAATTGTTGGGGGAGTAGAAATTTTGTTGTTGGTTTTAGTGAGAGATGTAGGTGTCATATATGTAGTAAACTTTTACCTATGTACGCTAGTATGAATAATATGGCAGGGGGGTAAAAATTTCCCGGGTCAGTTTTACCCCCCTTCTGTTTCTCATTGTTGGAATTGTTGGGGGAGGTGAAATTTTGTTGTTGGTTTTAGTGAGGGTTGTAGGTGTCATATATGTAGTAAACTTTTATCTATGTACGCTAGTACGAATAATATGGTAGGGGGGTAAAAATTTCCCGGGACAGTTTTACCCTCCTTGTGTTTCTCATTGTTGGAATTGTTGGGGGAGGTGAAATTTTGTTGTTGGTTTTAGTGAGGGATGTAGGTGTCATATATGTAGTAAACTTTTTCCTATGTACGCCAGTATGAATAATATGGCAGGGGGGGTAAAAATTTCCCGGGACAGTTTTACCCACTTCTGTTTCTCATTGCTGGAATTGTTGGGGGAGGTGAAATTTTTGTTGTTGGTTTTAGTGAGGGATGTAGGTGTCATATATGTAGTAAACTTTTTCCTATGTACGCCAGTATGAATAATATGGCAGGAAGGAAAAAATTTCCCGGGAAAGTTTTACCCCCTTCTGTTTCTCATTGTTGGAATTGTTGGGGGAGGTGAAATTTTGTTGTTGGTTTTAGTGAGGGATGTAGGTGTCATATATGTAGTAAACTTTTACCTATGTACGCTAGTATGAATAATATGGCAGGGGGGTAAAAATTTCCCGGGACAGTTTTACCCCCCTTCTGTTTCTCATTGTTGGAATTGTTGGGGGAGGTGAAATTTTGTTGTTGGTTTTAGTGAGGGATGCAGGTGTCATATATGTAGTAAACTTTTACCTATGTACGCTAGTATGAATAATATGGCAGGGGGGTAAAAATTTCCCGGGACAGTTTTACCCCCTTCTGTTTCTCATTGTTGGAATTGTTGGGGGAGGTGAAATTTTGTTGTTGGTTTTAGTGAGGGATGTAGGTGTCATATATGTAGTAAACTTTTTCCTATGTACGCTAGTATGAATAATATGGCAGGGGGGTAAATATTTCCCGGGACAGTTTTACCCCTCTTCTGTTTCTCATTGTTGGAATTCTTGGGGGAGGTGAAATTTTGTTGTTGGTTTTAGTGAGGGATGTAGGTGTCATATATGTAGTAAACGTTTACCTATGTACGCTAGTATGAATAATATGGCAGGGGGGTAAAAATTTCCCGGGACAGTTTTACCCCCCTTCTGTTTCTCATTGTTGGAATTGTTGGGAGAGGTGTAATTTTGTTGTTGGTTTTAGTGAGGGATGTAGGTGTTATATATGTAGTAAACTTTTCCCTATGTACGCCAGTATGAATAATATGGCAGGGGGTAAAAATTTCCCGGGACAGTTTTACCCCCCCTCTGTTTCTCATTGTTGGAATGGTTGGCGGGGGTGAAATTTTGTTGTTGGTTTTAGTGAGGGATGTAGGTGTCATATATGTAGTAAACTTTTACCTATGTACGCTAGTATGAATAATATGGCAGGGGGGTAAAAATTTCCCGGGACAGTTTTACCCCCCTTCTGTTTCTCATTGTTGGAATTGTTGGGGGAGGTGAAATTTTGTTGTTGGTTTTAGTGAGGGATGTAGGTGTCATATATGTAGTAAACTTTTTCCTATGTACGCCAGTATGAATAATATGGCAGGGGGGTAAAAATTTCCCGGGACAGTTTTACCCCCTTCTGTTTCTCATTGTTGGAATTGTTGGGGGAGGTGAAGTTTTGTTGTTGGTTTTAGTGAGGGATGTAGGTGTCATATATGTAGTAAACTTTTACCTATGTACGCTAGTATGAATATGGCAGGGGGGTAAAAATTTCCCGGGACAGTTTTACCCCCGTTCTGTTTCTCATTGTTGGAATTGTTGGGGGAGGTGAAATTTTGTTGTTGGTTTTAGTGAGGGATGTTGGTGTCATATATGTAGTAAACTTTTACCTATGTACGCTAGTATGAATAATATGGCAGGGGGTAAAAATTTCCCGGGACAGTTTTACCCCCCTTCTGTTTCTCATTGTTAGAATTGTTGGGGGAGGTGAAATTTTGTTGTTGGTTTTAGTGAGGGATGTAGGCGTCATATATGTAGTAAACTTTTACCTATGTATGCTAGTATGAATAATATGGCAGGGGGGTAAAAATTTCCCGGGACAGTTTTACCCCCTTCTGTTTCTCATTGTTGGAATTGTTGGGGGAGGTGAAATTTTGTTGTTGGTTTTAGTGAGGGATGTAGGTGTCATATATGTAGTAAACTTTTTCCTATGTACGCTAGTATGAATAATATGGCAGGGGGGTAAAAATTTCCCGGGACAGTTTTACCCCCCTTCTGTTTCTCATTGTTGGAATTGTTGGGGGAGGTGAAATTTTGTTGTTGGTTTTAGTGAGGGATGTAGGTGTCATATATGTAGTAAACTTTTACCTATGTACGCTAGTATGAATAATATGGCAGGGGGGTAAAAATTTCCCGGGACAGTTTTACCCCCCTTCTGTTTCTCATTGTTGAAATTGTTGGGGGAGCTGAAATTTTCTTGTTGGTTTTAGTGAGGGATGTAGGTGTCATATATGTAGTAAACTTTTACCTATGTACGCTAGTATGAATAATATGGCAGGGGGGTAAAAATTTCCCGGGACAGTTTTACCGGGGGGTAAAAATTTAAGGGGGTAAAACTAATCCGTTACACCGGATGATTACCGAGGCCAGGTGAACAAAAAAACTCCTTTAGCGATCGAATTAAAAAATAGTTCTCCTCAGGTTAGCGTTCACTGAGAATATTTTTATAAAATTTAAATTTGATGGGTAAATCAGTGGATTTTGAATACATCCACATCGTATTCACTGAGTTGCGAAATTGTGTACCTCCAGACATGGGCGGCCGAAGAAAATTATTTAGGGGGGCATCTTTAATGTTTGCTGTATTAGTCTGGCATTTAATGTGTATGGTTTGTTATATTACGTATACATTTTCGTCAGTCAGGGAGGTTCATTCTTATCAAACACGGAGTTTTTGAAGGAGCAGATCTACTGTACGAAATATAATAAAAACACCTCTTTCGGATCTCAATCATCCCGCAGTCCAACCCCGAGACGGAAACATAAGAGATAGGGTGTTTGTTTTTAAACAAGATAACGTGCCTAGTGAAGGCTTTACATTGTGAAGATTATATTAGTAAAATTAAACGAATATAATTTTACAACTTAATATACAAATTACTAAATGTTGAGCTCCCCGTTGCTATGTGGTTAGCGTATGCAGCTTTCTCGAGCGAGGTTTGATTCATGGTAGGAGCTCATGTGTTTCAAATTCGACGTTAAACTGTAGGTTCACGTCTTGGTGAGCTTTGCTCCTGAAAACGTCGCTAAACTATAATCTAATTTAATATTGCTAAATATTAAAAAATAATGACTTACTAAGGTGACGTCAATTTGGCAGTCATCAAATCCATTTTATACTTTCACTTAATCCAGTGGATATTAATATAACAATTACAAGACACACGCGCATATAAATACTCAGAAACAAGCACATACACACGTACTCATACACAAATATGAACACTTCAAATCTATTTACAGTGGTGGACTACGCTGCATCAAGCACTGTTATCTTCATCATCATCTTCTCATATATCTGTATTATTTGATTCATCCACAGATTTTCTATTTGTACGCATCATTCATTTTAGCATTTTCGGGAGGGTTCAGGGTTCTTTCTTCATTTAAAGAGTCGGTTCTCTGTATTGGAAAGAGAATCAGCGTTGAAAGGGGGAATTTATACTTTATGAATGGATAACATTTTAAGAAATATATTCAAATCATGCCGCTTCCGACGCAGCACTAAAGCATTTCTTTTAGCAGTGTATTACTAGTGGTCCCCTTGAGGATCATACCCTCTCCCCTCTCAAGTTGTAAAGCGAGAAGGGACAGAAACATCCCAGATAACCTCAGGGTTCAGTTGACAATAATAAAACTATGGGTAAGTAAACATCTTGTGTAGAGTTACGTTTTGCTTATTTTTGAACATTTCTGTGAATTCAACAGTACAACAGCGGAAATACTAACGGGTTTTATTACTCCAACCATCGCTTCAACTAAGAGATAATTCCCAACAGTCAGTGAACCATCTAAATTTTCGCTCTTTTTCTGCTCTCCAGAGGGAAGAATGAGATTTTGCCAAGATGCTATTTAATAAGTAAACAAATTACAAACAATTAAATATGTCAGTGATAAACGGTGTTTATTGGGCAGGAAAAAACTCTCCAAACAATGAAGATTAATCTTAAACTGGAGAAATAGTTATCCTTCGTTTTCAGTATCATTTGGCCATGAAACAAACGCCTGACAGATATACAACTCCTATATACAACAATGTGATTCAGCCGCGCGTCTTCTGAGAGGAGGAGAGGGAAATAAAAAATAACCCATATTAATGTCGAATCCATAGTTTCAGGGTTACTGAGATGACCGGTAACACATCCAATGCCGTGCCGCACAACATGAAAGAAGAGGAGGGGATATATATATATATATATATATATATATATATATATATATATATATATATATATATATATATATATAAATGTTCAAAATTATCCGACACTAGTGTCTGATCCGTAGTTTTTAGGGTCGCTGAGATGAAGAATGACACTTCCGATCCCGTTTGAAGCCAAACTCAGCCCCGTAGCTTGGGAGATAATGAAATGATCGAAAATGATTAATATTAGCGTCGAATACGTGGTATTCGGGATCGCCGAGGTGATCAATAATCTTTCCGATGCCGTTTAATTCGATGCCATTAAAAACGAAAACAGCATATTTCACGGGTACAGAACACATGAGACACGGAATTGTGCATTTAAATTTTCATTTCACCCAGCGAAGCGGGTATATACTAGGGATGGCCAAAAATTTTCGGATCCGGATATCCCGGATCCAGTGAGATCCGGATCCGGATCTTGCCGGATCCGGACCTAGATCCGGATCTCGGATTCGAAACTCAGATCCGGATCTCGGATCCGAAACTCAGATCCGGATCTCGGATCCGGACCTAGATCCGGATCTCGGATCCGGACCTAGATCCGGATCTCGGATCCGAACCTCAGATCCGGATCTCGGATCCGAACCTCAGATCCGGATCTCGGATTCGAACCTCAGATCCGGATCTCGGATCCGGATCCGAAATTCGGATCTCGGATCTGGGTCCGGATCTCGGATCTGGGTCCGGATCTCGGATCTGGATCCGAAATTCGGATCTCGGATCTGGGTCCGGATCTCGGATCTGGATCCGAAACTCGGATCTCGGATCTGGGTCCGAAACTCGGATCTCGGATCTGGGTCCGGATCTCGGATCTGGATCCGAAATTCGGATCTCGGATCTGGATCCGAATCTCAGATATTGATTCGTATCCAAACCAACATCTGAAATTGTGATGATAAAATTGAATATCTAAAATTCGTCAAAACTTTTTTTCGGATTCACTAATATAGTAGGATGCTGTGCTTTTAAATGTTTCCATAACACGTTTGTGCTACCTTTGTTCTTTATGTTATTTTAACCTTGCAATATTTACTTTCTTATATAAACTTTCTTATTTTCTCATATACAAATAAAATATCTTTTAGATAAGACCCTTCTAATCGCAGGAATACTGGACAAAACAAACTCTTTATTAATAGTAGTTTCTGACTCACTAGAGTCCAACCATCAACAAATCTTTCACTTCGAAGGTACAACAAAAAATATAGACTGGTTGGCGTGGAACAACAGTAGATCTTTAAACATACACACGAGAATTTCAGGAGAGCGATATGGTTGTGTAGTATTATTAGTATTAATAAAAGTGTTCGCTGTACGACTTTATTACCTAACTTATGGCTTGCCCTTCTGAGGTCAGGAGTTTGTTGAAGGAGTAAATATAAAAGAGATTTCTGTTATTTCTTCTTCACCCTCCAGGTTTCTTTAATCATACATTGCAGGACGTAACCAAAACATATCCATGCATCGTATCATTGAAGCGTTTTGTGTTTTGTATATTAGTGTTCAAAAATATTTAACATATTCGCATTTGTTCATGTGATCTCAGGTTCAATTCTCGGTGAAACATACATGAGATAATTGAAAGCTGAAACAATATGAAAATAGTATTTAAAAGTCAGGAAATTAATATTAAAACTTTAGCTATCTATTGGGACTGTAAGGCTATAGTTAAATTAACAGACACGTTTCGTGAAGATATATTAAGTCGTTATTGTTTATTTACTATAAGCTACCAGATACATCCTCAGAGGCCACTTTACAGTGTAATAATCAACAGATGAAAACATTGGGAAAGGAATGGAAGGAAGGTCTCCAGAGCCTTAGATCAAGGTACTAACCTAGCATTTGCCCAGTATAACTGAGGAACAACCCTGGAAAATCCTCAGTCAGGATAGCTGGTCTCCGAATTCGAACTCGGTATAATCCAATTGCGAAGCAAGAATCCTAACAAGTAGCCTGAGCTCACTCCGTATTATTATTATTATTTAATTAACGTAATGTTCTAAAATTAGTGCAAATTAAACCCTACTTTCTTTATTGCTGATGATATAGTTAATAAGCCTACATGAGACATCAGTCTCCCATTACATAGGCCTTGCTTAAGAAAGAATACCAGAACTGGAATTCAGGAAGCGGGGGTGAAGAGATTAATGAGGATGAGGAAACTATGTGCGATGCAAAAACTGATTTCTGTTATTCATCACAGATATATTCACTTACATACGTCAATTAATATTTCTCTGATACAGGGCACTCTACTTTCTATAGTGGCAGGGAAATGGCCCGCTTTTGTAAACGAACACATTAAGCACGTGCATATAGGCACAATATCCGTGCAAAGAAACATAGGTAAAACTAGAAAAAAAATAGGGAAAGCGAGGGGAAAGTAATAAAACGCCATTCAGCTTTAAAAAAAAAAAGCTGAAAATAACTTAGAGCTACGAAAGACGCGAGGCGAATTTTATTGAAATGATTGTTTTTCCTTAGTGATTAGCTGTGCTAACTATGAACATGAATTAAAAAGAAAACAAGTAGCTAGCTCTGAGTTTCGCAAACTGGTTGAAAAGAAAATATTGGATAAAATTTAATAATAAAGAAGGCATTTATGATAATTAAAACAAATTAAATTCTTGGCACGACAGTCCTTTGGTTCCTACCATCGGGCTTACTTTCATTTGAAGCGGGATTTGAATGCAAGACATTTACAATAAAAGGATCCACAGCCTAATGCCGCAGACCACTCGACTATGGCTGTCGGGTTTTCTCGGCTAATCTGTAGCACATTTACAGTAACTGATTATTTTAAAAGTTGCTCCTAAATACTGACAATCTAAGTTTTATGTATCAAATATTTCCTGCGATAATACCATACACTCTCCGACTTCTATAGACGAAAAGCTATAGTTACCCACATTATCTAATACAGAAATAAGTTCTGATTCTCTAATAGCTGCTGATGGTGATAGTCAAGGTTCACCGAAGCATGATCCCAAACCCAAACTGAGATATTGATGTCACTGGAACGCCTGAAAAGTCATTGTGGGTAAGTGAATTGCCCACTTGTCAGGATGAAGAACGATGGTGATGTGAAATGCAGGGCTGTCAGAGGTACTACTTATAATAATTGGATTTGTAATATTCTATGTTGCCGTAAACCCTCTTCAAGAAGATAACTGTTAATTTTAGCTTTGAAAATGTTACATAAAGAGTTTTATTGCTATCATTAGGTTGCATATAAATCTCTTTATTCCGGAATTATCGGATTTATTTTACCGCTTAACTTTCACATCTCTTCTGATTTACGAATATTTAAATCACGATTATCCCCTTAAGGTCAATTAGTGATATTTTAACTTATTTCGAACCAACTATGTATATGGCTAGTCTTGTTATATGGGAATAATTGAGACTAGAAGCAGTCTACAGGCTACGTTCAAAAGAATCTTGTCCGACCTCCTGATAAACCACGTCTTTCAGCAAGGTGAATTGTGGCAATCCGATACTAACATGAGGAAATCTTCCGGTTCAAGTGAAAGCTTCCATAAGAATCAGCACCCTAATCAGTGGTATGTGCCTTGCTAATTTTTCTCCAATGTGAAAGTACCTAATTTTATTGTTAAAAATGAAAAGGTTTTTATTTCAAACAAGTTGTCATTACAGTTTTCATATTTGAACACAACACTCATGAAAAGTCATGTTAAAGCGCGACTTACTCCTGAAAAAGAATATATCTGTTTTTAATTTCTCGTGTTCCTCAAACTACATGCGGAATTAGTGCAAGTGCCTTCCGCTCGCATTACCTAGGTACAAACGCAATGGCGTATTTAGGGGAGAGGCTTCCGGGCTTAAGTTCCCCACCCCCCGAAATCTTACTTACTATAGTAAACTATATGAAATATTTTGCAGAATTTTCACATTTTCAGGCAAAGCCTCTCCCCGAAACAAAATCGTAAATACGCCACTGTACAAACGGCTATGATCTTGGTACTAGCACATGTTTCGGTTTCCAGATCTCAAATATTTATATTTCAGTCTGATTCTATGTATGAATCCGAAATTTCAAATCTAGATAAGAGGCACCAAAATTCATAGTTTATTCTCGGTGCTCATATTGTGATTTACTAAATAATTATTAAATCTAATTGTAGGGTATACATTTGATATTCTGAGCAGACTGAGCAAGATAAATTTACGTAAAAAGTAGTCAATACTTGTCTTAACTGTTTATGTATTCTTAACTGTCAATGAAATAGGTGCAATGAGGAATTTTAAATATTCATCTCGGTCCTGCAACCGAGTGGAACTAGATTCGACATTTGAGCTCTCATCCGGATCATTTTTTTTTTCTTAAGTAAGCCAAACATTTGATCTTTAGAGTAGAATGAAGGAAACAAATAGACTTGTCAATATTCGTCTTAATTTTCTGTTCTCTTCTTCACTGTCAGGACTTCGTGAAATTACTTTCGGCGAATTTTAGATATTCATGTTTATCATAATTTGTATGGGATGTGGGTTAGGATAAGAATCAAGATCCGAATCCAGATCCGAGATTCGAGATCCGGATCCAGATCCGAAATCCGAGTTCCGGATCCAGATCCGAAATCCGAGATCCGGATCCAGATCCGAAATCCGAGATCCGGATCCAGATCCGAGATCCGAGATCCGGATCCAGATCCGAGATCCGAGATCCGGATCCAGATCCGAGATCCGGATCCAAAGGATCCGGACCCAATCAGATCCGGATCTTCGGATCCGGCCAGATCCGGATCCGACCATCCCTAGTATATACTAGTAAAACCTCATAACTTTGAAATCACCAAACCGATCTCATTCAAATTTTCAACATGGATGAAGTTCGGACCTGGGATGACTTTTATCATTTTAGTTTGACGGTCCAATGTAGGGAGGGGAAGAGGGTGCATCAGACCACCAGTCTTAGACATTTTTCTCAGCTTCTAGTGCACGTAGACGCTGGAAACAAAAAATGAATGACCAAATGGTACATGAAGAATCAAATGGTGATACTTCCATATCCAGTGGCGTAGCGGGAATGCATCAAAGGGATTAACTCCAAAATTTTTAATGGAAACTGGTATCAATTTCGACTTCTTTGAAAGTATTACTGATAAAGAAACAACTTTTGCGGGAAACACTTTTCGTCATATTCTACGGTTTGGTATCTACTTATGTTATTTGTTGAATTGCCACTTCAGACCAATTGCCATCTCAGTCATTTTCCTCTGTTCGTAGTACACGCAGACACTTCAAACAACAACAAAAAACTGAATGACCAAATCGTACGTGAAGAATCAATGGTGATGCTTCTATATCAATTGGCGTAGCGGGGATACATCCACGGTGGTCAACTCCAAAATTTCAAATGGAAATTGGTATCAATTTCGATTTCTTTGGAAGTATTATTGAAATAGAAACAACTTTAACGGGAAACACTTATCGTTAAATTCTGCGGTTTGGGATCTACGTCTGTTATTTGAAGTTGAATTGCTACTATCAGTCCACCGGCACAGGCATTTTTCTCTGTTCGTAGTGCACGTAGACACTTCAAAAAAAAAAAAAAAAAGGATTCAAACTGGACCAGTAGTGTGTGTTGTGTATGCTGACATCTCCATTACTCTTGAAGGTTGCTACATCCGTCCACAGAATGTCCCGGTGGAAACATGGGTTTCCTGGCACTCATCCACTGACAAAACTAGACGGATATGTAAATCTTGTTCTCGGAGTTCCTGATTCAGATGAACATGGTCAAAATGGAGCACGTTGTTGAGCAGAATCCTCCAAACCGTCATGATGCTTATCGCAGCATCCCTGGCGAATCGTGTTTTCGAGATTTGGGGAACCACATGGACTGCAGCAAGGATGCCGGAAGACCGTTTATCCTAAACACGGCGCCTGATCTGCTGACGTCTTTTGTGTTGAGAAGGGACATGCCCAGTCCTCTGCACACCAAGTGCAAGACGAAACGCTTTCCTCGACTGCGCAGCACGATTGAGAAACCGTTGATCATATAGCCGCGCAGCCTCGCGATAATTCTCCTGACTTCACTCAATACTATTAACATATCAAAAGCTACGATATTCGAAAACATCGTTTGAGTTCCCTCAAGCACACGAAATAATAGGCAATAGGAGCCGAAATCAACAAACATTCAACACTTTATCTTTCAACTACAAACAACAAATATTCAACTGTTTTATATCAAAACATTTTTTCCGTTTTCTTCTCTTCTTCTACTTTGTCAGATGGCACTTCATTAATGTATTTTTCGCTACTAATAACCATCATACAAAAATTTCTCCCTTTTCACTCCTTTTTGCAGCTTCTTTCCATCTTAACCCCCGTCTTCACCTGTATCTCATTCTTATGTGCAGGTGTAGCTTTGGCGCACGACACTTTGAACTATTTACATGTAAAATTCAATTCTTTGTATGGATAGGCATGTTTATAAGGAACAAATGGGGACATAATGAAATACAAAGTAATACTCTGTATTATAGGTTTACAAGTGCAGTGTTCTAGTATAAAATGATCACAAGTGATTTACGCCGGATATAATAAGTGAGTGTATATAAAAGATGGCACTATTAGATGTTATTTTCCACTGGCAGCATATTTTTGCACAATGTAAAAAACCTGTATTTTATACGTTCAAGTGCAACGTTACTGGAAAAAAAATTACAAGTGCTATTGAAATTCGTACCATTGACAAAACCCATTCCTTTTCATCTTGGCTTGCGCACATATCCCGACTGCTGACAGACTTGTTCCTTTCGGACGCACTCCCGCGCTAGCGTACGGACCCACCAGCTTTATTCTTCCCTGACCCGAGTGGATAGCATTCGTGTTTTAATGGCCACCTAAGGCAGGTTGGTTTGAGTTTTTGCACTATAATATTTAATTATTCATCCCCCTATTTTATCTATGCCAAATGAGACATTTTCATGTCGCCAAGGGAAACCTTTTAGGGGATAATAAGAAGGAAATTAGTAAAAGAATTATAAGTTTTAACAATTGTTTCTAGTGGTGCGCCAAAAGTAAACTTGTATGCATTCCTTTTCTCTCTGACTCTCTTTTTCACCTGTGTCTCAACGGTTTGCTTTAATTCTTCAGACTTCCATCCATCATCTTTTTGTATCATTTCTTTATACTTATCCTCTACATCTTTTTTCTTGACTAATCCCTTTATATCTTCGCCTTCTCTTTTATTTTTACACATTATTATTATTTTACTATCTACATTTCTGTATTGTTTTCTTCTGTTTCTTTCTTTCGTAACTTTATTTTCTATTCTCACCTGTTTACCATATTTATTTTGGACTTCTATTATTTGTATTCTTTCCTTCTATTATTGTTGACCTTGTACGTATTCCCTGACTCATTCTTAGGTATTCCATTTCTACTACCTGTTTGTCGGTGTGTTGGTGTGTCTACAGACCTGATTCCTCTGTTATCGATTTTCTGGTTCAAGATTCTCGTGTTTAACCTCTGAATTTCGTTTTACCAATTAAATTCGATTAATTACTAGTGAACATATTTTCTTCTCTGTATTGGCTACCTGAATGGAGCTTAATATAAAATCTCCACTGAACTAAAATTTCGTTCATCTTCTACATTCGTATTTGCTTCTGTCATCTAATTCTTCTGTAATTCAGTAAGGATGAAGATCTTGTCTTCCTTCTGAATATCTTCATCAGGCAACTCATTGATTCTTCTTATGTACCTATTTGTATACCTTTTGGACAATAGTGTGCAAAATGATTATATTCGTTGCAATCCCTACATTGTGCGCTCCTAGCTGAACATTGATATCTAAAATGTTTTCCACATGCTAAACAACCATATTGATAACATCCATATTTTCCTGTGATTGTTTCAGAACGAAATCTATTGATTTTACATATTTTGTCCTGGTAGATATTTGTATCTTTGGTTGGTCTTTTGCGACATTCACTTGTAGCGAGAAAAAATGCTTTTGTACACTGATTTAACAATGCACATCGCATAGATATAGCAAATCATGTAGCAATACTGCAAAGGGAAGTAACCATGTTTTGTTCAAGAGTGGAAGAAGTGAATCTAGCTGCTCTCACTGTATTATTGATCTTCATTTGGGCCTAATTATCTGTTCTATACTAGCAACCTGTGCTGAATGGATACAAAATCATTGAAAACACGGTCGTCCCTGCATCAGGATTCATAAAACTCGTAGTGCCGTAACAAGGCGGAAGGGTGGTGTAAGGGAGCACTGCCTCCGCCAATTTCAGGAGGGGACTTGACTGGTGTCCAACTTTTTCTTTTGCACAAATTAGTACCTAACTCAAGAGTGCTAAGCAATTTCCGAAAGTAAACCTGGAAATATAAACATGTGAATATTAGTTCACATCTTTAGGGGAAAGGAGGTAGCCCCGGACATTTTAAAACATTGAACTGCCTCTTGGTAAAAAGATGTAAAATTACCTCGAAATAAACCTGAAATATGGAATGTGAACTTTATTAACAAACTGAACATATTGACATAAAGTCTAAAATAATGAAATAAACAAATGGCAATACAGATCGCTAAATTTCACATATTTGGAATATTTGCGAGCACTAACGAATACGTAAGATGTTTGAAAAACATGATATTTACACCTAGAAGGAACAACAAGAAATCCTACCCACGAAGCTAACAGTGGTAACATTTGTAATGGATATCCGTTGATTCAATTGAGGTGGTTTCATGAACCCAGCCATCGCAGGATTCACACTACACCCAGCCTTCATTGAACGTTTCACCACAAATTATACATTTAATGGGGCTTTGCTGTTAATATTTTCTGGTTGTCCGTGTGGTCGTTCATTAGCTTCTTGTTACTTTGCTATTTCGTTTGCTGAAGTCACTTTTTCTTTCAATTTGCCTCTTATATGGTATCGAACTCTACCCAGGCCGAACGCTAAACGCCACTTGCGATTTTCTGTCAATGATTATAACTGTTCACTAATGGAGAGCTGTTTACTAGTTAATGGACGAGAAGATTCCGATTTATCGGTCATATGTGGAGAACATGGATTCGCTGCAGACGAAAAACAAGAAGTATCCCCCTTTTTCCTCCACCCCTAATGAAGTTGAACATTGTGGGTCTTCACAGGTAGGTCTAGTGTATCATCTTGCAACACGAATCAACTTTGCGAACAGATAGTCGGGTTTGTAAATATCTGATAGTTCAGTGAATATATTCCGGTGCACGCAAATCTATTGAGAGCAATATCCATGCGACACCCGTTTCAATATGCCTCTGGAACAAGTTTAAAGCCGTAAATTAGTTTGAAATAAATAATTGGTAGCTTATTTTCAGATCAGTGCTATGGTTACAACGACAGTAGCAACACCATGCGGCTTAGCTTTAATGCTTTTGCCTCTACCGAAGTCGATGGTGATAAGTAGCTTAAGATTAAAAGGTAAAATCTTCTATCCTACAGCGGCCTAGGGTGGTGATTTAAAGGATATCTTTCTTACCTATCGTAGTTTTAGAAGATAGTATAGTTGTATCTCTCTGCTTATACGTGCTCCGGTGCAGGTAGTTATAGAAATATTCCTTTGCCTATTACGGCTTCAGAAGTTGGATTTAAGGAAATCTCCTTAACACAAAACGATTTCAGGAATAGTTTAGGAAGGTTCGCGATCAGCACTGGAACTTATTCTTCTCTCCACTTGAGGTCTTCTTTTATGGCTGTCCTCTGAAAGAAAGTTCGTGAGGAGAGGGTTGGCCATCTTCGATTCCCTTCGGAACCAACTTTACGTCTTTCTGGTATCCTCCTTCCACCGTCTGTTGGTGATTATGTTTTGAATAGAAAACACGTGCTCGTTAATGAAGCATGCTTTATAGTATTTGCTTACACCTGAGGTACGGAACCTTACAGCCTCCACACCAGGAACATAATCCACAAGATTATTTGAAAAGTACAAATATTGTTGTGGAAACATTTGTTAAAAAGGTTCTATTTTCATGGCAAAATCCTTGATACGTGCCAGTAAGTAGGAACATAAACCCGTAAACCTTTGCAAAATTCACTTTTGGTGGAATCTTGAATTCTGTATTTTTTGCTTTCTTGCAAAGATTTTAATAGAATTGCCTGATACTAAATATCCGAAAGCATTCAGCTCTGAGTAAAATAAATTTGTCTTAGGTGAAGCAAAAAACTTTTTTAATTTTTAAAATAAAATTCCGATAGCTATTGTTGAAGACTGTAACCTCCCAGCACGATGTCATCGGCAAAAGATCTTATTCGTTAATCAATGTAAAATCATCCTAGTTGCAATTAAGAGAGCTTGCGTGGTAGTTTAATGACCCATCACGCATATGAGAATTTTGTAAGATTTTCTTGTGTGATTGACCTTGAAGATCATGTATCAGCGGTTTTTCGGATGGAGCAAGATTTGGAGAACACTGCCGATTTAGGGATTCTTATTTTGTGATTGTAGCCCCTATAATGTCCAATTCCGTCCAGTGTATAAAAACATTTTTATATTTGTATAATAACTCATGAATGGCCTGTTTCTGCGACTGGTCTAGATTACGATTAATATCAAAAACATCAATTTTGAAAATTTTTATCTATTCTTCAAAGAAATGACAACCTCCTCTTTTCCTGTACAATTTTTATTTTCTTCTATTTTGTACGCTTTCATTGCTGGAAAAGATTAATCCTGGCATGCCACAAGGTCTACCACTGACGTATTTTTCCTTAAAGTTACAGGATAATTATTTGGATTGGAAATTAAGTCATGTTGTTTACCTTGTCAAGGAAGTCGTAGAGAAACGATACGAAGAAAGATGAATAATCTTCAATCTGTCTTATTTGCTATTACCGGAATAAATGCGTGGAAAAGTTGAACTAACGTAATGCGTTTGTCGATAAAAGAGCAAGCTTGTCTTTGTCTAAGTATATGAGTGGTGTGTTGTGATAAAATGTTTTCCTGGTTCTTTTCTGGTAATGTTGGCTTCTTATGATTTTTAAATAGAGATATAAGATTCTTTGTTAAATCGATTGTAAGATAAGCGTTTAAGCAAGTCTAAACTAAAAATAACTGGAATACATGATTTCTTCCTCATACGAAAGTAATGAATGTCGTTTCCTAACTTTGAATGATACCATTGCTACATATTTCAAGGTAATGATTTTATTTCATATCCCTTTAACCGCTGTTTTATGTGGTATTAATTGAACATCAGGAAGTAAATATTCGAAAGGCCAGATGGAAATGTGAGATCCGGTTTCCAATAGCACTGTTCGTCTGCGTAATTTAGTGACTATTTATAGGCTTTGTTCTGTCATTAGAATTGCTTGATCTTTGACTCCTGAACAACGCTTGGCCCTATTCGCTTTTTGGACGTTTAAAATAGGTAGAATCACAGTACCTACGCTTTCTGCATATTGCGAAGTCCAGTATTTGATCTTCTGTTGTGGATTTTGTTGGAGGTTTCGTGGTGTCCCCTGTTTTCCTCTATACTTCACCCCGTTCTAATAGTTTTTTTGTTTCGTCACTTATTCCCTTAATTGCTCTTTCTATTTTGGTTATAAAAACTGGTTTCTGCAACTATTAAATAGGGCTCTGCCATTTTATTGGTCAGGGAAGAAAAATAGTTTTAAACAGGAATTTTCTGCTGCTGTGGAGATTCTACGACGTTGAGGTTAGACTTCTGATCTTTCTCTAGTTGTGGTGGTGACATTGAAGTATGTAATGGCGGAGCAGGAGGATTATATTGAAAAAATAGGATTTTGTCTAGGTACTACAAATTTCACATTAATTTTATCCTGTAACGATGCAAGAGACTGAGGTAGTACATTTATGTATATACAAATACAGTGCGCCAATATATAACGAATTGAGTTATTTTGCAATAGAGAAATGAAATCTACACCGAAAGCAAATATGTCTATGAGCTTCTTCGTGGCTAAGCGGTTATCGTGCTCGCCTTTGGAGTGGGTGACCCGGGTTCGATTCTCGGCAGGAGCTCATGTTGTTCGGATTCGACATTAATCAGTAGGTTCCGTTTCATATAGCTTCGCTGCTTAAAGGGATGTTAAACTCAAAATCAACTTAACTGAAAGTATATGTCTATCAAGTGGCTAGCGCAAATGTCAGTAGTTGAGTAGTAACAGAGTTACACATTAATATTATTATTATTACTGATACTATTATAATAATAATTATTATTAATGAATAGAATGTTGCAATTAGGTTTTATTCCCTGAACTTGGGAAGTCAACTACGAAATCTCATAGATAGTTATATAATGCTTATATGAATCATTTAGTAGCATTTGAGTTTCGCAATAGTTCGTAAGGGCAGTGAGTCTTTGAAGCAAGCCGGTAGGACAGAAAGCCGAGAGAACAATGGTGCACATGTAGAAGCCAGGGATCAAGTTTTGTTGGTCACTAATTTTGGATTCCAATGATCTCGCTATTCTCTCATTAAATTAACAGTTGAATCCCATGGGAGCAAATATATGGAATTCATGGAGAGATCGAAGTAAAAAAAATCTGTAAGAGTACTGTAAATATGTGAAGACAGACGGATAAAAAAAAAGTTGTCAAAAAAGTGAAGGCACAGATTATTGCTAATCATTCGCGTTAAAATTGAAAACATTGCGTATTAGCATAAGCCATTGTTTGTTTCATAGTTACTACGGATAAAATAGTAAAATAGATAAATTGATTCGATTAGACATATATATTATAATATTCCAGAGCAACAGAAACTTTAAGTGATACAAGATTACGACGTTCAATAGTATATTAGTCATAGTATATGAACTAATAGTATATTAGTTCAATAGTATAATAGTATATTTGTGTGTTGTTGCTAAGTGTTAGTGCAAGTAACATGATAATGTCTTAACATTTTAAAATCCCTCCCTTGTCAATTTTAAACTTACTGCCTTGTTTTCCAGTATTCTTGCCGTTTAGTACTTCATTTTCGACGTTATAACAAAAATATTAAATTCGATGGTAAGAATAGTTGAGTGAAGTTGATTTTTCGTTTAACGTCCCTATCAGCAGCGAGGCTATATGAGACGGGACCTACTGATTAAAATGGAATCCGAATCACATGAGCTCCCGCCGGGAACCCGGGCCTCCCACCTGGTATGAATAATGTATCTTGTTTCGGTGTTTCTTGTAGGCATACAATATTGTTCTCCCGCTGGCTTTGTAGCTGGCACGTGCCTCTTTGGTCACATTATCTCATGGAAGCAATTATAAAATCTGAACTATTATAGTGGTTCGGATTCCACCTTGAACTATAGGTCTCCGTCTCATACAGCCTCGGTGCAGAAAGAAACAATAACCTTCATCAAACACACAAACAGATGTAACCCCACTTTAGTCTCGCCATTCCATTTCAAAATGAAATAAAATCTTACAGTTTAACATCCCACGATTGTGACCGTTAGGTTAAGGGAGACGATGACTAAGGAAAGTGAATGATGATGGAAGAATTAGTGGAATGATAATGTGGAAGGAAATGGGAGTACTCCGAGAAAACCCATGGAAACGATGTTGTCCACCACAAACAAACTTTTCCGGGGGATGGAATCAATGCGCTATTCCATTCGAAATGAAATGAAATTTCTAGTTTTACATCCCTTGGTTATACTCTATAGCTTATAATAGACGTGTGATTAATGAGAGTGAATGATCATGAAATAATTGGTGGAAGGGAAATGTGGAAGGAAATTGGAGGACCCAAGAAAGTCAACAGCATTAATCCATGTGTTTCATTTGTTACAAAGTTAACTAGTGTTTAAAGGAATTGCTCTAATTGCATTGCTCAAATTTACTCACTGAACTCGCATTTCACACATTTTACACACAATATCTTTGTTTCTTTGTTAGTGTCTTCGTTTGTTACATTTACTCGTTTTGCAAATGCCCAGTTGGTTTGGGTGCTCACTTGTACGTAACCAGTCATGGTCGAGATACTGCATTCTGGTGCTTCTGGAAATGTAGCTTTATCGATGACGCAACTTTTGGGAGCGTATCATAAAAATAGCTCCATTAATAAAGCAGATATGAGTGCATACTCGGTTTTCCTATGGCCCAGCTCGCATACGCCTTTTGTAGGGTAGACAAACAGGTGTGTGTGTGTGTGTGTGTGTGTGTGTGTGTGTGTGTGTGTGAGTATGTTCCAATAAAAGTTACCAAATATAGTGTTTGTATCTTAAAATGTCAATGTTGTAAAAAAGCGAACGCGCGAGCATTTATGTTACAAAATATCGCGCGAGTGACAAAAGGATAAGACAAACGAGAAAAGGTAATTCAGATGACGAATTACAATAGTCTTGTGTTGCGTGTTTGAACAAATCTGAGAAAGCGGATAGATCTAGCAATGTAGCATTCTGTGATATAATACATGATTCATTTTTACATAGCTCTGCACATGTTGTCATCAGGTCCGTCATTTGAATTACACTATTAAAGATATACCTACACTTATATCCGGCTAATTGAATCTGTAGCTGTATCTGACTACCCAAACTTTGAAAAATTGCACAAATCTGAAATTTTTCAGATGAACCTTTAATGCGAAAAAAAAGTTGCATCACGTAATGGTCAACAAGTTTTGATAAGTGATGACACTACGGATAAAAACATCTATATCATCCTAACTCTATCAATTCCCTCAAAGTCAATGCTAACAGGGGGTAATATATATCAAAAACCATCGCTGATAACGGGCTTGCGTGTACAAATTTCTAATTTCGATATCGTTTTTTTTCTGAATATAACGGTACATACTCTTCAAAGGAACATAAGACTTCATAATTCCCTTGGTAATACTTAGATTTTGTAAACAAAGTAGCTGGAATTCCATCCGTTTGTAGTTTAGGAAAATGAACTAAATAGTTATGTAAGAGGAACTTCATTTCAAATTCTATTTTAAAACAAGCAAGAAAAGCGTAATTCAAATGATAATACGTATAAGAATTTAAATAACCACTATCTATAGCAATTAGGTAGCACATTAGAGGTGATTAAATTCCCTATTCATTATCAATTCTTTGAAAAACTTAGTTTAGAAGAACTAGGTTTGATTATATAAGACGTAAATCTACAGCCTAACGTGGAATTCGAACTACAATATCTATCATCGAAAGTCGAAAAGCACTGAAATAATAATCAAAACCACTACTATTAAACTATATAAATACTATACTTATAAAATGATTTCTTTCCGTAATGTTAAAGAGCAAGAAATAAATCCCTACATATACTAGCAGTAATAGTAACTAAATAACTAGCTACCGTTTGATTATAATATAATATATAATAAACTAGAACTAGGTTTGATTATATAAGACGTAAATCTACAGCCTAACGTGGAATTCGAACTACAATATCTATCATCGAAAGTCGAAAAGCACTGAAATAATAATCAAAACCACTACTATTAAACTATATAAATACTATACTTATAAAATGATTTCTTTCCGTAATGTTAAAGAGCAAGAAATAAATCCCTACATATACTAGCAGTAATAGTAACTAAATAACTAGCTACCGAATATATAATACAATGCTAATCACTATATTCAGGTAAATATTACATTTAAAATTCATTCTATTCTATAATAATCAGAATATCTCGATGCTATACGAATCATGAATCTACAGATTAACTTGGAATCCGACCATTCATTATCAATTGCTTTGAAAAACTTAGTATAGAGGGACTAGGTTTGATTATAT
Source organism: Thermobia domestica (assembly GCF_964235325.1). NCBI lineage: Eukaryota > Metazoa > Arthropoda > Insecta > Zygentoma > Lepismatidae > Thermobia > Thermobia domestica. The sequence goes on from NC_137459.1 coordinate 306,942,838, forward strand.
AAGACGTAAATCTACAGCCTGACGTGGAATTCGAGCTACATTATCTATCATCAAGAGTCGAACTCAGGTTTCCCATAATATAAGCACATACATTCACGAAAAACAATGAAATAATTAATTTCAATACTAATACTCTCTACGTTACGAAAATATCACTTAAATAAGCACTGAAATAATAATCAAAACCACTACTATTAAACTATATAAATACTATACTTATAAAATGATTTCTTTCCGTAATGTTAAAGAGCAAGAAATAATCCCTACATATACTAGCAGTAATAGTAACTAAATAACTAGCTACCGAATATATAATACAATGCTAATCACTATATTCAGGTAAATATTACATTTACAATTCATTCTATTCTACAATAATCAGAATATCTCGATGCTATACGAATCATGAATCTACAGATTAACTTGGAATCCGACCATTCATTATCAATTGCTTTGAAAAACTTAGTATGGAAGGACTAGGTTTGATTATATAAGACGTAAATCTACAGCCTAACGTGGAATTCGAGCTACATTATCTATCATCAAGAGTCGAACTCAGGTTTCCCATAATATAAGCACATACATTCACGAAAAACAATGAAATAATTAATTTCAATACTAATACTCTCTACGTTACGAAAATATCACTTAAATAAGCACTGAAATAATAATCAAAACCACTACTATTAAACTATATAAATACTATACTTATAAAATGATCTCTTTCCGTAATGTTAAAGAGCAAGAAATAAAGTCCTACATATACTAGCAGTAATAGTAATTAAATAACTAGCTACGGAATATATAATATAATGCTAATCACTATATTCAGGTCAATATTACATTTAAACTTCATTCTATACTACAAGAATCAGAATATCTCGATGCTATACGAAACATGAATCTACAGATTATCTTGGAATCCGTCAAGAGTCGAACTCAAGTTTCCTACACAGAAAGTACGTGCACTAAATGATTTGACGCAAATATGTATTGCTTTCAGCAAGTAGTGTCAAAGAACAAGAAAATAAATTCCTACATACAATAACGTAATAGTAAACTAAATAATAAACCTGAATAACTCAATGCTAAACACTATATCCAAGGAAATATTATATTAAATTGCATTCTATTCTAAAAGAATCAGAATATCTCCGACGATATATGAGACAAAAATCTGTGCCATATAATCTTTCCGTACAAACTAAAAACAAAGCATTCTATAGTTGACAAATTTTCTTTTTCGCATTAACTCTGGAACAAATGAATTAATCTGTTTTGTTCTTTTTTGTCACGTTATCTTTGGAATAGTCATAATTTGTTAGCTTTCCAAATTGGTACTGTAATAGGAAAATAAATTTTCTCAACTGAAGAATAATTTTTCCTAGCTGTACGTACGCTAAGTGATTACCCGCGAAGATGTATTGCTTTTTAAGACAAACAAGAAAAGGTAAATCAGACTACAAATTACATTAGCCATGTGTTACGTTTTTTGAACAAATCTGCGAAAGCGGATAGGTCTATCAGTGTAGTATTCTGTGATATAATACATGATGCATTCTTACACATTTCTGCACATGTTGACATTAGGTCCGCAATTTGAATTACACTATTAAAGATGTATCTACACTTATATCTGGCTAATTGATCCTGTAACTGTATCTGATTACCCACACCTTGATAAATTGCACAAATCTGAAATTTTTCAGATGAACCTTTAATGCGAAAAAAAGTTGCATCACGTAATGGCCAGCAAGTTTTGATAAGAGATGACACTACGGATAAAAAATATCTATGTCCTCCTAACTATAGCATTTCCTCAAAGTCAATGCTAGCAGGGGTAATATAAATCAAAAACCATCGCTGATAACGGGCTTGCGTGTACAAATTTCTAATTTCAATAACTTTCTTTTCTGAATATGATGGTACATACTCTTTAAAGGAACATAAGACACCATAATTCCCTTGGTAATACTTAGATTGTGTAAACAAAGTAGCTGGAGTTCCATCCGTCTGTAGTATAGGAAAATGAACTGAATAGTTATGTAAGAGGGACTCCATTTCAAAATGTATTTTAAGACATACAAGAAAAGCTAATTCAAATGAGGAATTACAACGTTCAATGATCATACGTATAAGAATTCAAATAATCACTATCTATAGAAATTAGGTAGCACCTCAGAGATGATTAAAAGAGAAAGAAAGAGAGAACAGCAACTATTTTTTATCTTACTAGAACGTAGAGCTTCAGTATGCTGACAATCTCTTCTAATGCCTACACAGATGAGCACAACACAATTCGTAAAAGTCTACTTCACACACTTCACTCTGTTCAATGGTTTTATTTTACACGTCACCCGAATGGTCAAATAAAAACGTCACCCGAAATTTAAACATTTCAAATATTACATTTCAATACATTCGTTTCTTCTTTCTTTTTAAAAATAATGATTTAATGTATACTTACACCGCAGTGACATGACGAAGCACTCATCTATCTGAGAAAGGGGACTTACGAAATTTCACAAGTCCTAATCAGAATTTCATGTCTTTCGTCTCTACATTCTTCAGGAAATGGCCTAATGGAAGAACAAATATAGTCAATTACATGAACAAGAATAAACTGATACCAACGTGATTAAATGTACTCAGCGAAAATACGATTTCTCACAAACACACGAACAAAAAATTCATAAATCCCATATATACATTGGGGGCGCGGTGGCTCAGCGGTAGAGCGTTCACCTCTGGTGCTTGGGGTCCCGGGTTCGATCCCAGCCCCCGCCACGTGAACTTTGTGGTGGACAAACACCGTGCTCGTGGGTTTTCTCGGGGTTCTCCCGTTTCCTCCCACTTTCTTCATTTCACTCATCTCTCATCATCACCGTCTCCTTTAGCCTAACCGGCATAACCGTGGGACGTAAAACTTAAAGATTTCATTTCATTTTTTTTTATATACATTAAAGGTAAACGCAATCGCAAAGCAATACGATTATTTATACCTGAAGTCAAAAATAAAGCAAGTTTATTATGATAACGGTTCTTAAGAAACAAAGTTTCATTTCCTTATTCACACACTATTCGATAGGTGTATCAAAATAGCATCTTTAGTAAATCTTATCTATTAAAAAACTTATATTACATTACACATAACTCAGCGTTTTCGCATTCAGATTACACTATCTTCAGTCGCACGTGAGTATGTTCGTATGTGAAGACGACAACAAACATACATGTAATCTCAAATGCTGTATACGTTTGAAAATACGATATTCACGAATCATGCAATGCGATATTCTCCTTAGCAACTAAGGTCTATTCGATCAAAGAACAGTCTGCAAACAAATTCTATTCCCATGAACACTTACAAGTGAATTCGTGAGAATCCCAAGACCAGATTACATAAAGCAAATAGTTCACGCCTTCAGTTCATAACCTACAGGCATTTCGTGGGGCGTAGTCTTTTGTGCTATGGGAATATGTTATAACGCAATATCTCATCACGGCTTCAACATAAGTGATTTTAATTACTTGTCATAACAGACATCATCATGTGAATATCCATATAATACTTTTCACATGCAATACAATCGACCCTGCTGATTTGAGTATACAATTTTTTTTTTCATCCTACGTTTTTAAAACATTATGATATGCTATGAGAAGCTTCCGCTACCAATACGTCTTAAAACAACCATGAACTGCAACATTCGTCTTATCAACTCAATTTCCTGAGAAGGTCCCAGACGAAAATTTTCCAGGCGTTTCGTGAGAATAAGAACAGGTCAAAATCCTCAAGCTCTTCGCAGAAAATCTGGGAACTTCTATTCTTAGCATTACAAGATGGGTCTGGGGGCTGAGGGGGAGTCTAGCTATCCAATACAAGACGACTAGAAAAAAAAAGAAGACGAAAAGGTTTTTTAAAAATAAAATCTAATCTATATGCGGGGCACTGTGGCGCAGTGATAGAGTGCTCAACTCAAGTTGGATTACTCGATGAGCAAGCATTCAATACTTTAAGACATTGTTCCTCTGCGGAAATCGGTTCTAATAATGTGCAAGTCAGTCGAAAATGTTCATACATGTCCCATACAAATTACGAAGAACCGCGACCCTTGGGGGTCCGGGTTCGATTCTTGATGAGAATACATAGTAGTAAGGGCCTGACTTGGTCTCACTTTGGACTTTGACCCCGACCTTTGTGACGTTATAGGACAAAGGTCAATGACCTTGGCCAGGGGTCAATGACCTAGGGGTACCTAGGACCACCCCCTCTAAATTTTGGCAGGGGTACCTTGGCCCATCCCCTAAATTTTGGCAGCGGTACATAGGACCACCCCCCTTAAATTTCGGAAATTGCCAAATCTAAAAAATTGGTATGGTAGCCTAGGACCATAGTATGTACCTCTATCAGTATTGGGTGTCTATGTCGTTCCCTTTCATGGGTAAAAAATTGCCAAAAATTTAAATTTCGGGCGTTTCTGACCTAATTTATCCCCTTTGATGAGGTATTATTACCCTATATAGTTATATGGGCGTATACAGGGGTCCATTACCTTTCATAAGACATGGGTATATTAATGCACCCCTTAAAAATTTGGGAGGGGTACCTTGGCCCACCCCTTCAATTTTGGAAGTTGCCCAATTTCAACATTGGGTATTATAGTACAGGACCCTAATATGTATTATGATAAATTTGGGTGGTCCACCTCATTCCCTTTTAGGGGTACAAAATTGCCAAAATTTTAGTACAACCACGTGTTTGGTATTTGGTCCATTTTATCCCCCTTTGATGAGGTCCTATTACCTTATATGGTTATATGGTCATGTATAGGGGTTCATTATCTATCATAAGACATAGGTACAATGGTGCACCCCGGGAGGGGTACCTTGGCCCACCCCTTAAATTTTGGAAATTGCTCAATTTAAACATTTGGTATTATAGTACAGGACCTCAATATGTTTCGGTGTTCCTATTGTCAAATTTTTAAGTACAACCACGTGTTCGGTTATTGACTCAATTTATCCTATTTGATAAGGTATGGACGGGTGTCCCCTTTCAATTTGGTAGGACCCTTCGGGTGTAGTACGGTCACGTGATCGATGATTTGGTTTTGATGCGCGACGAGGTCCCTGGTCAATGTTCTTTAGGAATTAGGTGGAAACTTTGTCCAGGGTTCTCGTCTTATATCGCACAGTTCTTTAGGAGAATCTGATAACGTTGTATGTGGAATGGACAATAAAAACACATAAATAAGCATAAATTGTATTTTATTCATTTTTCTGGTTTCTTCTTTTCTTTCTTATTGACAATGTTTGTATATTGAGCTGGGTTTCTTCATTAGACCGCCTCCTCTTCTTGATTGCGATGATTTGTTTCCATGTTTTGCAGCATAGCACCCGTTTGCAAAGCTTCGTATTGTGAATTCTGTAAAAAAGAACGAGGAAAAAGATGATTAGTACAGAAATAGATGATGATTAAACAATACATTTGCAATGATAAATATGATAAAATTACCTGGAAGGTATATTGCAGCAGTCTACGATCATTAACCGTGGGTACTGTTGTGAACAAGTATTGAATTTCACGCAGAGATTTTCCTTGGGCTTTACAGCACAAATAAAAATAAGCATAATAGCCACATACGGATGAACCAAGACTTTGCATTTGGCTATTATTATATTTATAGTACATACAATGAAGTTTTAAAAATGCAACATGTTGTGGTACATAAGGAGGAAGGCCATAGCTGTCAAAATATTCTCCAACACCGCGATGATCAATATAAATTGCAATCCAATGACTTCCTAGTTTTGTGGATGGATCTGTATTTACAATCATTGCCAGAGGAAGAGAAATCCGTGAGGGCAACTCATCGCTTGCAAATACCCCGGTAAAATGATTTCTGAACAATGGACTACCGTGTAAAGCACTAGCTAATTGTAATGTATTCAACATCGTGAATGGAAATGATACATAACGTATACGTACCTTGTAATTTAAAAGTCCAGGATAATGTTGCGCTGGTGGTCGATCTCTAGGAGTGAGGAAAACTCTCCATACACAATACAGTTTGCAGGTGCTGCTAATTTCTCTTGGAAATGAACTTCCAATCGGATGGCGCCATGTCGTTGTAAATTCCAATAGTGACAATCTCCAGCAGAAGAATCGGGAGTTAGGTCAAATACAAACAGTGTATATCCATTCTTGTAGTCGGCTCTTGAAATTGTATTTCCAGTATTGGTAAAATGTATGCCAGAGCCTGAGAACAATGTGTGGTACGATGAAATGTAGAGATTTTCTTCAAAGTTGGGTTGCAATGGTTTTGAAGGTACAGCTTTTCCATCCACGTACAATGTAAAGAAATTAATGTTTAGATGTTGAAATTCAAATGGATTGCTGGTAATAGTTCCACTGGATGCTTCATTCGATGTAAATCCTACAATAATACGATTTGGCAATGTTCCCATAAACAGGTTATCAATAGTTTTGGATTGTATGTCCTTCGGGATGGTAAATGATTTCATTTGAACCCTTGTCAGAGGATACTTTGCCGGTGTAGATTGTAAAATTTTATTGTGTGCCAATTTGACACTAGGGCTAATGTTGACTTTTTTCACCTGCAACGATGCATCTAGAATATTGATTTTTGCACTGACACCACTTTCACCGGCCACGAGACAAAAGTTTGGTTTTGCAGGAATAAGTTTCACACGTAATTCCACTCCATGAATTAAAAATTTATCTTGATTAAAAATGTCACAATGAAGATGTCCAATCATATCGAATTTCATACTTTGTTTTGTCAGTTCATAGCGTTGTTGAAATCCTTTGTTCTCACTTGTGGTTGCGTTCATATGACCAGCCGTATCTTGAAACCACATTGCTGTTTGTAAATGTGTATTTTTAGCTCCATCACTATAATTGAGCAGTTTTTCCATGTACGAACGATATGGATGATTATGTGACGGAAATGAAATCAGTTTATTGTTCAAGTAGATTTGTACTTCACTAAACATAGCATTTAGAAAATCATTGACAGGTGCAATTGCTTTATCCGTATTGGTGAAGGAGGAACCATCTGGTTTCACAATTTGTGCTTGGATGTATAATAAGGTTTGTGGCAAATCAATATATTCATCACTGCTACCACTCACTACAAATTCTATTGGTGAATTTTCAGCTATTGAACTAATTGGTTTGTAGCCTATAATACGATTGTCCAGAACACTGGTTTGCGTGGGCAACGTTGAAAAAATGTCCAATTCACTTTTTACACATTCACAGGATTGATGATGTAAGAAAGCCATCGTTGAATTAATCAAAAATATCTGGTGACGATGCCAATGACTTCTTCTTCTTCTTATGTGATAATTTACGTCTCTTCGTAGGATTGGTGGTGTTGTTGATCGTTGGAAGGTCAACCTCAAACTGAGAGCAGTCATCCCATTTTCGTTTATGATATCCACTTCCCAGCATAGTTTTCAACTTATTTTTAGCTTTTTCTTGTAAATTTGATTTTGCCTCTTGCATACGTTGATGAAACGATTCTTCCAGCGGTTGATTCGAGATCACAACATCATTAATCATATTGGCACCTGATTTTAATAATTCTTTTCCCACAGTTTTAGCGCCTTGCTTCACAAGTGGTAACACTGAACGAAATAAGCCACCAAGGAAACTTCCAATGCCATGTCCTGCTTGATAGGGACTTCCCACATAGACGTTGCCGATACCAGACAACGCTTGTTTTTGGTAGTATTGCAAATACGGATCAGTCATGACGACGACGACGGAAATGTAGTTTTGTACACACCGTTCCAAAGGTGAATGGCATCCGATGACCTGTGCTATCCCTTATATCGATTTGTATTTGCTCAAAATTCATTTTTTCCACCGGAACATAATGTGCAGGATTAAAGATTTGTACTGCATGACTTCCAAAAGTATGATTCACAGGATCCATGTTGACAATTCGTAGCAAGGGTACCATTGTATCTCCAACAATGACAGATTCAATAATGTCACAATAGACGTACATTTGTGATGGTAAGCCTAATCGTACATCCGGTGTATATTGTCCCTTTTCCATATCTTTTAAATCACTTTTCGGTTCAAATCCAAGCATTAAACTAACACTTGGTGACAATTGTACAGAAGTATGGATTTCCTTTTTGGGATGTCTTATGAGGCATATATTATTAGTTGCGTCATGAGATATAAATAAATTGGTTTCTTTATGATGTATATTAATTGCATGAATAAGATCCCGTATATTGTTATAATAGCGTACAGGGATCGTTACAACCTTCCACGGTTCTTGATCATTACTACTTGATGATTTGTAATATATTTTATTGTTTTTACTGTTAATGTTCAGCAAAGAATGTGGATAATGAATCTCTACAATTGCCACATCCCATTTCTGGCGAAACTCTACACGTCGTTGTAATTTCGTAATATATGAATTCAATGTATTTTCTGGAAAATAATCCATGGAACTATTACTGGGAAGTGTAACGTAAAAATCTTGATCAGGTTCCATTCTTCTTCTTCTTCAATGAAGTTGCAGGGATCCACGAATTGAATGAGGAAGGATATCCTTTCCACTGGACGAGATACTCCTTTCTGCGACCTTTTGTTCTTGTACGTAATATTTTATCGATGAGGAACGTCGAAGGGAGCGGTACTGGTTGTAATTCTTCTCTGTAGAAAACGCCATCGATGAGTTGTTGATTTAAATCCTCTAGTCGATACACTGGTGGGTTTCTTGGTACAATGGCTTTTACTCTGAATATTTCCCAAGTCCAGTTCTCGAGGTAACCCTTGTCAAAGATACGTTTTGTTTTACTTATACGAACAGTATCACCAACAGATAAATCCGTATCTTGTTTTGAACGTTGTAGCTTTTTGTCGTATAAGTTATGCCACACCTCCAGTAAATTGTCCTGAGAAACGTTTGCAGGTGCCATTTTAATACTGGAATGCCGACTTTCATTGTATGCTTTTACAAGTAAAGGCAATACTTTGATGTAATTGTATGTTTGATATTTGGTAAAGTATTTCCACATACGATGTTTCAATGTCTGATTAAATCTTTCTGCGATGCTGGCTTTAATATCTGGATCCTTTGTTGTAACATGTTGCACGTTGTGTTTCCTGAAAAACTTTTGTACTGTCTTGTTGGTAAATTCAGTTCCTTGATCACTACGTAGCACAATTGGTTTCCTGTCCTGGAAAATCATTTCAAATGCATTCACTATATCCTCGGCACTTTTTGATTTTAGTGGTACAGCCCATCCGTACCGACTAAACACATCAATCACTGTAAGAATATAGCGGTAATTGTCATTATAGTTTTGAAGTGATTGTAAATCATTTAAATCACATTCCCATTGATCATCAATATTGTTGACAAGATAAAAATCTCTACGGAAACGACGACGTACAGGACGATGTAACGTGTAGGTAGGTTGTTTGTTTAACCAAAGTTTTATTTTGGCTAGAGGTATAGATTTTCCTGTGGCTTGCCATAATTTCTTTGCAGTAGAAAATGATGCAGGATGTGCTGGATTGTAATAAATGGATTTCAACTTTTTGTTCATGGTTTGTACGTTGACCATTGTGGAATGATACGTTTTCTTTTTGGTCGGACTTCTAAAACATCATCATCATCATCTTCTTCTTCTTCTTCTCCGGAAGAAAATAATTCAGGTGCCGGTTTTGGTGGTGCAGATCCTTCAGATGCTGATGTACTATTATGCTTGACAATATAGTTTAATCTCCGTGGATTACCAATCAATTCTTGAGGTGTGTTTGACGATGCAAGGTAGTTGCAAAACAATTCCCAGCCTTGAGGATTAGAATGTTTCCTCGGTCGAGTCACATCGCACATTAAATCTACAATATTGGATCCTTGTAGTTTATTATCGTTGATGTACACTGTTCCTTTATGATCCCACGTAATTGCGTCATCTTGTTTTAAACGACGGAATAGTAGTTCGGCTTTCTTACGATACATTTGTGGTATTGCGGCTAAAATTTCTTGTTTCGTGCTATCGTCAACATTCGAGACGTCACCATCAGGTTTCATTGATGTAATTGTAAGTGGTATTGGTTCTTCTTGTTTACGTATCACATAAAGATATTTCTGTAATATTCTATTGTACTGATTCCATTTTTCTTCATCACTTGGATACGATGTATTCAATATAGATTGCATTTCACGATCGAGATTAGATTCTCGATTTTCACTCACACGGGATGATGATGCATGCATTCGTTGAAGCATTTCTGGTGGCACTAAAACCATCTTCTTGCTATGTTCCATGATGTTTATTGTTTAAACAAAATACTGGATAACACACTTCCTACAATAGGTGCAAGTAATGCAGGTAAGAATCCTCCTTGTTGTACGGCTAAATGTTTCTTCTTTTTATCCAATGATTTTTTATTGTCTACAAGATAGCGGAGCGTGTTCTTGTAACGCTTTAATCTTGACTTCTGCGCACTTGTCAGTGGAACATTGCCTTTTAAGACATTATAACAACATTCACAAATACTATGAATTAATGAAGCGTCTGCATTGGCAATAATAGCTTTACGCAATCTTGGTTTAGCTTTGTGCAGAGCACGTAGCAGATCAGCGTGTTTCACTGTAGGAGACATCGTGACAGACTAAGTCATTCTTTTCACATGCACAATAATTTAAACATGTTTTGTTGGTACGTAAACATAATGATGCAAATCGTCGGGAAAAATATTTGTACGAAATCGCATTTCATCGGGTGTATCTTGTTTAAGATCCATCAGTAAATAACCATGTGGATTTCTTGTTGCGTCTGCATAACTTTCTTGTAGAAACAGTGGATGCTCAGGCATGATTTGATAACTCATATGCTTGATTTGTGACTTGTCACGTGGATTTTTAAACAACACCAAATACGAACAATTTAAACTCATATTTCTATTTGCTTTACTTTGATGAAATACATTTTGTGTTATAAAAATCACACTAATATTTCGATGATGTGATCCTTTTGTGAACATATCAACAATATCACTATTCACTTCTCGCATATGGTCATCAATAATAATCAAATGTGGTCCATCTTGATGCTGAAAATCTTTCATTCGTGGAAGTCCTTCGTGAAATTCTACTGGAACTGGCATTGTTGCATACACGTCTTGCCATTCTGCATAATACCAGTATATCTTACGAAATTTTGCATTGATCATGGTTGGGAGATGTGACAGTAATCGCTTCACAAAATACGTTTTTCCACACCCACTAGGCCCTGCGAGAATACAGGTAAATGGATGTTTCCACTGTGTATCCATGATGAACACTAACACCTTGTTTCAAAAATGATGCGTATTTAAAGCGAGTACAAAAATTCTTGCACTCACTGGTGTGAAAAGGTTAAAACCGTTCATCTGTTTATCGAGTAGTTGAAAACCGTTTATTTGTTAATCGAATAGTTGAAAACCGTTTATTTGTTAATCGAATAGTTAAAAACCGGATAAAGTTTAACGGTTAACCGTGAAAGCTGATCACTGTTTGATTTAAATTCTATTTGAAAATTTTTCGTTTCAAATTTGTTTTGAAATTTTTGTTTCAAAAATTTTGTTGAATTTTTTTTTCAAATTTTTTTCAAATTTTTGTTTGAAATTTTTTTGTTTGTAAATTTATTCTTTCAAAATTTTTTGTTTGAAAATGTTTCGTTTCAATTTTTTTTTTGTTGAAAATTTTTGTTTTGAAATTTTTGTTTTCAAAATTTTGTTTGAAATTTTTTTCGTTTGAAAATTTTTAATTTTTTTTGTTTCAAAATTTTTTGTTTATTTTTTTTTGTTCGAAATTTTTGTTTTGAAATTTTTCGTTTCCAATTTTTTTTTGTTTAAAATTTTTTTGTTTCAAACTAAAAAACTTTTTGTTTGAAATTTAAGTTTAAAAAATGTTCGAATTTTTTGTTTAAAATTTTTTGTTTGAACATTTTTGTTTCGAAATTTTTTCGTTTCAATTTTTGTTTTCATTTTTTTTAGTTTGAAAAGTTGAAAAAAAGTTTTAAATGCCAAGAATCTTTCCTAGAGAACATTGACCAGGGACCTCGTCGCGCATCAAAACCAAATCATTGATCACGTGACCGTACTACACCCGAAGGGTACTACCAAATTGAAAGGAGATACCGTCCATACCTTATCAAATAGGATAAATTGAGTCAGTAACCGAACACGTGGTTGTACTTAAAAATTTGAAAATAGGACCACCGAAACATATTGAGGTCCTGTACTATGCTTAAATTGGACAATTTCAGTGGACCCCCATTGCCAAAATTTAAGAAGGGTGCAACAATATACCCATGTCTTATGATAGGATATGGACCCCTTGTAATCATAGGATCTCATCAAAGGGGATAAAATGGACCAAAAAAAACAAACACGTGGTACAACGTTTATATTTTGGCAATTTTTGTACCCCTAAAAGGGAACGATGTAGACCATCCAAATTTATCATGATACATATTGAGGACCTGTACTATAATACCAAATGTTTAAATTGGGCAATTTCCAAAATTTAAGGGGTGGGCCAAGGTACCCCTCCCGGGGTGCACCATTGTACCTATGTCTTATGATAGATAATGAACCCCTATACATGACCATATAACCATATAAGGTAATAGGACCTCATCAAAGGGGGATAAAATGTACCAAATACCAAACACGTGGTTGTACTAAAATTTTGGCAATTTTGTACCCCTAAAAGGGAACGAGGTGGACCACCCAAATTTATAGTGATCTATATTTGTGTCCTATACTATAATACAAAATGTTTAAATTGGGCAATTTCCAAAATTAAAGGGGTGGGCCAAGGTACCCCTCCCGGGGTGCACAAATGTACCTATGTCTTATGATAGGTAATGGACCCCTATACATGACCATATAATCATATAAGGTAATAGGACCTCATCAAAGGAGATAAATTAGGTCGAAAACCAAACACGTGGTACAACGTATTGCTTACGTTTATAGTTTTGGCAATTTTGTACCCCTAGAAGGGAATGAGGTGGACCACCCAAATTTATCATAATACATATTAGGGTCCTATACTATTATACCCAATGTTGAAATTGGTCAATTTCCAAAATTTAAGGGGTGGGCCAAGGTACCCCTCCCAAATTTTTCAAGGGGTGCATTAATATACCCATGTCTTATGAAAGGTAATGGACCCCTGTATACGCCCATATAACTATATAGGGTAATAATACCTCATCAAAGGGGATAAATTAGGTCAAAAACGCCCGAAATTTAAATTTTTGGCAATTTTTTACCCATGAAAGGGAACGACATAGACACCCAATACTGATAGAGGTACATACTATGGTCCTAGGCTACCATACCAATTTTTTAGATTTGGCAATTTCCGAAATTTAAGGGGGGTGGTCCTATGTACCCCTGCCAAAATTTAGGGGATGGGCCAAGGTACCCCTGCCAAAATTTAGAGGGGGTGGTCCTAGGTACCCCTAGGTCATTGACCCCTGGCCAAGGTCATTGACCTTTGTCCTATAACGTCACAAAAGTCGGGGTCTAAGTCCAAAGTGAGACCAAGTCAGGCCCTTACTACTTACATTAAATATTTTAAGACATTAAGTTAATTCGATCCTTTCTGTCGTTTGGGGGTCCGGGTTCGATTCTTGGTGAGAATACATTAAATATTTTAGAACATTAAGTTAATTCGATCCTTTCTGTCGTGAAAACGAAGTGAAATTCTTTTTTTTTTCATGCAAGGAATCATAAGTTAGCGAAGCTACAATCAAAGTTAGTTGTCTCCTTCACTTTCACTCCTTCAATATAATAATAATAATAATAATAATAACAATGTGATGATGTATTTTTTAAATTTATTTTTATGTTTGTTATTTACGTTTTAATACCACTTTGGTCCGGGTTCGATTCTCGATGATAGAAAGAGAGAGAAAGGGAGCATTGAAGAGCTTCGAACAATGTACTACCATGAGCAAAATAAATGACGCGTCTCTTTATTCTGAAGTTTTTTGAAAATATCTCCATTTTCTTTATATGTTCGAAATTTCGGAAGGTTTCCCCAGCAGGACAGGTTAATAACAAACCCGTTTTTAATATTTGTGTTAGATATTAGCTTAAAATAAATAAATTAGAAGCAAAAAACATTAAATAGACAGAAATCTCGAGAATTACCAACTCTGCTAAAGTGGGAAATTTTCAAGAACGCGAGGGAATTCTGCAGTTCAACACGAAGCAGCGACATCTATGTCATTGAGAGAGACGTGGATAAAATCTACAAACGAAACTTTTAACGAAACATTTCTAATGTGTCTTATTACATGCATTATCAGCGAACTCCAAATATATGAATCTATGCTAAGTATTAGCGTATAGATAGAGCAAATAGTGGAAATTACCTACGGAAAAAGACTAATTCTTAGCACAATCGTAATGAAAAATCGTCTTTACCGTAGAACAGGTTCAGTTCACGTAAGAAAACAAGTAGCTCAGTTAGCTAAAGCAACTAGTCTGTATGCGGAAGGTATTGGATTCGAACCCCATGGAAGTGCCGTTGTAATTTCTATTACTGTGGTTATTTTATTTATTTTTATGTGGGAAAAATCAAATTGTAACATATGTGTAAAACTCATGACGATACCAAAAAAAATGCCGTTCTCGCACTTGCATTAGTGTCTCTAATTTTTGTTTGCAAACAGTTTCGTAATAATTTCCCCTGTGCTCACTACTCACTACATGCTCACTGGTGCATAACGAATGTTTTCCAGTAAATGTTAATTCTAATTTGGAGAATTTTATAAAGTTTCACAATGTTTCTCGCTTGATAGTCTTCTATCTACTTTTTTTGGACACTTTGATAACAGATTTCCCTATTAAATGTTTAATTTCCCCTATATATATTTAATTACAGAAAAGTTTTACATGTATTTGTATTAAATTGAAATTGTTTTGAATTTAACACATGAGGTAAGTAGCCCGAAGGAGGAGAACTGAAGTAACTGATATTCTACGTAAAAGCAACCTATTGTAGAATGATTATGCTTCTTAACTTCAGCACATAATCTTTACGTTGGTCAGACAGAGAAAACCCCTGTTTTTTCCTCTCCTATGACCACTCATCTTAAAGCTCTACATGTAATGATTCGTGTCACATAATTTCGGCTCTCCAAAGACATTTATTATTATTATTATTATTATTATTATTATTATTATTATTATTATTATTATTATTATTATTCCTCCTGAATTTGCCACCCTTACATAATGTAACTTTAGATATCTTGGTTTAAGGTGCTTTCTTTAGTAATAATTTGAGCAACCATGTAATAAAATTTAAAATGTGTGAGGGGGCACGAAGTTTTATTCCCCCCCTCTCTCTTTTCAGCACCGTCCCAACAGAAAGTATATAATTTCTGACAAGCAGAGTAGACAAAATGAATAAGAAATATATTTAAAGTAACCTTTCCTCCTTCGTGAATGGAATATCATGTAATATTTTTTATTCTACTGAAGACGACCCTAGGCCGTTATGGTTAGGTAACAAAAGAAATACCTAATATATTTATTGCGCCCCTTGACTGTAATATAACCTCTTCTTTATTTGTTCGAGGCCACCCTACATAACCAAGGGTGACAAAAAGAATAGGAAAAGTGTCTAAAGATTACAAAACACTTTATATTTTGCCAGAAACAAG
This sequence comes from Thermobia domestica, assembly GCF_964235325.1. Lineage (NCBI taxonomy): Eukaryota > Metazoa > Arthropoda > Insecta > Zygentoma > Lepismatidae > Thermobia > Thermobia domestica. The sequence goes on from NC_137459.1 coordinate 306,958,573, forward strand.
GAAGTGTATACACAGCATTGCTTTCGTTAACAAGTTTTTCACCGTTGAGTCGCTTATAAAATTAGGCAGAATAAAGTTTTCTAGAGGGATTTGTCCAGGATGGTTTGTTGTCGGGCTAATAACGATGAGTATAATTATTTACATCACCGTTAAAGAAATAGCAAAGTTTCTGAAAGGAACTTACTTAGGAAACATCAGATCCTCCTTCTACTTAATTGCATCTGGCGTTCTGAATAAAAGTTCTGTGGGACTATTAGAAAAATATATATTCCCGTTTCCACGCTGATGGTAGAATTTCTTAAGCAGTTATTGAATTACGTTCGAAGCATACGCGTAAATAGCGCCCCCGCAACCCTGTGGCGTGGGGACCGCACAAGCTGCAAGGCCAAAAATATACAGAAAGTACACAGGGGCGGACCAGGCCAAATTTTCACCCGGACAAAGTGACTTTTTGGCGCCCTTCTCCTAGTACTAGCCTCTATTTTACATTTTATCATAATGTTTTTAATATTTTAAACCCATTTTTCAAAAAGACATTCATTACCTAGGAAAACTTCACAAAGAATATGGCCCGCTATAAACAATACGAACTCCCCGCCCCCCGCTTGGTCTTGTGGCTAGCACGCCTGCCTTCTGTGGTACCGGATCCAATTCCCGGTGGATTACTGTTGAACGATAAAAGTGGTTAAGATTCCACTATAATTAGTATCCACATCTCCTTTGGCCATTAACGCATAACCGTGGAACGCTAAACTCAAGCAAACAAACAAACAATACTTACACCCCCGCCACTCTTTATTCTGCATGCCATCTCTCCATTTTTCGATACAGCCCCCTTATTTCTATGAAACTCTCTTCTTCCATGGTTATGTAATTGCCACTACTTTACAAAAATATAAACCAAACACGTCAGTAGAAAACACGTTCTAAAATTTACTTTTTGAGGCTCGTTTTGGCGCCCTTCTTTCTCTGGCGTCCCGGGCAGTCGCCCGGCCCTTGGCACGCACCTGAAAGTACGGACGCATAACTAAGGACTGCGGAGGAGAGGTTAACCTTCATATTATGCCACTGGTTTGACGTGTTTGAAATGTTCAGTGACTGATCGGTTAGTGAAATAATTTCGACGGTTACTGATGTTTAAAGTTTAGCTGATACAAAGTTACCTAACCAAATACATTTGATATCGCGATGTCACAATTAGATTTTTCATCACCTAAAAAGGATAAAAACAATCAATAGTAATAAAAACCCTTACTCGTACTGGGCTCTAACTAACAACTTATTTCGTACAGACTAGTTGCTCTGACCAACTGAGTTTCGATTTCTTACGCGAAAGAAGTCTTTTATATTACGAGGCATGCTTTTCATTAGCAAAACTGTTCGAAGTAATACGAACATGGCTCAAGAACAGAGACGGAACTGAATTACCACTCGATTGACCTTGAGGAAAATCACCAAAGGGTAGCTATAAACGTAAGTTCAGCATGCATTTCTGTGGAGTTCTGTTCAGTATTCCTATCTGCCAATCACGCTTGTTTGTAAGAGTAATATTTTACAAACCTAACCTTTCGATAGAGCACAATAGCAAAAAAATAAAGGGAAGGAATTCTTGCCCTTGTGAACGTTGGATACCACCATGTGCAATAAAACTGTCGCGTCTCCTTGAAGTGATATTTTATCGAAAATAACTCTTTTCCCTTTATATATCCGAAGTTTTTGAGGGTTTCAAAATGAGGAAACGTTACTGACAAACAAGGACGCATTTAGAGGTGGGTACAGGGGGTCCGGACCCCCTCTGAAATCCCAACTTTTCTGTAAATTTAGCCTAATTTTTGGGATTATCTTTTAAAATTTTATTATAATTTATCCTAATATTGAAGTCGGGCCCCTTCCGAAATAAATTACTGTATACGTGCCTGCTGACAATTTTCAATATATTCGTTAAATAATAAAGTAAAATAATTAAAATAGAAGCAAAAAGCTTCAACACGGGCTAACTTTTGTCCACTGCCAATATTGTTAGAAGGGATATTAATAGAAAAAACTGCTAGTCAATGCTGAACCTTGAAACTTCACCCCGAACAGCAAGCCTATTATTGAGAACTACATATGAAACATTTTATCAAAACTTATCTAGCTTTTATCTGGCATGAAATTATTATATACACCAAAATGCACTATCCTAAAATGTGTATCTAAACATTGCTCTGCGTATCTACGAAGCAATGAAAATTTTTTATCGAAATATTTGGGCAGGAAACTCTACAGCCAGCCATTTATTTAAATCGTAATAAACCCTGTAACCGTGCGTTAACGTGAAGACAAAGCTTGGTCCATTGGTAAAGTGTTGGAAGAATGAAAACTCAATGTTCGTAGGTTCGAATCTATCCACTCACCAGAACATTTATTCTTATGTGTAACGATGAAATAAGAAAGAAAAAATGTATAACCGTTAAGACAAAACTTCAACCAAGTCTGAAGAGAACAATACTAAAATAGTAACACAATGACGTCAACCAAGAATTATTTCATGTAGCGTTTGGACGAAATTACAAACTGTCAACAATTGCAGAAGTAAAAACATGCTGATAGGCGTAATGTAGTCTAGACTTCTGAATGCATTTACTTCCTCAAAACTTCTGTCTCGTCATTGGTATGCCGTTAGTCATGGTAAAACCTTTCAATTGGAAGTGAAATGACAAACTAAAACAGTTTTAAATCAATAAATGTCTATGTGTAAAAAGTATGTGTCTCTTATCTGTAGTTCTGAGTTCCTTTTACTTTGAAGTGACAAATGAGAGAAGAAAGTATGGTGATCGAAAAAAAAATCAAATTTGAGATTTCAACGAATTTTACACGTATTATAGCCCCTAATACCGAAAAGTTATTTTTTGATACATGTCCATCTGTTCGTCCGTCCGTTCGCTACACTTTTCTGCGCACTCGCCTAGAAGCCAACCGTTAACTTATCTGCACCAAATTTTAGTTTAAGATTTTCATAGTATTTCCTATAGTTTCTTTTATTTCCCTCCTACTCCCAAAACAAGGGTAGTTTCCTGTACGATGAAAATAGAAAAAAATATATTTTCTCATAACTGGCTCTAACGATCTTGTTTTCTTTCTTTTTTTATAAATCAATATTTAATTAGCAACCTATTTTGTAGTATAAGGCATTTATCTGAGAAAATCTACAAGGGGTAGTTTATACTTAGGGGTGAGTTTTTTCTCAGTGATTTTCTCAAAATGGACTCAAGTGTTTTCGTTCATATTTCATAAATAAATATTTCATTAATAGCTTAACAATATGGCATAAATAACTCGTTTCTCCTAAAAATGCGAGGGGTAGTTTATTCTTGGTGGTGTGTGTTGTCTGGGCGATTTTTCTCAAAAATGACTCAAAAGAGTTTATTCGTATTTCAAAAATACATATTCGTTAATAACCGAACAATATGGCAAAACTCGTTTGTCCTGAAAAAAATATACGAGGGGTAGTTTACTCTTGGGGGTGTTTTCCTCCACGGTTTTCTCTAAAATGAATCAAGCAATTTGTTCGTACTCAGAAATAAATATTTCATTAAAAACCTAATAATATGGAATAACTCGCTTGCCTGAAAGAATCCTCAAGAGATAGTTTATTCGGGGAGTTATTTTTCCCTCACGATTTTCTCAAAACTTACGTGGACAATTTTATTGATAATTCATAAATAAATATTTCATTAATAACCCTATATTTTAGTATAAGTCATTTCTATGAAAAACAATTACGACGGATATATTATTTTCGGGGTCAAGGTTTTTCCCAACAATTTTCTCGAACGACATGCGATTTTGTTCAAATTTCGCAAATAAATATTTCATTAATAAGCAAAAGTATATCTTAACTCATTGTTCGAAACAATTCACAAGAGGTAGGTTACTTCTGACGTGTTCTTTTTTTAACGATTTCTCGAAAATGACTCATTTGATTTTTTCATATTTCATAAACAATTATTGCATTAATTGCTCTATTATATGTCTAATGAAAATGTGCTCAAAGTGTGAGTTAGTTTTGTAGTGTGGATTTTCTTCAATCGAAGTTTTTTATTCAATAATCTGACATTCGATGTATTTGAATAATACGATATTTGTTTTTTCGTATTATCCAAATACACACTTCAGTAACAACTGCGGCCTAACACAGTTAAGAAATTGAATTGAAAAAGTTTAGTGCGGTGGCCCTGTAATTGAATATTTTTTGGTAAACACCCTAGCTTTTTGTGGTAAACTCAGGCTTTTCTTTTACGAGCGACAAAAGACAGAAGAAAATATGGTGATTGTGAAAATAGTATATCAAATTCAGATTTCAACGGATTTACATACTTCATGGCGTCTACATACCGAAAATGTGATTTTTCGATACCCGTCCTTCCGGTCCGTCCGTTCGCTACACTTTTCTGTGCACTCGCCTAGAGGCCATACCGTTCAACGTATCTACACCAAATTTTAAACTTAGGGTTTACATAGTATTCCTACAGGAGATTTTCCCATTTTTTCCTACCGCCTAAAATAAGTGTGGTTTACTAACAGCCGAAAATCGGAAAAAGCTATTTTCTCCAAAATGGTTTTAACAATTTTGTTTATTTTTCATTAATCAATATTTAATTAACAACCCTATATTGCAGTATCAGATATTTCTCTTAGAAAATTTACGAGGGGTAGTTTATTCTTGGAGGTGACTTTTTCTCGACGATGTTCTCAGAAAGGACACTGGCAAATTTTGTACACACTTTATAAACAAATATTTAACCTTGCAGCATGGTATAAGTCAATTGACCTGTAGTAGCTTATTCTTGGAGTTGAATTTATTTCCAGTGAGTTTCTCAAACACGACCAGTTTGCAACCCTGTATCTCGACAACGAAGCTGAACTCGAAAACTGCAAGATGGCTATTTGTCTCCTTTTGATGTCGCGAATCATATCCCGAAGTTTGTGGACATCTTTCAGGTTCACCCTTAATGAAGCTTCTTTTCGAAACTTTAGACATTGTTTATTTTTTAAAAAAATCACAAATGCCGTTATTAATTTTAAGGCAGAGAGCAACTTTTGAGAGAATAGATAATTAAAAATAATTTTAAAACTTAGACTTTTGTTTTCGAGACATTCCAGACAAGACGAGACATTTTAAAAGCTATCATCTCGTGTCCAAAACATTTGTTACGTCTTCTTTTGGATGTCCCAAAGCGCGTCTCGTCTTATCTCGTGCGCATTCGTTAACACTCGGGAAGGATTATCTTTCTACTCAAAGCATTGTTTTTATAATGGTTGCATATTTATGATAATTGCCGTCAACATAAATTACAGTTCTTTCAGTTGAATTAATTGTTTATTATTATTATTGAAATTAAAATTAAATGGAATATCTAGTTTAACGTTGCACGATTATGCACCTACGCTAAGGGAGAATGATGATGAATGAAATGATGAAATGAAGAAAGTGGGAGGAAAATGGAAAATTCCAAGAAAACAACCCATACCCATGCACACGGTATTTGTCTACCTCAAATTTCACTTGGCGCGAAGAGGAGTCGAGCCACGGACCCCATGAATGCTCTATTATTATTATTATTATTATTATTATTATTATTATTATTATTAATAATAATAATAATAATAATAATAATAATAATAATAATAATAATAATAATAATAATAATAATTGAAGTGAGCTTAACGAGTTTCAACCGTCCGACTCAACCAATGTTTGGGTGCCTGTTCGTTCGTCTACTCCATGACAACTTTTCATAAAAGACATTTCCTTTTAATGAAACTAGTAAGTGCCTTTTAGCTTTGAGAAGTAACTATGCTTGGAATTTGAAATCTGCAAAATATAAGAGGTAAAATTAACCAAATGGTGCAAGTTTACACTAATGTATACAACACAATTTTGCAATATCAATTACTTGAATCTTGTCCCATAAAGAAGCCGAAACTCCTACACCGAAGAGCCCTCCGAGATTTGATAATTGTCCACAAGGACTGAAATTGTCATTTGAAGCCAAGACTTTAATATGAAGCCAATAATTTCTTTAAAATAGACCAAAAATTCGAAAGTTATAAGCATTTTCATATTTTTGCCTTTTCTCATAATGGAGCCGTAGCACACTATACTGATGAGCCCCCCCCCCCACGACTCCAGGATTTGATCATTCTCCATCGGACTGAAATTGCCATTTGGAACCAACACTTTAATACGAAGCCCAACAATTCTTTAAAATAGACGAAAAATTCGAACGTTATAAACATTTTAATATTTTTGCCTTTTCTCATAAGGGGCCCGTATTAGCCTATACTGAAGAGCCCCACGAGATTTGGTCCTTGACCACTGGGACTGAAATTCTCATTTGAAACCAAAACTTTAATATGAAGCCAAAAATTAAACTTTTACATCAATTTAAACTGACTGGGTTCCAGTTCACCCCACTATTATGTTTAGTTTAGTTAAGTGGTAATTTGTGACAGCTTCACATCATCAAAAGAATCTTTCACTCCCTACCCCCCATCCCAGAAGTTTGTGCTGGATCCGTCACTGGATTCAATAGACATTTTTCCTATTCTTTTTATCACCTTGTTGGGGCTCCCTCGTACAAATAAAGAAGCGGTAATATTACAATCAAGGGGCGCTATATATTAGGTATTTCTTTAGTTACCTACCCCTAACCGCACAGGGCCATCTTTGGTAGAATAAAAAAATGCTACGTGATATTCCAATCATGAAAGGGGAGAGGATGCTGTAAATATATTTCTTATTCATTTTGTCTACCCTGCTTATCAGAAAATAACTTTCTGTTGGAAAGGTACTGAAATGAGAGGGGCAAAATAAAACGCCGTACCCCCTCCTACATGGTTGTTCAAATAATTACTAAAGAAAGCACTTTAGACTAAGATATCTAAGATTTAAACTAAGAAACGAAGATATCCTTACATTATGTAAGGATGGCATATTCAGGATTATTATTATTATTATTATTATTATTATTATTATTATTATTATTATTATTATTATTATTATATGAATGTTTTTGGAGCACCGAAATTTTGTGAGACGAACAATGGAATGTAGAGGTTTAAGATGGGTGGTCATAGGGAGGAAAAAACAGAATTTTTTTCTGTCTGACTCTCTAACGTGAAGATTATGTGCTGATGGCAAGAAGTATCATCATTCTACAATAGGTAGCTTTTACGTAGAATATCAATTACTTGAGTTTTCCTCCTTCGAGCTACTTATCTCATGTGGTAAATTCAAAACAATTTCAATTTAATACAAATACATTGTAAAACTTTTCCGTAATTAAACATCTAGGGAAAATTAAACATTTAATAGGGAAATCTGTTATCAAAATATCCAAAAAAGTAGATAGAAGACTATCTAGTGAGAAATATTGTGAAACTTTATAAAATTCTCCAAATTAGGATTAACATTTACTGGGAAACAACGCGCCAGCGAGCATTACGTATAGTGAGCAGTGAGCACAGGGGAAATAATTACTAAACTTTTTGCAAACAAAATTAGGGATGTTAATGCAAGTGCGACAACGACATTTTTTCTTTTTTTGGTATCGTCATGGATTTTACACATATGTTACAATTTAATTCTTTCCCACATAAAAAAATAAATAAAATAACCATAATAATAAAAATGACAACGTTACTTCCATCTGGATTCGAACCCGCTACCTTCGGCATACAGACTAGTTGCTTTAACTAACTGAGCTATTTGTTTCTTTACGTGAACTGACCCTGTTCTACGGTAAAGACGATTTTTCATTACGGTCGCGCTACCTATTCGTCCTTTTCCATAGACAATTTCCACTTTTTGCTCTATCTTTACGTTAATACTTGGCATGTATTCATATATTTGGAGTTTGCAGATAATGAACGAAATAAGACATATTAGAAATATTTCGTTAAAAGTTTCGTTTGTAGATTTTATCCACATTTCTCTCAGTGACATAGATGTCGCTGCTTCGTGTTGAACTGCAGAAATCCCTCGCGTTCTTGAAAATTTCCCACTTTAGCAGAGTTGGTAATTCTCGAGATTTCTGTCGATTTAATGTTTTTTGCTTCTAATTTATTTATTTTAAGCTAATATCTAACACAAATATTAAAAACGGGTTTGTTATTAACCTGTCCTGCTGGGGAAACCTTCCGAAATTTCGAACATATAAAGAAAACAGAGATATTTTCAAAAAAAATCAAAATAAAGAGACGCGTCATTTATTTTGCTCATGGTAGTACATATCATATGCTACGCTAAAATCAATACGTGAAATTCTTTTTTTTTTTTTTCATGCAAGGATTAATTCAACTCTAAATCGTGAAGTACTGGTCTTGCGTTCGATTCCGATGAGAGAACTTTCAAAATGAAAACATATTTAGTGTTCAGGTTGGATTCTCGATGAGAAAGCATTAAATATTTTAAGACATTAAATATACTCTTCAATTTCCCAAAAGGAACGGGGCAGGGAAAGACCAATGCTACAAAAAATTAGCTATTCAATACATAACGAAAAGACAAAAATCAATCAATCAATAGGGAAGCTTCGATCATGATAACTGGTAGGACTAGTGTTGCCACGAGACGAGACGAGACGAGACTTCAGGATGTCTCGTCTCGTCTCGTGCAAAGCATGTCTCGTCTCGTGTCTCGTCTCGAAAAAACGTGCTCGTCCCGTCTCGTGTCTCGTCTCGAGAGGTTCTGTCCCGTCCCGTCTCGTCTCGTCTCGTTTGTCTCGTTTTGTCTCGTCTTGTCTCGTAAAAAATATAGCAGCATACCATGGGAACGAAAGTAAAATGTACCAGGCTGCACCATGCTAATCAACATACAACTAAGTTATTACCCAAAACAAACAAGACAAGAAATGTCACGGTCAGAGTTGGCGTGGGTCAATGAAAACTTGACCCACGTCCCACTGACCCACCACCAACCGTGACCCACGACCCACTGACCCACCACAAACCATGACCCACTCTGACCCACCATGACCCATCACCCACGGTGACCCACTCTGACCCACCACCCACGGTGACCCACTCTGACCCACCACCCACCATGAACCACTCTCATCCACTTTGATCTAGTCTGACTCACCAAAATCCATCGTCATGAAGTCTGAACACGATCCACGGCCTCTTCTGAACTGACTAAAGAGTTTACACTTGTAATAAAACAAGACTGACATTGTCACTAATCGGAGTTTGAATTTCTAGTCAATCGCTCAAGCACCACTCTGTTACAATAACGGTGGATCTGACCTTTACGATATAAAAAGGTAAAGTGTTTGTCAGTGAGGAAACAGTTTGAGGTGGGGGGGAATTAGTGTGTGCCTAAAATATACTTGTACTAAGAGAGTATTGTTGCTATTCTTGCTAAGAGAGTATTCGTTAAATTTAAGTTACAAATATGCATAATTACAATTATTATGAATATTTATTGAAACGTAGTTTACCTAAAGCAAAGAAGAGAGTTACTAAAAAGTAGGTACAAAGTTGAATAACACAAATAAGCCATTAGTAATACAAGTATACACTTTCCGTAACTCGTAATTTTCCACCTTAAAACAAATCTGAAATCGGATTTATTTCCTGTTGGTAAATTTCTGGCGGTAAATCATCCGCAGTGGAATGATGTTCATCCTTCAGCCAAGAAATAACTAGCTCGTCTACTTTGAGCTTGTCTAGCGGTGGGCCATTAACATTGATGAGCAACAAGTTAGACAATGTTTGAGCACTTAATCTATTTCAAATATCAGTCATCTGTAAATTCATTGGGGGAAATCCCCGTTCGCATTCTGTCGTGGAAATTGATAATACTTCTACCCGATTTCTGCAACTTCTCATCGACAATCTACTTGTTAGACTTAAGTCTGATAACGATTTTTCTCGGTCAGTTTTGAAATACTCAGCAAGAAGTATCATGTCTCTATCAACATACAACATCTTTTCCATATCGACCATGTCAGTTGGCAATGTCAACCCATGTAGAACAGAAACTTCATATACCACGCCTTTGATGGGGAATCTTGTGAATAAATTATCAATTAAAGCCTGATAAACTGATGATTTCTTATTTGTTTATAAATTTATTTTTTGTAATTACACATGAAGGTTTCATACCATTACCAAGTTCGTTCCCCCGTCTAGAAAGCGAAAGGGAACGAGGTTTCTGGAAAGTATTCAGAGGTGAATGGGAATTTCCCTCCTTCTTCAACTTCAATTACCACACTGCTGTTTGCCATGTGCCAAATTACGATGAGTTTCAGTTAAATTATCATAGTATAATTATTTCCTTGTTGAATTATCAATACTTCTCAGTGGAAAAAGGATGAAATTTCGAAATTCCAAATCAAAGTAAGTAGACCAACGTAAAGGGAAGAAAGTAAAATTTTCCATACAATTATGCGTACAATCCAAATTTCAAATTTCCGTGTAATTAAGCTTACAGTACAAATTTTATGCCTATTTTTCTCACAACTTTATGAGTTGATTACCCTGTGCTGTGAGCGCTCCATATAATAAACATAAGCTTCAGCAATTATTATAGCAGAAAGCAATTTATATATGAAGCCAAGCACTGTATTTTTTGTTTCTGATTTTTTTTCTGAAATAACATCGATCGTTTTCGATCCTTTTTACAAACCAATTCACTGCCAATTTTCCATGTATAGAAAGTGCGCCCCCCTCCCCACATAAAGGAGCATTTAAAAAATGCTAGGACACATTCTGTTTATTTTCAATAAAGAGTTAATACACTTAATTTCAGCTCCGTAAGTTTAACGGCTTGCGAGATACTCATTTTGTTTCGCAAAAATTCGGATCCTCACTACCTCCTTAGGATATTATGCATTATAATAAAAGCAATATAACATCCTAATTTGGATTAAGGCCTAACTATATACCAAAAGTAATTTCATTTGACTTTGCAATTTGACCGTAATGATCAGGCACACATAGTTACATTCAATTTTTTATAAATAATTTATATATTACAGTGATTCAAAAGTGATTTTTTCCAGTAGTTAGCTCTAAAAACCCACAGGTCTTGAAAGCCAAGTTGTAGTGTAAGTCCTATTGCTATTATTACTATTAAAATATTAATATCCAAAAGTGCCCGAAGTTCTTTTTTCACTTGGTTAGATATACTCACCTCAGGGAAGTAGACAGAAACAAGTGGAAAAGAAAGGGAAATGAAGGTTTTGAAAGTAAAACGGAGACAAATTTACCAGTCTTCAGAAGATACTGTCTACAATGCAGTGAGCAGAGAGGATCGGTAGATCATACTGAGTCGGTAGGTCGCAGTGGGTCATGGTGGGTGGTGGGTCGCAGTGGGTCACGGTGGGTGGTGGGTCACAGTGGGCTATGGTGGGTGGTGGGTCGCAGTGGGTCACGGTGAGTGGTGGGTCACAGTGGGTCATGGTGGGTGGTGGGTCGCAGTGGGTCACGGTGGGTGGTTGGTCACATGCTGTTGACCCACGACCCACTGATCCATTTAGAAAACTTGACCCACTTGACCCATTGATCCACTCCATCTCTGGTCACGGTAGCTACACCGTGAAGCATTTACTTCTGGTGTGTGTGGTAGTCGGTTCGATCTCGGTTAGTGCCATGTGAGCTTTGTGGTGGACAAACATGGAGTGTGTGTGTGTGTGTTTTCTCGAAGTTGTCTTGTATCCTATCACTTTCTTCATTCCACTAATTTCCCCATCATCATCTATTCGGAGTGGGCCAAAGTTGCCTGAAGGTCTTAAAAATAAATTCAAATAAGCTGACAAGGTAAGGGCAAATAGTTTACAAGATAATATATCTCTGCTGTTAGTTGTCTGAGGCTTCTCGACCCTGGCCTTTTTTTTTTTTTTTTTTAACATTTTCAAACATTGAAATTTGTTTTACCAGTTTCAATACACGAATATATAGTAAATTGCTCATAGGTACGTGGAAGATGAAGACACTAATGTCAAATGATGTTTTCACGACAAGCAAAGTCCGATGTAAAGGTGTCACCATCCCCGACACTACCGTATACTACCAACCACCATATAGGGGCCCACTTGCTTTATAGTGTCGGTATATATATATTAGATAGATAGATAGATAGATGTGTGTGTACACTTTGATTTCATATATTCCAGCCTTTAGGTTTCACAGTGTTAACCGATACCAATCCAAAAACTACTTTCCATTTTAGCATGTTTAGATTTGTTGCAATTATTATATATATATATATATATATATATATATATATATATATATATATATATATATATATATATATATATTAAAAAGAGGCTTGGAACCAAATAATTTTATTGAGTAATGGAAAGTATTTGATTGAAATTTTATAGGTTACTGCACAGTAAGCTCTATTTGACACATCGGAGGAAAGAATGCTTGGGGCCAGTCTACACCTCCATGGTACAAATCTCTTCCCATACCCGCGGGGTGTGTGCCCCTATATGGTGGTTGCCCCGTTTGTGTAACAAACTCATGAAAGTATACCCAGATTAGCTTGTGGTCTAAAAAAAGGATTTTGGGTGGCCATTTTGGATTAAAGTTTCTTATATTGTCGTAATCTATTCGTAATCATACAACGTACATCTTCATACCAAACCGAGCAGTCTGCGGTGATAGACCATCGGCTTGAAGGCCACGGGTTGAGTCCCGGAAGGGTCATGTGTATGGATTTTAACAGCATTTGTTTTTCCGTATTGTGTCAGGGGGCGAAATCGTACGAAATAACCGGATTTCAGTCTGAAAAATTTGGAGAGAATATCCTGGCCAGGTTACTTTCATGGGAGTACGGAATTAGTAAAAATATAGGATATACATTTTATAGCAGGGTTAAAAATATGGTTTGGGTATCCTATTTCTTTTCTGTTAATTATGTTCTTCAATGTTCGAATTTTGATCATTCTCATAATATTTTCTGCTTTCAACGGAGTTCCATGAATATCATACCAGATGTTCTTTACATTTATTAAGTTCGAAAGGCTTAATGCGCCTGTAAGAAAACATTTTTGAAGATAATTCAGGTCCTAATGAATATTTTTCACTAGGAAAGTGAAGTATTCCCCTCCTCCCAACATAGAAGCAGAGGGCAATTTCGCACTCTGGTCAGATAAAACATTTCCGCGTAAAAAAAGGAAGGCCCCCCTGTAAAACCTCTTCAGCTCCAGGGTTATTGTTACTATAGGGGTACCATAAATTTGCTGAAAGCAAACAATTTGAAGGGTTCGTCGACAATATGTTTGCTTTCTTTGTCCTTCGCCGGCTTCCAAACGAAGATGTGAATTTTTCAACATGACTGCTGTAAGCGGGCGATTGGTAAAACGGTAAAAGTGTACTTTTAAGTGTGTGTGTGTGTGTGTCTGTGTGTGAGGGAGGGAGAGAGAGAGGGCAAAATTTTAGTTGCAAGATGTACTTCAATTGCCGTTTTCAGTTCATTTAGTAAAAAGAATACCGCCGCGCCACCAGGGAATAAAGACAAGTGTTGTCTGTTTCTTTTTGCCACCTCAGCCAGAACTTTCAACTACAGCCTGTGATGAGTATAGACCTTACCCAGTTTTCAAATTGAATAGCTGGTGGTGGTAGTTCGGTTTCTTGACCTTGTAAAAATCTTCCCTGTCTTTGTTTTGTTTGTCATCATTCCAGCCAGAAATAAAAAAAAAGAGAAATCCTCAGTTTACAGCAAGGAGAATTTGGGACAAGAGATTAAGGATGATATTCCTGGAAGCTCACGTATCACGATTGTTTCATTCAATTGACAGAGGACACTTTTCTATGAAGGCTTTTCAACATGTTTTCTCACAAAGGGGATTTTCCTTTTGCAATCTATATGACCACTGGCAATTTCAATCTTGTCCATTCCCGCCAGCGTTTTGATTTTCGAGACGAGAAAAGTAGTCTGTCTCGTCTCTTGTCTCGTCTAAAAGGGTTCTGTCTCGTCTCGTTTACGAGACGAGACGAGCCGAGACACGAGAAATGTCTTGTCTCGTGGCAACACTAGATAGGACTCTGATCCGTCCAAGAGCATCCAAGACTATGAGCATAGCAAAAGCAAACAACATTTTCCCACGCGTTCCTGTGGTACCCGTAAAAGGCTATGAACATAACAACTAAAGGCTTGTCGAAACTTGCCTCCCAATTCCAGGAAATAATATCGATTTCTAGGAAAACAAGATCAAATTTCGCTGACTCGACCTTCTATCCAGCCTCTATTCTACTGCGTATTACGATATATGCGTCGAGTAGAAAATTTTAAGACGGTTTTTCTCGGTTATTTTTGGCCATTGCGCTCTCCCAGTTTTTAATATTAACTCTTTAAATGTGCACTACCACCTCGCAAAAAATGGCCCCGAAATTCACTTACGAAAGTCAGCCTTCTCCTTGTTAGTGTCGGCAACCGCAGACAGACAACCGCAAACGTCTATTATTTTGTAGAACATGTATTTTAGTAAAGTAAATATTAATAAAGCATCATGTTACAAGTATTATCTTCAATTTTAATTCATGTTCAGCACACAATAAAACACAAACAAAACTGTCATTCCAACATCCAATGCTGATAGTAAATACATTAACTGGAGAATTATGGATTCTATTGTAGGGATACTAATTATGGAGTTTTATACCCAAATTTTCTCATATTTACATGCTGATAGGCAACGAAAATAGTAATTCAGTTATTACCTCCGTAATCCATGTTATTAGCAATAAATTTGACTACTCTGTACTTGCAATATCCTGTCATTTGTCTTTATCGGTAAACAATCAATATACTAAACAAATGTACCGGTATAGAAAATATGGTTACAACTAATTAAATTGAGATTTACTATGATATTAATGTTTTTTTTTTTTTTTTGTATTAACAACATTACATCAATTTGATTACATTACAACACAATGTTGTATCTTAAGGGGCGTTTACACTTAGTCGATTTGCGTTCGATTCAGTTAAATTGACCTCACTTTCAACTTAATCGACCGTGTAAACGGGACTTCAACTTAATCGCTTTTTGATCGAAGGCGACTAATCGACTGGCAACTGAATTAAAAGACGTTCTATTTTCTGTGGTTGAAATAATTGAACACATCCATCAATCCGATTGGGCCTACTTGCTTCGATTTAGTGGCAAATGCAGCGAGTCGATTTAGTCGTGCGACTAAATCGACTAAGTGTAAACGCCCCATTACTTTCAATATTCTCATATATCGCAATGCGTTTCCGTACCAGTTTTAATCAACACAGCCAACAATATGCTTTATAGCTTGTGATACTCGTCTAAACAATTTCAAATGACGACGCAAATTTTGCGACGGCGGTTTCGGAATCTTGCGACAAATTATAGCTCCTTTTATCCACTTTCCAATAGCTCATATGATCATATGATTGACGAGTTATTGGATTTCAGGGGCGAACTCATGTGGTTCAAAGCCAGTGACAACTCCAACTTTTATTTCTGTGGCGAAAGTGGAGGGCGGAAAAGTTCAGGACGGCTATATCTTAGTGTACCGAAAATAATAGTTATATACTGCTTCATCTAAATCAAAATCCAACATATCTGACAACAAAATTCAACCGCTGGAATGTATAGTCATAGGCACCAGAGGGCACTTGCCTTTCCCTAATTGTTAGATGCCCACGTTAATTTACAACTCCGTTGGCCTCATTCCGTATTCGTTTGCATCACTTAACGCAAAATTTGCATTTCGGTTTGCGATGATTGGCATAGCAGTTATATTTGTTTTTTTTTTTTTTTTTACTCCTCCCTTACGTTGCGTTGTTATTCGCATTTTTTTTTGAAAGACTATAGAAAACCGTATCATGTCTCATATACCCTTGGTGCTACAAGGTTCTTCTAAACTAAACTACGAAATATACTCAACATTACTGGAAGGAATGAGAAAAGTGGAAATTATGCAAAGGGTATCTAATACAAATCTCTAGCCTCTTTTGTCAAATAGGTGAACCAGCGTACTGTAAAAGGTTTGAAGTGTGAAAGTGCTTTGTTCCAGGTTTACACATCTATAGTAAAACTATGAAATGCTCTTATTGGTTTGTCCTTACATTCTGTCAGATATAAGTTTAGTCATCAATAAAAAAGTGTTTAACCGCAGTTAGCTAAATTCTGTGCTTCATTTTGTTACTTCTGAAGATGCTTGTTGGCAACACTACCTTCCGATCGCACTCGCACCGTGCAGAGGAATATCAAGGAAAATGTGGTAGAGTTGTAAATATTTGTTGTTTATTCTTGAAATGGGTTGAAATAGCCCATTATATCAGAGAAAAAATTAACATACAAGCATATTGAACATATGCTAATTTATTTGTGCAAAGAGGTAATAATATTTTTCATCACTTAGACTTGAATATGCTGTGGTAACTTATTTGATGTATAAGGAAATGTTTGGTTGATAATCTAGGTGACAAATGTTAAAATACATTTACGTTCAGGGTAATAGTATACAACAGTGCCTCATGATCTGTGCGCGTGGATACTTCCTACTGTTGCACTACGTATAAAAATGATTTTTATTACATTTAGAAGTAGTAAGAAGCATCCACGTGCACGTGACATGCGATATATGTTTCAAATCCCCCACATATACTCATACACTACGTACAAGGGCACATTATTATTCTTCGCATACCATAAAACACAACGAAACGCAACGCAAACCGACGTACATTTTATTTTATATTACTCAGTAATTAAATGAAAGTCGCATTTTTACCTCATTTTCAAGTTCCTATATCCTCAATGAATAATCCTTAAAAGACTGCACTTCGTCAGTCCTCGCTAAATGATGAGGCACTCTCGTATACTATATCCACGTTGAGATTAGAATATACGTCATAAAGAGGTTGTTTTATGTTTGAAATGAGTAAGTGACTATTAGTATACAACAGTTCCTCATCGTGTTCCGTACTCGAGGATAGTTCTTACTCTTGCACCACGTACAGAAATGGTGGTATGTCATGTACAAGTGGTAATAGAACACAGAAGAAACCCAGATCATGTTGTACACACACTGGAATATGCAGTATGAGTACACCGTGATCTGTGTTATGTGTGCTATTACAACTTCTACCATCACGTTTGTACGTAATGCAACAGTAAGAACTATCCACGAGCACGAGACATGCAATATGCGTTCAAGTCCCCTCCCCACACACACACACACATAGTGAAATATAAAGTACAAGGGCACTACAGAGGCGCACATAAAGTAACGGGTACGTACTGGTCTTCACGAAAACCTGTACGGAATGACCCCCAAACCTTCCTTTCTGTCTGCAAACACCGCTAAGCAATCACGCTTGACCTGGTACTACTCCGTACACCTCAGACATTTAAACATCAGCAATCGTGAAGAAAAACAAAGGTAAATACAGGTTCGTTCTTTTTTATTTTCATATCAGTCGATAAGTAAACGAAAGGCGCTTTGTTACCCCATTTTCAAGTTCCTAGATCCTCAATGAATAATTCGTAGAAGACTGAACTTCGTGAGTCCTCGGGGAATTATGAGGAACTGTTGTATACTATATCCAGGGCGGGAGTGAAGCAGAGGAAGGGGTCTCCGTGGTATCGCATTGGAAGGGAACACGCGCGTCAGCTGCGGGTATGCGTACAAATGAAAATAGTGGAAACATTTAATATCACATACAAACAGAGAAAGGTAGGGGTTAGGAACGGGTTAGCTCAAGGTTAAGTAAGTTTTGATCCATTTTCATAAAATTATTAGTGTGTAATTTCTCGTTTCTGAGTGAGTATACATGCTGGAGCGGTCGTTGTAAAGTTAATCCCACGTGCAGTTTTATGGATGTAAAGTTTAAAAAGTATGTTTATTGCTTTAAACGATATCTAATACATTGTACAGTATTATATACTTCGTGAAGGTAAAGAGAATAGTATTGTTTCCTTATTTTAAATTATGCCCTAACACATTCTACAGTGTTATTTTCTTGGCGGATGCACAAGCAGTTGCTTGCAGATTCATAATACGGATGCAGGCTGATATGTTATAAAAACGATCATTTATACGGAAAATACTCACCAATCTATATTAGGTTGTTACTGTGAACCAGACGTATCTAATCCGGTTCAGAATAAGGTGGAGGTAGTAAGCCCCCATAGGATATGTGCAGTTAGGGGAAAGCGCGAAGCGACTGTGGGTATGGGCAAAATTGGTTGCTAGTGAGGAACGCTTCGGCGTGTGCGAGAATTATAGCTATTCTTATAGTGCTGTCTTACCTCATCCGAGATTTACCGCTTATTTCTTCTAAGGGTATGGAATAAAGCGAAGATTCCGATAGATTTATGGGTAGTTTTGAGACTTGCATAATACTGATGTAAGCTTGGCGTTGTACATGCTATTTGCGTCGTTGTTTTTCTATGTGAACGAGAGATATAGGGTGAATTTGACAAATTTCGTAGTAATAAGATACTTCGTACAGGAACATTTGAGTACCCATGTGAAGAATAATGCGACTTCGTAGAGTACTTGTAATGTTTTCAAATTTGTAACCTTTGTTTAAGGGTAAATATAACTTTCCTAGGTTGTGTAGAATAGAAATACAGTCTCGATGAAAAGTTAATATTTTCCACAACCCTCTTTCATGTGCAGTTACTCATTTTAATTACAAAATGATAATTTTTGACGACTTCTAATAAAACTTCACCTTGTCGACAATCACACGTTGGTTCTAGTTCAGTTTATGTGACCAGAAACTCGTGTAATTTATAGAAGAAATGTTTAATATTGCAAAAAAAAAAAAAAAAAAAAAAAAAAGGAATGTATAAGTAATGAAATTATGGAAATCTCACCTCTGACACCCATGACAATGTTGAAAACGTAATCCAAAGTGTTAACCACATAATAGTCGATAAGAAAGCTATGATGAACTGAATTGCTATATGAATGCAGTGTGTCATTATCATGATCAGTAATGACAGAAGTATCCGAAACCTGTTCGACAGGTAAGGAATTTAGTAACATGAGGATTGCAGTGGGTTTCCACTATCTTCATTTAAGCGCGTACACACCGACACTCACACGCCTGGTTAATTCACCAATTTCGCCCTACCGTTACGCGTGTTAGGTATGTATCTCCTTTATAGTGGCCACCTATCACAGGTTGGTTGGTATATTTGCACCATTGTGTTTGACATATGTCCGCATGCTGTATTTATACCCATACCGGTTAAGCCGTTCGAAAGCGAATCTGCTTCCCTTACGCGATTCCTCCCATAAAAAAAAATAATTTATAAAGTTTAAGGGTTCGATTTCGTGATGAAAGAAGTGCTTGACTCATGAGTTCAAGTATAGTCCCATAAAGTGGGCTTCTGTCTACTTTGTTTTTCAACTGTATGTACTGAAGTAACTTTCCTTTGAGTTATCACTTTACTTCGATTTTTATCTGGTATGATATTCACCAAAATTATCCACTGCCGGAAAACATATAGTTGAGATTCATATTTGTGTACGCATTAACCTTGACACTTGGTTATTTGTAACAAAAGAGAGCATTCAATGCATATACGTTCTATTATGAAATTATGATATATATATATATATATATATATATATATATATATATCTTACAAAGCATTTAAGTCTGATTTTCTTCATATTACGATCAGATTACTTTGTATAATATCTTCTTATGAGTTGAATATTTCATCGTAGTATATTGCAAAATTATTCCCAGTTATTAAACAAACAGTGGTTGGAAGATGATTGCTTGTTGATTGTTTTACGGGTGCTTAAATTGAAATGAACGTTCAAAAAATGCTGTGTCGTATGCTAGATTTATTTGGGATGTGACTCATTGGTTTTTAAGGTACCAGAATTGGATGACACCCGTTTGAAAACAAAAGAAATAAAAATGAGAAATTTAAAATATATATATATATGACAGGAAAAGGAGTGGGAAGAAAGAAATTCTGAGATCACCGTACCTGTCAATTGGTCTCTGCTTGGCTGCTCTTTATCCTCTCTGGTCTTCGTCTTCTGCGAAGGTATGTTGGTTTCGGTGTGTCTGATTTGATTTTAGCCTAAAGTTGGCTACTTTTCAGACTTGCGATGCAGTTCGTAATACGGGAGCTGTGCTGACAGACTGTTTGCAAGATTGGAGGTCTGTTGTACTTATTACAGACGAAGCCATTCTCTCGAGCCACTGGGCTAGAACCTGCCGAAGACTAAAATAGAAGGTCGTTAAACTATCGGAGGCCTAACTGTCCGCGATTGATCTCTAGCAATTCACTTCCCGTTTTCGGTTTGACTTCGGTTTTTAAAGATCCAAATTTCCTGGTGCTGTTGATGAGGAGTTGTGCTTAGTTTCAACAGACACCTTGACGTTAGAGATAGATTAGATTATTGGGAAAGGAACTCTCTCAACTTTATTACATAAAAGTACACATTTTCATAATTTGTTACATAAGCGTAAACAAACACCTCTTCAATTCTGCAAGAAAATCACAAAATTACGGAAGAAAACAGCCTGAATTTTCAGAGAAAGATGAATTCATTAGTAAGGACTGTCCTTCCGTGTGTTTATTATTCTTATTACAAACGAAACAGTTTTATGTAATTAGGAACAAAAAATAAAATAAATAAATAAAAAAAACAGTATCACAACATTAATGGCAGTTGCTGATGATAAATAATGAGTCTTAGTTTTCAATCAATCTATAGGTCGTTGGTTGGGAAATCAATACCAATCAATGATCAATAAACACTGATCTCTTTACAATTGATTTGATGTTTAGCATCCCTTTAGGCGCCAAGGCTGTATGATACGTGAATCTACTGCTTAATTTGGAATCCGAGCAGGGTTGGCTGGTTTAAACCGAATAACGAAAAATGTTCGTAAAAGTGTAAGTGTTCCTAAAATCTTGATGAACACACATTTGTGGGTTATCATGTGTCACTCCCGCATATTATTCGTATTATATTCAGACCTAAATTCTCCATTCGTTACTCAAAGAGAACTACAAAAGCGACTTTTTGTTTTATTTATTTATTTTTTTTATAAGTTCATGAATGTTTCTTTCGTGATTTGTTTTAGTTTCTTATTATTGTTATGCAATTGCAATCAAAGCAAAACTCCAAATATTGTTTCGCTTTAATAATGTTTACTATTGATAAAATACATCGAAATACCGTACTTTTTTTTGAGGGGATGGGGGTCATACAAACCCCACGAGAGGCATTTACTGAAATCAGAAGTATCTGTTTATGTATAAATGGGTCAGAGCCAGAGTGGACTCAAATAATTCTTATCTTTATTCACTTTTCTTACTGATATGCAAATTAAGTCGTTGTATTTCTTTAACTTGGACTAATAAAAGTCGTAGTGAACTAACTTGGACTTAATTAGTCCTTCTGTACTCTGCAATATTTTGAAATTGTCCATATGTAATTCTGTATAATGGTTTCACTTGTTCAACTATTTATCTTTTGTCCTTCTGAAATGACTCTTGATAATTTGACAATTATTTTAAAAGTATGTAAATATCAGTATAACGTATCAGGAGTCCTTCATGAGTGGGTCGGCAGACGTATCACATTTGTGGCCAATTAGTCCCGGTTTCAAGTTCAAATGGAGGACAGTTTATTTCAGATGTAAGTTGAGAAACTGTTTGGACTCCTCTTTAAGCTTATGTTACCCTTTCCAGCATACCCTGTTGTTGCACAATAACACCAAATTGAAACAAACTTATTTCTGTCCATATGTGATACAAATGCATAGAGCAAATTATTTAAACAAAAAAATAAAAGTTTAAACAAAAAAAAAAAAACTTTTTTTTTTCAATAAAAAATATGATTTTTGCCAACCCTGGATCCGAGCTACATAAGCTCCGACCGGAAATAAATCCGGGTCTCCCTCGCCAAGGTGGGTACGTTAACGATATAGTCACAAGGGTACACAAGATAATTTGTTATCGGCGTATTATTTTATGTTTATCCATAGCCTGTTGTTATGTGACAGTAACCTTTGAGTAAGAGAAATGATGTCTGCTGGAAGTAAGCGAAGTAATGCTACTCTGAATAAGATAATCTACCGGATGTAATTGCACAGACAACCTTAATTTTCTGAAAAGATATGCCCTGAAGAAGGTAATAATTAACCTTTGTCACAACGTTCACAATTGTGTAATTTTGGAGTAGGTATTTGCCAGTGAATATTGACCTAAAGAGTTCAAAATTATCTACAAAAGTCGAATCATGTAACTTGGTTTTATTAATGAAAACAACAGAATTTCCTAAATAACTAAACGACTCCCCCCCCCCTAAATCTTTCCAAAACGTTTTATCACACGCAAGTACGGTACATTCATTTCATGAATATCGTTAGAACTTGTTATAAAATGAAATTTCGACAATGACCAGTGAACAAAACTGTTTAATATGAATTGAATCTGTTGATTAATACTGGAAAGGTGTAGGGAAAGAGAATAAGTGTCCAGATTGTTGACGTACAGCAGACCAGAGATAGCTATCATGACTCCCAAACTGCGACAGAAAACAGTATGACACTTAACACTGCCTTGAGGGACACCGTTTTCCTACAGAAATCGCTCCGAAAGTCTAAATCCCACACGCACCATAAAATAATGTTCGTGTTGGAACTTCGCTATGAACTTGCTACAGAAATGTCGGAGCTGTTGTAATTCCTATCAAATATGTACATAAAAACTTCACCAGTACTGGCAAATTGGCAAGTTGCCACAGTGGTACCCCAGGTGTGTCTTCCGACATGGTCTCATGAAAATCATTGTAGACTCCAGGCCCATTCTTGACCCAAATTGACGTTTAGCACCCTTATGCCGGACATATGGAGCTACCTTGGTACCCACTTTCAAGGAAATCAAATGGGCACTTTCTGAGATATCACTGGTACGAAATTTTCCCGGAAAATATTTGATTTTCAAATAAGTGTTTCTGACATACAGGGGGTATACAACAAAATCGAAAAACACTTCATACAGGACACATAAGTTTGGCCCTCTACTGTAGAACACGTGTTGCGGTTTGCCGAACGTTTTTTGTTTTCAATGTGTCATGTGGACCTTCCTTTTCCGTCAGCAGTAACCAGGAACAAAACAACACAGTTCACCTGTGGTGTGAAAGTGGTACGGTAAAATGGGCGACCTGACAGACTTCCAAAGAGGTATGATCGTTGGTGCCCGTCTGGTTGGAGCTTCAGTGGCAACAGTGGCGAACATTGTGGGGGTATCGAAAGGCACTGTGTCCAATGTCACGAGGGCATACACAATTCATGGGCAAACGACGTCTGCAAAGCACAACAATGGTCAAAAGACAATCCTGTCAGATAGGGACCGGAGGGTATTAAAACGGATTGTAGCAGCTAAAAAGAAGACCAGTGCAATGAAAATTACGTCTGAACTCAATTTCGGCCTACAGAATACGGTTTCATCGAAAACAATGCGACGAAAACTTCATAAAATGAGAATTCATGGCAGGACCGCTATCGAAAAACTCCTGGTCACAGTAGTAAATGCGAAGAGGCATATCCAGTGGTGCAAGGACCACAAGGCGTGGACTCATGAGGAGTGGAAACACGTAATGGGGTCCGATGAATCGACCTTCACCTTGTTTCCAACAACCGGTCGTGTTTACGTATGCAGAACATCGTCGCAGGCCTATGATACAGACTGTCTGCTCCCAACTGTAAAGCATAGGGGTGGTTCTGTTACAGTATGGGCAGTATATCGTGGTTTTCTGCAGGTCCCATCATAGCCCTGCATGGAATGATGAATGCTAAGGCGAATGAGGCCATTTTGAGAAACCAGGTTCTACCCATGGCCCAAATATTGTTCCCTGATGGTGTTGGCATCTACCAAAATGATTTGGCACACTGTTACGCTGCAAAAACGGAGAATTCATGGTTTGAGAAGCATGACCAGGAGCTATCACACCTCCTCTGGGTCCCACAATCACCAGATCTCAACATCATTGAGCCATTGTGGTCTGAGCTAGAAAGGCTTGTTCGGTCTCGTTACCCTCCACCAGCATCCCTTTATGAATTGGAACATGTTTTGGAGGAACAATGGTACAAAATTCCACACACCACGATTCAGGAGCTGTATACGTGCATTCCACGTCGGATCCGAGGTTTTTTGGGCGCAAAAGGAGGCCCCACAACATACTAGGTACGATTTTCACGCTTTTGCAAACGTTTTAGATTTTTTTGTCCAACCCCTGTATCTTGTAGCCTATTCTTTCCTCTTCAAAATGGTATATAATTTTTTCTCTCTCTCTAGCTCAATATTTACGGGAGATATGACCAATTGAAGCTAACAAAGTTATACATTTTTTTTTTTTTAACCTCTCTGTACTCTTAAACTACATGGGGTATTGGGCT
This sequence comes from Thermobia domestica, assembly GCF_964235325.1. NCBI lineage: Eukaryota > Metazoa > Arthropoda > Insecta > Zygentoma > Lepismatidae > Thermobia > Thermobia domestica. The sequence continues at coordinate 306,983,000 of NC_137459.1, forward strand.
ACAATTTGTTACATGATCATCTCTCATAGGGGCCTACATATACACCAAGTATCGTCGAATTCTGAGACGAGTTTTTTGTTTATATATATGAAAATTTTGTTGATTTCATATGGAATGACTCTGGGCAAAAAGTCTCATCCAACCAGATACGATTAAATAGCTGCAAGCTGAGTATCACACGAGACGTTACACAGCACATCTTAAGAGTGGGCTGGAGCATGGCTGAATTTCTACATTTTGGCTTTCTTCTTCTTTCGGAGCTGTCAAACAGCACTCTGTGGGGAGAGTCAGAAGCTCCAGGTATAGTAAGGAAAGGCTCCAGGCTATATGGAAAGTCGCTTGGCTGCCTTTCCCCGCCCGAACTGTTGTCAGTCTTGAACGCAGCAGGGGTGCCCTTAGGATATCTGCTGATCTTTGTTCAGGGGATGAAGAGGAAGCTTCTTACACTGAGATGATGCGAAATAAAAAAAAAAAAAGTAATAAAACTTACTTGAGCTTACTTTGGAAAGACGGCATGTTTTTTTTTTGTCTTCAATTTGAACACAGGAGAATACGTGTCTCGCGTTTTGCGAATTTCATGTTAGAAAATGAAAATAATAATAATAATTTTGAAATCCAATATCTCGTTTGTAGAATGGATTTCGCAATCAATTTATCTCATAATCTCGAGACATGTAAAAAACATATTACCGGTACATTACATTTGGAAGGAAATGTCGCGTGCCAATTATATGCCTCACTGACCGTCTCTTGTTGACAGCTTGTGGAAAACAAAAGTGATAAACCGTTAATTTCAGAGAGTTCCGCATCAGTATTTCATATTCGTTATGTTCAGTATATCACATCCAAACTAAAGAATAAACTACTTGCATTTCTCCTTTTCTTCATTCATGTACAAAAAAATGGCGATCCGTATTATTTTTATTTTTTTTTTAAGATTGAATAAAATCTCGTCGCCAGAAATATATATATATATATATATATATATATATATATATATATATATATATATATATATATATATATATATATATATATATATATATATATATATATATATCACGTTAATGATAGTGCAACTATTTCCCTTTCAACAGATGCTGCTTCTCGTTTGAGATTGAACAGCAATTGAAAGATATGATTGTTTCTTTTCCAAAACCGTATATAGTTATGGAATCCACGCAGTATGTTTGCACATTTATGAAGCTCTTATAACAGAAAATAGTCATTAAATTCGTTTTTAATATTAGTTACATTCATTTTTCTACATCTTTGCACTTCTAGGAGCGTTTTTATCTCCTGCTTCTTGTACGGTTTTCTTTCTCAACGAACTTGACTTGTACTTTGAACCATAATAAGCAATGTCTGAAAGTTTAATTCGAATCAGTTCTCGCGTTCGGCAGTTATCGTAAAAACAGACAACACACGTGGTGTGCGAGTCGAATATTTCGCTATAATCAGTGAAAAATAAATACTTAAAATTTTAATATTTTTTCTTTCCTTGTAATAACGAAATGTAACTGAAAACAATCTCTATAATTCTCACTAGAATCTACTCTGTCAAATTCCAAGCTTAAACCACGCGAGAAAATAAACAGCATATCATCACTATGTTTATCCTTACCTCGACGTTATATCCACAGATTGAATCTGGAATCTCTCGCCTGCCTTCAACGTACGTGGTCGCAGGTTTAAACCCTAAACCCTGCTGCAAGTCCAACGGCTCTGATGAATACCCAAGTAGTGTTCGGATCCCACTTCAAACTCTAGGTCCCGTCTCTGTATAGCCTCGTATCAGGAGACCTATAAGCGCAAACGGCCTGGATTCTGATTCCGAGTGGATTTTGAGGATTATTTTGGGGGAGACATCACTTTTGTCTCACTTTCCTTTGTTGCAATCGGACACAAATCATTACATTTCTTCCCAAAAAGCACATTTCAAATTGGATTATTGGAGGGGACAGTACCCCACAGTTCCATGATTGGAGAGGACATGCCCCTTCGCCCCCTCGGGATTTGCGCCAGTGATCTCACATACTTTTTTTTTTTTTTTTTTGTTAATGAATTTCCTCCAGACTATATATAACAACAAGGGATTGGTAGAAGTGAAATAGAATTCGGGCTGCGCGATGCGATGTAAGTAACTAAAATAAAGAAACGCGTTACAAGTTATTAAAGTAACTTTTGAATATGCTTTGAATTCGTGAATCGCGACCGAAATCGAACCGTTCCGGACTCCGAGATTAAAATCTGCACCTTGTTTCGTAACTCAAATTCGAGTCTGTGGATCCTTACTTCAAATCCGGATCCATGTGGCTATCCTAATGTGCACGTTTTGTGTAATCATATGTTATTTGCATATTAATAGTAAAAGTAAACTTAACACTTTGTTTTCTTCTCTTTATAGATCTGTTCCGCCATGTAAATGGACCACGAAACTAAATCGTAGGACTAAGGCGAATGTCAGACAAAACGAACAAGTGCGTGATTGACAAAGTAACAACTATGCTACACTGGATGTCTGGAACATACAACAGAGCGACAACTCATTTTTAAGATATGATTTCAGTCTGAGAAGCAATAATTTTAAATAAATAAAAAAAATATGTCATTACAAATTTGCTTTTATATCATTACAGATTAAACATTAAAAAAAAAAAAAAATAAAACTGCACGAATTACTGAAGGTACTTTATGTATGTGTTCTTCTCAGCAACAAAATTTGAAGCTTGAAAAGTAGCAAGCAATCTGCAACATCACTCTGTTGCTCGCTCACTTTCTGTCTGACATGAGCCTAAGAATGAGCTTAAAGGATGTTATAATTTATTTATTATCGGTTTCAAAAATTTTTATTCTTGTGTTACTTTTACAAATTTTCACATGATGACAAACTTATATATGAATTTGATTTACAGAGTTGGTCATCCATTATTACAAAGGTTTAAATTCATTAAATAGTTTGAGTACTTTTTCTGGTGCAAGTTCCAATTCAATGAAAGTATACAGTTGTTATGATATTATTTACAACATATGAGTAATAAAAGCAAGATTACGGTCAACTACATTTTATCAACCTTCACAACTTGAAAATTTCAACCATACAAACGCTATGTAGATACTGAATTGAGAAAAATACATAAAAAGATTCTTAATTTACAAAAGATTAGTTGGGATGATCAACTTCTTTTTCTTTCTTTCCTCTTTTTTCAGAAGAAAGTTATCTTCCGTTTTCATTCGCCATCTAAAGTAACACAAATATTCACATCTACAGCTAAAAGTCTTATGACACTGAAACCATCACATGAACCTTATTGAATGAAACGAGCAGCATCAGGGAAGTGTTTTTAATTTTACTAGCAAAGCGAAAAAAAAAAAATCCGTATTATTTGTACACATCACAATATTAACAGAATGAATAATTGGTAATTGTATTGCATCTATGAAATGATCATTTTCATTAAAAAATCATGTTATATATAGGTATCCAAAGGCTTTTGTTTTATATAAACTATCCCAACATTGAAATTGATATCTACTCTTATTTCGGGTTTAATTTGTTAGTAATTCTCAGGTATTGCACACATTAACAAAACATGTGATATACGTATAATGTTTAATGCAAAGAGGAAAACAAAATAGACTAAATAATGCACCAAACAAACTTGTAAAGCAAGCAACCTTTACTGTGCCAAATCTCACCGCGTTGTGAAAGAAAGCTCGTACCACACAGCACTTATGGAAAAACAATATATATTAATTAAGTATAATCTCATTTCTGCTACAAATAGATGCAGTTACAAAAAGGAACTAACTAATACATGCTACATTGTACAGTGTTCTTCAAAAAATGTCGCCTTTCTTATACATAGTTCATAAGACATGCGACATATTTTTGAACACCACGGTGCATGTTGAGTGATAAAACATGGTTGCAAAAACTACAGCAAATATATATATATATATATATATATATATATTTAAATGCAGTTTCTGAGAAACTGCAACAATAAAGAAAATACTATATAGTGCAATATATTAATATAAATAAAACTGATACTTTATAGAGGATTTTTTTCCGAAGGAACAATTAAGAGGTTGTCGACAAAAACCCAACATGAATAAACAAAAGAAAAAAAAAATACGCACGTAATGAGACTAGAGATTCTGTCAAAAACCCCACTTGTCATAATGTATAAGCCTCTGAAAATACGGCAATCATTTTGATAAGGGCCGCCATTTTGAAACTACGTCGGATCGCCGCAGAAGTAACATAGCAAATTTAGAGTGCCTTGTGCTTCTGCCCTCAAAATTTCAAGTTAGAATACTGAATATTTTGCCCTGTATAGGCAAAAGCACACAAATCTAAAATGCTTTTTCTCATTTCCGCGTGCTGTGAAGTTCCTAGATTTGGGGTATTTGCCGGCAACTCCTGAACTGTAATTTTTAAGCTGGAAAATGCTAAATAACATAAGGTTAACATTTGTATAGAGCCATCCTGCGATAAAATATTTATCCGCGTGTCAACACCTTATTAAAAACGGGGACATTTTTATGATTCCTTGCAAGAAATTTACAAATGGAAGTTATTGTGCAACATAAAGTGCGGAATTTCAATATGTAAAGCATAAGGTGCTCTATATCTCACATTATAAATTAAAAGGTAAGAGTTCTCTGGGAATTGAGAAATTAGACAAAATCCTAAAGGAAAAAAAAAAAATGATCCTAATAAAATTACATTTGCGAACGAATAAAATGCCATATGAGAATGTGAGTAGCTACTATTTGTGCTAAATAAATTCACAATTCACAGATTTTCCACCGAATCTTGAAATCGGTCTTGAAACGTTGATGCCTTTGTTTCTGATGGTCTCTTACGGGCCAACTGCTTTCTTTCCTGGGTTTCTAATATGTAAGAAGGATCCGTAATTGGCATGGAACTACTTTGGCGAGGATCTACTAATTCTGGAAGAAGGCAGTTTTTTTTTCAGTAATCTGATTTTAGTTCGTTGTACTTTCCTCATTATCTGGTCAGTACGAAACAGGTGGAAGTAAATACTATATGTGATTTTTGAACCAAAGTAAATGTAACTCACTCTCTCATATATATACAATTATTTATTGTTATTAGCTTGCTGTTGTTTCAAAGTCCGATCCGCAGTCTGGATTTTTAAAGAATGTTTTGGGAAGGGTACTTACGACTTCCTAAAGATAATTTCAAATGCAATAACCCGAGTAGGAGTGAGAAGTACACTTTCTTATTATTGATAGCATTTTGTCATTTGTATGAATTAAGACATCTATTAAGTTCAGATGTTTTTTAAACCACCATGACTTTGATTCTTAGGAAGGAACAGCTTTAGCTTAGATTATTACATATGAACTTATATGACTGTTACGTTCAAAGTATATTTTTCTTTATATCTGCCCATCAATTTCAATTTAGTCAAAATTTTTATTTAATTTTTGGTTCGAGAATTAGCGACTCAAAATTACTGGTGTGACGAAATTTACCACTCGACTGACCAAATCACCCCGGTGAGAAAACATTGTGGAAAGTCGAAAAATATTACAATTTTTTTATGTCTTAATTTCTGAACTAATAAATAGGCCTATCTCAACCAGAAATGATTTAAAACAATTTCTATTTCTGATCATCGATTTTATAACCAGGGCTCTGATTTTGATGACCTAAAATTATAAAACAATGACATATAAAATCACAATAACACATTAGAAAAACTTTAAAAACGTATTACATAAAATATGTATTCATGTTTTCAGTGGATGAATGTCTTTCTGAATGTATGAAATAGGCTTTGATACTAGGGCTAATTGTTCCAATATAGAGAAGTAAGCCTTGCTGGAAAGCATTTTGCATCTATAATTATATGTAATAAACGTAGTGTCTGATTTCATTTTATAAATAAGCAAATGCTGTTATGGAGATTTAAGCCCTAGGGGAATTTTGTCCTATCTGAACGAAAAACCCTTAGAGGGGAATTATTCCGTAACTCTTGCAGAATATTTACTTAACATCAATGTTGTGTTTAGTTTCTCCAAAAGAATAACAATTATAATAATATAGTCTTCTCTTTTCCGTTCATGATATTTTTTCTAGTCCTGTCGGTAGTCTTCTTTTCTTCCTTTTTGTTGACAATTTCAAATTATTCGACAATTTGTGTTTCTTATGTCTGGGTTGTCTGACTCTTTGATGGCATTTTATCCCGAAGCAAAACAAGATCAGCTCTCTCCAACCGCAACCTTTACACCGAGCAAATTCGGAAACAGACTGAACGATATGAATGACAAAAACTTGTTCTTTGTTGATATCGGAGGCGGGGCTGAAGAACCTGAGGTAGATGAAGCCCTGAGGTTACGGAAGACGAACGTAAGCCTGCTTTCTCCGGCTGCATTTTTTGTACAGTCATCGAACGGCAAAATGCTGAACTTTTTAAACATTAATTACTATGAGAATGTGCACTCTTTAATTTAATTAACATTTCCTCTGCAGATAATAATTAATAAGAAAATTATAGGTTGAATAAAGGTGAATCAAAGATTATGAAGATATGCACCTCAGTTGCTAATTCTCGTTACTTTCTCTAGAAAGCGAAGTGGAGTTTAGTGGTAAATCTTGATTTCCTTATGGGAAATTTAAAAAATTATATTACTGATTTTGTGCAAATCACACACACACTTTATGAATTTGAATAATATGGTTAAATGTATAAACCTACTTTACGATTTTCTCCAAATCAGTAGTGTAGGACGTGATATCACGCAAAATTGAAAAAAAATCCCATATTAAATTTTCCTCATTTTTCACGGCATCCTCGGAAAGCTCCAGTCTACTCTTAAGCTACAGGATTTGTCCAGGGACAGTATTGAACGACTCACACAAGGCAGAGTCTAATTTAAAATCCATGAAAGAGACGTTATTGTTGTTAGTGTTAGTGCTACGAAAATTTAAAAAGGTCCGCTTGCCACAAGTACACAGATCACTAAACTTAACGGAATAGTGTGCAGTCACAGATAGAAGGGAAGTGTTGACCCGAATTATTTGATATCTCCACAATCCCGTGTACTGTTTAAACATGTATACTTGGAATAGTACTATGGCCGCTGATTGAGCTAACCCGATTCCATTCAGTAAGCATAGGTGCCCGACTACCGATGAGTCATAGTCTTCTGGCTTTAGAACAATTAAGAGTTAATAAGATAATGAGCATGCAAAATGCGAAACTTTTGGGAGATTCTCAGCAGTGGAAAATTGAAAAATGATACGGACGCGGTGTTGAGCCAGAATTATCTCACAGATGCACATTAAAACTTTACTGGATATATATAAATTTATGAAATATAAATATAAATTTATGAAATATCCTTTTTTATTTTTCCATATCACTTGTATATGCAGATTTAATGAATTTGAAAGAAAAGGAAAAAAAATGTTCTGCTACACCGAGAATCAAACTAGGATCCTCTGCTTACCACGGTGGTGCGTTAATAACTACGCTGCCCAGTTCTTTTCCTGACCAGTCGACATGGGTTGTACACTCCATGGATCTTGAGTGATTCGGCCTCAACAGTGCAAATGTTTGGCTGGTCAGAAGATCGAAACAGGTACCGCAGTGGTTAATATATTGGCACGGTAAGCCGGAGAGCTAGGTTTGGTTCTCAGTCCAATGTAAGTTTACGCTTAGTGTAAGAACATTCTTATCTTGTATCTCAGATTTTGTGAGTTAGTCATACGGTTCCAGTGTTCTCTGATACTTTCTTCAGTGACGTATAAAAGTTGCTAAACTGGACCTACCCAGGGTTTGATTCGTCTGTGTTCAGTTTTATATATATTGTTCACTGTATGGATTACCTACATTTGAGTGTTTTGAGTCCAATATAGTAATCGTAAAAACAACTATTCGATAACAGAAGCTGGGATTACCCTAAGACAAATATACGTTCAAGAAATCTACTTACGTTTTCAATGATTTTCACTTGTTTGGCAATTTTATCTGAACATAAATTCGAATATTTATTGTACTTACATTATTGTTGCAGCATGTAATTAGAAGATGAGACGCACCCAAACCATGTTTCTGTTTACCCTTGGTTTGATTTTGATGGTGATTTATTTTGTATGCTGGACGCCTAATGGAGAAGAAGCTAGAAGATATTCACCTCAAGAATATATGTTTATGTGTCATGTATCTAATGAGGTAATTTATAATTCTTGTACTAGAAGTTCTATGCAAATTAAAATAGTTGAAATAGCACAACTACTAAAGTCACGCGATTTGAAGTGGAAAGGGTGGGATTTCCCCGTTTTCTTGAACGATTCTTTCCACTGGGTACTTATACTATAGTCTTCCGTACTTATAATTAACTTCAGTTAAATTTGAAGAAAAATTTGTGTAATATTTCACTGTGGGAAAGGAAAAAAAAAACGAAAGAAAAGATCTGTATATATCCTACCGCATCATCTTCATTTTTACTTTCTTCTTCATCTGCACTTACTGCACTTACCTCATTAACGAATTTCTCATCCTCTGTGGACAGTTTTTTTTTTTTTTTAATTCTTTCGATCATAAACACAGATTCCTCAGTTTTGTTTTTCGAATGTTTGAGCTGAATGTAAATTTCAGTTTAGCACCTGAACCTAACTTTAACTGATTAGAGAAATCATTTAAAAATTTCAGCACTTTGAAATCTGTTTTGCTTTTAATAAACTGACTAGCAGTGCATTGTATCGATGCAGAGAAATCTGCAACAGAATGAATCAAGTGGGCTTGAGATTAACTCGCAAACCATCAAACTTGGAGACACAGTCACATTCATCTCGCCTATACAACTGATTCATGTAAGTTAGAATGTTAATTTTACTCGAATTCGAATTTAGAATTTTACTTTGAATGTTGATTTGTGTAGAATAATCCAGTTATTTTATAAACAATTAACATCAAATTAGGAGCATGCTTCAAACTGTAACATTATATTGAGTAAGTGAAAAAGTTGTGAATTTATTAAATACTTTGTTTTTGTTCATGAAGTTTTTAGGGTGATTTGTATGTCATTCAATATAGTAAATACCATGCCAATACCAGAAATGAAATGAATTGAATTTGAGTTTAGCGTACCGTTCAACAGTGAGGCTGTATGAGACGTGGGCCTATAGCTTAACGTGGGATCATAACTACATGAAATCCCGCCGAGAATCGAAAGTGACTCCACGAGAAAGTGTTTATTTTGTCCATATTTTCCGTGTACTAGATACCGAATGCATTTTCGTACCTAAAATGAGGTTGACTACCACAAGTCTTATTTGTACTGTTATCCACTGGTAAAACTATCTAGCAAAGACAAATATCCCTTACCTCTTTCAACCCTTTATTACTGACTTAAATAATATACAATATTTATGAGTAGAATACTTTTTATAAAGAGGTTGATTACACTGTTTTGCTTTAAACAGTAACTATTCCTAAATCGTCAGAATTGTCCCAATCTTTTTAAATTATTATCTAAGTTTCTATTTCTTTCGTTTACTTCTTCCAGATGTACGAAGTTAAACTTTATGAGTGATTGAAGATACTATCAATCTATGTGATGTCGCATCGTAAAGGGATTAAGAGATAATGGCCATTTACTTCAAAAGTTCTTACTATCCAACATAAAATAATTGTAAATACGCAGTTTAAAAAAATGATGCTACGTTGTTCCGTGATTGAGTTCTACTAAGCTTATATAGAGTATTTGTAAATATGTTTTGATAAATGAAAATTAACTGTGAGCGTAGTAGTTTATCGTATAGTAATAACAGTAATATGTCTTAATAACGCTGAACATTGATTCCAGGATGCTCGAGCAAAGCAGCAAGAGGGTCTTCCAACAATATATTTTATTACACCTACCTATCCCCGACGAGAACAAGCTGCTGAGTTGATAAGACTGGGACAAACGCTGATGCATGTTCCTAATATCCATTGGATTGTTGCTGACGACAATAGAAGGTGCAATAATATGGTAGTTCAACTTTTGAAAAAGTTCGGTAAGTTGGTTGTAGGTTTGAAGAAGTTATTGACCAGTTTGATGTGATTTTGTCAGCCCTACTTCCTATAAAATATGCTGTAAGTTAATGGTAGTCAACCCCTGCTGAAAATTATAGCAGCCAACATGTTTTTCGAATAAATGATTATGATTTAATTCGTCAGCAGCAAGATTGTTTGCCCCTGTCATTAGAACACTGGAAAAAATCAATTGGATTGCATTGCTTCTTGTGATAATGATATTAAAATTAATTACTCCAGCACTATATATATATATCAGGGCGCAAAATTTCAAAGTCAGACAAAATCGCCGATCCAAAAATGATGGTCGCCAATATCTCTCAATGTACAAATTATTAGAAGTACCCTGGCCACGGTTTTTCATTTGACAAAGAAAGGGATTACATCAGGGCATAAAATTTCCAAACCAAACAATTAGATTTAGGATAATCAATTTTGAATCGGACAATTCAAAAAATATCTTATATTTTTCGATTGAGAGTAAGAAAAGAGGGGCGAATTACAACGTTGTGATGACTACTTTCTATGTCCGCTGTGAAGACTTCACATTTCGTGTTTTCTCCCACTCAGTGACAATTATTTTCGTGCGAAACAGAAACTATGCAACCCTGTGAGTTTAGGCAGAAACCATTCCTACTGAACACCGGTCACCAGCTCTAAATTTCAAGTCGCCAGTGGCAATATATATATACACACACTTTCGCCATATAGTTTTTTTAAGGCTTGAACCAGAGACATAAATTTCCAGTTTCAATTTCTTCGCAAAAGAGCTTGTTCTGAAATAATTATCTTAAAATTAGCATTTTCAGACTTACAGTTCATAATCACATATATTGAAAAGTGTGAGAATCACCGTACTTAGTTAACGGTGCAAGACACGTTGAAAGTTACATGTAAGTACATGTGTTTAGAAAAAAATATTTCATTCGCAGGTAATTCTATCTCATATAAAATTACCCAAATAGTACTCTAAAAGCGATTATGATATCACTGATAATTTTTCATCGTATATATCGTAACGTTTAAGGACTTCTTTTTATCATAAAAATTAATATTGAAGTAAATGAGTAAAAATCAAGATAGAGTAAATGAGGAGAATACTTAAAGGACTTGAATATAATGACAGATGCTATTATCAATAAGACGTTAATATTAGTAAGTACGTTAATTATAAGCAGAAGACGAACAAATCAAACACATGCACTTGCTGAACACGATTCTCTGGAATTGTATACCTGAATTCAGACATAATACATTTTTAAGGATTTCACTCAGGTTTCTGTTTGCATTTTTGCATTCAACACAGAAATAAATTGAAAAAGGGGAAAATGTACTGCATATATACATCATAGTGCTTATAATTATACAGTTTTTAATTTTGGCGAAAATTATGTTAGAAACATTAGTTGGCATGACCAGTTTATATAATATCCCTCAATTATATATTCTTCATAATGTCAATTTGGTTTAGCTTTTTTTATGAAATATGTGGATTTCGCATCACGGGTTATTCAAAATATTGAAAATGAGCAGAAGTTAAATAGTTCAACGTACTTTGGTGAATTAGTTCAGTCAGGATATTATTATTGTTGAACCAACAAATTGAGATTTCGATGTTGTGAACTTTACATAACATAGTGCTTTATAAACATTACCGAAACTTCGAATGTTATATCCCGCATCGATCGCCAGTGGGAGCACTTGTTGACATCACATGATACAAACTAGTTTATAGCTCATATAACTCATACTATTCGGTGCTTAAGAGGTTCATTATATTAGAGACAAACCTTCATGGATTTCTTTAAACTTTCGAAATTGATGCTGACAACGATTTTATGAATGAAATCTTGTTTTGCACAGTTACAGTCAATGTTTTTTTCCTGTTCGTAAAACCATTTCTTCTAGATAAATTTCGATAGCCAAAGTGATATTTAATATATTTTGTATTGATATGGAGAAAATAGCATGTTCTCTACTTTGTAAGGGGGAAGAGATACTAAGTTTTCGAAGTTTTGCACATAAAAGATGCCAATTGCTAATTGCATAGTTTATAAACATTATAAAATTGTGGACAATATATATAGCTTAATAACGGCATAAAATCTGCTCTTCACTGCGCGCACATTCTATTTTCAGTAAATTTTACTTTTTTTTTTTTTCTTGTTTATTCCGAAGTTGACAAGAAGTTTTTGGAAGGTTATCCCTGCTTTGAACAAGTTGTGTATCTTGTCAGTAATATTTCTGATGAATATGGAGAAAATATGTTCTCCAATTTGTAAGGGGAAAGAGATACTAATATTTGATTTCCATGTGTATTAATGAAATTTTAATATGTAGATGCGTATCATTTGCATTAATATATATAAAAGAAATGTATAATTGTGATCGAAAAATTTATTATGTGGTGTAAATTTCCTCAAGAGCACACAAAGAATTTTAGGGATGACACCAATATGTGAACCTCAAACTAACCATGTGTCCTATAAAATCTGAACATTTATCGCAGCAGAAACAAAACCTCTCTATTTAATTATACCTTATGCAAAATCTATGCCAGCCCTGCCCACGGCGAGCAGATAGTGGAAACTCTCCTCGTGAACGCTCACGAGCATTCTACGAGCAAATACCATTGTTCGTGCTTCGTGGATCTTCGGGTTTTGTCCTTAGAGGAGCGGAAGTGTTGTCAACCTTGAGGGTAATCACTAGCTTACCAAAAAAAAAAAAAAAAGTATGTATGGTAACTGATTGCCATTTAGTGTAAAGTGTTTTTTTACAATGTGGTAACCGTTAACTATAGACAATACAAACTTGTAACAGCAATCAAATGATAAACTATGTACGTTCCTTTTCTTCTTTTTTCTTTCCTTTTGTTAAAGAGGGATGTGGGTTTGTTATATCCGAGTGTGGGTTTGTTATATTATGTTGTTTCGCTTTTTAGGAAAAGAGATAATCTGTTGATAAGAAAAAAAACTGTAGCACTTGTTTGTAATTATCTAAGTATATCTCCAGAAAATTAGCTTATGCATGTATGTGTGTACGAATAGGCTTAGCAAGGGGTTGGTTGTGGAGATTAGAAGCCACTATTACACTATCAATAGGAAGAATAGTATTTCTTACTCCACTTTTAAAGTTACTTTGATCGCAAAGAATCAAACAAAATATTAAGAGAGCCAAAGAGATTTTCCATTTTTAAGTGTGACCGTTAGTGACTGCAATTAGTTTTTTTTTTTTTTTTTTTTTTTTTTTTTTTTTTTTTTTTTTTAAACAAGGAGTGTCTTTTTAATAAGGAAAAATGTATTGTCCCTGGCTGGTTGCTTGCCGGTGGCTTGTTAAAAGTGAAAAAGAATGTTAAATCATTTCAACGACTGAAGCTACAAGCTTGTCTTTCTTCGATAGTTACTGACTGATTTTGAAAGTCACAATGTTGTAGGCCTACTGTAATAGCGTAGGCCTACTGTAATAGCGTAGGCCTACTGTAATAGCGTAGGTCTACTGTAATAGCGTAAATTCGAAAGGAAACGTTCCAACTGAATGATACGAACAATTATTCCCAATGTCTTGAACATGAACCGTGGGTTGCACGGATAACGCTTAAAGTAGGCTGGACTGCACTGGAATTTCCTTCCGGCAAATTAGTGTTTGGTCGAAACTCGGTTCTTCTGTGTAATTGCCTCTTAACAACATTTGAACATTTCTTTTAGATAATAATAACTAACTAACTCTATGGTCTATGGAACCCGAAGGTTCAATGCCGCGTTTACAAAATATTTCCACTAACTTATGTCCTTAGCCAACTGGATCCAGTTTCTACTCTGTACTCTTATTTCTGCAAGATCCATCTTAATATTGTCTTCCCATCTACGCCTAGGTCTTCCTAGTGGTCTTCTTCCAATTGGGTTTTCAGTTAAAATTATGAAAGCGATTCTAATTTCTTCCATTCTGGCTACATGGCCTGCCCACCTGAGCCTTCTACACTTCATAACCCTAATAATGTTAGGTGAGCGGTATAAACTATGCAATTCCTAGTTATGAATTTCCTCCAATCCCCATTTTCATCCCTCTTTGGTCCGAATAATAATAATAATAATGCGTATTATTATTATTATTATTATTATTATTATTATTTTCAACCTCCCATCGTTCTCCTATCAATCTAGCAACGAAAGGCGTTTACAACTTAGCAAACGTGAAGCGAATGACAAATTACAGACCGAGTGCTAATGTAATACAACGTCACGAATTGTGTAAGCAAGCTAAAAAGGTCTGAAACAATTCGTTTCCGATTTTTGCAGTCGTTTTTGCGTCTGTAAGATGACATGTTTAATATTAGTTTCTTTCTTTCTTTCTTTCTTGTTCATTTGTTAGTTACTTCAACGCTAACTGTAACCTCTATCATGCGTCTTCCTCAACCAAAAAACGTACCAATTTTATTTCCTGCAGTGTTTTCGCGTCACTGCTTTCGAAATGGGGAGGGGGAGAGCACACCTGCACATTTTACGCTTGCGTCTGCACAATGCTTATCATCGTGCGAATTTCTGGCCAGGCTTGGCCATGGGTTTTTCGCCATCATGTGTGGTTGGCAACACTTATCGGATGCAGTGGAAGAAGCGAAGCTAGCAGCACCTGTGCTCACCTGTTCTTATCTTCGCTCGTGCCCGCTCACGCTTTGGCTCCGGGAGCCAATTCATGGACAGGCCTGATCTATGCAATCAAGACCGTGTTGCCCACCTCTTTAAGATATTTCATATTATTTCTATGTTTTTCTTGGTCTATCCAAAACTCTTTACTCATAAGCCCACCCCACCAAAACTTTACACAGCCACCGCTTATTTTCCATGTGAGTTGCGTGTGACTTTAAGGCATTTCAGTTTTATTCGTACGAAATTCAGTGGTGAGCTCATATTGTGAAATTCTGACATGGGCCTCTTATAAAAATAAAATACATTGACAGAATTTTGTAGCATTCAGAAATAAATAGTTTTTGTTATTAAAACCTTAAATGAGTAAATCTTAATCTGTTCATAAGTTGTTTCTTTTTCTTCTGTTGTAACATTGAACTTAAGCCACGATTTAATATGCTCTTATAATGAACTTCGTTTAATTAAACACAATGCGAAATTGAAGTGTTTAGCCGGGTCGACTGTCAGATTAAATGCCAAATGCAGCATTTCATTTTGAAAATATAAAAGTATTTTCGTTTGAAGACCCTTCTTTCTCTGTTATAGTCTTACTTAGCTATTGCGTGTTATGCATGTTTCATTGTATTTATTATTATTAATTAATTTATTTTATTTTATTTCTTTAGGTATAATTTATCGTTGTGTTGTGCTTTAATCGAGAAAGGTTCTTATAACCATATGTTGTGCATTTATTCGTGTTTTAAGTTGACTAATAAAACGTTATGAAATTACGTGACATGATTATGTTCAGACTTTTGATACTTTAGTTTTACGAGATGATGAAGTTGCCTGGAGTACTGTTGGGAGTCCAGGTTAACTTACTATCTCGTGATTGGTTGCTTCAAAATAGCTTGAATAAAATAGTATAAACAATAAGTTGCCTAAATTAGACTCGTCATTTCCTTTGTGTGTATATAATATTTTTGTATATTCTAATGACTTGCAGTAAAGGATATGTTGTTGGAGTTTATTAGTATTTTATAAGGTAATAAAAACCTTATAAACCGTAATGTATACAACAATCAGAGCATTTGACCCCTCGAAAATTGTTCACGAAATATGATTATTTTCTCCTAAATCCTTCTATGTCTGAGCCAGTCAATAGTACGAAGTGAAGAATAAGAAGAAAAAAATCACTCAAAATATTAAGTGCCTCAGAATATATCTTGCTTCGAACTATTGTATAAATATTTTTAAAGGAGCAAGTAAGACAGTACTAGGTTGACGTGTTTATAATGGTCTGTGAAGTTTTGCACACAGATACCATCTACTGGTTGCATGTCATAATTGTACTGTAAAACTATGTTGTAACGAGGAAGGAACCTTAATCTGAAGGGGATTATCCTATACGACCACCAAAGATGTAACTTGAGGATTTTACACCTACGAGGTTATTGCGAAACTGTTTTCCATTTATTCTAAGAAGCCAGTGTGATCAGTAATATACTATTTTTAGGTGCTTGTTATTATATATGAGAAACTTTCATGGTAAAACTATGAAGAATGAACAATTGATAATATGTTGCCAAGTGAGGTAATATTATAGTGAGCACTCACTTTGGCAATAGAAAGTAAATATTGCTTCAAGATTATTGAATATATTGTCAATAGAGAAGCTGATTTGTTTCATATATTTCGAGTAAATGAAACTGCATTTCGTTCAAACTAGCGCAGTGTCATTCGTGACAAACTGTATCACACATCAGTATAATAGTCATGTAAGTTAAGTGACTATTTAGATACAGTGTTCAAAGTTCGTAATTTTTCCATTAATCTGTTGATCCATAATAAGATAGCAAACATCTTGGGTTACATTATACGTTTAGTATTACGTGGTTCTGGGTTTGATTCCAGAGTTGGCAGTGCTGACTGAAGTTTTTATATTTCTTTGCAATCACACGTCAGGTTGCCGACAGTATTGAAATACTGGGATGCTGCTGTGACCAAAAACTGTAATGAGTGGCTGGATAGCACTTAGATACAAACAAATAAATGTTAGACATGCATAACTTCTGTTTTGTGTTAATTACAAAAAAGAAGAATTACCTTGATATTTTCAAAGTTGTCCTAGTTGATTAAATGAGTTTTTGGTAATGGCATTAGATTTCATCAGTAAAATCATTCAGTATTCATTATAAAATGATCTATGTAAAAAATAAATGGGAACAAATAGTTTATTAACCCTAGAAATATCATTGAAGGGGGAGAAAGTGTCAATTTGCCCGCTTTTCTCTCTCCCTCCCCCATCTATCTCACTTTCGCTTGCTCTTACTTTCTCGTTTGAATCTAATGTTAACTTCTGGTAGTTTTATATTGCAACATCTGTTTTATTTTTACAAATAATAACTCATTTGCTGTGGGCAGATTTGATCCTTCGCCGTTGGTTTCCCGTCTTTATTTGCGCCAAACTTTCTTTTTTCTTTTTTAGATTGTTCTTTATTTAGTTTCTAAGTATTACGTCTGTACATTGAAGCATAAAAGAGCGTGATACATTTAATTCTAAAAGTGGACCGCCAAGACAAAACCGAAGTTGAGATTGTAATAACACGTGTCTGTACTTTAATAATGTAAACAACTTCACATATGTAACCATTTACGATAAATGTAAAGTAGAGTTACTTCAAGGGTTTATGCTAGTAGTTTAGTTTAAAATGTTGAAGTCAATAGATACAGTATAACTATCACTTACAAAGAGTACTTGGTACTAGATGTAGCAGATGCGGGTTTGGGAATTCTATGTTTAAAATTCAGTATATGTTACTGTAGGTCAGGACACGAAATATCCTTTTGCCATTTCAAATATTTTAGTTTGGCAATAGATATTTGGCCTTTACTTTGTTTGCCAAATGGTGACCAAATTCTGTGATCTGACTACTGGATTCAGACATCAAATTTTGTGCTCTGCTGTAGGTTGCTCACTGAATATTGTAATAAAAAAATTTAAAAAAAAGCTTAGTAACAACTTTGCAAATGCTTTCTTAATAGCTTTAATATGTCAAAAGGGTTTAAATACTATATTTATAAATGCTATGGATGATATTAGTGTATTAATTCAGTAAGTGTATTTCTTATATCTATACTTCAGTGGTGTAGAATAAACTTTATACAGTTAAAACTAGACTCATATTTACATACACACACACACACACACTTTTTTTTTTTTTTTTTTTTAACTGGAAAGACGACTGACTCCCATAAATTACATATGAACATGAGCCCTGGCTACACCTGTACAAAAAAAAAAAAAAAAAAAAAAATGTAACTTGCTTGAGCAGTATGATGTCAGACCGATTTAACACAACATTCATTATGCATTCGCAATGGAATTAAGACACATAACAAGTGATTCGTTTCCAGAGAAACAGTACACCATTCTTCATGCAGTGCATCACTTAGTTGTCAGACATGAAGAAGAGAAAATCTGCGTAGATTCGTTGCTTTAAAACCGACTCTCCTTGCTGCTGACCTCCACATTAAATTTCAATCAATCAATTTCAAACTGACCCTAAGTGTTAGATAATGTTAAAGTCGAAAGATTGAACATGCCATGGGAAATGTTGAAGTTAATGTGGATGATTCAGTGAAGTAAGTCCATATTCGTCAATGTCCTTTCTGAAACATTTTAAATGCAAACAAAAATTCATTACTTCCAGATTTGCCTGCCAAAAGATAGCGAGGTGATGGCCATCATTCCTTTGTGTATGCTGACAAAAACAACTATGTTCAAGTATTTATTTAAAAATCTTCCAGCTTAACACCCCACGATTATGCCCATTAGGCTAAGAGAGACTGATGATTAAGGCAAGTGAATGATGGCGGAAGCGTTGGTGGTATGAGAATGTGGGGGAAGCAGGAGTACCCCGAGAAAACCCATGGACCCGATGTTGAATTTATTTGAATCATTGGTGCCTATTGAAAGCCATTATTGCTAAATTAAAAGCAAAAATAAAGTATATCTAAACTTCACACTTTTCATCGTTTTTGCAGTGTACACAATATACGCAATAATGCACGCTCTGACGGGAACTGAACTTAGGAATATTTTATTAGAAACATTTTCTATAATGTTTATAAGTTGAAGCATCTGCTTTTCTTTCTAAATTTGAAATATGTCATTTATACAGTTTATACGATACTCGAAAATATGAGAGAATACCGATTATACTTCCTGACCTAATGTTGATGTCCAATTTACAATGATTTTTTTTTTTTTTCAAGTGTCCGGAACAATATTTCGTTTATACTAAAGTCCGTAATTTTTATTGGATTTGGTCTGTATACTAATGCGAAATAAAACTCAACCTGTCCGCATCATGCAAAATGATAGTGTTTTATATCGATTGATAGTTTCAAAAGGTCTCTTGTCTAAATGATTAATCTCTATATGAAGAGAATGTATATCTGTATTGCATATAAAACTACCCAGATAATCCATCCAAATCATGAGTGATTTTCTCATTCATTTTTTTTTTTTTAATGTCCTTTTTCTCTTGTTCATGAAGATAAATAACTGCCTCATTTGGAGCACCTAACACTAAATGTTTGTTGGAATCGTTTGATTCTAATGTATTGAAGTTGTTTAGTTTTCTACTAAGTTCAGTGAAAATAGATTCAAGTAAGATTAACTAAATTTGATAGTAGCATTGGAAGAAAAAGAAGGCATGAGTACGAAAGCACAAACCAAATTAGTGTAATATAATCTTTCAAATGTATTATTTTGTTTTAGTATTAGGATATGCTATCACATGTCTCTAGGGCATGCTAATGTATTACAGGAAGTTTAGAAAGTGAATAACATATCCTCAGAGTAAATTTGTTGTAAAATAGAAGATACAATAAAATCTATTAAATTTGTCACCTGTCTAACTAGGTCTCAGTTTAGCATAACTTACAGTTTCTAGTAAAACATGCGTTACTTATTCCTCTCTAAGTTGGTCATCTATCTATCTTGGATTTAGGTCGCATTGAAGCAATGTTAATCCAATGATGTTCAGTTTTCTTTTATGTTGACATCTGAACATTGGACAGTACGTGTGATTATCCTAATTTTTTTACAAACCCTTGTAGGAAATCCTTTACTTCTAGTTTTGGACAGTTAATAGTGGTGAAGGAGAAAAAACTTGAAAATAGAAAGCAACTTGTAGAATACAGAAGACGATGTTATTGTTTTTCTGATGTTTATGCCTGTTGTTGACGAGTGTATGAAGATTTATTATTATTATTATTATTATTATTTATTAATGTTCTTTGTACAGTACAAGAGTATAGTTCAGTCTGGTTTATTGAACTAGGGATAGATTACGTTTGTTTTCGTCGCGCGTTCGAAGGTTTTACCTTCTGGGGAACTTACAAACAAAATTATAACAAATGTCGAACCGATTCGCTTGAAGAGTAAATGAAATGAAAGAAAACAAACATAATAATTGCAGAAGTTCTTACTGGTTACCACCCATCAACAAGATGATTGTGATCATTTGTAAATCCAATAACAATGGGCCACTTTTGGTGTTCTGGTTGTGAAAAAGGCAGAGTCGGATTTCCAACTAGGCAAACAATCCAAATTCTGTAGGGCCAAAGAAAGAAAATATCAACAATATGTTATATTTTTTTTCTCTAAATTATTATTGTAACGTTTACGTTGTATTTGATTTGGTACATTTCATTTTTTCCTAAAATAACAAACTTAAATTTGGTCAAAAGTACTTCATAGTTCACACCCACCCGTGGTCAGAAAGCGTTGCTTGGCTTCATCTACGAAATTGCTGACGCAATGTTTGCTACAGCGGACGGGTGAGTAATCACGGTCAGTCAAGTGATAACACTGTCTTGTTTTTATTGTTGTATTATGAATACTCTAAAATACATGTTTGACCAATTAATTAATTATTTCAAGAATTTATATTGCTACGGAAGTTACGCATTTGATATTATTGGGAGGTGCCTAAAACGCCACTGGTTAAAGGAGTGTTTAACCAGTGAATGTTCCTAAAAAAGCATGGATCTTCCGAGGATTTCCTTAAACTAACGATTTTATTTGCCACTTGTTGTCACAGGCGGAAGAAGTATAACAGTCAGTTATGAATTAGTGTTTCGTTGGTAATTATCAATTTGAAATTACATTTAAATTGTACTGTGAGCAAACACTGTGTAAACAGCAAACTTATATATTTATGCAATGTTCTTACATTGTACAAGTAATGTTTGCTGTATACTGTTTATGAAATACAAACTAACACGTAGGTAATAAGTGGTTACTGCATTAAAAATGCGTATACTACAATCTATAGATTTTTTGCCGTAAAATACGTTTTTTGTAAATTGGTATCGATGGTGGCCTGTTTCATCGTATCATCAGAGAAGTTTCATTGTATAACGCCATTCGCATAGATAACTTTCGGATGAATGAAAAAATAAATAAATAAATAAAAAATAACTTTTGATAGCGTACCGTTAATTGTCTTACGTGATTTATTTTCAAGTAATCATCAGGCTGAATAAACCCAAAAGGCACTTCTGAATTTGTTTAACCTCAGCCTTGCTCTTTTCTATTCTGTTACGGATTCCTTCAAAAATGCGTTAATTTTCGCTTTACATGTTCGTCAGCGTTGCCAGAATATGAAATGGTTACATCAGGTTGAAACATCGCTCAAAACTAACAGTACGAAAACAATATCTACTACTAACAAATCTGTTGAATTCCTTTGTATATTTGGTTTCAAACAAATTACAAGATGTTTTCAGAAAGTATAATTTTGACACAGCCAAAAACATAGAGAAAACTTAACAGATTATAAAAGATCCCTAAGCAATCCGCTGGATTTCGCGTGTTATGTTTCATGCACGTTCCAAGACGTTTATAGATGTAACGAGAAGCAGCACATAAGCTTGAACATTTGTGATGCCAAATACTACTATGCTTCAACATCAGTTCTTTCAAAACATATAAAAGATACAAACACAACGTTGATAAGGTGGAGATCACCAAAAAATTTCCATTGTTTATAGAAATACAAGTATACTTTTTTTTCTTTATTTCTTTCTTTTCGTGCAAAGGACGGAAACTAGCTCTAACGTAGCCACTTCGGAGAAAAGTGTGAATAGCATCATTCATACCTTCACTGTCGTCGCCAGCCACGATAAAAAGAAGCATAACACTGCAGCAGAAGCATCGAAATATTACTGTATATAGCAATAATATAATTAGCTCGGTAAAATTAGAATGTAACCTGGAAAAAATTCCGAACAAGCAGGATTTTTGTGGAGACCTACTTTTGATATCCTTAGAATATCCTGGAAAGCACCTTTAATTTGAGCCAGTTTTTTTTTTTTTTTTTTTTTATTTTTTTTTTATATTGGGGGAGGAAGATGGTAAGTGATAAATTCTTAAGAAAGAATTGAATCTTTCGTGACGATGTGGCTCTAGCAAGTTTTCTCGGGAGACATTGCATATATCTTCAGGTTATTTTTTTTTTTTTCAGTTATCTCGAAAATTATCAATTTTTGAAGAAAAATTGTAGTATATAAAATTCTATACGAAAACGTCCCTTAGACTTTTCGTAGAATCAATCGTTTCAAGGATAAAGACTAAATTATGTCTCAAAGAAATAGCACACACCACTGTAATCTTATATACAGACTAGCCTTTGGTTAGCTTGGGACTCCGCCCCCAGTCCCCCGCGTTTGCATCAACAGTGGATCTCGCACATTTGCTCTTCAAATTTCCTGAATTTGGCCAGCTGGGGTCCTTCACCCTCACCCCCCCCCCCCTTGCGTTTGCTTCGGCACGGCACGGCCTCGCACCTCTTAAACCCACAATTCTACCTAAAAATTAAAAATATCCACTTTTGGGAATTTTCCTATCGGTTAGTACAAGAAGGCCACAATCATGCCAAATTTCATCATTCTAATCCTGCCGGAAATGTCTAAACATTTGGAGTGTAGAAGATGTCCCATATAAGTAACATGGGAAAGATTTTTCAGCTCCCCATAAAACTACTCTAAAATTGATAATTTTTACTTTTACTGATTTACTTAGATAGTGGTAACGAAAACGTACACGCATACGGAATGTAAAGTTTTATCCAAATTCCAAGTACCTAAAATATGAGATTATAGCTCCAGAAAAAGGCCCATTTATGAGGCCACGTGAGGAATTTCTTCATCTTCCCTTTACATTCCCTAAAAATTAAAAATATTCACTTTTGGCAATTTTTCTGTCGGTTAGTCCCAAAAAAGCTATAATAATTTCAAATTTAATTATTATAGCCCTACAGGAAGCGCCCAATAATTTTGGGGTGTAAAAGTTGTTCTATATAAGTAATATGGGAAAGATTTTTCAGTTCCCTATAAAACGATTCTAAAGTTGGATTATATATTATGTATTATATATATAATCCAACTTTAGAATCGTTTTATAGGGAACTGAAAAATCTTTCCCATGTTACTTATATAGAACAACTTTTACACCCCAAAATTATTGGGCGCTTCCTGTAGGGCTATAATAATTAAATTTGAAATTATTATAGCTTTTTTGGGACTAACCGACAGAAAAATTGCCAAAAGTGAATATTTTTAGTTTTTAGGGAATCTATATATATATTCTTACTGGTTTACTTATGTAATACTAACGAAAACGTCCAAGTATTCCGAATTCCAAGTTTTTATTCTAATTCCAATTTTGGACATGAGATTATAGGTCAAAAAAAAAAAAAAAAGAAAAGGAAATAATAATAATAATAATAATAATAATAATAATAATAATAATAATAATAACATGGGGAAATTCTTCGTCCCCTTAGACTCCCTAAACATTATTCATTTTTGGGAATTTTCCTGTGGGTTAGGCATGGAAAGCTACAATCATGCCAAATTTCAACTTTCCACGTCAACCGGAAGTACCCCTTTAATTTATGTAGTTAGGATAGGAAATGAATGTTTGTTTGCTTATTTGTCCAGTATACAAATCTTTTTTTGCATGCTTGTAACTGCATCAAAAAGATCATAGTCTGAAAGAGACTTAGGCTATTTATTTTTTTGGATGCATATCCTAAGGGGGAGGTAAGGGGAAGAGGGGTTTATCTTATATGTAAACAATAAATGTTTTTTTGTCCGCTATACAAAAACAACGCCGTTTGCTTGATATACTTATCAAGGTTGCTGTAATTTCCCCCAGTTTTTTGGGGAGGGGGGTAAAACCAACATAAAAATACAATAGCCTCCCCAAAAATTTTAAAATATGCTTCAAAACTTGGATTGAAATAATAACTTTCAAGAGATCATGATCAGAACAGAATATCATTAAAAAAAAAAAAAAAAAGTGTTCAGGAATCATACATAACAAATTTTGTTTGCGTTCCATCAAATTCGTTATAACAGTGTTAGGTTATAACTGGTATCTAACTATATGTAAAACTACAACACTCACTGACATAAAGTAACGGATACTTGCGGTTGACGTGAAAAGTTGAAATTTGGTGTAATTGTAGCTTTTAGGTATTAATCTACAGGAAAGTTACCAAAAGTGAATATATATATATATATATATATATATATATATATATATATATATATATATATATATATATATATATATATATATATATATATATACCGGGTGCACCATTTATAATGTCCCACCTTTATAACAGAGGAACTAAGAGAGATAGAGAAGCGAAACTTTGTACAAAGCAACTACAGGAAGGGGGACATCTATCCATGTATTAGGTAACATCACTAGGTGAACAGTGTTGCCAACCCAATATAAAGTTATGATTTTTTAAATGGAATGACCTAAATTTAATACCATAATTCGAATCAGCAATGAAAACAAAGAAGAAAGAGATGACACTCGCAGATCAGTGTTGCATGCTTTTTGAGAAATATTGTAAAACATATGCCAAATTTAAACGCCTTTAATACACACAAGGAATGAAGTAGTAACTATTTGTGCACATTAAATGAAATACTGGGAAGGACTCTTTAAAATGACTTCAAGTTTAGAAGGATCAGTTAAACAGTGTTTCCACAACAGAAGAGAGAAAAATTGAGTTTGGAAATAGTGCAATAACTTGGAAAGGGTCCCTAGTCCAGTATGATTTTAAATGCATAGAGGAAATCAGTATTTCATAAGGAGCATTGTCACGTTTATTTGAGATCGATAAGTTAAGTACTTACCAAGATATTCGGTACTCTGTAAAAGCTGAGAATTTTGTGCTGTACAAGATGGTAACGCTGTTTCAAAATTCCCATTTTTCCCTCTGCGTTGGAGAAATCGTGAGGAAATGATTAAAATGAAACAAAACATTAATCAATGGACCTACAATGAAATGAAACCCATTTGAGTTCTTGAAGGGACTACTTAAACGTAATGTGGATATAAATTGTTCTTGAGCTAGTAATACCAATTCAAATTTTAACAAGATGGTAGAAATACGTTTACGAGAGCTACCTAATAGCTATTTCGTGCAGTGAATATACTTATTCTTGTGCAACTTTAAGGAAGTAATATCGAAACAATTCAATATTATCTGTAAATATTACCGACTTGTTACCATTTCTTTTTTAAACACGAATGAATGAAATAAGTAAGAGTGTTCCAATTGAAGCAATACAAAGGATGATTTGCGAGCACAATTTCTTTGGCTGTATTGTTGTTGTTGCGTGTAGCCAAGTGGTGTAACCAAGATCATTACTCACTTACTTCGTTTGCACGTCTAAGGGGATCATTCGGAAGCAATGTTTAAGAAATTGTTCATACAAGAAATGCAAGAAGTCATTATAGCTGCTATGCCGATGATCACTAACAAAATGTTATATATTGCTTTGCGTTGACGTAATCCATATCGGAATAGTTCCCCCAGTCTTTGCCCTTACCCATCAGGTCACGAAACAAACTACTTTGTGCGGTGTATTTTGTACAGATGAACTCTTACTTTGGAACTTAAAATTTTAAAGTCATTGGCCCTAACTGAGTATTTTTTATTTATTATTATTTTGCTACCATATTATAAATCTTTTAAAAAAAGTTAGCTGTATGAGTTGTAGCCTACAACCCAATGAAATAGGCACCAATGCACGAATGAAATAGGCATTTTTTCTGGAAATACCTAATTATATGTACCATAAAATTCGTCTATTTTTTTTTTTATTTCTACTTTGCCGCCAACTTTTCAAACTTCACGTTATCTTTTGTATTTGTCAGCTCATTTATTGAATGTATAGTTACAAATCATCGAATAAGTTTGAAACGCGCTACTGCTTTTCATGTGAAGCTCGACATAATGTTTTAAGTACATTTTTAGGAAGATTTCTCGTGCAGCTTTACTTTTGCCGCACAACTCGAAATAATTGTTCAATAATTACAATTCTTTCACAAATTCCTTCTTATTGTTTACTAAATGATTGGCGCTGGCCGACATGGAAACATGTCAAATAGAATAGTTAAATTTCAAGGGGACCATCATAATCAATTGTTGATAAATTAAAATTCTTCTAGGATTTGCGTGTAAATACGTATTCCGGATGTATGCATAAAAACTGCAATGCAAAAAACAAGAAACAACCTGTGCTAGTAGGCCACTAAGAAGCACGAATGCTATCAAACCGAGTCACGGCAGGGCGAAACTGAAGGGCACGATCTCTAAAGAGGGGGTGCGTCCGAAGGGAGCAGGTGCGTCAGCGAAGGTTGCTATATGCAAAAATAAGGATAGTGAAATGAGTGGATTTTGGTAATGATATGAGTTTCAATAATACTTGTCACGGTACATACTTGTAGCGTTCCACTTGTAAACATAAAATACAACTTCTGTACAATCTGCTCAAATACAGCACCGGTGGAAAATAGTTTCTAATACAACAACCATTTATATGCACTCACTTATTTTATCCGTAGTAAAGTACTCGTAAGAATCTTACACTATACTCCGCGCCACCCAAATTGGCGTCTGACATCAACCAATAAACTCACAGTGCACTGTTACTAAATCTTCAGGGAGGAATCAAATCATTCATAATTAATTTTGTTCGTATTTGTGGACAATTATGAATGTATAGGTTCCTCCCTGAAGGTATAGTAACAACGCACTGCGATCTTGTTGGCTGATGCCACACGCCAATTCGAGGGACGTGAACTACAGTAATCTACACTTGTAAACATAAAATACAGGTGTATTACTTTGTATTTAACTCTATCGCTTCCAGAAAATTGTTCTTTATGTCTTTTCATGCAAAGTACGGAATTTTACCTGTAAATCTTTCAAAATTTGGTATGCCAAAAGTAAAAAAGCACCATATTTACTATAAATTCAAAGGTAAATAAATTGACCAAAATGCAAGTACTAGAAAGTAGTAAGACTGACGTAATGTACTATACACTGGCTCACGCACAACAATGCGTGATATGATCGAAATATAGTGCTGATGGGGTTCACTAAAATTTTACTTAGGTTTTATTCTTTCTTTTTGTTCTTGAACATAAAATATGAGTTAGGATACGTAGGTTGGCTTTGGTTAGCTTAGTTTAGTATACATTTAGTAAACTCCTTGTATGATACTACAGCAAACGTAAAAATTTGTGAATTGTGCATTAATATCACAAAAATCATTGGTTCAAGTTTTCTCTTACATACACAATTGGTAGGTCGTAATTACTGAATGTCTTAAAATGTTTTATACGGCTTCATTCTGCAGTGGATTGTGTTAACGAAATGTAAAATATGGCTTTTTTCCGATTATCGGTATGCAATTATAATAATTTATTGCATTGTTTCTGCGTTCGTTTGTGATTCGCAAATTTTGCGAACATTATTACGAAATTAGACTCATATACTGTTATTTAGCGTGGCACATAGATTGTAATTTGTTATGGTACCAATAGCTTCTGATGTTTGTAATTAGTATTTAGATGTACCGCTACGTACAACATTATGTCCTAGCAACTGTTCGGAAAATTTTTTGGAATATATTGTACGACAGTCATTTCGAAAGTTCTGCACACTGAAAGATGTTATGCAAGCTAATAATTTATTGTACAAAATACCTTTACAGGCGTTCAATACAATCTTCATACTTGTTTATGACAACTTCCCAACATTTGGCAAATTCTGTATTCTGGATAGGGCACCTTCATTGTTGAGGTGTCTGATCACTCGGGTTACCTCACTGAAAGCTTCGTCAATCGAATCAAAACGTTTTCCACAGAGTGGTTCTTTTAATTTGGGAAAAAGTCTGGTGGGCTCAAATCATTGGGAAGGAAAGTATTTCCCATCCATACTTGTTAAGTGTCACCCTTACTTGTAGAGCAGTATGCGGCCTTGCATTATCGTTCAGAATCAGGACACCAGCTGCAAGCATGTCGGGATTTCTTTCAATAATTTTCGGGCGCAAAACATTTTGCAGAAACAGCTTGTAATATACGCCTGGTATAGACGTCCCCTGTGTCACTCTATTGTAGCCATCTCTCCATTCGTATTATACGCGAAGATCATCGTGAGTTAAACGTTTGATTGTTGCTACCAGAATTTCTTCGGGTGTGAAGAGTCTGAACTGTTTTAATGTGATGACTGAAACTTCAGTTCTGGTTCAAACTCTCGTATCCAGGTTTCATCAATTGCAACAGTCGTTTGGAAAAACTGATCTGCTTCTGTTTGATAACGTTGAAGTAATTATTCTGTGATTCTTTTGCAACATGCTTTCTGCTCCAGGGGTGTAGCCAGCACGTTTGTGTAGGAGGGGCCCGTCGTTTTTTAAGGGGGGCAGCTACAATGCACAAAGCCAAAAAAATGTGTTGTTGCTAGTGTTTTTGAGGCCTGAAAGAAAGGAAAATTTTGGTTTCCTTCTGGAAAACTAAAAACACTATTTTAGCTTCTTCTTCTTCTTCCTATTATTATTATTATTATTATTATTATTATTATTATTATTATTTTATTATGCTTAATCAAGAACTACTGCCCAGGACCAAACACTATACGTTTGTGCATAACTAAGTTATAAAGGTAACCAAGAAAATTCTGTCCCTTTTCGTGGAGGTCAGTGTTCAATTGGACCTCACACCGTCAGTTGAATGCGAGTGGAGATAAGGCGAACGTCAGTTGTTGGTGTTGGTATATCCAACATACTACCTGGTTGTGGCAATTCAGTTACACCGTGAACTTTCGTAAAGACAGAGGGAACATGGGACATCCACAGAGCGTCATAAGAGCATGTATGCTGAACGAGTTCAAATGGAGGTCAAACGCCGCTGTAGCGGGACAGAAGATATGCCAGTCCTTTGGTGAAGGGTGTCGTGACGACGCGGACAATGCAGCGATGGCTGAACAAGTTTAAGGACGATGATGAAACATCCGAAAACACCACGCGCCAGAAGACCAACACATGTACAAAGAGGAACTGGGACTACAATTCAGTGTATGGAGAAACCATTCGGCAGCACATCCATCAACTTGGGAAGCACTACAAGTTGGGTCGAAGGGTCCCACATGTTTTGACTCCTGGCCAGAAGTCAAGGCGGCAGTCCCTGCGATTATTTACTGTTTCTGGACTGGGCGTTGACATGTGATAAAAAGTGGGTCCTATACGAAGCTCCACGGCGCCGTCGTCATTGGTTAGCACCCCATGAACCGATTTCAAAACAGCCGAAACCAGCACTGTACCAGAAAAAGGTCCTTCTGTGTGTTTGGTGCATCGTGCATCGGGAACTGCTACCAGCTGGTCAGAGTATCAATGCAACTGTGTAGTGTCAGCAGTTGAGCTGTGCTCAAGAAAAAACTCGAAACTCCGGAGCCATCACTTCTGAATTGCAAATGGGTCCTCGTTTACGGGACAACGGTAAGTCCCACATGGCTAGGATGACTCAGAACACCATTCTCCGCCTTGGATGGGAAATAATATTGCAACCACTATATTCTCCGGGTGTTGCACCATCCGATTATCACCTTTCGTATTCTTTGGACAATCACCTTAGAGGACGCCAGTTCAAATCCCTAGTAAAAGTCCAAAATGCACCTGATACCTTTTTCTTTTCACGGCCCACCAAGTTCTACCGCGATGGATTCAATGGCCTTCCAGAACGTTTCCAGAAGGTCGTCGATGTTGATGGGGACTATTTTTGATCTTCCAGGATAGGTGACATATCGAGGTTCGAAGGTGGTGGGTGAAAAAGCAACAAAACTTTTCTTGGTTACCTTTATATTTCAATTTAAGACATTGTATACAGAACCTATCTACACAACATTGATTTTCTTTGAAATTTCAGTTAATTTTTTACGGTTTCCTGACAAAAGTATTTATTATTCGTGACTAGAAAAACATAATTATTTTATTACACTGAGTAGAAATAAAAGAGAGCGAATGAAATCCAAATTGAATAAAAACATTATTTCTCACCAAATTTTCCATCCTCTATGTCTTTTAAAACACTTGTTAAAGCATATAAAAATATACTATACTTACAAATCTGTTTAGTACCTTTGTTTTATGGCTGTATTTATAGTACCTTGTTAAAACGTTTGTCTTCAAATTGTCAAATATAAATCGCAGTAAATTGTGCAATCTGCTGTCACAAAAAAGTATTCTATTTTTCGATCGGTATAAGGAAGAGATATTATACTATTTTTCGATCGGTATTGAAAAACAATATTTCTCCATTCTATTTTACCGTAAATTATTAATTGTCAATAAACTTTGTTACTTTTAAATGAATGAAGCGAGATAATTTTACTATGATGTTTTAAAAGCTGGTCATTTGGGGGGCCAGGAAACAATTTGGAGGGCCTAGCCCCGATAGGCCCCCTTTGACTACACCCCTGTTCTGCTCTTTACTCAGATCATGCGGAACCCATCTTGTCTTCATTTTCAGCTTTTCAGTAATAATTCTGTAAAGTGAAGTGACAGATATTTTGGTCTCATATGTAATTTTCTTACATGATTTCGTCGACCCTCTCTCAAAATGTCATTCACAATAATCTCAGGAGTGTAGTCTGTTGCAGTTGATGGTCTTTCACATTTTGGGGTGTCCGCAATGATTACACGACCTTCACGGAAACGATCTGAGCACCGAAATACAGTCCTATGATCCACTACACTATTTCGACAAACCTACAGTAAAACATTGTAAATTTCAGTTGGATTCTTTCCACATAGAGTTTCGATGTTGCTATAGGAACGCTTATCATCATGTGTAACCCAACCTCAGTCAGGTTCACCACTGAATTTCTCACAACACAGCTAAGCAAACCAGAAAAAACAGAAACAATCGTCAAGCCCAAACTCTGACCCACAACAAACGTAAAAATGACTCAAACGGTCGTGCATATGCTGTGTTCAAGACTTTTGAAATGACCCTCGTACTTATACCTGGACCCTCTCATTTCGTAACGGTTTGCGTCAACACAAAGCGAAAATAAGCATTTCGGTTTTACTTTCACGTGGTGACGTGTTTGTTTTCTACGGACACAGTTCCACGTTTGCTTATCGTGAATCCCAAAATATATAACATCATAATGACCACGTAGCACAGGATGGTGCTTGTCTCTCTCCCTTGTCTTCCTTTACGCGCATATACACTATCGCTGAAATGCCTCCTCCATACGAACAAAAGCCCGTGTGAGTTTCCAACTTCGTTCAGTTCAAATAAAAGAAATGATAGTTTCTAGTGACCACCATGCAGAGGTTTGTACGTATTCTTCCGAGAATAATCGCTTTTCAGACATATCCTTTTGCAGTATATCATAAATCTGTACTCAATCATTGTGAACCATTGTACAAAAGACAAAAGATTTTGATTGAATTATAATAGGAAAATTCTGTGGTTAAGCCTTCTTAAAGTTAAACTGCGAGGGCACGGTTGCTCAGTGGTAGAGCACTTATCTCTGGTGCGTGGGGTCCCTTATACGATTTCCGATCCAGTAAGTTCGCGAAGTTAACATCGCGTCCATGGGGTTGTCGGGCACTCTCGCTTTCTCTCACATTCCCATCCCATTAATTCTTCTAACATCAGTCACTTGCCTTAACCATTGTCTCCCTTAGCCTAAATGGCTTAAACGTGGGACGTTATACAGAAAGTTATGCTGCGCTAAGGAATACGATGTCGTATTAATTTGCAGAAGAACTATGGAATATTCTTTACACATTATGTTTACACTATTTTGTTTAGAATCATACCCACCTTTGCTAACGCGCCTGGTCCCTATAGACACCTTGAGTTTCCACTACTTTGGACCTGCTCTGACTTGGTTAAATACTTCCTTGTTTTTTGTGGCCACCCAGCATAGATTTGATTTTTTTTACACTACTCGTTTACTCCTCAACTCACTACGGATCCAATCGTTCATGGACCCACCAGGTTCTCCGTTTCCCATTAGATACATTTTTTTGTTTTCAATGGACATCTAACAGGGGTTGTTTGGTGTTTATTCCACTATAGCTTTTATGGCATATTTCTATGTGCTGTACTTTTACTCATAACGTTTGGGTCCAAATAAGGGAATCGGCACCCATGCATCCATAAATGCAACTCACTTCTTAAAAAAACAATTTATACATTATTTGTAGTTAATTTCGTGGAGAATGAAATACAAAATAAGTTGTGTATGATTCCCTGAAATTGGTTAGTACGTGTAAATATTGGATGATCTGAAAAATTTTGCTACCATTTAACAGAACTTAGCCTATGTATTTTCAATTCAAATTTTACAACTATTAATATCTACGTTTTATTGTCTTTTCCAACTTATATTTAGGAGAAAGAAAGAAATATATGTTTATGATTATTAAGAAACAATTATTTGTAACATACATTACAAAATTCATGAAACAGAAAAATATTGTTTCCTTATTTAGATAGTTTACTTTAATTCAGCATGTCACAGAATATAACTTGTCATAGATTAGTACTGTAATATTTCTCCAACGCAGAGGGAAAAAAGGGAATTTTGAAACAGCGTTACCATCTCGTACAGCACAAAATTCTCAGCTTTTACAGAGTACCGAATATCTTGGTAAGTACTTGACTTATCGATCTCAAATAAACGTGATAATGCTCCTTATGACATACTGATTTCCTCTATGCATTTAAAACCATACTGTACTAGGGACCTTTTCCAAGTTATTGTACTATTTCCAAACTCAATTTTTCTCTCTTCTGTTGTGGAAACACTGTTTAACTGATCCTTCTAAACTTGAAGTCATTTTAAAGAGTCCTTCCCAGTATTTCATTTAATGTGCACAAATAGTTACTACTTCATTCCTTGTGTGTATTAAAGGCGTTTAAATTTGGCATATGTTTTACAATATTTCTCAAAAAGCATGCAACACTGATCTGCGAGTGTCATCTCTTTCTTCTTTGTTTTCATTGCTGATTCGAATTATGGTATTAAATTTAGGTCATTCCATTTAAAAAATCATAACTTTATATTGGGTTGGCAACACTGTTCACCTAGTGATGTTACCTAATACATGGATAGATGTCCCCCTTCCTGTAGTTGCTTTGTACAAAGTTTCGCTTCTCTATCTCTCTTAGTTCCTCTGTTATAAAGGTGGGACATTATAAATGGTGCACCCGGTATATATATATATATATATTATTTTTAGTTGGTCTATAGGGGGATGAAGAAATTCCCCGTTTTATTTAAATGGGCCCTTCTTTTGACCTATAATGTCTTGTTTTAGGTACTTGTAATAAAAACTTGAAATTTGGTATGCTTATACATTTTCGTTAGCGTTACCTAAGTAAATCATCAAAAATAAAAATTCCCAACTTTAGTAAGGTTTTATGGACAATTGAAAAATCTTTCTCATGTTATTTATGGGTCACGTTGTACACTTCAAAATGCTTAGGCACTTCTTGTAGGGCTACAATAATTAAATTTGGCATGATTGTGGTCTTGTGGGACTAACCCATAGGAAAATTACCAAAACTAGATATTTTTAGTTTTTTAGGGTGGTCTAAAGGGGAAATGAAAAATCTCCATGTTATTTAAATGGACGTTTTGTTATGATACGAAATATTATTTTTAGGTAGTTGAAATAGGAAAAGAAACTTGAATTTCGGTAGAATTGTGGATTTAAAAGGTGCAAGGCCGTAGGCCGAGATAAAACGTGTATAATGGAACTTATCAACTGTTATTCGTATATTCAACTGTATTGTCCTTACTTCGATAACCTTTTCTGTTTGTATCAAGGTAGGTGTTCTTTACGGACGTGTCATCGTTGATAAAGTAAAATACATATTAAATAGAATACTTTACTTTAGGTCTACACTCTTAAATTGGGGAAATATTAAGAGTAAATGCACGAAATTCACTCTTGAAGCAAAATCTGATATATATGAGATGCGAGGCCGAGCAAACGCAGGGATTTGGGGGGCGAAGTCCCCAGCTGGCCAAAGGCTAATCTATTATATAGAAATGAAAAGCATCTTGTTTGTGATCACATCACGGGGAGACGGCTGAGCTGTTTGGAATGAATTTTTGGATGTAGTTATCACGTAATTCGAACTGGGTGTTTAATCATTTTACATTGATTAAGATGCGTATTCTAAGGGGGAATGGAGTGGAGGGTCAAAATATTGGTGAAAAATTGAGTATTTTACAATCCTGTTGAGTTACTAAAATGAAACTTAGTATATGAAGTTCTCATTAAAAATAAGTGGACTTGTCCCAGCGTTTTTGAGAATCCCCTTTTCACCAAGGATACCACAACTGCCGTTGCTGTCGCCTCATCCGTTGCATCCTTGGACGTTCACTGCGTTGTTTGTCGTGTACAGATCCAGATTTTTTTTTTTTTTTTTTTTTTTTTTTTTTTTTTTTTTGCAAAATATGCGACACTGTGGTATGTGCAATGTTGTTCTCTCTAGATGCCGGGCATTGAAGTCGTCAGCGATGACTCTGGGACTGTTACCCAATAATGAGAACAATTTCAATCCTTTCTTGGCGGGTGAGAGCCATGTTACATTACATAGTTTCGTATCTCAAGCTGGGATTTTATCATGAACTTTACTTAAAGGGCATATCGTAATGGAGGAGGAATTCAAAATTCATGCCAAAAATGTAATATCTTATGAATTTTTTAATTACGCTTTCACTGATATGGTTATTACAAGGGGATAAGGAGGCTCAAACATTTTCCTTGAATTTAGCCTTCCTGTGCAAAGAACAGGCATTTCAGCTAGTCTGGAATAAAAAGTAGTGCAAGTCATTCCCCCCTTTGTTTTTGTAGAAAAAATACTTGGGTATTAATATGGGGCATGGTGGCTCAGTGGTAAACCGTTCACCTCTGGTGCGTAGGGTCCTTGGTTAGATCTCAACTCACGCCAAGTGGGCTTTGTTCTGGGAAAACATCGTGTTCGTGGGTTTTCTCGGGGTTCTTCTGTTTCCTCCCACTTTATTAATTCAACCATTTTACTCATTTCTCATCATCACCGTCTCCTTTAGTTTATCCGGTATAACCGTGGGATGTAAAAGTGAAAGGTTTCATTTCATTTCATTTTGTGTATTAGTGTAAACAAAATGTTTTTCTCCAGACGCTTCACTTCAAAAAAATAAGTAACTAAATATATACCTCTATCTTCTCAACACTAACGGCAATCAGATCGTGTAACTCCAGAATTCTTCTTGCGTATTTCGTGGAGTGTTACTTGTAGTAGAATTATGGTATGTTACAGAGGCCCTTCAATCGTAAAACCTATTTAAGAAAGCAAATTGGCAACTATTTTTAATCTCTGGCTTTTGAATTTGAGGTACTGTCCCAGTATTTTCCTGGCGTGTTTTGAGGGAAACTAAAGGAACCTTCAGTTAGGACGGTTGGCTCAGGGATTTGCTATTATTATATACTTGCAGAATTACCTACATCTTTGTCACCCTACAAAACTGGCTACTTCCTTCTTTCTAGAAATCGAAATATAATCGATTGTCAATGGTGCAAAATGTATCCCAGGAAACGTGGTTGGGGCTTTATGGTGCGACATGTTTTCTTCGTAATTTTTACTATTTAAGTTTAGTTTAATGTTTTAGGATTATACACCGACACTAAGAGAGATTGAGGTGATGAAATGGTGGCATGACGAAAACGGGAGGAAACGGTAGAACACCGAGAAAATCTATGCACACGGTGTTTGTCCACCACAAAACCAACTTCACGGGACCTGGAATCGAACCAGTAACCCGTGTCAGAGGCGAGTTACCGCGACCTTACAAGGGAATTTCACAATTTCATGTGCACAGTAGAACGTGAATCCTTAAATGGTATTTTAAGTAGGAATATTGCTTTAAATATATGTTTAAAATTTAACAAATATATATATATATATTGCCCAATAAAACCCTCTGGCTTTTTTTTTTTTAAACTATGTTTCTCACAAACCTGACAACTGTATTGAAGAGACCATAGGCTATTTAGAATTTTTTTATGTCTACACTAAGGGAGAAGGATGAGGTTCAGAGGAGAAGAGATTTAAGATTTATGCCAAATAGTAGGGTAAAAGTAGAGGTTGACCCTGAACTAAATATTATTGAAATAACCTTTGGGATATGAAATCAGGTAGCTATGAGTGAATTAACTAGAGAATGCTAAAACCTGGAAGTTTGCGAAATTCGAGATATTCCGGGTTGGAGTTGTAACTCAAAATCGCTTCTTGAAACAAATGCTGCTAGGGAATACCGGTCAGTACACAAAAAATTATTTTATTCGCGCAGTACAACATATATTTGGTCCTTAATAAAATAGTATAAATGTATAATCAAAATGTGTTGAAATTTCAATACTGGTACAGATGGTTATACGCAGGGAGACTCATAAGTGCGGCGCAATTAGAGAAATGGATAAATTTTACATCTGACCTGTGAGGTAAACATTAATGAATATTAAAGTTCAATATTTTCAAAGGTACTTTGCAATTTGCTGACAGAATGCTGACATAAAAATTCCCGATATGACTGAAGCACATCCATCCATCCATACATGGTGCTTAGACCATACCACGTGTCTAAGCAAACATTCGCCATCAATAACAAATGATTCTGATAGCTCAGGTTCTACAGATACCTGTAGTGTAACACTCAAATCCTTTCGTAAGTGAATGAATTAGTGCAGCTTTTGATTATTTTCTCATCATTTCTCCAGAGAATAACGCTGATGGTGTAAGAGGGAGTTCATATGAGAAATAATGGGATGGTGTGTGCTCACGCTTAACGAGCGTATCAAGTCTCCAGAAGAAAGTTGAATTACTGAATACTATTATCGATGCTAACTCCTTTACCTACATGTTGTAATGTTAATGCTTGGTCAGTCTTCAATCTAACTGAATTCCAAAGTTCGCCATCTAACTTCTGATGTATTCCATTACCAACAACGTGTGCATCGTTACAGTTCACTCTGTCATTAATTCCTGCTATAACGCCAGTGGCTACATTGCACAACGATGAGTCGTACACTGGAAAAGGTTGATGCTTATTCAGTCATTGTATCATAAGTCTTCGATCACTCCGATTACTTCATACTTGATGACAATAGCTCACAATGTTGTGCGCTCTGTTGGCGTCCAGTTAAAGATGTCATAGCAGAATGCATCTCTCCAATTATATGTAGAAATTGAATCCATGTGTTGCACTTATTTTGTGTCATTCCACGACCGTGGGTTAAACCTCCTCTACTCTTGATAACACGCATAATACTCTGTCCGAGGAAATTCCTTTACCAGTTTTCTTACGTTCTTCGGATGACGTGATTTCCATGGTTTTGAAACTGACCGTATAGCCACGGATGTGTAAGTTGTAACTACTGTATCTCCTGAAGGTATATCCGTCCTCATTCAGTACATATATTGTGCCCTGTCGCAGCAAATAGAGGTAGCACGCATGCCACAGAAGCAAGGTGTAGATTCCAATTTCCTTTTCGTTCGCCTCTTATAAACATCTGAACTGTGTTGATGTATTCTATGTATTTTACCCATAACTTTGCAGTTCGAGATTGCGCAGACAACTCTCGCTTCAGCCGTTGACATGTTGTTCCACGTTCGATAGTAAATCACCCTGCACTTGGTTTCTTGTAGTTTCTTCATCAGCTTTCAGAAAATTACTGCAGATATTTTTGAGATCTGTAAACACGGCGTTTGTAGTAGGTGAGTAGGTGGGGGGTTGAATAAATTATTATGTCTTTCATGAGGGAAATATAGGAGGTAAGACTGATGATCGTAATATAGACATCTGTGCAAGAAAATGTCCTCTCAATGCTATCGAAAATTCTTTTCCGTTAAGCATATGAACAACCCTGTTTACTCCATACATTGTTCCAAGTAATTCTGATAAGCGAGATCCAATCAGTATTGATCTTATTCTTCGTACAAAAGTCATTAGCATGTGAAGAGAACCTAAGCGACAAACAACGTTGAGGCCAGTGCTATTGACAATTTGAATGGCTTTTATCAAAGTGGTTGGTCCAGAGCTACGGATAGAATGGGTACTTCTAACTTTTTGGCTAGTTCTTCAATATAGCAGAGTGTACTGTAGATACAGATTTCATCAT
Organism: Thermobia domestica; assembly: GCF_964235325.1. Lineage (NCBI taxonomy): Eukaryota > Metazoa > Arthropoda > Insecta > Zygentoma > Lepismatidae > Thermobia > Thermobia domestica. The sequence goes on from NC_137459.1 coordinate 307,021,260, forward strand.
TTGGGTTTAAGTTCACAAACGGAAGTAATGTGTTATGAGATGGTGAAAAGGTTTCAGATGAAGAATATCGCTGCATAAACCCACTCCAGCTGAATTGGTTATTTACGGCGTCGTATAATGTAGAATGGGTGTGCCCCAGGAGATCAGAATTAATGGATTGCGGCAGATTGTTTGTCGTTTGCAGATGCAACATCGGAGCGAATTCAAGTTAGTGAATTTGGCGAATTAATGGAAGAGTTCGTATGAGAATGGCACAATTTTTAACCAATGATGTAACGCTTCTGAGTTTTGTTCCTCGCTTGATGACTGCATCCTTCCGAAGAGTGTTGGTATAGACACCTGGTCTCATGATCACAGACCACGAAATGTGTAACCTTTCCATCAGTAGTGACGACATTGTTGTCAACGTTATCAGAGGACCACTGGACAAAAACAGGCAAAGGAGCATTGGCATAAATCACGTCATAATTACTGGACTCTAGCACGTCCTGCTTGTAATTCCGAACTTCTGAATACGAAACACAAAATCCCAGTGAACATAATTCGTCAATCAACCAACTATATCCATATACATGATCGAGTTCTGCCCCAACACCAAATTGCAGTGGGGAGAGTACAGTTCTTCTCATCGCCGACTGCTTTATGACATGTCAGGGTGTTACACACTTTCACGTCATTAGAAATCACACATGCAAACATTGTTTTCAAAGAACGAGAGATAAATTTAACAATTTCTCAGTGTTTCGAACTTGAGATGGGGCAGTATACACATTCCTTTGTTGCTTATGGCATCTCATATCAGCAATTATTAATTTTTATCGGCTGCTGTAATACTTCTTATTTTTCTTCCCCGATTTTCTCTCTCTGTGATTCATACCATTTCTCGTTAATAATATAACTTACCAAATTTTTGAGACATGTGACGTTTGGTTTTCTATTAAACTCTGTTATTGTGATATGCTCTTCATATTTTGCATGCAACTTAATTTTTAACCATTCCTCTGAATACACATCTTCGTCCCAAGCAAGTTCTACCATCTTCACATGAAGATCCTGCAAATTGTACAGACTTGAATCAAAACATAGCTCTGATCACTAACATACTAGTACATCATATCAAATACTGCTGCGAACTTCATGTTACTTGACCACCTGCGGTGTTTTCCAGTTTGTCCCGTCATTGGTAGCGTTTCTTTCTTTTTACTGATGAACAATGTATGACAATTACTGCGATAGAAAGCTTCGGCTGCTACTAGATCGAAACACTCTTGCCTTCGACATTCCATTCTTTCTCCCCATTCTTTTTCCAGTCAAAAGTTCATCGTCCAACCTACATTTTCGTTTCTTTATTAGGGATCACGGTCCTACAATTCATGCATCCTTTTTATGTAATATTCATGAGTGTAACGACGGCGGCAGCTGTGATGTACTAGAACACATGGTGAGCTTTGCATGAGAAATGTTTCACTAAGATATTTATGCAGTTACTTCTCTTCCCTGTTGAGACTAACTGCTGTTAGTCCTCGCCTGGTTATCGCGTTTGTTTCTTCGTCGTTATTTGTTCTGGCATATGATGCATAGATCATCCTTGTAACTGGTTCTCTCCATTGTGGAACTGTAATTAATCATTTGCTAGTTTCGAACTTCACTACAATTCCTTAAAGACACCTGAGAAAATAAAGAAAATGCAAATTCTAAAATAAACGTACAAAATAATTTTAGGTATATAAGTATGTACATTATATTCTACCTAGTTGTCCTATGGTGCCTGACTTTTGTATCATCCTGCATAAGAAAAATATCACAATATAATTAGTATTTTCAATTTAATAATTTAAAACATTATTAGAGAGATATAATGAATATGCAAAATATACACATAAACAATAATTATGGTTATGTTAAATGTGTTACATAAATTCAAACATCAAAGTTTGTTGAATCTGTAGTTCAAAGCTCAAGCACTCATAGAACAATTTTCGCAAAATGCCATACTTTAGCATTTCGCCTATGAAGAGTATCAGTACCCATTAACGTTATAGCAGGACTCATAGCTAGTCATTTTTTTTTTTTTTAACTAAAGTTACTTTTTTTCAAGTTGGTCACTAAAAGTTACTTTTTTTTTTTTTTCAAACCTGTCACTAAAAGTTACTTTTTTGGGAGGTAAAGTGACTTTTTCGTGTGATTTATGTTTTGCATCGGCATTTTTCTAAGAAAAATAAAAAAATAAATTGAAAAAGTCAAACTTGTTAATCATTACTCTTCTGAAAGCTTCAGTACTTGCTGCCACATGTGAAACAGTCAGTTTTATTCTCACTTCAACTTTTATTCTTTCTAAAGCACAGTGCATGGTTGGTGGATGCTTAAACTCTCAAGGTGGGGTTGAGAACTCAAGCATACTTAGAAAACCTAAGAAAGGAGGAAGCTCAAAAAGAAGTAAAGAAGAAAAGATTAAATAAAACAACAAACAAAGAGAGAGGTGATGGAGAAATTGACAAAGAAAAAAGGGGCATGATGAGATTTTCGTCACTTTTGGTCACTTTTTCGTGTGCTTTTGGTCACTTTTCAACTATTTACAAGAGACCAGACCACTATGAACCCTGTCATAGCAAAAAATCATTTCAATATTATTAAATTCTTGGTTGTGAGAAATTTCAGCTATTTTTACCCTACTAAAAATAAAGTATCTCACGCCCTTCTCATGTTGGGAAGATGAAACTCGGTTTGCAAGCTCTCATTTAACAGCTAGTCGACACATACATAGGACTTACAGTCTGGAAAAAAAAAAAGATATTGTGTGGGACCCCCAAAAAGATATTGTGTGGGTAACAGTCCCGACTAAATTTAAGCCCACATTTAGCGAAGAGCGTGCATTTCAGCTGGCCTGGGAATTGATTGGTGTAACAACTTTGGCGTTGCTCGCCGATGTTTATTCTATTCAATCTATTTTCGAGGGGGCGCTGTGGCTCAGTGGTAGAGCGTTTACCTCCGGTGCTTGGGGTCCCTGGTTCGATCCCAGCTCGCGCCGTGTGGACTTTGTGGTGGACAAACACCGTTCTCGTGGGTTTCCTCAAAGTTCTCCCGTTTTCTCCCACTTTCTTCATTCCACCATTTCATTCATTACTCATCATCACCATCTCCTCTAGCTGGGACGTAAAACTTAAAGATTTCATTTTTCATTTCAAGATTTCTTTATTTCAAGTATTGTGCATAATCATTATTCTCCCCGTGCGAAGTTACATCTTTCTGCTAGTGTGGGCTATATATGATTTGCAAGTGCATAAAAATTATATTAGAAATATTTTACTGTTGAAAAATAGCTAAAAGAATCTACAGCAGAACTAAACGTTATAATTTATAATATTTATGGTGTTTGAACTCATATGACACTATCTCATAACTCTAAACTTGCGATGGTGTGGAAGAGTATACGTAATAATAATAATAATAATAATAATAATAATAATAATAATAATAATAATAATAATAATAATAATAATAATAATAATAATAATGAAATGAAACATGTTGCAACTTTACAACAGCTTTCACTTAAAATGAGTGATTTTACGGAAGAAGGTCTAAGGACCTTTTTATGTAGAATTTTATAAACTACAGTTTTCCTCCAAAACTTGATAATATTCGAGATAATTACAGAAACCTAAAATTACCGCCCTATCACCTCTTCCCCCTCCAAAAAAATTAAAAATAATCTTTGTCGGATTTTTTTTTTTCTCCAGGGCTAGGAGACTTTCAGTTGAAGAAAGCTTAATACTGATTACAGCACCATCAATCATGAATCGAGAAAAAATGTTTCGAATATTTTTTTTTTATTATTTATTTTTGTAGAATCCGAATATACAGTAAAAAATAAATATAAGTTTTCTAAGTTACCCGTATCCCACTCTCACGGTAATCGGTGCGGGAGCTGGCTAATTTTATCACAGATGAATTTCCCCTCCAAAATATAAACTTTTTTATTTCGAACATATTTTCCCGTCTGATATATATTTTTTCCATATATTTTACTGTATCAAAAATTCACTGTTTTTCTGTTCAGACATAATTCAGCCTACTTTGAAATCATTAATTCTACGAGAATTTTATAACCTGCAATTTTCCTCGAAAAATTGGTAATTTTCAAAATAATAATAATAATAATAATAATAAACTAGAATTCTCCCCTTTCCTTTCCCCAAAAGAAAACACAGGTATAACAATTAATGTTACTTTTCAGGATATGTTAAAGACATTAAAATAAAGGTATTGATAAAAATGCAGCTTGTTCGGAATTTTTTCGAAGTCACTTCCACCCGCTTTTTTCTTTTTTTATTTTTTCTTTCTCTTTCTTTCTTTCTTTTTTTCTTTTTTTTTTTTTTTTTTTTTCAATTTCCCTGGGCTAAATGAGCTGTGTCGTTCAATGAAATGTCGACTCTTAGCCTTGATAAGAGCTTTATAAATTCCAGGCATTTGTTTGATTAATTTATCCAACTTTTAAAAAACTGTGCGGCTCTGTGCGTTATATTTTTGTATTTTAATTTGTTACATTTATAGCCCACAGTTCGAATCACAAAAATTGGTAAATATGATTAAACATCTTAATGGCTCTGACTTTTATTCTTCTTATTTTATGTATATTTATTCTGTTGCCATAGCAACAACAAATACCTATCTTCTTTTTAACAACTGACATTCCATGAATACTTATATAAAATCAACATCTATTCTACATTTTTCTCCTTTTATCAACAAATTGTACACTTTTAAGCGCCGTTGCCCAAAATAACTACAAGAAATTGGAAGTAATTCACAGATTAGATATACAATCTCGTTGTATATATGGCTTCTGACGAGGACTTCTTAAATTGATTACAATTTAAGAAAGAAACCTGGACCGTTACATATTCTTAATACATGGTTACCTTACTTTCCGAATAGCCCTCCTATATATATATAAAAATTACAATACATATATTAATTTCATTTTATATCAACAATAATCGTACATTTATTTAATAATCAATTATATTTTAATTATATAAATTATCGTCGAAGAGGAGTTATTAAAAAATACGATTCTTTTGCTGATTATTTAGGTCCTAAAATAGATTTTTTAATTCAGTATCTCCGGAGCTCATTAAAAACTTAAACGAAAATACATTCGCATATTACATAACTTATTTCTTCCACTTGGACATCATGAAGATGATAATAAAAGAATTAAAAGCACAATATTGATAAGTGAAGCGAATTACAAAGAAATCATAACAATACTCCAAATAAAACAAAACAAGACTTGATCAATATAACGGAATAATACAAATAAAATAAATTATTATATTAAAAATTAGCAAAGTTTATGTGGGTTAGAATACAGTATAACATGTTTTATTTATTCAAGCATATTTATCATAACTTTTAGTAAGCGATATTCGTGTTCATTTACATTAAGAACATTATATATATTATCTGTATAGAATTCAAACAAAGTACGAATGACAAATGAAATCATAATTGTATTCAAAGTGAAAATAAACAAGAATTAATTAAATATGCCTTGACGGACGCCACAACTTTAGCTTAAGTTACATTGCCAAAGGTTTCGGTTAAGTTGCATTGTACGCTGCAATCTTGTGTACAGTTCCGTATATTATGAATTCCTTCAAATCTTTGATTTCTATTTTGATAACTTCTGCCACCTATAAAATTGTTACGAAACCTATTTCGAGAAAAATTAGGTGTACTGTTTGCCTGATTTCTAAACGCTGTATAGTTACTATTCCTGTTTCCTCTGTAATTAGGTACGGTTCTATTACCGGTATAATTGGATATGAACAAAAACACCAGAGGTGCAAAAAGTGCAGCCAAGTTCGTCAGGCTCAAAAAGTGTTGAGATGAGGATGGATGAGCCAAGTTCCTTGGCCACTGCATCTGAAACGAACACTGGAACTTGGCGCTAGGTGTCTAACATATTCGATTACATTAAGATGTCTGTTCCTAGTTTCACGGCCGGGACATTTCAGCCCTAAGGCTGGTGGTGACCCCCCAAATCCACCACGCTCACAAACACCATCCCTAAGGCTCGTTAACATCATTTACTTTGACACTTCGTGGAGGAATATAAGTTTTCCTTGTCTGGGTTTCGAACCACCAATCTTACTGCACTATACTGTATATGTGCCCTAGCGCCTTAGCAAAGTTGATATTCCTAAGGTTGGTGGTGGTCCTAAACCCACCACACCCACCACCACTATCCCTAAGGTTCCTTAACATCATTTTCCTTGACACCTCGCGCCAAGTTGCAGTGGCTAAGGAACTTGGCTCATCCATCCTCATCTCAACACTTTTTGAGGCTGACGAACTTGGCTGCACTTTTTGCACCTCTGGTGTTTTTGTTCATATTTCACTTCTTTTTGTAGTTCACCATAACAATATCGTATATTGGTTTTCTCAATTGTGACACATTGTTGGATTTAAATTTAAAATTGTACATTTTTAAAGGAGTCGTAATGTGTCACATGTAACATTAGTTCCCAAGGGCTCTCCCACCGGTAATCGAACCCAAGACTATGTACAAGAAAGGCGCACATGCTAGCCACTAAAACAGCGGGGAGGATTTATTCTATTAAATATCTGTCAGATAGTTATGTCCAAACGAGATTCTGGTTCATTTACCCGAACTACAAAATCACGATCGCTAACATCTCATTTTTCATTCCCTAAATACGAAGAGTATCAACAGGGCCCAAAACCCTTGATGCTGAATCCTCTCTGTTACATCACTAGACATAGCTGGTGTTTCAATATACTTAGTTGTTCTCTACCTTTTCACATTGCGAAATTACGGAGTTCATTACATGACGCCCATTTTGTGCAGTTTCATACTGCCTCGGGTTTTCCTTCCAATGATATACACCTTTCAAATTGCTTGTAAACTTAATAATATTTGTCACCAACATATCCTAACTTTATATTAAACTACATGAACTGACATAAATTAAAGGGGTGCTTCCGGTTGACGTGGAAATTTGAAATGATGAAGGGGGATGAAGAATTTCCCATTGTTATTTAAATGGGTCTTTTCTCATGTTTTAGGAACATGGAATAAAAAAATTGAAATTCGGTATGCTTGTACGTTTTCACTAGTATTACCTAAGTAAATCAGTAAAAATAAACAATTCCAACTTTAGAGTGGTTTTATGGGGAACTGAAAAATCTTTACCACGGTACGTATTTATATGGGGCACCTTTTGCACCCCAAAATTATAGGGCACTTCCTGTAGGACTACAATGATTAAATTTGACATGATTGTAGTTTTTCGGAACTAACCGACAGAAAAATTGCCAAAAGTGAATATTTTTAATTTTTAGGGACTGTAAAGGGGAGATGAGGAATTTCCCATGCTATTTAAATAGGTCTTTTTTTGACTTATAATCTCATTTTAGTACTTGAAATTGGAATATAAACTTGAAACTCGGCATGTTTCATCGTTTTCGTTAGTATTACCTAAGTAAGTCAGTAAAAATGAAAATTTCCAAATTTAGAGTGGTTTTATGGGGAACAGAAAAACCTTTTCCATGTTATTTATATTGGACGTCTTCTACACCTCAAAATGTTTAGGCACTTCCGGCAGGATTAGAATGATGAAATTTGGCACATGTAGCCTCCCGAGGCTAACCTACAGGAAAATTGCTAAAAGGAGTCTAAAGGAAGATGAAGAAATCACCATGTTATTTAAATAGGCGTTTTTCTGGAATACAAAATCTTATTTTTAGATAGTTGAAATAGGAAAAGAAACTTGAAATTCGGGAATTGTAAGCTCAAGAGGTGTGAGGAACTAGGCCGTGCAAAGGCGAGGGTGTGGGGGCGAATCCCCAGGAGGGGAAATTTAGGAAATATGAAGAGCAAAGGCACGAAATTCACTGTTGATGAAAAGGCTGAAACGTAAGAGATTCTCACGCTGTTCACAGATAGACACACGAAGCATCAAGAACATTTTTACATAACGACTTTGGCAACTATAATATAACTCGTGGTACCAATATATTTATAAAATCGGTTACATTTTGTTGCTAGTCCCATATAAATTCAAACAATTGGATTTCTCATTTCTTCGAAAACTTCATTAATTTTAAATATTCTTACCTCTACATTATCTTACTTATCAAATTAATCTTAATATCTATTTAATACCAATGACTGCAATAAAGGAAATTTATTCACCGGCAAAAGACAAAATATTGGCTTTTCCTTGTCTGTGTTTCCAACCATGAAATTTACGGTAGTAAGTACGTGTCTTAGCCCACGTTTTTAAAAGTTAACTGATTCACAGAACGTGCCTCATTAACTTGCTTAGCTACTTATTACTAGCTTTCACTTATTTTACTCTCACACTGAGAAAAAATGTATGTGGCGTACGTAAAAACGTTGGTTACATGTGTAAATTCTTTAATTTTTGGACTTAATATACACTAAGCGTATAACTGAAAAAGTATATTTTAAACATATTTTCCGTATAAGTGTTCCGAATAAACGTAGTTTCCGCACGAACGAAAAGACTATATGTAGGCGGTCAGGATCTCACATACAGATGACCGTATGTAACTTATAGCTGACGTACGTAATGTGCGGAAGAATGTTAGATGTCAGACATCCTGCAACGACATTGTGCAACATCTAAGCGGGAAAGAGGGCAGTACGTATGTAGCATATGGATAACGTATGTTAAGTATTGATTTCTGTAGTAAACATAAGGATCCCGTATATTTGTACACTATAGCGCTGTCCGGATAACGGATTTTTCTCAGTGACCTTAGCTCATTTCTCTATTAACCTAGAACGACAGCAACACGAACACAGAAACATCGAGGAGAGTTAAGATTTCAAAGGCTCGTCCACCGGGAATCGAACCCAGGACCCAATACACCAAAGGCGCACGTGGTAGCCAATAGATCAGCTAGGAGGGCACCAACTCGACCACCCAGACGATTGACACTATCACTATGCACATGATGTGTTCGATAACGGAATCGTTCCCGATGTCTGATTGTAAGGAGTTTTATATATATATATATATATATATATATATATATATATTAAAAACTTTCCATAGCAAATTCCTCAAATTTCATTTTCAAGCAGTTATAGGGTACCTTTATGGAGAGTTTCGCATCTTTATGTCATTAAGAAGTACATAATGGCTATGGACAGTTTTTCGCCCATAAAAATTCCCATAGTACATTCCTTAAATTTGGAATCTTTTACTTACACAAGTCATTATCTAAGGTAGGTACCATTATGCAGAGTTTCAAATCTCTATCTCATTTGGAAGCACCTAATCAATTATGAGTGAGTAAATGAACCGATCTCTGTTTGAGTAAGGACAGTTTTCACCCATAAAATTTTTCCATAGCACTTCCTTGAATTTCAGACATTTTCCATACTCAAATCATTATAAGGTACCTTTATGCAGAGATTCGTCCTATCTCATTGGGAAGTACCTAATTAATGCTATGAGTGAGTCAGTCAGTGAGTGAACCGATTTCTGCTTGGCTAAGAACAGTTTTCACCCATAAAAAATTTGCTTTAGTATATTACTTAAATTTCAGACCTTCTCCATACTCAAGTCATTATAAGGTATCAATATGCAGACTTTTACGTCAAGATTTCATAAAGAAGTACTTAATTAATGTGACGAGTGAATGAATGAACCGATATCTGCTTGGCTAAAAATAGTTTTTCACCCATAAAAAATTCCTATTGCACATTCCTCACATTTAAGACTTTTTTCACACTCAAGTCATTATAAGGTACCGTTATGCTGAGTTTCACGTCTCTATCTCATTGGAAACTAGCAAATCAATGTGACGAGTGAATGAATGAACCGATTTCTACTTTGCTAAGGACAGTTTACATCCATGAAAAATTTCCCATAGCACATTCCTCAAATTACGGTCCTTTTTTACACTCAAGTCATTATAAGATACTTTTATGCACAGCTTCACGTCATTATCTCATTGGGGACTAGCAAATCAATGTGATGAGTGAGTGAATGAACCGTTTTTTGCTTTTCTAAGAACAGTTTTTCGCCAATAAAAAAAATCTCATAACACATGCCACACATTTCGGATTTTTCTATGCTCAAGTCATTGTAGGGTACCTCTATGTAAAGTTTCACGTCTCTATCACATTGGGAAGTATCTAATCAACTTGATGACTGTGGGAATGAACCGATTTGTGTTTGACTAAGGACAGTCTTTCGCCTATAAATAACTCCCATAGCACATTCATCACTTTTCAAACTAGGGGGCGCGGTGGCTCAGTGGTAGAGCGTTCACCTCTGGTGCTTGGGGTCCCGGGTTCGATCCCAGTCCCCGCCAAGTGAACTTTGTGGTGGACAAACACCGTGCTCGTGGGTTTTCTCGGGGTACTCCCGTTTCCTCCCACTTTCTTCATTCCACCATTTCACTCATCTCTCATCATCACCGTCTCCTTTAGCCTAACCGGCATAACCGTGGGACGTGAAACTCAAAGATTTCATTTCATTTCATTTCACTTTTCAAACTTTTTCCATATTCAAGTCATTATAATGTACCTTTATGCAAAGTTTTACGTCTCTATCCCATTGGAAAGTACCTAATTAACTTGATGAGTGAGTGAGTAAAAACGATTTCTTACTTGGCTAAGGACAGTTTTTTGCCCATAAAAATTCTCCATAGCACATTCCTTAAATTTCGGCTTTTTTCATACTCAAGTCGTAATAAGGTACCTTTGTGCAGAGTTTCACGCCTCTATCCCATTAGGAAGTACCTAATCAATTTGATGAGTGAGTGAGGGAAACGATTTTTTTTTCTGGCTAAGGACAGTTTTTTGCACATAAAAGAATTCCCATACCAAATTCCTCAGATTTCGGACTTTTTCCATACTCAAGTTATTGTAGAGTACCTTTATGCAAAGTTTTAAGTTTCTATCTCATTGGGAAGTACCTAATCAATTTGATGAGTGAGTCAGTGAGCCTGAAAACTGCATATTTTGGGGGTCCAGTACTCGAATATGGTTGAAGGTAGGAACGTGAGATTCAGCATATGAGTACATCTGTGAGATATCTCCTTACATTCTAAATTTCATGTTTCTACCCTTAAAAGAATTGGTTTTACAAAGCCTCGAAATCTGCGATTTTACCCAAAACTCTCGTTCGTGTATAATATGCTTACGGCAGTGCAGGCCAGTTTTCATTCTTCGCGGAACTTGGCTGCCATGCACTGCCGGGCATGTTGATCTATCATTACTTCTTACATTAGGGTTACATTCTTCACGCACATTGATATTCCGGACGGGAATATAATTATCTTGACTTCGGTTATTATTAGTTTGATTTCGATTATTATTACTTTGCACCATGGATTGATTTTCAAAATTTTGCACTATCATAATCAAATGATTGAAATTAATGCACTGTACAGAAATCAAAATTTGTTGCAACCTAAAAGGTAATAGTATCCGAATCGATGCTATAATTCGTGATTCTTGTTGGTACGGATTAATTAATTTCAACTCATTGTATACAGAAATCACAAAATCAGTTAAATTCTTATCAATTTTAGGATCAAACCGTCTGTTTCAAACCAAGGCGTCTCGGTTTGCCAACATGAAATCATTCTCAAAATTGGAAAGTAAAGCGTTCTTAAAATCTAAATAATTGCGTAAATCCCCCCTGATTGCTTTGAACCAAACAGTGGAGGGTGGTAGTAAAACATACGGTAATATTTTAAGGAATTTAGTTTTGTCTGTACCGATGAGGTCACATTCCTCTTCGAATTTCTCGAAAAATACACTGTCAGGTATGTCTTCTGACCTTCCGCTAAATTTCGTTAATGATCGTATTTCACTAAATCTGAAAGGATGATGATTATTATGAGCTTGTTTCGAAGGAGTAGATCTTACGTGTCTGGGTTTTCGGTGATGTACTGAACATGATCTTCTTTCCTCTTTCCTCATACTACCGGCACTTTCTTCCTTCTCCGAAGAGCTTTTTGTTATATCACTTTCTTCTAGTGATAATCTGGGTTCATTGGATATATGGTCCCTGTTGAGGATTGAATCAGGATTAACATTTATGGAGATGATCTTTTCCTTGAAAGTGTCTATTTCTTCCTGTAACACTTTAATTTGGTTACTGTGTTCACTAACCCGAGTTTCAACAACATCCACTGCACTTTGCACAATTGTAAATCTGTGCAACATTTGTTCCTGTCGGTTCGTTCTAATTTAGTATTTATTTGCTGTGTTATTTGCTCTAATTTATTATCCATTCGCTGAGTCATAACCTGTGTAATTTGTTCAAATTTAGTGTCCATTTGTTGCATTTGCTGCGACAAAGATTGACCTAACTGTTTTATAAGGTCAGCTACATTTGTTAATGTCTTCATACCTGATGTTCCACTAGCTTCATTTATATTTTCATTCCCAGAAACACTCATTTTAATGTTTCTATAAATTCTTTTCTTACTCCTGAGTAAAGTATACTCCGTGTTGAACGCTATGATGAGACTGCTTTACTTAACTTCAAACTAATCTCAAGGTGTTCCTGGTCGGTAAACCACCATCTAAAATGTAACGTTATATATATATATATATGTTACATTTATAGCCCACAGTTCGAATCACAAAAATTGGTAAATATGATTAACCACCGTAATGGTTCTGACTTTTATTCTTCTTATTTTATGTATATTTATTCTGTTGCCATAGCAACAACAGACAAATACCTATCTTCTTTTTAACAACTGACATTCCATGAATGTTTATAAAAAATCAACATCTATTCTACATTTTTTTTTTCTTCGCATCAACAAATTGTGCACTTTTAAGCGCCGTTGCTACAAATAACTACAAGAAAATGGAAGTAATTCACAGATTAAATGTACAATCTCGTTGGAACTCCAATAGCTCAGAATAACCTTCCTAAGACCTTCAGTATTCGTTGGCGTCTGTTTACGGAGTGTCGTGTTAAACTCATCTTACAAGAACTCGATGGGTAACAAGTGCGGTGACTATGGCGACTGTTTCATTTGTTGGTGATGTAGGCGTCGTCTTTGCATTGCAGATAATAACTGCATAACTGGTAATCTTGTTGTAGTACAAAGTTACTACACCAAATCAGCCTTCCTGATGAAATTCCATGACTACTTAAACGTTATTAAACAAAATTTTGTCCATTATTCCATTAATTCGAACTAAATTATCAACTTATTAGTCTGTAAAGCATCCCCAAACAATGACGCTACTTTCTGCGTGTCTTGCTATAGGTATTTCATGGTCGAGATGAAAGCGCTGTTCGGGACAACGATCCACAAACTTCTAGCATTGGAAGGCGAAAGATTGGAATCTAGATGCGTCTTCCTCTAGAGTGTCTTCCTCTACTGTTCATAGTTCCAGTCATTTTGCCCACAAGTTTTTTGTAACCTTTACTGCTATTGCTTTTCTTTCTTTCGCAATTTTATCCCCAAAACCATAAATCTGAAGGTGCTAGACCATCGGCGTATTTGATACCAATTGGAAATGCCTATTCTATAGTTCTATTGGCTCTTTCGGAGTTGTTAACATCTATTGTGTTTGTTTGCTTTTTGCAGGAAACTTGTCCTTAAGAAGTTTTTATATTTGACCATCAATGTGTTCCGTACAATATTTACACCACTTTGTGACTATCTTTGAAAAGTCCGATGCACTGCTCCACATGATCACTGAACGATTTTATTATTATTTTATTTATTTACTTTTAAGCAGAGAATGACTCTCTTCTCTCAAAATAACTACTTGAATATGTTAACTCTTAGTTAACAGTTTCTCTTTCACATTTTATAGTATTTGCATGTTCGTCAACACTATTCAACTGGTTCACACGAATGAATACAGTAAGATCTCACATCACAGATTTCATGCAGTTTTGCCCATATTATGATTAAGTAGCGCAAACACAACTGTTCGTTGAAGTGACAAATACTTAACAAGTGTTCATACTACACACACCACTAGCTGTCGTTGAAACAATGCATCATAAAACAAAGCGTGACATTATTTGTCTGTTCATTAGTTATCTGTTTATTACCAAGCAACTTTCCTTAATAAATTTGTCTTGATTACAACAAGACCATGAATGTCCGTATCCTTATATATCAATTACATTGTTTATTATCAAAAACGAGAATAAACATGGTTTTGTATGGACACAGTGTCTTTTATTTCGAAGATTCTGAAAACTCGATAATGTGCTCAGACTTTTGATAATGGCTATATATTGACATACACATTTTCTTTTTGAAACACCTGATGTTACTTCCTGTAATTTCCACCTCTCTGATCCTAAATTTGAAGAATGCTGATAGCATAGTCATTTAATATTCAGTGAATAACAAGTTATTTGAAGGAATCAGCATATTTTAAAGGTAACAAGATAGAGAAATACAAAATGAATACTTCTTGAATTTATTTCTTCATGCATCTTACATTAGAATGAGTCGTGAGGTACTTGAATCATTTCTCAGATGTAATATATGCACGTACCATAGTATTTTGCTAATCTGGCAATCCAGCGAAGCGAATTATTTAGTGTCTCACTGCCCAGCGAACACAATTGAGCAAGTAGGTCCTTTTATTATATTTTAATTTTGTGAAATTATTATTATTTATTGTTTTTGTTAAGAGTTAACACTATTACAGTATAATTAATTTATATAAACTTGCTTGCAACCGTAGAAAATATGTTTAAATTAGGCTACAAAGACTTTCGTTTGCATTACTTTCCTTTTTAAAATAGAAGTTGGCCAGTTTATTTTGAATATGGCCGGATATGATTTCACATAATTACTACTTTAATGCATTTATCTTGTTCGTATTATCATCTTCAACATTTTGTAATATATTCACTTTTCTTTCTTTTAAGGTATTCCATTTACACATATTGCAAGTCCTATGCCAGATATTTATCGTAAGGAGGAGATCGTGCCAAGAGGTGTAGCGAATAGGAAAGCAGCTTTAACTTGGGTGAAGAAGAATGCAAAAGAGGGAGTGATATATTTTGGAGATGACGATAATACGTTTGACCTCAGACTGTTTGATGAAATTCGTGATACGAAAAAAGTCTCCATGTTTCCTGTAGGCCTTATTGGAGAATATAGTATAAGTCCCCAGTGCTCAAAAATGTAAGTAAACATTCGCGAGCTTCTGTTTTAATAGCTTCTTATGTATATACAGAAATAGAGAGATAATATAGGTGTAGATGTATATAGTTGAAAACAAAGGGATCCTTGAACGGAATAAAATTAAATAATATTAATTAACATTATTTATATTATATAAAAATTAAATAAATTAATTAATAAATAAAATTACCAAGATACAGTGGAAACATTATTACAACTTACGCTTAGAAACGCATCATCAGATGGACAGGAAGAAGAACGGTTTAAAAAATGAGGAGATTTAAAGAACGGAGAAAAGGCTGATAAGCATCTTGGTAAGCGTTCTGTTATAGTGGTAACGCGAGTATGTTACCAGGCTGTAAGTAAATGTAGTTTATCTTCCTATTTGGTGAATGAAGCGTATAGTGAAAGGGCTCATATTGTATTTTAGGGTCATGTATTTTCTCTTTCTTTTCCTCCCTATTTATTTTACCAGAAAATTATGAAAACGATCACACACACTAATCCCTTTTGCTCGTCAAATAGAGAGGAATAAGCCGGGAAAAAGGAAATAGAAATTAAAACACAGTAAAACACAGTATTTTTATGTCACTTTTGTCAGTTGCGTCCTGCAATTCAATAAAGGGCAAATTCGAATGAATGTAATGAGGAAATATAACTCGAATGCCTTAATGTACACTTATGTCCAAAATTGTTGTCGCATGTCTTTAGAAATTACATAAATAGAAATAACTCTCTTTCTTGTGATAGAAAATGTCACATTTTTTTCTTGGAAATAAGCAGAAAACAAAACACATATTTCCAAAAAAATATTTCAATAAAAATTAAGGAATAAGCAAGTTATAATTAAAAAAGAAATCTCCGAAACTTTCATCGAAAATTCTAAGTTCCATTTTCGTAAACGTGGCAAACGCGCAACGAAATTTACAAAGAGGGAGAGAATTTTATGCTTTGTTAGAAATACAACGTAAATCTGTCATAAGGTTAGCTATTATACATGTGGCACAGCTCTAACAATCATCGCTATTAAGCATTTTACATTTAAACAAAGGACTAAAGAGAAATAAGCTGCAAAATGTGCGAAGCGATCAGGCATTTTGTGTTAGTGGGTTCGTTATATGCATCTGCCAAGGTGCAGTCCTTACCGTGTCTTTGTAGAGTAGTCGGTTAAAGCTTGCTCTTTACATACTCTATTTTTCCACGATCATCACTTCCAATCCCATACCCTATAGTAACTTTTTTTTTTTTTAAAGAAAAGCTTGATTCTGTGAATTCCTTAAGGAACAATGTTTTGTTCTAATAATGCTCCTTAGTATTATGCTCTTCATTCTAGTTTATTTGAATATTTCCAAATAATTTAGAATTATGTCTTTAAAAACATTAAAATTGTCAAGAATTTTATAAAAAGAGGAAGCTTCATTTACAATCATATTCATAATCGAAATGAGAAACTTACAAATAATGGAATTTTAATTAACATATGACTAAACTTTCATAAAACAGTAATTAAATGAAACATTTACTCCGCATAGTTTCTGCAAGTAATATGTAGGAAATAGACAGAAATAATGAACGTAAACTATTAGATGTCGATTAAAAATTAGTAGGGATAGTTCTAAAGCCAAGTAGAAAATTCTCTCTGCTTCATGAAAATAATAAACATTTTACAAAAATGATGGCATTTTTGCTGTATCGAAAATTTGTTTAGTAAATAAATAAATAAAATACTATTACATAATGCAATCACTCTGACTCGATAGCTTGAAGAGAAACTGTATCGGCCGCGATCCTTCGGCTTTGTTCGTAGCACACGAAGGGACACGAAGTTTATCCGAACCAAGCGAAAGGGTGTAGAAAGAAATAGTGGCACGCCACAGAACGGCATGATATGTGTTAATGGTCACGGCAGTGACACGGACGGATCATGGCAGGGGAATGACATGGGCATGATACACTATGTGTGAGTTGATCTTTAACTGAAAACTGGCACATTCAGTGCACGAGGGAGTCAAGTTCACTTTTGATATTTTAGACATGTTTTACCTTTAAGATCCTCACTTGAATCTCCTTTCAGAGCGCATAAGGTTCAAAGATTCATGTTCAGAAATTGTTAAAAATGCAAAGTATATCTGTCATAATGTTAGTTACTATACATATGGAATAGCTCTAATAATGATGTTAAGAATTTTACACGTAAACAAAGGAATAAATAGAAATAAGCTACAAAATATGCGAAAAGATCATGCATTTTGTGTTAGTGGCTTTCTTATATGCGTCTGCAAAGTAGTCCGCTCTTAAGTTACCTTTGTAGAATAGTTATTTAGCGCTTGCTCTTTATGCTTTATTTTTCCATAACCATCAGTACAAATCACATACCCTACAGTCTTTTTTTTTCTTTTTTTAAGAAACGCTTGTTCTATCTATTCGTTATAGTGTTTGCCAACAAGTAGTAGAGTGATTTGTTAAAGCATGATTTAGTGCCCCCTTTTTTTTCGATGATCATTAGTTCCAACTCCGTGCCTACAGTATTTTTAAAATTTTGTTCGCGAGATTTCGTTATACAGCTCTCTTCTATTAATAAAAGGTATTTGGTTAGTAGTTTAAATTTGGGCAAACAATTCAAATTTTTGCCTTTAAACGTGTTAAAATTATCAAGAGTTTTATAAAAAAAAAAAAAAAAAAAAGTAGCAGCTTCATTGTCATAACGCGAAAATGAAACTTTAATAAAACTTAATCAACATATCATTAATTTTAATAAAACAATACTTTCGTTTTTATCACGAAGGGGCTAAACCATGGCTATACAGAGGCTGGCCAAAAATTTCCCATGTGGGTCATACCCCTTTATTGGGACAAATGTCATCTTACTTTTCAAAAGGAGTTTATAAACAAAATTTAATCTACCTATTTTAAGAGTTTCGGAAGATACTATATTTTTATCACAAATTTGGAGCCGATTTCTCCCTTAGGATACCGATTCTAATGAAAGCAATATGATAAAAAAGAAAACTGATTCGACTACCTTCGAAGTTTAATTTCAAACGATTCAGTCATTATCCGTAATGAAAGTGATGAGTACAAACTATTTCTCCCGGGGCAGAATTTCAATACACAGGGTTAAAGTAGCACTGCAAAAATACTGGTTTCTTCGGAAGTTTGGATGGGAGTGGTAAGAATTTCATTGGTCCCAGGAGAAAATGTGCCCCAGTGCTACCCCCTGAAATCACCAGTACGTGGTGATGAGGCAATCAACATCAACTTAGTTTTTACAAATTGCCCTCTCTCCTTTTAGAAGTCAAGCTATCGTAAACGCTGGGATAAGTTTTCACTTACTTCATTGACGAATTTATATAAGTAGATTCAAGTCCCTAATGACGGACTCGCAGGATACACTATTTTTATCGTGTATTTTGAATCTCCTTCTGCTTTAGGATATATATTTTGGCGACAGTGAGGTGGTGAAATCACGACTCTAGCCAAATGATTTGGCGTAGGAGACTTGGGTTCGATTCCCGGAGGGAGCTCATGTGGTTCGGATTCCACATTAATCAGTAGGTCGCGTCTCATATAGCCTCGCTGTTGAAAGAGACTTTAAACTCAAAATCAACTCAACTCTAGCAAAGTGATTCTGATTTTCAAAAAATCGTTTGACGTAGTTCAGCGTTTACTTGTGATGAGGAGACAGAAAACTTCGATTCATATTTTTATGTTGAGAAAGTATTATATAAATTACCTTTATACCTTTTCCTGTAGATGCTGAATATTCGAAAACTCGATTACACGGAACCATTTATTTTAGTGAGGAGTTTATATATCAAACTTCATCTATCTAACATGAGGGACTTTTGAGATACTTTATTTATAGGTTAAATTTTAAAATTCCATTTCCCCCTTAGGATGCAAATTTAAACAAAACATTGACAAAACGACAGTGCTAATTATGTTCAGAAAACCATTTAACTAAACTAAAAAATGAAGCAACCACCCCTTTTCGTATAATTTGTTTGTGTGTGTTATCAAGATGTATTTAATAAGCTAGCAATCGTGGAGCAGTCAGTTAGTGTGCATTCACTAAATGTTCAAGTTTGGTGATGATTAGCAGTTTTTCTTTTCTTTTTTTTTTATTATTATGTTTAGATTTTGTTAGTGATATTTTGTTAAACAACTCTCTTTTAATCCAGCGTGGGAGGTCCGGGTTCGATTCCCTTCGGAAGCTCATGTGGTTCGGATTTCACGTTAATCAGTAGGTCCACGTCTTATACGGTTTCGCTGCTGAACGGAATGTTAACTCAACAATTTCTTTTTATCCAAAAAAATATTTCTCAATATTACTAATTTAATGCTATTCAATTTGAATATGTGCATAAAGTATAATTCAAACTTCTATATTTATCAGATATTACAATTAGCAAGATTTCAATAAAAAGAAGGAACTTGATTGTCACAACCTGAAAATGAAACTTTAATAAAAGTTTAGTCAACATACCCGCAACTTTAATAAAACATTACTTTCCTATTTATTATGCATCATGTAGTGCTAACTATATTTGTTGTATAATTTTGCAATACAAATTAATTTAAATATTCTAGAAAAAGTAACTACATTTGTTAATTCCTTTTGTACACAATGACATGGGCGTCACTGGCGGGGGAGACGGGGGGACGCGTCCCCCAATATTTTGAAATACGAAATATTCAGTATTTTACTTTACTTTAATTTATTTAGATACTCACTAGCAGTTAGATCCCCCCCCCCCCCAAATTTTACATCCCAGAGACGCCAATGCACAATGATTTGATAAATCGTTACATTACTACATAAACAAGTATGAAAGTATCAAAATTATAAGTAAATGTGGTTGAAATAATTGTTCAGAACTAGCGTTCTTCTCAATAAAAACTAACACCAGTAAGTAAATGAAGAGGCAGCAACATAAAAACTAATACTTTTTCTCCCCAGCAGGGGTGAGTGTGTGTGTGTAAAAACGTGACATCAAGAAAGCAACGGTAGCTACGTGTATTGTGTTAATATCGCATTAATCTACATATAATAATGTTCATCTAGCAACTTTGTTTGTATTTTTTGAATTCATATAATTTTGTGTGTTATGAAATACAAATATATTGAACAGTCTCAAACCAACGTCGATAAATTATTAAGAAACCAGCGACTACACAAGGATTACATCAACCAATAATTAATATAATATTAAAAAACATATATCAATTGGCGATTAAAAAATAGTGTTGGTCAACATGAAGATCTACGAGTATCATTTTACGCGAAGTTGTCTAATATATATGTGAAATTAAAATTAAATATTTTTAAAGACAGCACTCCAAGTTAATTTGTTGGATTGTAAATGTAATATTTAAAAAAAACGCTTAATACTCTTTGATGAGGGTGAAAAGGCGACGTAAATAAGTTTTCGGTTTGATGCCTGATCTTGAGTTTGTCGTCTTTTTGAGCACTGAGGCTATATGAGACATAGATCTATAGCTTAATGTGGGTTCCGAAACACATGCGCTCTTACCGAGAATCCGAACTGGATCTTTTGCGTCGAAAAGGCGTACGTGAGCCTTATAATCACGAAGGAACAGTTTTCACTTCAAGGAGAAATCCCAATCGGAGGTGACTTGAAGGAATTTATTTCGGAAGAAAAATTAAATATTTGCATGAATTTCAGAATGGTTAACTTTTTCAGGTCTGAAAAACCTATTTAGTTGCGTCTGAACTTTTGGAAATGTCATTTTGAAGGTAAATAGAGTCTTGAGTGTGTGTGTTTTATAATGTATTTTACAGTGACTTTATTGTTTCTCATAGTCATTCTCTGAAATGAAGTTTTTAAAGTGGCAATTTTAGTCGAAATCTTTTATTTTAAGATATGTGTATGAAATTAAGTAGCGTTTGAAGGATTGATCTTAAACGCTTCATACTTAACACGTTATCTTTCACCCAGTGTTTCTTTCGGACAAGCTCTGACAGTGCCCCCCCCCCCCCCCCCCCGTAATACTGACAAGAAGAAGGCAGAGTTTGGTAAGTGAACTTCGGAGCCATTTTTGGCGAGGTGGTAGTGCACATTTAAAGAGTTAATATTACAAACTGAGAGAGCGCAATGGCCAAAAATAACGGAGAAAAACCGTCTTAAAGTTTTCTACTCTCCTCATATATCGTACGACGTACGAACTTACCAATTGACGGTGTAGCAGAGTGAATAAAATGTATAACTTATGTGTAAAGTGTCCTGGGTTCGATTCCTGTTCGAGTCACATCTTTTTTTTTCTTCAACCAATAAGTAGGCATTTGTAACTGTAAGTAAAATATTAATTCATCGTAAGTTTATAATGAATAAAACAATAAAAGTTTTCAAATCACTTGTCTTCTAGTATTAATCTTTCAATGTCACATGTTAACTTGCAAACAAAATTTAATCTATTCCGTAAATATACTGATATCACGAGTCATATTATGGTTACGACCAGTGGCTTATTTGCGATTTTATTTGGGGGGGGGCTTTGCCAACTTTAGTCCTGGAAATGTGAAAATTCTCAAAGATATTTCATTTACTTTAATATAGCAAATAACTTTTCTGGGGGGCTTAAGCCCGAAAGCGCCCCCAATAAATACGCCACTGGTTACGACAGTCGTTGTGTAATAAATGTTCTTGACGCTTCGTGTCTACATCTGTTGACAGTGTACGTATTACAAAGGAGATGAGGGGGAAATCCCCTTTGCTAATACTGCATGTTGCTATAACCAAAGGAGATTTCCTCCTTATTCCCCTTGTAATTCGCACACTGTTTACAGATGTAAACACGAAGCGTCAAGAACATTTTTTACACAAGGACTGCGGTAACAATAATATTTACGGAATAGATTAAATTTTGTTTCTACCGTAGTTAAAATGGAACATTGAAATATTTTACAAGTGATTTGAAAATTTCTATTGTTTTATTCATTATAAACATATAGTGAATTAATATTTTACTTATAGTTACAAATGGCTACTTTATTGGTTGAAGCAAAATAATAATAATAATAATAATAATAATAATAATAATAATATGTATGACTCGAACAGGAATTGAATCCCTAACCCTTTACGCATGATTCAAAGATTTTCCTCACTTTGCCACGCCGACATTTGATAAATGTGTGGTCGTACAATTTATGCAACGAGTAGAAAACTTGAAGACGGTTTTTCTCCGTTATTTTTGGCTATTGCGCTCTCCCAGTTTGCAATATTAATTATTTAAATGTGCATTAACAACTCGCAAAAAATGGTCCCGAACTTCACTTACCAAAGTCTGCCTTCTCCTTGTGAGTGTCCTCCCCCCCCCCCGGAACATTAATTCTGAAAGAAGCACTGCTTTCACCAAATACTGATTTTTGTTTCTAATCTTGTAGACATATCTGCTGAGGTGGTAGTCATAATTTACGTTTTAGCGAAATATTTCTGAATAGAATTTCGTTAAGACAAACGGTGACTTTAAATCTATACTTCGTACACATTATGGATTACAGGGGATACCTAGTACTTTGCCGTACTATGTAAGGTATGCCGAACAATTGTTCGTAAGGAGAGTGCACAAGAAAGTAAAAAAGCAGTATCATCTTTAGATTTTTCTTCAAAACTTTCAATTGAAAAATAATTCGTTGAGCATTGAGACAATTTTAAACAAATTCAAAATACTTTGATGGATTCCTAATTGCAATCCTTAATTCAGAAATTGAGGACATTTATATTCTAAGTGACGAAAATACCAGAGGTTCTTGTCTAACGAGTTAATTGGCTTCCTAGCGTTGTAAGGACGTATCTTCGCCCTTACTGGTTTGCTGTAATAAGGTAAAAAGATTAAATATATTTTATACATATTTATATGTTAATTAGTAAGACTATATATATATAATCTATTAGGTCTGGCCAGACACACATCTATATATATATATACATATATAATTGTAGAGGATAACTTGTGTATAGAATTGTGTTCATAGTTTGTGCTTATATTTTTTTTTTTCTAACGTACTTTTTTCCTTTAGCTTTTAAATATTTGGTGGCTGCAAATTTTAGAATGGAATTACTAGAATCTCGGAGGGTTTGCCTACCCAAGCTGTTCTTTTTCTTTAGCGAAAATATAAACCTAATAAAAAAAGAGAAAGTAACGCGTCCACCGACCATATAAAAGAAGACCCTCAGTCGTAATTTTTTAGAAGATGGTCAGGAGGGCTAAGTGATGTCCTTTTGAAATTCTCTGTCTTCTGGTAGGGAACTATCTAAATGATGATAGTTGTAGAGAGAAGGAATTTTCTCTGGGCCTAAGTGATGGCCGTAGAAATATTATGTTGAAATAAAATTCATGTAGGGGACTATCTAAGTGATGATAGTTGCAGAGAGAAGTAATTTTCTCTGGGCCTAAGTGATGGCCGTAGAAGTATTATCTTGAAATAAATTCATGTAGGGAAGGCCTGAATGACGGTCTATACAGAAGCGTTAATTTAACTTAGTTCTGAGATTCAAATGGCTAATATATTGAAGTATTAGATATTTTTTTTATTTAGGCCAGAGGAGACCAAAATGATTTTGTTCTCTTTAAGGAAGTTAACCTTCTATGTTCACAAGTGGGTGTCATAGATGAAAGGTTAATCTAATTTTTTTTTTTTTTGGATAGAAAGTTGAAATCAGGCTTTCTTGATAGAAGTAGGACATCGGTCGAAGCTTGTTCGAAGTGGCGGACAGCGGGTTTCCGAGTAGAGTAAATTTGGGAATCTGTGGGCATCGATTAAGATACTTTTCTATTCAAAAGATACAAAGGTTAATTAGTTAAGGCTGAAGAACTTCAATGACAGAATTTTGATTATTTGTACATATGTATATTTGCACTTTTATTCTAAAAATAAATTAATATCAATTCTACAAGTGTTATATATTAAATATATATTTCTCAGAGCAAAAACCTACAACCTTAGTTTGATAGATAAAAATTAGATTTCAGCTAAAACCTTCGGTTGTAGGAGAAGAAGAGGATTAAGACAATTTATTTTATTATTAAAGGTAAGATAAGAGTAATGCTTTATGAGAGAAGCATTATACTTAATTATGTAGTGGCCTGTTACATGCTATGCATTTGAGGTTATGGAGAAGAACAGGTTAAACCATTAACATAAATGGGGGCTCGTAGCCGGAATTGAACAGCAGACATAGAATTGTATAGATATTTGAAAAGCTCTTATCGTAACCTTTATGCTACTGAGATCTGGTAGGTTTAAAAGAGGAAAGATGGAAAATTCAATAAGTTTAGACGAACTTAAGAGTGCTTTGGGTTTAGCACCGGAAACTGAAACTAGCCTTGACAGTTTATTAGAAGAAATAAGAAAATTAAAAACTAGAAATCATGAAAGTAGAAGTGAAGAACAGTGTAATTGCGGGAAAATAGAAAATCTTATAGATATTAAGTTATCTACTCCGACATTTTCTGGTACAAAAAATGAATGCCCGTTTGAGTTTTTAGATGCGGTAGATGAATTTGTAAAACAGAAGAAAATAAGTGAAAAGGACGTTCTGGATCAGGTTCTTCCGAAAATATTGTTAGAGGAAACGGGACGCTGGTATAAATTCCGTAGACCTTTCGATAACTACGCGAGTTTTAAACACAGTTTTCTGCAGGAACATTTTTCTTTTGAGTACAATCAGGAAATAGAGACACAGATTGTTAAGAAAATACAAAACCCTGATGAATCTTTGGCAAAATTCATCAGAGATATGGCAACACTGTTCTCACGCCTAAGAAATCCGCCGACAGAGAAAGAGCAAATAACTAAGATAATATCCAAATCGCATCCTAAGTTCAGACAATTTCTTCATGGAAAGGAATTTGAGTCCTTGAAGAAATTAGAGATGGAATCTTTACAGATTCAGTCTTATTTATTAGGAGAGTACAATTATTTGCAGCAGGCTAAAACAGTAAATATCACGGCTTCTCATTCAGTGGCGGCAATTACAGAAAGAGAGGAAACAGACTCTTTGAATACGTCCCAAGTTGCTGTTTCAGCGTTGGATCCGGCAAAATTTAATAGAAACAAAAAAGAGCACGTTCAAAATAATAGCGTACGGGAAGAGAAAAAGAGAATTCAGTGTTACTTTTGCCGTAAATTTAATCACAAAAGTTTCGAATGTTCTGAAAAGAAAAAGCAGGAAAGATCGAAAAACACAGTATCAGCTTCTGTGTTGGACGGGAGGAATCCTGTTAAGAAAGAAATCCAACCCTATTTGTATGGATATTTCTATCGGGCTAAGAAATTTTTATATCTGGACAGTGGTAGTTTTATCTCATTAGTTAGCAAGTCTGTTGCTAACCAATGGAGGAGGAGAGGGGCTACTTTTGAGAAAAAAGAGCTAGAAATTTCTCTAGCGAGCGGCCACACGAAGAGTATAGGCATCATAACACCTTCTTTCTGCGTGAAAAAGGGTAGATTTAGACATAGCTTCTACGTTCTTCAGGACATAAATATTCCGATCATATGTGGGGCAGATCTGATAAAGAAAATGGGGATTTCATTACATTTGAGAGAGGGTGGTTGGAGGTTCCAAAATGAGCATAAGATCACTCCGTTTGCCCAACCCAATGAAGCTGACGACCTCGACAATACAAACACTTGTAGGTCAACAACTAGAAATAGAAGAATAAAGGCAAGCAACGCCAGGGGGTCTGTTTTCCCCAGTAACCTCACCCGGGAAGAAGAAAAGGAGGGGTCATTCACACAAGGCTATACAAAAAAGGTCCGAGGATCAGGTCGGAAGAGCACCAAAAACAAAGTGGCAACTATTGCAAAAAACGGGGACACGAACCGTCTTCCAAGAAGACGGTAGTTCGTAAACAATTGAGGGAACCTCTGGTAAGATGTCATATTCTTGGATTCGAAGAAGTTATGTACCTAGACGTTGGGAGCAGTATTTCTTGTATTAGCCCTGAGATAGCTGAAAAGTGGAAAAAGAGAGGGGGAAAGATAAAAAAGAATTCTTTTGAAATCCTGTTAGCTTCTGGTTCTACGAAGACTAACGGTTCCATGACAGTAAATGTACACTTTTATGGTAATACTGTTCGACAAACATTTCACATAGTCCCCAACCTGATAAAATCTGTCCTTGTTGGTAGATGTTTTATTGCAAAAACGGGCTTGTCAATACATTTAAAATCAAATGGTTGGAGCATAGACAATGGAGAAACACTTGTTTGTTTATTTGATTCCCCGGAAACAGTAAAGAAAGAAACAGAGAGTGAAGTACACCTCATTGAAGAAAATAAAACAGATGATATTGAGACAATGATCAATAAAGTTAATTTAGAACCTACTTTAATGAAGCAGTTCAGGGAAATTGTTTATAAATATAAAGATGTATTTTCTGAAAAACCAGGGTTGACGGATGTTATTCAACACTCCATTACATTAAAAGATACAAGACCATTTTATTCAAAGTTACGGCCTTTATCTGAGGAAAAAAGGAGAATTATGTCCAAATTGTTGGACGAGATGGAAGAACAAGGAATTATAGAAAAAACAATATCTTCTAATTATATTAGCTGTCCTATATTACATCGAAAGAAATGTGGCAAGTTTAAATTAGTTCTTGATGCCCGTAGGTTAAATTTAGCCACGCAGAAGGAACCGACGAATATTCCGGGACTTTTTGAAGCATTAAGCTATTTAGGAAATCGAAAATATTTTCTTAAGTTAGATTTAACTTATGCATATGCAAATATTATGATATCCCCAGAGAGCCGTCAGTATACATCATTCATAACTCACAAAGGAGTGTTCCGCTATGTCCGAGGAGTTTATGGCTTGTCGGGAATGCCTAGTACTCTAAATAAACTAATGCAGATAGTTCTAGGTGAACTATATTACACGAAAGTAATTGCTTTTTACGACGATTTGGTAATTTCTACTGAAACCAAAGAAGAAATGTTACAAATCTTGCAGGATGTACTGGAAAGATTCAAGAAAGCGAATTTAACTGTCAGTCCATCGAAGGCATTATTTTTTGCAGAACAAATGGAATTTTTAGGATTCCAAGTAAAGCAGGGATACTTGTCTTGTACTGAAGAGAAAAAAAAGATGGCTCAGCAGATACAGAGGCCGAAAACGAGAAAGCAATTACAATCATTGCTTGGATATTTTTCTTATTTTCGTCAGAATATAAGAAATATGGCTAAAATAACTGCATGCTTGAGTGATTTACTAAAGCAAAATAATCGTTTTAAGTGGGAAGAGAAACACGAAAATGCACTACAGGAACTAAAATCAGCTCTGATAAATGATAAGAAATTGTTAATTCCTAGGATAGGGGAGGAATTTTATTTATTTGTAGACTCTTCAGCTGTTAGTTCTGGCTATGTCCTCGCACAGAAGAATGAGGAAGGAAAGCTTTGCGTAGTGGCGTATGGGTCAAAGAAATTAACACCGTCACAGCAAGTTTATAGTACAACAAGGAGAGAGTTACTAGGGATTCTGCTAGCAGTAGAGAGATTTGAATTGTATCTGATACATTCACCGAGAATAATCATTTATACTGATCATGAGGCATTACTTACAATGCTTAAGTCTTATAAGCTATCTGCTACTCTAACAAGATGGATGGCTAGAATTTCTAGATTTCCAGTTATTTTGAAGTACAAAAAAGGAGCTAAATTGTACGTAGACTATCTCTCAAGAATTGAAAGTGGACACACAGAGCCTATGGAATTTGAAGGTTCGGAAGTTGCTAATGAACAATATCCACTGGAATCCGAAAATGATACAGGATACTTCAAAATAGAAGATAAGGATGGTTCCCTCGTGAACTACGATGATTTTAGAAAAGAAGAGAATTTATTTATTGATCTTGAATTTAGTAGAAGAATGAAAAACTTCAAACAAGAAATCAAACAGAAAGGGAAAATGCAAGAACACAGATTTAGTGGAAATATCAAGATTAAGCCGGAGGACAAGATTAGTATGCTATCAGAACTACCATTCTGTTTGGCTGTAGATGGCAGCACGGACCAAAAATGTGGGAGTGAAGAAGACCAAGAAAATTACACAGAAGAAATTTTAGTTGACAGTAAAGCAATTAGAGAACTTCAAGAAGGGGATGAAGTTTTATCACAATTAATTTGCTTTTTGGAGAATGATGTTTCAAGTTTCAGCAAAGCAAAGAGAAAGAAACTTAAGCTCCTAGCGAGAACAGCATTCATTGCAAAAAACAGAATTTTGATGAAAACTGTTAAAATCAGAGGTTTAAATCGAGATGTCATTTGGCTTCCTACTAAGTTGAGAGCTGTGGTATGTGATGTAACCCATAATAAGAAATATTCTGGGCACCCAAATTTCAAGGATACTCTTTTGAGAATAAGAAAGAAATATTATTGGAAGACGATGTTCAAAGACATTAAACAATTCTCACAAGCATGCGTCGCTTGTAGTATCTTTAAAGACGCTGGAAAGGCAAAATACGGATTTATGTCTAGCACACTCGTGGAGAAGGCAGGTCAATGTGCGTATATTGATGCCCTAGGGCCATTAATTAGATCAAGTACAGGGGGACACGTTTTTTGTATAGTAATCCTTGATGCATTCACTCGATTAGCAAAATTTTTCCCTCTTAGAAAAGTAACATCAAAGACAGTAGCTGATTGTCTAATAAAATTTTTTTGTGACAATTCCTTCTATCAGTTTGTCATTTCTGATAATCATGCTGTATTTACAAGTAGACTGTGGAAGGAAACTTTAGAGTTGCTTAGAGCAAAAGCTGTGTATATTTCAGCTTATAGAGCTTGTGCTAATAAAAGCGAACTTTGGGTTAAGCAAATCAAAACAAGTATTTCTATATACAGCGAAAAACACAGTGACTGGTCGAAAGATATAAAGTTATTAGAATTTGCTTTGAACTCGAAAACTTGTTCGGCGACTGGCTTTTCCCCTTTTCAATTGACTTTTGGCAGGGAGGTTCAATTTCCTTACAATATGTCTGAGACCAGTGAAGGAGTACATGAGGTCATTCAACATGATTACTTAAAATCTGTAGACGAGCTTAAAAAGAAATTGAAGTCTTCTTGGGACTGTGCTAATTTAACGCAAAGGAAGAAACATGAAGCCTCAAAGAAATTTTACAACAAGGGTCGAAAACAACATCATTTCAAAACAGGACAAAAGGCCTGGGTCAAGGCAGTGCGTCTGTCTTGTGCACCCAAAAACATTTCTGCCGCGATGTTACCAAAATATTTAGGTCCCTATTTATTGGAGAAACAGTTAGCCATGAACACATTTTTAGCTAAAAACATATTTACAGGCAAGATCATAAAAGTTAATACCGACCAAATGAAACCGTTTTGGAAACCACCGTCTTTCAGCGAACATCTTCCGGAGCAGAGAGAAGATTTTGTTATGAGAACGCCGGAAATGAAGGGGAGGGGGAAGAAAGACCCTAAAATAAAACTTCCTTTTTCGGAGAGGAAAAAATAGCCGATGAGGAAGGTTATATACATATAATTCCTATTGTACGAACTTGTCAAACAAAATAGGAAAAAATTAGAGAAGCTTTAGTTTTGTATTAGACAATCTAGTGTGAAGACTTATAGTACACTCTTAGAGATGAACTCAATGTTCAAAAAACCACTTTCGAAGCAGAGATCGGTCTATGCTTCTTGTAGACCTAGAGAAGACAACCCGTACGAACTAGCCTTGCTTCTGCACGTCGATAATGAAAAGGCAGAAAGAGGTAGGAAAAGGAAATTTAACCAAATTTCTGAACGAAAAGGCTACGATCCAAAGAACTGCACACTTACAGAGCTGAGATTAATTAAAAAAGAAGAAATCATGGAGGTACATTCCATGCCAGGAACATCCTCCAAGAGTCAACCGTGGGTTGAAGATGATGACCAGGATGTGCTGTCTATTTTCGCAGATGACATCAATTTTGATGGACTTCCACTGACTCCCGGGAAATTCTTAGAGGAGGAAAGACCCTCGGAAGACAAGAAAAGTGCTGCGAGAAAACTCCACTTCTAATCCAGAACTTAGTTTCAGTGTTTAGTGAAAACTGTGGTGTTTGTGTTTTTTTTTCTTTTTCTTTAAAAAAAAAAAAAAAACAGTTCGAGACTTTTAGACTAGGCTAAAATAAGCCTTAAAGTAGAAATTAATATCTTGTGTGTGTGTTTTGTGATATTAAAAATATAAAAAAGGGGTGTAGTGAAAAAATCTTAAGAAAGACAGTTAGAGACAGTGAACTTTCAAAGAATAAGTGATATATTCAATATTTTTTTTTTTTTTTTTGTTTGTCCGGGGCTATGTAAGGACGTATCTTCGCCCTTACTGGTTTGCTGTAATAAGGTAAAAAGATTAAATATATTTTATACATATTTATATGTTAATTAGTAAGACTATATATATATAATCTATTAGGTCTGGCCAGACACACATCTATATATATATATACATATATAATTGTAGAGGATAACTTGTGTATAGAATTGTGTTCATAGTTTGTGCTTATATTTTTTTTTTCTAACGTACTTTTTTCCTTTAGCTTTTAAATATTTGGTGGCTGCAAATTTTAGAATGGAATTACTAGA
The DNA here is from genome assembly GCF_964235325.1 of Thermobia domestica. Taxonomy (NCBI): domain Eukaryota; kingdom Metazoa; phylum Arthropoda; class Insecta; order Zygentoma; family Lepismatidae; genus Thermobia; species Thermobia domestica. The sequence continues at coordinate 307,052,073 of NC_137459.1, forward strand.
ATCTCGGAGGGTTTGCCTACCCAAGCTGTTCTTTTTCTTTAGCGAAAATATAAACCTAATAAAAAAAGAGAAAGTAACGCGTCCACCGACCATATAAAAGAAGACCCTCAGTCGTAATTTTTTAGAAGATGGTCAGGAGGGCTAAGTGATGTCCTTTTGAAATTCTCTGTCTTCTGGTAGGGAACTATCTAAATGATGATAGTTGCAGAGAGAAGGAATTTTCTCTGGGCCTAAGTGATGGCCGTAGAAATATTATCTTGAAATAAATTCATGTAGGGAAGGCCTGAATGACGGTCTATACAGAAGCGTTAATTTAACTTAGTTCTGAGATTCAAATGGCTAATATATTGAAGTATTAGATATTTTTTTTATTTAGGCCAGAGGAGACCAAAATGATGGTGTTCTCTTTAAGGAAGTTAACCTTCTATGTTCACAAGTGGGTGTCATAGATGAAAGGTTAATCTAATTTTTTTTTTTTGGATAGAAAGTTGAAATCAGGCTTTCTTGATAGAAGTAGGACATCGGTCGAAGCTTGTTCGAAGTGGCGGACAGCGGGTTTCCGAGTAGAGTAAATTTGGGAATCTGTGGGCATCGATTAAGATACTTTTCTATTCAAAAGATACAAAGGTTAATTAGTTAAGGCTGAAGAACTTCAATGACAGAATTTTGATTATTTGTACATATGTATATTTGCACTTTTATTCTAAAAATAAATTAATATCAATTCTACAAGTGTTATATATTAAATATATATTTCTCAGAGCAAAAACCTACAACCTTAGTTTGATAGATAAAAATTAGATTTCAGCTAAAACCTTCGGTTGTAGGAGAAGAAGAGGATTAAGACAATTTATTTTATTATTAAAGGTAAGATAAGAGTAATGCTTTATGAGAGAAGCATTATACTTAATTATGTAGTGGCCTGTTACATGCTATGCATTTGAGGTTATGGAGAAGAACAGGTTAAACCACTAACAGCGTAATTCTTTATTTCTTTTCTGTACACGAAAATAAATAGATATACCTATGATATTAATCAAAGAAACTTCTTTTTAACGTAACAAGCAATTATTATAACCACACTTATTTCTAATTTAATATGATGTGTAACTCACTAGCGTGCGCAGGACATTGGGAATGTGGGTGCCAGATTTAAAGTACCACCGTGTGGAATGTCGTCCTCCCCCCCCCCCCCCTTTCCGCTAAGAAAAGATAGCGCCATTGCACCCGACGCTGCGTCGGCGACGCACGACACACACGCAGACGGGAAATAATGTACATGTAATCTCTTCTCAGTTTGTAATAATTCTACATAAAAAAGTTTGTCTAATGGGGGTGCCAAGGCACCCATGGCACCCACCTTGCGCACGCCTATGGTGTAACTCTTGTTATAGATGTTATATCAGCTTGAGAGTTTACACTGTAAAAGTTATAGGAAGAGAGTCCATAGCTATCTGATGATTAGGCTGCTCTAGAGTGTATTAACTGCTAAGGGGTGCGGGATTAAGGATTGTTCTATTGTTAAATTATTATTTATTATTTAACACCATTTTGAAGAGGGAACATAATTAAATTAACTCTCGCAGAAAATAATAAATATTTTACAAAACAATTGTTTCATAAACTTTATTACATGAATGGTAACTAATGAATGTAGGTGTGCAGTTAGCACTGGCGGTTCAAAATCAGGAGTTTCAATTACATATATGCCTTCTTGGCTAGAGATTCTCCATCCCATTACGCGGAGGAAGAGATATATATTTTTAATATATAGGCCATGGCTGAATTAATAAATATGCTGTTCAATTTTTGTTAATGTTTCAGTGCACCTGGATCTTTTGGGCTATCAACTTTATCTAAAATCTTTTAAATAAATAAAAAACATAACGCAATCACCATAATTTGATCCCACATTGAATACAAGAGTGAAGTCAAAACATACTCTTACAAAACATTATACAGCTGAATGAAGACAGTAAATGAGGCGTATAGTTTCTAAATCCGCCATCTCCTTCATAAAAGGTTTCGAGAAAAACAGAAAAAAAAACTGATAACTCAGAGATTATGTGAGATAAAATTTTCTTTTTAGAAATACTTTACTGCTTTCTGGACATTCATTATAACTACCAAATGACAAAAATCTCTCTCATTCCATTTCTCGGTTATTGCAGAAAGCAGTTTGGAGATGGCGGATTTTGTAAACAACTTTTGGAGATGGAGGATTTTGAAACAAACATACTTAAGTTATTTTTGGGGTTTATTTGCTTCCAAATCATTACTATTATACTTTCGGATAACTATTTCAGAACAGAACAGTACATGGAGATAAACTGAATCTAAACAACGATATTAACTTGTTGGGTGACATTATAATGTGCACAAACAAGGAAAAAAATGAAGCTCTAATCATAGTACGTTAGCTACATTTACGGGTCAAGTTCCGAAGTTCCCAGCCCGTTTAGAAATATCGTCTCCTAGCATAACATAAGCTAACTTAACCTCATCTCACTAACCTAATCTAACCTATTGTGACCTAACCTAACCTAACATAGCTTCACATAACAGGATGGGAACTTCAGAATAAATGCCACCTTTACCAACAAGAAAAGGATTGAAAGTGATCTTTACACTGTTGTCAGATATAGATCTCATCAGAATCATGTTCGGAACACTGGCATTCAGCCTAATCCTCATCTACACTTTCTTCTGTTGACGCAGTCAGTCTCTTTTCAGCATCAACATAAATGGCTAAGTTTGAATTAGCACGCCAATTCTCCCCGAAGTGTTTCGTTAGGAGTTGAACAACATCTTGCAACTTTTCTTCATTAACGTCGGTCTTCAATTCATAGCATAGCATAGAATAGAATCGAGATAGCGGGTTTAGAAACACACTGCTGAGTGGAGATGGCGGCTTTTGAAAAATACCCTGAACTTTAAAGCAGTAATTGAGGGTGGAGGTGGCGACATTTCAAACAACTCTTTTCATCATCATGTAGGGTACGGAAAGGAATACCAGTAAATCTACTTACCTCATTTTTTTTGAAAATTGGAGATGGCGGATTTAGAAACTATACGCCTCAAATATAAATTATTTATTCTAAATGAACGTTTAAAATAAATGTGAATACCATATTGTATGTATACTGATAATCAAATAATTTCCCTAATTTCAGAGATTCAGTTATTCAGATAAGGTTGAATACTAGCATGTGCAATCCTTCTAGTTGGTGGCTTTATACAGGGTGTTTCAAAACAACACCGACAATATTTGGGATGTGGTTAATGACACCAAGATAGGACAAAAAGTATAGACCAATCTGGGTGCACAAATGCTCCCTTTCGGAGTTATAGTCTGCCAAAAATATCAAAAATGAACTTCAAAGGTCCATAGGTCCAAATAGTCGGGTCAAGACTTCACTTACGAACTATAGACTTCACTTGGTCACTCTCTCCAAATATCCAACTTTCACAATCCTGCGATACTTCCACAACAATTTTTATAGAGGTAGTTGGTGAGTACTTCAAATTATATGCCTTTAGCCAAACTACCTCTATAAAAAATGTTGCGTGAGTACCTTAAGATTCTGAAACATGTATTTTTGGATAACGCACATATTAGTTTCTAAGTGAAGTCTTGACCCGACTACGGTAGGTCCCATAGTTTTGGACCTATGGACCTTTATTTTTTTTTTATTTTTTTATTTTATTTTATTTTATTTTTATTTTTTTTTTCATTTCATGTTTTCGGCACCCTATAACTCCGAAAGGAAACATTCGTGAATCCAGGTTGGTCCATATTTTTTGTCTTGTCTTGGTTCAGGAATCACCTCCCAAACGTTATCGGTGTTGTTTTGAAACATTCTGTATATTTGATACCAAATAATAGGTGTGGTTCAGAAGTATAAAAAAGATAATAATAAAAATTCAGTAAGGTTTATCAAATTTGCTTTGAAAACACGCAAAAATCTAGTTAAGAATTTCAAAAGTACTTTAAGAAATTTATCCTACTTTAGAGATACGAATCCACTTTATTTTAATGGCGTAGAGGACTCGGATTCGATTCCCGGTGGGAGCTCATGTGGTTCGGATTCCACGTGAGTTAGTAGGTCCACGTCTAATATAGCAACGCTGCTGAACGGGACGTTAAACTCAAAGTCAACTGAACCCAACTCCATTTTAAGTTTGGTTATGAATACGAATTTACTTTAAATCACTTGCAAAGAAAATACAATTTTCGACTATTGCATTTTCCTTTTCATCAGTCAATAATGAAGCTCTACGTTTTCAATGCAAGAGACGTCTTCTTAATAATGCCAAACAATGGTAGTAATTAGGTATCTTTCCTGTATATAATTTTTAATTACGAAGGAATGTTACGTATGAAATTTTGGCGGCTTGGCAGCAATTGTGCAAGGTATTGGTAGGCAGTAACTGCTAGTGAGAGGCTAGAGTAGAGGTAGAATTTCGGATTTACGTAGTGAGGGTTGTGAGATCGAATCCCACTCAAAGCACATTTTATTTTTTTTTTTTTTAAATATATTTCGATGATTACATCGCAATTTTTTTCTGTATGCTTAATCACATATTCACATAACATTTTATGGATGAAATGTAGCACTTAAAAGGGCTGCTAGAAACTAAACACGTTCTTAATGTGATGTCCAGTGACCACCTGCTTCAACAACCGCTAATATTCGACGAGGCATTCTTTCTATCATTCGACGGACATAGCCCGTGCCATTCGCAGCAAGATCTTCCCAAGCATTAACGACCGAATCCCAGAGGTCATTTGAAGTTCTAGGAACTTCATTAGCCCATTTCTCCCTCAAACACCTCTTTACCTTTGCCCAGACATTTTCTATTGGGTTAAGATCTGCTCCGCGTGGAGACCAATTGATTACCTCTGCATCATTTTGCTCTACCAGCCACTCTTGGACAACTCGTGACATATGGACAGGTGACCGATCGTGTTGAAAGTGGATTGCTCCCTCAGGATAATGTTCGCGAACAGATGGCAGCATAATATTCTCCAAGATGAACTTATACTGCGCACCTGTAAGACGCCCATCAATCCTGTGAAGATACCCAAATCCATCTGCAGAGATCCAGCCCCAGACAGCCAGTGATGTGCGTCCGCTGGAACGCTTGTGCCATATGTATCGAGGATCGAACCTCGAACCTCTCTCACGAAAGACACAGACTGGTCCATCATTTGCAGAAGAAAATATACATTCATCGCTGAAAATGACACTTGTCCAGTTCCGATACATATTTTCCTCTGCAAATTGACGTCGTCGTCTGATGTGTTCCGCAGAAAACAATTCCTTAATGGCTGCACGCCGAGCGAAGAGATTAGCCTCTCTGAGTCGCCTAATAGCTGTTTGACGTGATCCAGGAAAGTCAGCGGCTTGTCGCAGTTGACGCGAATTTGAATGGGGAGTTTCCTTGGCTTGTTCAACCAGACGGCGGTCTTGCTCGTTTGTGGTAACTCGCCGTCTCCCATTACCACGACGACGAATTGTTTCCCCGGTATCACGATATCTATGTGCCCACCGCTGACCTGTTCTAGGCTGAATGCCTACATGTTCCGCGGCTTGCTTAGCGCTGTAGCCTTCGTCAAGAAGCGTTATGAAACGAATTCTTGCTTCCTGCATGACGCCTACTATTCAAATGTAAGTGAATGTCTATCTACAAAAAATCTCATGTATTACGTGGCATTTACTGGACTCGAACTCCCTTTTATCGAATTTTGATTGGTTGTCATATCAGATATTTCGTAGTGTGAATTGAGTCCTTACTTAATAGCCCTACAGTATCACACGAAACACAGCCAGAGGCGTTTTCTTTCAGCTTTACCTTTGAATGTGCATAATGTAACTTCTATTCTCCAGGCGTTTCAATAACCAAACACACTTAACTTCAGAACTAGTAACAGTATATATGTATATACCTCAGTTTCATTCAATGACATCTAGAATACTTCTTACAGCACCGAGGTTACATAAGACGTAGACTTACAGACTAGCGTTTAATTTGAACAAATGCACATTCACCGATAATCGAATCAGGCCCGTATCCAGGGGGTCTAGGGGGACCGGCCCCCCTAAATTTTTGCTGCCTCCTAAAATTTTCACGATAGGCTTGCAAATGAACTATAATATGGTTGGATCGGGCCTCCCCTAACTTCAGCCTCCAGGCCTCCCCTCCCCTTTACATTTTTGGGCCGGCTACGGGCTTGAATCGAATCCAAAGTGCCCCCATTCCTTTCACAAGGATACCCCTTAGCCGCAAGTGAAGGCAACATTCCTTTAAATTATATATACTTGAACCACTTTAAATCACATATAGACCCTATTTGATTCATTCTTAATTGAATGGGGGAGTTGGAAAAGGTACACATTCCAAAAACATAAACTTTCGGAAAACAAAGAAAAACTGTTTTGTGAGAAAACTAATTGTTCTACCAATACATTTTCTATTGTCAAGTTGTACCGTTCAGTGTAGCAAACCCATTGCACTTGGTACCTGTACATAAATATATTTTATATACCATATGATTGCGTAAAGATGTTCAGGAATATGTTCCTTTTTCAACTCAATGTTTTTAAATGAACAATACTTTATCCCAATTAGTGGATTATTTTAAACAGATTTCAGAAATAAGTGAGTAAAATTTTTCAGTCTTTGTATAAAGGTAAACAAATTTATTTCAAAACTGTAACCTACACATATTGATGCAAATAACAATGTTTTCCGATAAAACAGTGGTCATTGTTGGATTTTTCAGAGTAGACAATTGTCAATCATCTTGATCTAGTGGATCAGCAGCTGAGAAACAAAAGCCTTGATCGAGTTGAGTTGATTTTGAGTTTAACGTCCCGTTCAGCAGCGAGGCTATATGAGACGTGGACCTACTGATTAACGTGGAATTCGAACCACATGAGCTCCCGCCGGGAATAGAACCCGGGTCTCCCGCGCCAAAGGCGCGTACGCTAACCGCTTAGCCACGGAGGAGCTCAGCCTTGATCGAAAAACATTATAAAAACATGTTCTTTTTTTTAACATCATTAGCAATTTTTTTTATGTGATATAACCACACTGAGCTGCGAAAAAGCGCTGGGACAATAGTATTAAAACGATTTATTTTACTTTGCCATTGCTCTTCTTTCTTTGTTACATACAGGGTCCAATGTCAAAACATACCATTAAACATACATGCCTGTAATAAAGATAGAAATACTTAGGTTAGGTTAGATTGTATTATGAAGTTTCGTGTTATATTCGGACTGTAGTTAGGATAGATAAGTTCAGATTAAGTGAAAATAGTATAAATTGATTTACAAAATATAAAATACAGAATATAAAATTTACACGTTTTGCATTGTCATTAAGCATGTTTGATTTAATTTTGATCTTCAGGTCTTCACAAGTATTGCAGACATCGGCCTGAGGTCTGCCAAATTGGTAACCAAAGTTTTTCTTGAAATATTCCAAGTAAAACTCATACTTTATTACATACTTCAAGTCAGGAAATTTTTCTATGAAAAGTTCATGCATTTTTGTCACATTAAGCTGAGCATCAAGATATGTGACTAATGTAGACGTATAGTGTGCAACATATTTAGGAAATAAATCAATATGTTCATGTATTTTAACTAGATGTGAGGCTGTGATAGCATTAGAACGGTGTTCGTGTTTACCTCTCATGTCAATGGGAAATTTCCCAGAAGCCAACATCTTTGTCAACCTAATAACAACTTTGTGTGACACCGTATGAAGGCTTACGTAAGTATTACGCATACTTCAACTCTGCTTCATGGCAAAGTACTTGAAAGAAGACTCGTGTTGCTTTGAGTTTTCATTTGATGGCCTGTGCCTTGCAACCTCATTCCTCTCAATTAGGTTCATTATTAATGTGCTGCTCGTTCTTAGGTCTGCCACTATATAGGGTTCTAATAATGCTCTCCTTTTCTTCAATGTTCTCCTTACATGTTTTTCTTTGTTAAGTCTACCCTTTTTACTGCTTGGTTCACCACTGTCACGACCTGTTTCTGACATTGTTACTAGGTTAAAGCAAAGAAACACTAATAAACTTCAGGACACAACTTTTCGCAATGATCTTCACTTTCCACTTTAAACATAACCAACATGAACTTAAAAAACAGCTCATCTGCTAAGTCATAACGCATGACTGAGCACTAGCGCTGTGGTGGGTGCCTTCGGCACTAGCGAGGCTGTGAGTTGAAGAAGGGACATATTCCTGGAATCTGTTCCTTCTTCAACTTAATCGCATCTACATATTTTTGGCAACCTCATTTGCAATAGTGAAATATGTTTCTTTTTCTTTTCAATGGATGTAGATACGTCCAAAGAAAAAGATGACTATCTCAGTTTAATTTGTGATATTTTTGGAATGTGTACATTTTTCAACTCACCCATTCAATTTACTTCGTAACAATAAATTATATTTAATGTATGTCTACAATTTACCGGTAAAATAAGTACAACTGAAATAGGAAATAGCGATGGCCAATTCCAGAATTTTTACTTCCCGAAATCCGGAAAGTAAAATCAGAAACATTCTAGACTTCGGAAAATTCCGATTTTTGAAAAAATTCGGAATTCGGAAAAATTCCGATGTCGGAAAAACTTTTTTTTTCGAAATCCAGAATATTTCTAAATTCCGGAATTGTTCCGACATCGAAATTTTTCCGAAATCCGGAAAGTAAACTTACCGATTCCGGAAAATAAATTTTCTGGATTCCGGATCGCGAAAAATTTTGGCCATCGCTAGGAAAGAGTAAGCTGTAATCTATATATCAAGGGTGCATTTCGCGCTTGTGTTTTAACCTCCATCTGATTGCTTCAGAGAAAAACGTAAAATTTCTACATTTATTTCTTTGATAGCAAAGATGTCCGTTTATTGTACGGGAAGAGTAGTTTTATTTGAAAAATATTTTGAAGGTTGGTTTGGGCTTTCTTCCTCCTCTCAGAATGCATATTTGAATTGAAGTGAACTGATGAAAACTAAGCTCGACTCAAGTGGAAAAGTTCGTGTCAGATTCAGAAGAAATGTAACATTTTATGATTATGACATTTAGGCTAAAGGAGACAATGCCAAATTGATCTTGAACTTAAAAATAATTGTTGCAACGATAAATGAAAAAAATGGAAGTACATTCTGACTTAGTGTTCGGTGCGGAAGACTTGGGTTCGATTTTCAGTGTGAGTTTATCTGGTTTGGGATGACACGTTAGGCTGTAGGCCCATGTCTCATAGTCTCGGTGCTGCAAGTTACGTTAAACTTCTAACCATCCAACCCATCAGTCTTAGAGCTCATAGGATTGTGAGAAAGTGATTGATGTTGATCCGTGATGGGTTGCAATTAATCAAAAAGCCACAATGAGAATCACAATGGTGGATATAAAAGTTGATCTCTCGCTGAAGCATCGTGACTTATAATTAAATTTCAGATTTCTAGCTTCCAAAAATTGGGCGTATAGGTCCTTAATATAATCTTGGCAAAGTAGTTAAATATATTCTAAAACTCATGAAATAGAATCAACAATTAATTTAAAATTATTGACTGAGTATAACTGTAAATCCAGGGTCTAAAAAGAAATATGTAAAAATAATTAGACACATAGTTGCGTTCGTCTGGATTTTCAAAGCACGTTTTCACATCAGTTTAACAATTATCAACCAACTAATTACAATTTCCATTCTCCACACAAGAGGAATAAGCTTATGGAAATGTTATTTGGGAAATATTTACGCCCCTTTCCTCCCCTCAAAAAAACAGTGAATGATAAAAGCTATCCCAGTCAATCCACGTGTTAACTGCGTATGTTCAAAATTCATTGTAAACAGTTAAATTACTTCCTTGCTTTAACCATTTAATTAGTATCTTGTGGCAATTACCACCGTTCCCCAACCCCCGTACATTCTACACGACAAATATCACTGGCTCGCTTCATTGAATTTTGACAATCCTTTAAAATCAAATAACTTATCTTTTCTGTTATTCTCAAGCGCTTTTACTCTCACAGGCCTTGCAGTTATCTTTCAGTAGAATGTTTTGACACACACAGACGCACACATCAAACAAGAAAGGCAAATATAAATTTAGTGAGAAGAGAGAGCAGAATCGTGTTGTTACAGTTCCATTTAAAAATTAAATGAACATTAATGAAAAATTAGTTTCACGTTCCACGATTAAGTCCTTTAGGCTAAAGGAGACGGATCATCAACCTAAATAAATGCTAGTTAAAATAAAGTTTTAATGATCTCCTAACGAAAATCGAATCCGGGACTACACGAACCACAGGCGCACACGCTAGACCGCACAGGATCGCGGCCGATACAGTTTCTCTTCAAGCTATCGAGTCAGAGTGATTGCATTATGTAATAGTATTTTATTTATTTATTTACTAAACAAATTTCCGATACAGCAAAAATACCATTATTTTTGTAAAATGTTTATTATTTTCATGAAGCAGAGAGAATTTTCTACTTGGCTTTAGAACTATCCCTACTAATTTTTAATCGACATCTAATAGTTTACGTTCATTATTTCTGTCTATTTCCTACATATTACTTGCAGAAACTATGCGGAGTAAATGTTTCATTTAATTACTGTTTTATGAAAGTTTAGTCATATGTTAATTAAAATTCCATTATTTGTAAGTTTCTCATTTCGATTATGAATATGATTGTAAATGAAGCTTCCTCTTTTTATAAAATTCTTGAGAATTTTAATGTTTTTAAAGACATAATTCTAAATTATTTGGAAATATTCAAATAATCTAGAATGAAGAGCATAATACTAATGAGCATTATTAGAACAAAACATTGTTCCTTAAGGAATTCACAGAATCAAGCTTTTCTTTAAAAAAAAAAAAAAAAGAAAAAGTTACTATAGGGTATGGGATTGGAAGTGATGATCGTGGAAAAATAGAGTATGTAAAGAGCAAGCTTTAACCGACTACTCTACAAAGACACGGTAAGGACAGCACCTTGGCAGATGCATATAACGAACCCACTAACACAAAATGCCTGATCGCTTCGCACATTTTGTAGCTTATTTCTCTTTAGTCCTTTGTTTAAATGTAAAATGCTTAATAGCGATGATTGTTAGAGCTGTGCCACATGTATAGTAACTAACCTTATGACAGATTTACGTTGTATTTCTAACAAAGCATAAAATTCTCTCCCTCTTTGTAAATTTCGCTGCGCGTTTGCCACGTTTACGAAAATGGAACTTAGAATTTTTTGATGAAAGTTTCGGAGATTTCTTTTTTTAATTATAACTTGCTTATTTCTTAATTTTTTATTGAAATATTTTTTGGAAATATGTTTTTTTGTTTTTCTGCGTATTTCCAAGAAAAAAATGTGACATTTTCTATCACAAGAAAGAGAGTTATTTCTATTTATGTAATTTCTAAAGACATGCGACAACAATTTTGGACATAACTGTACATGTGTCTCTTGTTGATAATGAAAGGGCGATATAATTGAATGTTAATACAATATTTTCATTCTTTTGATTATACTAAGTATGAAGTAAATCTGTTGTTATTAACAATTATTTCCTATATATCTAGGGAAAAGTTGTTGGATTTTTTGATTCTTGGCCTGCCAAAAGAAAGTTTCCTGTTGACATGGCAGGCTTTGCGGTATCAGTGAAGTTTCTGTTGGAGCATCCAAACGCAACAATGCCTTACAAAGCAGGGTATGAAGAAGACAGTTTTTTGAAAAGCCTAGATTTGAAATTAGAAGATATTGAGCCAAAGGCAGATGGATGTACAGAGGTAACATTTTTTTTCCTACGTAGTGATTCTGTATAACTTCTTTAATTTAATTTCTTTTTATTTCGGAAATTTTAACCGAAAACAAGATTAATGCAGAATTCGGTTTAAAGAGTAGTCTCATGTTCGAAGTAATTTAATATTTCTTCTTCAAAGTCAAGTGAAACGTCATTTTCCTGTCATTAATTTCTTTTTTTAACTTATTTACTGACTTAAATCACAAAATTTTAAGGAGAAGGAAAAGAAAGATTTGGTTGGTTAGCTGATTTGAAGTTTAGCATCCTGGTCAGCACTGGGGCTATATGACACGTGGACCTACAGTTTAATGTGGGATCCGAACCATATCAGCTCTCGTATACAGCATGTCCAATATACAATGCAACCCGGAGTTTGGAATAGTAGAACTTTTGAACCTGAAGCGATATACAAATAATGGTTATACCAAAATGAAGCTTTGTTCATGCATACATTTTTAAAGTAGGAAGCAACGACTGAAGTACACTAGGAACCACACAGTGTTGCCAGATGTAGCCGAAGGTCTAAATCTTTTTTTTTTTTTTTTTTCATGTAAATTGATTCATACGTATGGATGTTCTGTCGTTGATTTTCAGTTTGTTTAGTTGGAGTAGCTTGGAAACTATGGAGCAGAAAACATAATTTTTCATTTCCACCGATGGGGGAACTAGGGAAATCGTAGTTTTCATAAATTAACACTCTAAATTGGCAACATTGCTGAAGTTTCAGTGCATCAAAAGGTGCGTTAAGGATCTCTTTACATTATGCAATTCCTGAAAACAATGAAAAAGAAACTTTGAAATTATCATAATAAAACTTTTACTCACATGCACAAGCCAACACTGTTACTACCACGCAATGAGTTATCAGCTCTACAGCAGATGTTGGAAGTGGCCCCTGTTTTGATTCAAACACTGGTTCACACATTTCACCATGTTTACAAAGAGTAGAAGTGTTAATGTTCTCAATGTCACTGCAAATGTTCGTTTCCAGGTCTTGCATAGTTCAAGGATTGTTCTTGTATACCTGTTGCTTTAAGTAGCCCTATAGAAATGAATAGCAGTGTTGCCGGGTGCATGTAAGTAAATGTTTCATTATGATAATTTCAAAGTTTCTTTTTCTTTGTTTTCACGAATTGCATAATGTAGACAGATCCTTAATACACCTTTTGATGCACTGAAACGTCAGCAATGTTGCCAATTGAAAATGAAATGAAATTAAATCTGTAAATTTTACGTTCCACGTTATACCAGTTAGGCTAAAGGAGGCGGTGATTATGAGAAATGGATGAAATGATGGAATGAAGAAAGTGGGAGAAAACGGGAGAACCCCGAGAAAACCCACGAGCACGGTGTTTGTCCACCACAAAGTCCACACGGCACGAGTTGGGATCGAACCAGGGATCCCAAGCACCGCAGGTAAACGCTCTAACACTGAGCGTCTGCGCCCCCCATGTTGCCAATTGAGAGCGTTAATTTATGAAAACTACGATTTCCCTAGTTCCCCCTTACAGAGGCCTCATCCGATTAGTTATCGGTGGAAATTAAAAAATATTTTTTTTCTGCTGCATAGTTTCCATGCTACTCCAACTAAACAAACTGAAAATTAACGGCAGAACATCCATACGTATGAGTTATGAGTCAATTTACATGTTTTGCAAAAAAATTGATTTACACCTTCCGCTACATCTGGCAACACTGTGTGGTTCGTGGTGTATTTCAATTGTTGCTTCCTAGTTTAAAAGTATATGCATGAACAAAGCTTGTTTTTGGTATAACCATTATTTGTGTATCGCTTCAGGTTCAAAAGTTCTACTATCCCAAACTCCAGGTTGCATTGTATATTGGACACCCTGTATTTATGAAATGAAAGAAAAAACTATACGAGAAATTGCAGTTTTTAAAACATTTGTGTTCCTATGTTATTTATTTTATATGTTTACATAAGTAGGGGTCGCTAGGGATATATTTTTCGGATCTCTGACTAAAGGTTCTTGGCTTACGTTATTTTCTTGGGATAAGACATAAGACATGTAATTACATCATTCATACACAGCTCAACGTAGAATCTCAACCATAGTTCAACGTGGAATCGAACCGGATAGCTTTAGCTAAAAGAAACTTGGTTAAAAATAAACAAATCATCTTTTATCCAGTTGATAAAAGAAAATTAAAAAAAAAAAAAAACACTTGAGGACAAAATTTTGAAAATGTTTAATGTTGCTTTGAGATTCCTAGTTCAGAAATTCTGTTCTGTAAATCAGATAACATGCTTCAATTTCAAAACAGGAAACAAATTGTAGATTTTATTTACATTGCTTAGTTTAATGCATACGATTTATTTCACCTGTTTTCTTGCCTTTTAAAAGTTCTTCGGTTTTCTTTTTGGGGGCTAAGCTACTTCTAAGAACCATGCGATCACACTAAACGTATTATTGCTGGGTGGAACAGCTACAGATGTAGTATCCCATCTTACTTTTATTGCCAGTGCGAAACGTATGCTCTGCTTTCAGTAATTTTTATTTTATTTTCTTATTTATTTATTTTATAAGTTATGAGATATTTCGTAATATCTCGACAGTAACCTTCGTAATTAAGGTTTAACTTCCTTCAGGCGAAAGCGTGGGACGAGGATGTTGTAAAATAAACCATAGCGCGGAAAATATTGTCACGAACAAGTACCTAGTTTATTTGGTACAGTTGTTACGAAGAGTATATATCCTCTTAGGTAATGGCTAGTGCTAATATCTCCGTGAATGGTGTGTGTGGTTTTGTTACAATGCGTTTACTCCGACATGCATTTTTAGACTTCAAACTGTACTATGCATAAGTGTCGGAAGTCTTACAGAATGGCTATATCCGTCCGTACGTCGACAGGTATCACAGCAAAAATGGTAAAAGATATCGAGAACCGGTTTTTGCAGTCGGTTCAGCGTCCAGTAATAGGTTCTATGTCGTCCGTTAACCCTCTATTCAAACCGGAAGTGATTCAGGTTAGTCATTTCCGGATTCAACTTTTATTGCCATAGAACAAAAACAGAAATAGCGACAAACTGTTTACGTAGTCGATTCAGTGTGTCTGGAGAAAATATCGTCGTGACCAACAACACACTATCGAAACCAGAATTCGTTGAAATTTACTAGTACTTCCGGTTTCAATACTGATTTCCATAGAGCAAAAGCGGTAAAAAATATTGAGAAGTGGTTTTGCAGTCGGTTCAGCTTCCCAGTAATCGGTTCTATCTCCTCTCTTAACTTTCTATTGAAACCAGAAGTGGTTCAAATTAACCATTTCTAATTTCTACGTTTATCGCCACAGAACAAACGGTAGTAGATAGCGACAAGTTGTTTTCTAATCTTTCAGTTTAACGTCCCACGATTATGACCTTTAGGCTAAGGGAGACGATAGTTAAGTCAAGTGGTGAAATGAAAATGTAATAGGAAACGGGAATAACCGAGAAAATTCATGAACGTGATGTCCCACAAAGTTTTTTCTTTTTCTTTAATCAGTTCAGTGTTTCAAGAGAACATATCACCACCCACAATACTCTGCCGAAAACGGGAGTGGTTGAAATTTACTAGTACTTCCGGTTTGAATATTGATTTCCATAGAGACGGTAAAAGATATTCAGAAGTTTTCAGTCTATTTAGCGGCCCAAGAATAGATTCAGTGTCCCTCCGTTAACTCTCTATACAAACCGGAAGTTATAGAAACGAACCATTTCCAGTTTCAACGATGATCCCCATGTAACGAAAATGGTAACAGATGACGGCAAGCGATTTTTTGCAGTCGTTTTGGTGAACGAAAAGAACATACAATAACCACCCATAACACAACGGAAACCGGAAATGGTTGAAATTTACTAATATTGATACTAATACTATTTACTAATACTAATTTTCAATATTGATATGCATGGAGCAAAAATGGCAAGATATGTAGAATATTACCTCTTTGATATGCATTGAGCAGTCGATGAACAGAGGCTCTATCTTTATCTTATATCTGTGTTACAACAGTAGTTACAGATATACTGCTTCATGTTTGAATATTGATTGATTGATTTTGAGTTTTACGTCCCGTTCAGCAGCGAGGCTATATGAGACGTGGACCTACTGATTAACGTGGAATCCGAACCACATGAGCTCCCGCGGGGATGTTTGAATATTGAATTTGCATAGTTTGGAAGTCTATCTTAATTTCTTAGTGTGAAACGAAACTCACTTGTTTTGAAATATTACTGAATAAAATCTACTTATTCAGAAAATATTAACAAAAATATCCACTTCTTGATGCTACTGTTTAATGCTCATTTCTGAAGCTTAGAGTCCTTAGATCGTTGTATATGACTTCAGTAATGAGTCAGTACCTAATGCACTTTTTATTTATTTATTTACTTATTTATTATTATTTACTGTACTGTACTTTCCAATGATTATTCATAGCCATTTATATTTACGTACATTTCATTAAAACAAGGACAGACCCTTGAGCTAAATTCATGTTCCAACTACGGGTATGGTATTTAAGCAAGGTTGCACGTTTTTGGTGTTCGAAAGATTTTAAATGTTTTAAACATTTAAATCAGTAAAAAAAAAATTAAACAACGAACTATGTAAGACTTTCCGTTCCTTATTTTATTTTCAAAGTTGTATTGTGATTAGTGCTACTGGATTAAATTTGATGCAATTCGTTCCAATGAATTTCTCAATAATAATAATAGTACCCTTACCTGATTAAGTTAGTGTAACTAACACTAAATTGTCGTCAGTAACATTTAGTTTCAGGCTGCAAGTTACTTTTATTTCATGTTTATTTTTAATCGCGGAACACAAATGCTCAACAGTTCGAAAATACAAATGAGATTTGCATCACTTGTATTAGATTAATTTTCATTTTAAATGTTGTCTGTAAACCCGTATAAGTATCAAAGTGATGAAGGGTGGCTCCAACTTTTTGTACTCAGGTTTGTATCCGCAACTTCGTACCTTTATTGTGGAATTGAGCCTCTAAAGAGTACACTTAATATTGATAGCCAATATAACATTTTAGAAGGTTGTGCAGTTGTTACTTGTGTCAATTACTGTCAAAAATCGCGTTTCAACTACTTGTTTCGAGGTTTTACTTTCATAATTGTTAACAAAATATTTTCGAATTCACTTTGTTTGGAGTTAAATTTTCTGTTATATAAACAAATTAAATCATTGTCAACGTTGTATCAAGTATTTTTGTCATCCGCGAAGTTATCTTTTGCTACATCTTCTCAAGATGGCGTGAATTAAGGAATTTTAAAGTAAATTACATACTTTCTTCTATTTTGATTTTTTTAAAATATAAATTTAGACTACATTATTGTAAATCAGCAGCAGTCATTTGAATGTGGGAGTCCAGTATGCCACATGTAACACAACATGCAGTTAGCTATTATATCAAGAGCACCGATACCTGTGACAGATGTAAGAATTGACAAGATAGGCCATTGGTCAAAAATCCTAAAAGCTGTGTATAATCATTCTTGTAGTGCGCGAATTGTTCAGTTCATCTATGTTCGAAGAAAACAATAAATTGCTTTTTTTTAAGGGGGGGGGGATTATATTGTTTTAGAGGCCTTCGTCCATTGAAAGCACATATTTGTTCACCTGCTGCTACATTATCTTCCATTGGATTTTTTTTTCTTCCTTTCCATCTGTTAAATCCATGGCAAAGCGCTGCAAAAGATCCGTTTATTGCACACTGTATACGATATGACACAAACACATTACGTCACTTTCTCTATTAGATTATTTGCAAATAATCACAACAAACTATTGTAAATTGAAATAAATAGTACAGTAACAATAGAGATCTTGTTCCTTTTGGCCAGAAATTATCATTCATTAGAAAAAGAAAACTTAATTTTCTGTCATTGTGCAACAAATTCAGTTCCGTCTGGCACTAAAATGATTTCTGGTCTCCAGTTCACATATTTGCCGCAAAGTAGTTCTAGCTGTCAGAAACTGAACACCTGGTTCCTTGTGAATGGGAAAAGGAGCCTTAAGGTACGTACAACGTGTACTCGTTGGAGACAATATCTGTATATGCTAGAAATGTGACAATATGCGGTAGAGGGCTAATTACCGAAACCTGCTACAGTTCTGTGAAGGTTTTATTTCAAATATGAGCAAAGACAAGAACTCACGCTAAATATAATGATAATATTTACTACCGCAACTTTGTCATTCCTTGCATGTCAGCTCAGAAGAAAGTCACGTATTTAAAGAGTACGAAATTAATTTCTTACTTAAAATTTCAGGTGGCAAATCACACTCATTACTGATATTACAGTTATCAGAATCAGCCCTGGTATCAACGTCATAATCACTTTTACCTTCTGTTTTAGTTCTACTGTCTGTTTCACTTTATATAAGTTTTTATTTATTTATTTATTTATTTATTTATTTATTTATTTATTATTATTATTATTATTATTTTTCGTGCGTGTCTTACAACATGGTCATGTTGTCAGTTTGTCATGTGATGAAGACACATTATTTTTTCTCACGTTTTTGTCTATATTGAATCCCAAGTCTCACGTGTATCCCCTTCAAGGGAGACTGCAAACATCTGTTGTCTCCATCTAGTTAAAATATTTTCATCTCAGCTGCATAGTTTTGCGAAAATATATTTTCTCATTCTGTATGGAATAAAATACAATATCTAATATTCGTAGTAATCGTATTTCCATTTATTACTGAGTGCCAGTGTGATTTACGAAACCATTACACAGAAATGCGGAACTTCATCGCACTTACCAATAATTCTTTCAGATTAAGTAATGAGTTTTATATAATCTCATTAAAATTGAACACACAAAAGAGGGGAAAAAATAAGGAATCTAATGCGTTAGTGATGAAATTTTAAAATAAAGAAATCCACGAGAAGAAAGAAATACACTTCGCATTGCAAAACAGTTTGCTATGACATTCTTCCTCATGCATATTATTATTAGTAGTAGTATTACTAATAGTTGTAGAAGAAGAAGCCGTTGTAATAAATATGTAAATAACAATTGTTAAAAACATCCCAACCCTGTATTTAGCTTTATAATATTTCATTAATGCATATCAATTTTATCGATAGTGCTTTCATGTATCCGTTCTTTCAATTTACAGATTTTGGTATGGCATACACAAACAGTAAAAAAGAGCGCCCCAACTTTAAAAATAAAAGGCAATCTTGATACAAGTCTAGAAGAATTATTAAAAGAAGTTCAGTTTTATGGAATTGGATATACCAGTAATACTAAAGGTATGTTATATATATAGAATATGTACACTGCTGGAAATACATTTAACAACACCCAGTATACATTACTTGATTCAAATTCGTTTCAGAATGTATGTGTGTAAAGGGACATGCTGCCAGCAGTAAAAGTCATTAAACAGCACGACGAACGTTGTTGTGTGTGGATCACAGTCTGTGCTTACAATGCCAGGGCATTGCCAACGAACATTACTATGTAACTAAATGGCGGTATAGTGGAACTGCGAGAACCCAAAGGGCCGTTCTTTAGAACTTCCTCTCGTGTTCGTCGTGACGTAACCCATCGATGATATCTTGATTATAACAGCAAGAAGCCTGTGTCAGCCACGCTCCTAATAATAGTTCACAGTCAAACTAGTAGTTGTCACTAGCCGCGCTGCCTTCTACCTGACGGCAAGGAATGTTGCTGCCGTGCAGGTAATTTGCAAAGGAGCGGAAGGCTTGGGGGAAACAAGTAGTATAAGATGAGAGGCAGAATTCTTACATTAGACGTGGCCCGCAATGCCTCTGCGAGCGTTTAGACTGGAGGATTGTTAAAATGATTGTTCAATTTTTGTAGGCAGGCCTGTTTTCCCACATTCTTTTCGATTGTGTCGAGAGAGACTGTGGTGCCAAAACTATTGGAGGCCTGTGATATTCACCGATAAGAGTTATTTCTCGCTCGGATGCAGTGACGTCCGTTTGCATGTCCATAAAAATGCTGAGGAAATCCACCGTATGTTCACACTCACTATATAGAACCCACACATGGTCTTAATACGGGGTGGGGATCAATAAGCTACATATCTTGCTCACCTCTGGTAATTTATTCAAGGGAATACGACTGCATTCGTCAAGTCCTCAATTCTGTCCTCTCTTATCTGGATTCTTTATGAAGTTCAATCGAATAATCTCGTCCCTATTCCACCACAGCAGTCATATGTCCTCTCTAATCTGGCAAGCAGGGTTTCCCATCCTGAACTCTATCGGTCATGTGTGAGATGGCCTCTCTGAAGTCCAACAGTTTCCGTCGCTCAAATATTTTTAAGTCCGTAGCGTGAATGAGATTGTATACCCCCAGAAACAGAGTACTACGAGTGTCTACCTGCACTGTTAATGGTCACCATTAAGGGTTAACCTTCTTGTAAGATCAGTCTTACTATTTATGGCCGGTCTGTTAATTGCCCAAGATAGGTATATGAAGTATTCACAGGAGACTTCTAGAGAAATATCCTCCAGTATCATCCCTCAGTTCTTTTTGGTCAATCTGCTCCCCTAATGAGTGGAGGCCTACCAACATATGCAGTGATGGCACCCGAGTGTTATAAGGCAAGGTCACCAAACCTTTGGAGAACGAATCAGCAGTTAATTCTGTGACAGTATACATGCTACATAGGGTATGGGAGAAGTTCGACTATTGATTTGATGTATGCCGCGTAGCGGAAGAAGGTCACATTAAACGTTTATGAACAACATTTAATTGAAAACTTAATGTAACTATAATTATTTCCTAGTTTGTAATGATAAATTAATATTGTTTGTTTAAAGTCAATACAGCACTTTGAAATCTAATGATATGTGTACATGTGTTTGAACTAGAACATCCTCTCTTTCGAACTGTAGGCGTTTCATTCAAATATAGTTTGTCGTTGTCAAGGTGTAATACTTTGAAATAAGATGGAGACTTTAAAGCAGAGATTCCCAACCTCGGAGTGTAAAGAGCTAGCAAAGAGGCAAAAGCTTCTGACAAAAATAAACTGTGAAATGATGAATAAATCACCCCTTGCAATGACAGTTTACAATTAAGCTTTAGCATAGTTTACAGACGCTACTTGTTTGACATTTTCCCTTTGTCATGGGAAGGGGGTACGAATAGGGGCCCGGGTAAACAAGGTTGGCATCCACTGCTTTAGAGACATCCTGTGTATGGATAAGCGTAGTGGACAGTGCATATATGATTTCGAACTTGTTTGTAAAATGAAAAGTGAAATTAATTTATCGTCCCACGTCTATGCCCTTCAGGCTAAAGGGTATAGATAATTAATGAAAGTGAATAATTAATTGGTAAAATGAGAATGTGGAAAGAAACGGGAGTACCCCGAGAAAACCCCACGGACATGATGTCGTCCACCAGGAACCCTTGCACCAGAGCTGAGAGCTCTACCACTGATCTACTGTGTCCTGCTTGAACTTGTTTGTTTCGCAAATCGAAATATAGAATAATTAAAGATAGAATTGAATGTTCATGTTATTTTTTCGCATACGACAGATACTTAAACTGGAAAATTTCTTGCAAGTACTAGAAGCGTAGAAAAATTGTTCGAGTATAATTTAAAAAATAACTGACAAGAACTTTCCATGTTCCAATTAGTTCCAGAAAAATGCAGTGTGCAAATTTCTGAGAGATGTCTTTTTCTTAGTAATGGCTGTATTATCAAAGTACCGAGACAATTTGGGACACAGAGGCATAGTGTTAAAAGTAATCACGTCTGGTGTGAAGGATTCCTGATTCAAACTCAGGCAATGTGAGTTTGTGGTGGACAACTTTGTGTTTTTAGGTTTACTAGTGTATTCAGGGCCGGATTAACTCATGTGGAGACTCGGGGCTAGAAAAAATATGTGGCACCTGCTGACTTCGCTTAATACATTTCTGTGAAAGTACAGTAGGAAAGTTAAGGGTATACTCCTAGTTCTACATCAACCATGCCATGCATTAGGTGATACTATACTTAAAGAAACTTTCCAAATGAAGACGGTGGATGTAACAAACGAAGAAATTTGTTTCATATTTTTTGTCATATTTTATCTTATGATGATAATATCTTGTATGATTGTTTTTGGACAACTAGTTGAGATTTTAATCAGAGTGGAGGCCCTCGTCCATCTAGAGACTCGGGTCTACAGCCCCCCGCTTAATCCGGGCCTGAGGTATTCTTAGTTTCCTTTCACTTTTTCATTCCATCAATTTTTCCGTCGTAATTCACGTGTAATTATGATTCGTCGTCTTTAGCTCAA
Organism: Thermobia domestica; assembly: GCF_964235325.1. Lineage (NCBI taxonomy): Eukaryota > Metazoa > Arthropoda > Insecta > Zygentoma > Lepismatidae > Thermobia > Thermobia domestica. The sequence continues at coordinate 307,074,191 of NC_137459.1, forward strand.
ATGACATATTTGTGGAGCATGTAATTAAAGATTCCATTTCATGTTTTTGTCAAATATTGCTTGTTGATAATTGTCAGTATTTAAGATGCTTGTTTATAAGAACTGAAAGTAATTTTATTGAAATTGATAAGTTTTAGTCTATAACTTCTCTCGATAAATCCATTAGAAATACAATTTATTTTTCTGTTTTTCAGGTATTGAAGTACATGTGATAAAGGATGGGAAGAGTAGACCTTTGTGAATCTCTATTGTATTTCAAGTCATTCATCTCTCAATGATAAATTAATTTTAACTTGTAGACAATACAACTGTGATATTACTTTTAGTTTCATTAAAGCTTAGGTCTCTAGTCAGTAATTTGTAAAAGGTTTGTATGAGTATAATATTTACTCAGAAAGTTGCTGATTGGGTTGCGAATATGAAACCCATGCCTTTAATTTTGTACAGTTTTCAAGTACTTCTAACATACTCGATATATAGAAATATTATTTATATCATAGTGGTTTTTCTCCTCGCACAGTAGAGAAAAAGTATATTCACCGTGTATGTATGGGAAGAGCTGTCAATTTTTATGTAATGTTGTGTGTAAGACGAAATACTACTGGAAGTATGTATTATACTTCCGATAATTTTACATAGTTTATTCATAATTCAGATTTATTTATTTAATAAAGAGGCTAGGAGGAAAGGTTAAAAAATTGAGACCAAAGGTTATATTTTAAACTTTTCCGTTAAATAATCGATTATCTTGTAACTTGTGACTACCACCGTCTTGTGTAAAGAAAAAATACAGTAATACCATTGATCTATATGCTAGAAAGTAAGATAAGTTGGGTTTAATTAGTGCACTTTGTTGGAAAGTAGCCATTACGTTATCAACTTCTATATTTAAAGGTAATGGTAGGTTGGTTTCGTTAAAGTACACTCTTTAAAAACAGAAAAAAATGACCACATGCCAGAGCACATAACGAACACTAAGTGACCAGTTGCAGCGAATAGGGCTTTAGTACGTCTCGTGTAACGAAAATACAAAATAATATACCACAAGAAAACAGGTCTATGTATAATATATTTTGCTTCTTTTTTTATATTAGCGGCAGCATGATTATACAACAAACCAGTTTGCTAGGCTTTGAGTCATTTTTATATATAACTAGCTGAAATGCCCGTTTTCGCACGGAAGGAATAGGTTTAAGCAAAATAATTGAATCCCTTATGATATGCATTTCAATGAAAGTGTAATGATAGAAATACAAAAGATACTCTACTTTTGGCATACATTTTGAAACACATTATCTGCTCAGAATACACCTTTAAGCAAATTGATATGATTAATAACTCAGCTTGAGTTGATTACTGTGTTTGTTCCAAAACTCACTTCAAACGGGTCAACCGTTTTTCCGACGCCGAAAACTATGAATTCGATACAAATCTCAGTCATTTTTGTCACATTATTTGTTTCGCATATTTTCCGAGAGCACACTTGAAATACAATGGCTCTAATGAGAGCTGAAATTTTACTTAAACGGCATCGTGAGTGTACTGCTCATCTCAGTGACCCCAGCAACAATACCTTCAATATTAATGTCGGTCGTTTTCGGTCATTTCGTATATCACCCCCTCCAGCTTTGTGTCCTAATGGGGTCGTACCCCTACAGTATTATATTTCCAGATTTAAGTAATATGTGTACCAGGATTGTTTGAAATTGCACCAGGTGTTCCAGAGCTATGCTGGAACATACATACATTTTAATATATAGATAGATAGAAGATTTTTTGTATTTTTTCTTTATAAAAAGAAATTAAGAAGAATTTAACTTATATGACGATATGAAAGAGCAAAATACAGTTTCTAATGTTCATAAAGTCTCTATACTGAGTTCGCGTAGTAAATGTTCGCCTCTAAAGATTATCATCATCGAATAGCAGCATTCTCATTACAGTCCTGTTCGTGTTATACCAAAGCCTTAAAAGTACTCTACATAAGATTACTTTTTTTTCTTTTTTCTTACTTATCTTTATTTCCATATATTTTTTCAATGTGTAGAGAATAATGTTTTTCCTCCCGAGTCATGGACTTGTTCTCTTTAAGTAGGTATCACTATAGATACATTTATGTGAAAATAAATGTATGTTAATCTAAATCATACTGTGATTAATTTGTGATAAAGCCAGTGCATTACGAGTTAGTGTACATCAGAAATACACGTTAGGTTGGGAGTATCTAATCTACAAATTGTAAAATGCGTATTAAATATTGCTTCTTCGGAATTTCATTGTGAACATTACATTGAACTAGAATAAAATTTACTAGTGGATAACATTGTGCATGTAGGTTTTCCCTGGGTCCTTCCATTGCCATCAACTTTACTATTCCATCAACTGATGTATCATCATCCACCTCTAAGACCTACAGGGCGTAATTATGGATCGTAATACTAAAGAGTTCATTTCGTTTTCTTTCTAAAATCTTGCCACTGCTGCTTTTCTTTGAGCGCTTAAATTATTTCTTGATCTTGATTGATTCGGATCCCATTTCTAAGCGGGTGGGCGCGGTGGCTTAGTGGTAGAGCGTTCACCTCCGGTGCTTGGGGTCCCTGGTTTGATCCCAGCTCGCGCCGTGTGGACTTTGTGGTGGGCAAACACCGTGCTCATGGGTTTTCTCGCGGTTCTCCCGTTTCCTCCCACTGTCTTCATTCCACCATTTCACTCATCATTACCGTCTCCTTTAGCCTAACCGACATAACCGTGGGACGTAAAACTTAAAGATTTCATTTCATGTTTCTCATTTCTAATCGGTAGGTCCGGACTCTTTTAGCCTCGTGGCTGAAAAGGAACGCTGAACTTCAATGGTTTCGGCAGACTTGGAAAGTCAGGAAAGCGTATAAGTAGTCGGGGAAACGTATAAAATAGTCGTACATATCGGACGAATAATTAAATTGAAAATAGGCTACAGCAGGCTGCTAGTAGGTAGAAATTGCATATTTAAAAAGTGTTAGTTTTAAATTAGCTCAGCTCAGTCAGCTCCGACTGCCAATCGAGCTATTCGTATTCCATCTCTGGTGCTTGTAGGAAGACTTTTCACCTAGCCTGTAAGATCCGGAGATATTGTCATCTCGGAACTCGGAACGGGGACAATCCTGGGCTACATCTCCAGTACATGAACTTCGAAAGAAAATTAAGCATAAGTGAAGTTTCTTTGTGTGTATCAATTTCATGATAAAAGGTACGGCCCACTGCGCTACTTTTTCATGCTCCAATTTCTGAAACTATATAACGTTTATGCTGTTTTACTGAAACATTTATTTGCAAAATACTCTCTCTGGAAACTTGATCTGATGAAAACGCAGCCCTAAAAGTAAACTACTCCTTGTGAATAATTTTATAAGAAGTAATTTACGCAACATTATAGGTTATTAACGAAAAACGTAGTTATGAAATATGTACAAAATCGCCTGAGTCGTTTTTGAGAAAATCGCCCAAAAAAATAGGTTTATGAATTTTTTGAGGACAAATGATTGAGGGGAAATTGTTAGAATATTAATGAAATATTTGTTTATGATATATATAAACAAAATCTCTGAGTCGTTTTTTGAGAAAGTCGTCGGAGAAAAACTCATCCCCAGGAGTAAACTAAACCTAACTCTTCTGGATTTTCCCAGAGAAGCAACTTATACCATACTATATGGATTGATGTATGAAATATAAACAAAATCGTTAGAGCTATTTTCGACGAAATCGGATTCTTTCTTTTCACCCTTTAGTAAACTACTCTTAATTTTGGGGGTAGGAAGAAATTTGAAAAATCTCCGTCGAGAGTCATACACAAAAAGTTCTAAGTTTAAAATTTGGTGCGGATTCTTTGAACGATGGGGCCTTTAAAATAGTGGACACATCGGTACAGATGGACGGAAAGACATGGAAAAATCACTTTTTCGGCATGTATAAGCCATGAAATGTGTAAACTCTATTTCGATGTTTTCACGATCAACATACTTTCTCCTCTCTTATCGTCGCTCGAAAGTAAAAAGACGAGCAGATTCCATCAATTAGACATTGACATTAAAGTAGTGCAAGAACTGGAAAGAGACAGGGAGAGAGAGATAATCAGGAGTAGAGTTTAACATTGTAGTTGTTGTTACTGTGTTTATATTATTTGAGTTGTTGATACGTAAGTAAACATTCAGTAGTAATTCAGTGTAACCAATATGCTTTGGCTGTATATACTGTTATAGTCCATGGAGCAGGTGTAATTGAAACAAGAATACTAAAGTATGATAAACATTTGTAGGAAAGTTTTATATATTTCTGACGTTGTAACTAAACCTTAAATTGTAATGCTAAAAATAATCTAAAAATCTAGAACATACAGGCGAGGTATGGTCAGCTTTAAGGTATCTATAACGTAACGTAAGGTATCTATAAAAACTATGACTTCGATCAATCAGTACGTTATAAATAAAATACGTTATTTATGTGGAAATTGTCCCTTTCTCTCAAAGAGTAGGAGATAAACAAATCGTTAATTTGATGTGAAAGATTAAGTGTATCTAGGTTGGTTGATTTGAAATTTTATGTCGCTTTTAACACCAAAATTGCATGGAGCAAGGACCTACAGTTTAACATGCGATCCGAACCACTAAGTTTCCAATAGACATCGAACCACAAAACTCCTGCGCTGCCGAAGGCGCTTACGTTAATCATATAGCTACGAGAAAGTTCTTGTTGGATGATATTAAAAAATAAAGATAAAAATAAATAGTAGATAAGTTACTTTGATTCCTTTGCTCCTGTATATGAAAGGCGAAGAGCTTGTTATTTAACACGAAAAATTTGTGAATTTATTCTTGTAGTATTCTGGTCGATTTGTTTAGTGAGCACAGAGTTTTACTGTTAGTCTAGTAAAACTTGCTACTCTGACTCTCTCTGATGGAAGCATTTAGTGAAGAGTTTGAATGATTGTAGAACTATGCTAAATCATTTTCTGTAGTTTTCGTCGCATATTTATTTACATGCATTTTGAGGATACAAAATGAAGATAACGAAAGTGCAAATTTAACATGTAATAAATACACTATAATTAAATTATCTGCAGAATTCGCCGAGTAGTATGCACTAGTTTCCAAACTTCGCGTGAGGTTTTAATGCAAGAGATTTATTTTATTGAATGTCAGTTTGGTTACGTAATCAATTTTTTGTGTGTAACATTAAAAGAAATACGTAATGTCATTTTGAGAAGCAGCGTATTTTTCGTGTGTTAAACATTCATTGTGTGTAATGTCTCTGTACGTTAAAGAAATATATTTAATGTTAAATAGTATCTAATCAGATAGTTACTAAGATATTTTAAGGTACTTTCGTATTACCTAGTGTCTCCATTTATATCTGCAGGTTTAGTTTAATTTTTGTCAGAAATGTTATTTATTTCAATAGAAAAAGTTCTCCTAGATTATCTCATTTGATTTTCCCTGTAGCGTGCAGTAAAAAAAAAAAAAAAAAGTATAGGAAGGTATTTGTTCGTAGCACAATAAATTAAATGCCTGATGTGTTAACTGCTGGATTTTAGGAAAAGTATGGAAAATGCCTTTGCTGATACTTTATCTATATTTAAGTATATTTTAAAGAATACCTTGTAGAGCAACCAGTAATAGTGCATAATCTCCCCATATTCTTTTGTCTACTGATTGACCAAATTGGGTAGTTTGTAGTACTGTATGGAGCATTAAATGTTGATTGCGTAAATGAAACTACCCAAAAGTAAATTCGTTTTGATGAACACGTAGTGGAGAGGTAAGCACTTTTGCTTGCGACTACATATACCCAGTACAAATAAAAAGTACCTGACCAACATCACATACAAATAATTAAATATTATTAGTAGTAAGTGGTATAATATTTATTACTTTCACTGATGAACTGTGTAAGAGAGGGCTAGGAAGGTAGGAAGCCAATGAAATATCAGATTTCGTTTATTAATAAAAATTTACTTGCAGAACAAAATGAAGTACCGTATACCTGTATGAAATTGTGTTACAGCATGTAGAACGAACTTTGTCGCCCTTGCAAGTGCTTGAGTGTTTTTTAAGACAGTTAAAACAAATTTTGGTAATTCATTAAAATGTGTATTTTCTATTTGCGCTCACAGCTAATTTTCATCTGGGTAATACCGTGTGTATATAAAATTTTTAGTTTAAACAAAAAGCTCTACATATCGTGCGAATAGGGAAGCATTTGGATGGGAAAGATACGCAATTTTACGCTACGTACCCTTATGTTAATGTGGTCTTTAAGGAATACTCTAATTAAGTGTAAGCTTATTGGTACAGTACATCAAGTACTGAGACTTATGCTTCATCTCTAACATGTGCAAGTATTTGCTTCAGCAACTCAGAATCTCAAAGACATTGTATATCCCGCAGTTCATAAGCAAGAAGAGTGGATCTGCATGGCCTTATCAAAACTCGAAAATCTGATAGTAGTATAAATTTGGCAGTTTTGAAATAAAGGCGAGCTCATCTTGTGGGAATCAATGTAGAATTTGTTTGTTTCACTTCATGTAATCTCGTAATACATGGGTTGAAGATGTGCTCTCCATGTTACATAAGACATTTTCGTGGCAAGAGTGTACTGTACGGCCTCTATTTTTTTAAATTTTGCATTGTGACTTTGATTCACATTAATATTGTTTTAGTGAATGATAGTTATTAGTCTGTACAGTGTATATTTTCACCTTTAAATGCTTTTTGTCGTCATGCAGTTTCTGTAGTTTCACCTTGCTGTTTTAAATACCGTACTACAAAAAACAAAAGCACGGGCTTGTAAATGTGTATTGTACAGTCCGCAGCAAAAAACCTGCAACATGACCATGTTAGTTTATTGTTAAACGACGAAGTCTTTTGCTCCAAAATAAGTGTGAAAGGGAGGACGCCGAGGTTTATCCTGGCGTGATTCCTGCCACTTAGACGTTATGTTGATTCCCTGGGCTGTTAGGCGTAGTTTCACATTAAACTTGCATGCTCATGTTGCAATTTTTTTTTTTTTTTTTTTTTTTTTTTTTTTTGCGGACTGTATATTCGCCAGTTGAAGTGTATACTGCCGCACCCTACATTCTCTTGTCAATAATTGTAGACTGAAAATAAAATCCGTGCCAAGTTCCAAAAATGGAAAAGTTGAGTTTAATGTCAAAATGTGGCGTATGTACATAACACTGCTTACTGAAAAAACATGCTATCTAGTGTTCACTGTAAAAGTAATTCAAATAATCCCAAAAGAATGCGCGTGGGTCTATGTCCCACCAGTTCTGAAGTAAAATCTCGGCTTTTTAGACATTTCCATTTTAGAACTTAGCGCGCATTTTATAGTCAGTCTACTTTTTAAAAGAACAATTCTGTTAAAGAGAGAAGTAATTTATTTGCCGAGTAATACTCAAAGTGGTTCATTTCTTTCGAAGATATTGGCAAGAAAACACACACACACACGTATATATATATAGGGCTTAATGAACTATTACGACAAAGTGTAATAGGTGATTCCTTACATCAAAATAAGAAAAAAAATATTCATATAGACATGTGGGGGGAAAAGTGCATAGCTTCAGAGCTAGAGCCATCCAAAATCGTGGAAAAGTATTTCAACACGCGTTATTTCAAATTTGAGAAACCGTGGAGTGGCGGTCCATATCAACGTAAAGAAAGTCACACATACACGTCATCCAAAAATTCGTATTTGAGCAATGTGCAGTGGGTGCGCAACGGATTCTCTAAAGAGCATAATTCCCGGTCGTACTCCCAACAGAATTCTCAGATATGTTGTGACTTCAAGGTGACTTCCAAGTAGATAAAAGGAACACTTCCAGTGAACACAGAATGCTTTGGCGGAAAGTCGCAAGCGTTAGAGACCGTCAGCACCACGGTCCCTCGTATTGGGAATAACGCGTGCTGCGATATTTTGTTTTACGCTTATATAATTATACATCTGAAAAACGTGAAATATACCGCGACAAAATAGTTTTAATTATAAGGCGGAGGTATTGATATGTATGAAATTTCGTGATTATTTATTGCGACATGATCAAGGAGGAAGTCATCTCAAATGAGTATTGCAATAATTTAGAAGTGTATGAGTTGTTGATAAATGCCATATTTATTATATGTATATTACTGTTTAGCAATAATGAGATATATCGAGGAGAAATACGATAGGATATATAAATAATGTTTATGCAATTATCTTTTTGTTTATTTCTTTCGTATATCCAGTTGACTTTCAAGTGGATAGTCTGAAGTCGAAACATAATATATATTTTTAGTCAGTCTGTCAAAGGGATCAGATCAGAGTTGTCGCAAGAAGTATTTATGTGCAATATGCTAGCCAGTGAATACAAAGTATTTTATTGTGTTTGTTATCCGTAAAGATAAAAGACGCAGCAAAGATTCAGTATAATTATATGGTATGTTTTTTTTTAATTAATACTGAATGTAATATTTTCTTATTTCTATTCAACTGAAATTATTGTTATTATTATTTAAGTAACAAGTTATGACAATTTGAACATGTTTTCTTTTAAAGAAAAGACTATTGTTGGTGGCAGCATGTGTTGCATGTAAGAATGTGTGAATGAATGTGTGGAAAAATAGAAAAAGGAAGAACTAGAAACAGTAGGTTTTGCTGTATCATGTATATATAAAAAAAGTGCCTTTTCTGTTAAGAGTATGTTCTGAACACTCACAGAGAAGGAACTATTTGTTTTTCTGATTTTTCATGAAGCTGAATCAAGTATTTTATAGTATTTTATTCTAGTGGAACGATTTTGAGATATCAGTTCTTGCATCAGATTGAACGATAGCTATGTCATGTAGATTATTTTCGTGACAGTCTTATTGATAACATTGAATCTTATTATTATTAAAAGAAAATAGTGCTATGAGTAGTACGTACCAATGCATATGTATATAATACTAAAGCTATTATTAAGCATATTATGTAAAATATTTTCTCGACATTTTTGAATGAGAATCTCGATTGATCTTGTTGAAATTTTTATGGATTTGTTGCTCAGTTGAGCTAGAAATGTTATTGTGGAAAACGATTTCTAAAGATTTTTTTCTGCTGAAGCGAAGAAGTGCGTAATTGTTAAAATGTTTGACCTTTTGAAACTGTTACATGAAGAAAGAATGGATTTTGATACTAAAATAACTTAATCCAGGTGAAGTAAGATCAGAACATAAATAATAATAATAATAATAATAAAAAACGGATCTGTGTCTATTCACTGCCTATAGAATTCGAAAATCTAACCTATACGGGTGGTATATTGATAATTGTAAATTGTTTTGTGTATATATATCTGTCAATGGCAATATTGAAAAATTCGAATTCTGGATGAAGTTAATTTTGCATGCTGTTGCTCTGGGTGGCACAAATTGAAACGTCACGAATGTTATCTATTTAAATAAAAGGTTTTAAATTACAGTTGTTTCTTTCTCCTGAACTGTGAAAAGCTAATCCCATAAGAGTAAAGACTGGTATTTCAGTAAACTAGGGAGTCGGAATATTTTAAAACTAAATAGACTGTCGATGTTCGGGAGTTAAATATTATTATTATGATATGTTCCTCGCTTTTCTTCGACTCTACCAGTTTTCACATGAACAGTATTCTAAGCGGTCAATATGGATTTAGATATTTAATGTTTCGTTCTAAATTTTAAGTTGAAAACTAATCTAGTGGTTTTCAGAAAATAAGGTGAATCTAGCACTTACGGAGTAAAGAAAGTGATATATCCAACGAAGTTTATTAAATAACACGTGAAGGATTCAGCTATGTATGACAAGATAATCATTCTTTCAAAATTCCACTTCATGTTCCTCCCTACAGTTTTCTCTGAGTGTGCTCTCCGGAAACAGATTCAATTTCATTTTATCTAATATAGCTAGACGGGCGAGAATCCCAGTAAAACAGGAATGAATGGTCAGTTAGTTTCTCGTATGATTTGAAAACGGTGTATGGAAATCTGGAAATTAGGAGTGAAGGAATATCCTGAGGATTTGGGTAATGAATCTATTTTTACAAGAACTGAAAAGTTAACACTTCATTATACAAATATTAATTTGCACACGTTAAGATTATTCTGAAATGGGAAACTTTTAACTTCTTATCGTGACAAAAATTAAGTCCTTGACAAAGCAAGATTCCTAACCTGGATTAATAAAAGTGTGTGTGAAAAACAACTGAACTATGAAAAATCTGATGCAAAATAGTGTCTTCACATTTCAAATGGCAAATAGTATACAATGTACAGTATATTTGTGGATAATGCATTTAAGAAATATATCACTGTTTTCTCCAAACTAATCATTGGTTTTGAATCCAGACATTATCACCCCCCCCCCCAAAAAAAAAAAAAAAGGAAAAACCTTGGTTTTCAAAGCTAATTTTGAAACAGTGAATAGTTTAAGAGAAAGTTTGGACAAGATAAAGATTGCGTACCTTATTTACCATAGACGATGCGGGAAAAAGAACATCATGTAGGGTAGGCCATCAGCTGGTTTCTTTTTGAAGGTGCTAGCAAAGAAACATTGTTCAGTGTGATTCAACATTTGTTGCTTGTTGAATGGAGTTAACCTTCGGATTAAGTATGGAAAATAGTTTCATTCAAATGGCTGCCTCGGCTCTCGTGGCAGTAGACCATCCTTCTAGCCCAATTTTGCAATACTTTTCAATGGTTTGTGGTGCTATTTTATAAATTGTTCGATCAGTATTATGCTCAACTGTCTAAATCGTTTCTAGATTGTCAGCGTAACATCGATCTTGAACAGCACTCCTCAGCAAAGTAATGACATCAAGTCGCATGTTCGCGGAGGCCAAGCAGCAATATGAAACCGGATGATGAAACGATTATTGCACGTAGTGGTCAAAAGGGTGATTGTGGGACGGCTTGTGTAGAGCGTAGCACCATCCTACTCGCCCATGGCTAATGCAGCAATTGCTGGAGAAAAGAAAGCAGTGAGCATGCCTCTGTAGCGCTCTGCGTTGACCGTAACTTCGTTGCCGTTTTTAACATCGAAGAAAAAGGGGAAAGTAATGCCACCACTCTATAAACCACACCAGTCGCACGCTGGGATATATTAGCTTTCGGACGACGACGTGTAGGTTTCTCGAGCCCCAAATACGGCAGTTTTGGTTGTTGACATAGCCCCCAAGATGAAAATGCGTTTCATCTGAAAACATGATTTTACCCGTTAGCAAAATCAACGCAAATTTTAAGCTAAAGCCTAAACAGAGAATCAGTGCCGAAATGGTGGTCATCTTGTTTCAATAACTGAATAATTAGAACTTTGTCAGCAAATAATCCTAGGTCTTTATGAAGAACTCACCTCGGGCTAGTGCAGCTAATGTGCAGTTGCTGCGATTAGTGGCGAGTTCCGGGTCTTGGGTTGATGTACACTCACTTTCAGCAATAGCAGCTATATTCTGGATTAGGCGTATTGTACGCACCTGAAGATACCTTCTGTTGTCACTAATCCAGTCTGACGAAATTTCTGGTCAAACTTGCGTACAGAAGGCGCGGTTGGGGTTATTTCGACAAACTTTCTTTTCAAACTTCGCGCTGTTTCGGCAATACAACACTCACTCAGGAAATAAGTTTCCAATATTTCCCGACGTTGTTCAAGCGTAAATCAATTCATAGCGTACCATGGAGATATGATACTGTGTTTCTTTCACTTGTTTGGGCAAGAATGAGCTACCTCACTCAACATAGCATAGACTTTAAAATAGTATGAAACCACCATATGGCCCACCATTTATTAATAAGACAAGTAAAACAAAATTTTCTGTTGAAAGGTTTGAAACGCACATATACCCACAAAATGCATCAGAATATAAAACAAGAAAACCTAAATCAGAAGAGTCAGATAACTAAGAAAAAAATAGCATGGATATACTACCAACACAAAGTTAGATGTGACGGAAGTGATAGCCTTGCAACAGGTCAATTCACGTTTTTCCTACCAGACAACTGACTATGATAACTCGTTAAGAACAGCTTCTTATCGGCATTTCTTAAGATAAGTTTATAAAAGAATATCGTTGATTGATGGGTTGTAATGTGTTGTGTATGTTATAAATATGCACGTTTCTCTTGAAGAAACTGAAAACTGCATTAAACACATCGTCTACAAGGAATTGAAACGTATATAGACCAGTTTCCAAAATATAAGGGATGCGTCCAAAGTTTCAAAGGGAAGATAGGAGGAGATTTTCATTCCATTGATCGATAGAGCTTACAAAAGATTGGTAATGACAATGAAGTAAGAATGGTGAGTTTTTCAGCATACAAGAATCTAATAAATTAATCCATGTGCTTTTCATATAAAAGCCATCCATAAATACGCGTGCACCTTATATATGGAATCCAAGTGGTAATATCAATATTATTTTTTTTCATTTATTTATTTATTTATTTTATTTTATTTTATTATTATTATTTTTTTTTTACAAGAAATAAATAAACTTGAGTGAATCATTGAAAATATTCGAACATCTTAGATGTCTGTAGATTGAACTCAAATTATAATCTATGATTGTGAAAATATGGCAAAGACTTCTGGAAACCTTAAATAGGAAAAATTTTATTGGGATATGAATCTGAAATTCTAGAAGGAATATCAAATTAGTATCTAAGATCGGTTTGAACCTTTGCAGCTCCAGGTCATGATAAATATGAAAGTAATGATAAAACTAGCATAGATGTTAAGATACACAGAGAAGCTTCCGTGATAGTTATGAAGAAAATAGCAAAAAAAAAGTATGGAATGTGTCAAGGACGAGGTTTAGAAACTGTAGTTCGATGAAACATGTAAAGACGTGAATGAACAACGGAAATGGATGGTTTCCAAAGGCTTAAAAAACCCGAACATTGTAAACACGGAAAGATACGAGAATAGTGAGCCTGAAGCTTCTTTTACTTCTAAGCCCAAATTAATGCATGAAAGATGGCGGAAATTGAAGAAAATATCAAAAGCATGAAACTTCCATAAAGGTATAAGCGGACCAGGAAAGAATATATATTTCTATAAAGCCTATGGTGAATGTAGAAACGGAAATATTCTAACTCATCCCGGAGACGTTTTCAGATAGAAGAAAGTTGCATTTCGACTCCAATGTTAAACATAAAAGTAGAAGACTAGGAAAAGTGCAGTGAAGTATAGAAGAGCCCCTAGGGGGAAATCATGTAAGAGAATTGCTTTTTTATTTTTACTAAAATCTTCCCCATATTGAAAATATTTAACTTCCATTAACTAACAGTATCAGATTGAATTAAAAGCGATCACCACAAAGATCTAAATATTAGTCGCTTGAATACATTACTTTTGGTTTGGATTGGGCCAATGATTCATTCCTTTGTGTCATGTAACCCTATCTGCAACCAAGACAATCAACAGGGCTTCTTGTATAGGAGCAAGGGGTGAACTTCTTTCTAGACATCTCACTTTAAAAACAAAAGGTAAGAAAAATATCGATGTTGACAACTTAGAAATTATTTCTAAATAAGAAATTAAGACGACGTACAGTTCGCGGCATAGAAATTGTTACAAAAAGTCTAAGTCCAAATTAATAACGAACTCTTGCCCCGTTTCCTATGCATCCAGAAATACATGTCTTAATCGATTAGTTGCTTCTAGTATTCAATACAACTCCTCCACATCTCCTTGTCTAAAGCAGTGAGTGTGACGTAGTACACTCTTTCCATTCAGCTCAAAAAGAACAGCAATCAAGTTTACAATGTTATAGCTTATTCATATACATTCAGGCTTTAAAACAGTCTTTTCCATTCGTTTGTTCTGAAATATTTTTAAGAGTCTAAATTTTAAAAAAATGTCACACAGTGTTCCCAGAGCTTCATAAAGACGTTAGTTTCGTTCTGTCCTTTTTTTAAAGACTGCAAGCTAGTAAGATGCTCCCTAAGAAATCTATGGAAATTGCCAATAACGGCAGTAAGTTTTGTGCTTCCTAAAGTCTGTAATGCACGCACAGAACTAAAATATCTACTGACAGAAATGAATGTTATCCAATGATTCATTTCATTTCTTTTCAGTAATTGCAAGCAAATGTTCCAAGAGCGTCATTTGGGCTGGACAGGAGGGTGTAATTCCCCCCCCCCCCTTGAGCCTCATAAATACATATTGTTTGAGCAAATGTATAGTAATACACTAATAAAAGAGTGAATTTTTTTGTTGGCGGAGACACTCCCCCCCCCCCCGAGTCAAATCTAAAATCCTCAAGAGTCGAAGATTTGATCTCAAGCCATATGAGATCCTGGGCGACAATGAGAAAGAGGGAGAGAGATTGAAATATGAAGACAGAGAGGAATGATCTATATACACAGATTTAGAACTGAGGAAAAATTATCGGACAGTATTCGTATATGACGAAAATTGTGATTTTGTGAAACAAGAAGGGAAAGTTTCGAACTGCGAGGATCACATTAGGCGGTTGTCGAATTAAGGTGGAGGACTATTTTAAGATCATCAGATGATTACGAAGGCAGATAAAAATCTTGAGAATTGAGGAATTAAGAATTTAAAAAATGTGAATCTTCCGAGACGGGATTCGAACCACGAACCTTGACTTTATCCATTCTACTACGGAGAACTCTATGTACTCGGTATATACGTTTCCTTTAGCTATGTTGAAAGCTAAGTTAATGGGAAATTCCAAAGGTTGACTCGGTGGATGCACCGTTCAGATAGGACGTAAACCTCTTGTAACTTAGTTACAATGTATCGTGGCGGATATAGGCTAAATCATTGATCAGGTAATGGCGACTGCTTTGAAACAAATGCAGAGTATGAGAATTAAATCAGTCATATCTGTGGTTTCGTGTAGAGAAGAAACAAACTTGTGAACCAAAGGTTTGAGAACAACTCAAGTTATTAATATAAACTTTGCCGAAGATTATTCACATATATCATCATAAAAGGAATACGAAAGGCGTTCTGCAACGAAGAAATACAACTTTGCAAGCAGGGGCAAAGAAACTTAAAGTAACGAGACTAAAGACGAATTATCTACCGCGTAGTGATCGTGGTTCAGTAGTCAAGGCGCTAGATCAGTAATCTTGAGGTTCATGGTTCGAATCCACATCGGGCATTTTTTTTACTTTAGGATTTTTGATTTCTATTGATCGACAATGACACACGTTTTTATTTATATACAGATATTTGAATACTCGGGTGTTTCAATACTTGAACTATCAAATCTTCACGAATAATAATAGTAATAATAATAAACTAATAATAATTATTATTATCACGTAGAATATTAGAAGCTAGGAGCTAATTATCGCTCAGTTCGTACCATTACAAGCAGAAACGTGACATTTGGCAAGAATATTTTGATTTTGTTTAATGTTGCCCACGAGAAGAGGAATTTTTCATCTCGTTTCTAAAACAAACAAAAACAATTAGAATTAACATTTTACTTTCGAGACGGGACAAGGCTGACTCAAATTATCGTCTCACTTTGAAGATGAGAATTGAGACGAGACGAAAAGTATCATAAACATTTCTCATCTTGTCTCGATTCTCGAAATAGTGTCTCTATTCTTTAAGTAACAATTGCTCTGTAGACTGAATCGTATAGGCTTTTTGTTACTTTGTATTTCAGAGCCCATTGAATTATTATCTGTGTAGGTATTTTTGTAGCAAAGCTTTTATAATAACCTCTGCATATCCTAAAAATTAGTTTATTATATGCCTTACTGTTGAGTGATATTCAGTTACTTTTATTACAGTTATTTCCCTTAAAACATGCAGTAGAATACTTTCTATATGAAACTTTAGTGGAAAGCTTTTGTTTAAAATGTGGGTAGTTGCAGAGGCGTCTTGAAGGTACGGAACCCTCTCTCCGAAATCCCTACGTTTAAGTAAGTTTTTCCAAATTTTAGGGCAACTTTAAAACTTTTAATACAATTATTTATTATTATTATTATTATTATTATTATTATTATTATTATTATTATTATTATTATTAATGAATTTTTTAGACCTCAATATTACGTCCTAGTCCAATGCAAATTAACATACTCAAGTTAAGAAAAACAAAAAGAAATGTTTTGGATCCTCTATTAGGATGAATTGCCTCATAAGAGATACTTTGGAAAGAAAAGAGGGGGAAAAAGAACGTGCCAGCTACTGGACGATATGAAAATCGAACCTTCGGATGCCTTAACAGAAACTAAGTAGGATTTGTCTTCAGCACGATACACAGTAACACCCTTTCTTTGGGTAAAAGACATTGGATTATGTATGCGTTGTATTGATATTTTAACAAAATATAGAAACACATATAAAAAAGAATAGTTCCCATTTACCAATTGTGGTTGAATGAATATATGGAACGTGTTGAAAATGGCGAACGAAAATATTATTATTATTTCTAGTTAGAGTGGAAGAACTTAATAAGAATTCCACAATGACGTTTCAGACAAATTTATGACTCATACTAGGCCTGAAGGATGACCCGTTTGTATTCATGAACTGTTTGCTAAACACACGAAGTTTTCAGACAGTAGGAATCAAGATTGTAGACTGTGACGTCATGTTTTTAGTTTTTCCCCTGTGGAGGAAGTCTTTTCAACTCTAACTTGTAAGAACGAGAGAAATTGACTATTTTTCATATTATTATACTTCAGAAGTATCTACATTCTAAATTATAAAAATTTTCTGAATATCGGAGGGACGCAAACCGCGGACCCCTAACTCAAGAAACGAATGCTCAAGCCACTACCCTAAGATCGCTCATTTAAGCAAGTGTTAAGAAACACTCGTCTATGTAGCAAATTGCAAACGTTTACGATTCCAGTATTTTGTTAACGATGAAAAAATGATTTCGGTCATGATAAAATACTATAGCCCAGAGAATTCAAGTTTAATTTTTTTTAAAGAAGACCGAAAGTATCTCCGTAACTTATCCCTATTATATTCGGTTATTCTCGTTTTACAGGTATTTCGAGTAACCTTGAACGACAGGGACACGAACACAGATACATCGAGGACATTTAATATTTCAAAGGCTCTCCCACCGGGAATCGAAACTGAGACCCCACCTACTAAACTATCTGATGGGTGGACTACCTGGTCCGTTGCCAAGGCAAGTAAGAATGAGACGGACAACGTCGTGCTCGTGGGTTTTCTCGGGACATTCCTACTTTCTCGTTCCACCAAGTCGACCATCATAATTCACTTGCTTCAATCATAGTCTTCCTCAACTTAACAGGCATAATCGTTGGACATTAAACGTAAAGATTTCATTTCCAACTTGTTAACCTAAACCAATCCGAATCGAAAAACAGTTGTATTTTCTATTGCTCAATAACTTTTTTTTTTTTTTTTCAAAAAATATGTAGAAAAAAACATGGGGAATCGTAATTCCATTCAAAAGTGAAACAGCAGACTGATAATACCTTAACCTAAAACGAAACCATTACATTTCGTTTGGAGTTTTTCCAAAATATATACGGATATTCTGAAAAGTTGCAATATAATGTCTATTTTCAAACAAAACTGAACCAAATTACGGTTCGTTTTCTGAAATAAACGGGCACATTCTGTTTCAAGTTTAAACCGAACTCAAACCAGTTAACTCAGAGATGGCGTGGGTCAATGAATCCTTGACCCACAACCCACTGACCCAGCACCCACTGTGACACAGTCTGACCTATGACGCACCGTGACCCACTCCGACCCACCATGCACCATGAACCACTGACTCACCAAAACACATCGTCCTCAACTCTGACATGATTCACGGCCTCTTTACCGACTAAACAGTTTACACTTGTAATACAATCAGGCTGTGAAATTCTAACTAATCGGAGTTTGAATTCCTACCGTCAATCGCTCAAGCACCGCTCTTACAATAACGATGGATCTGACGTTTACGATATAAAATGGTAAAGTGTTTGTCATGGGTAAAATTACGAAGAATTTCAATTAAATGATCATGGTCTAAATATTTCCTTGTTGAATTATCGATACTTTTAAGTAGGGATGCGCTCGAGACGAGACATGTCTCGAAACCCGACTGGACTCGACTCGAATTCGAGTCGACACACACTTTGTAAAATTCGAGACGAGACGAGACAAACGTATTTCTCGACTCGATTTTTCGAGTCGAGACTGCTCGTAAAATATCGACTCGACTCGAATGTCTCGAAAATCTTTATATAATTTTTAATATTATTTTGAAGAATGTATTCACTCAGAAACAGCCTTGAAACAAATTGCAGCATTTATTACTTTAGAAAATTATAGAACGCATGAACTTAATAGTTAATCTTTCGAGATCAAGATTTAATTTTCTGCTCAATTCAGGTAATTAAAACTAATGTCGTGATATTCATTGTACTTCAAATGTAATAATAATAATTTATTATCTGCTTTGTGTAAAACTATTATCCGTAGCCTATATGTAGTTTGTATAAAACTATTGCGATAAAGTGAACTTCATAAATTCTCTGAATGAACAATTGGCAGTCTATAGAAATTTAGCATAGTTATAATTATTATTCCCATGAACGCAATAGGACTACATAACTTCTGGATTATTCGCTTTCCTAACTATTTTGAGGCTTTAATGTGTTGCAGCATATCACGAGTTACGAATAATAATAATAATAATAATAATAATAATAATAATAATAATAATAATAATAATAATAATAATAATAATATATTATTATTATTATTATTATTATTATTATTATTATTATTATTATTATTATTATTATTATGTATTCTGCCTTTCGTCAAGTCCTGGGACTAATAAGGATTCTTTTTTTTTATTCAATTTTAGATTTTGGCCTGGAAATGTTTCTTCCACTTTTGTCAATCTTCAGCTGCCTCTTATATTCCCAATATTTTCTCCTGTCTTTCAAATATTGGATCAGCTGTGTTCTTCTTCTTTCTATTCCTCGCTTCCTTTCCATATTTCCTTCTATGGCGGTGTTAAGAAGACAATTTCTTTGCAAGATGTGTCCAATCCAATTAGCCTTTCTACGAAAGATGGTGGCTAGAAGTGTCTTCTTCTCTCCTATCCGTTTTAAAACATCTCCATTTGTTGCTCTCTCCGTCCATTTTATCTTCTCCATCTGTCTCCAACACCACATTTGGAAGCTCTCCAAATATTTCTTCTCTAATTTCCGTAATGTCCATAATATAAATATAATGTAACATTTGTTGTACATCACATATTATGATACGAGACTATTTTACATGGTAGATTACAATAAATGGACTGCTTGGATGTCAAGAACTAGTAGAGATAGGTACACTCATGTCCAAAATGATTGTCGCATATCTATAACTGTCTTCTTGTAAGAATATAATTTGATAATGATTTTGCAGAGTACTTTTAATACTGATTCTATGTGTATAATAGGGAAATATATATTTGTGGTAAATTTCGTAGGAAAAGAATTATAAATACAAACATTAGAATGAGTTAAACAAAATGTTGCTAAATGGACAAGAAAATTTTATTTTCGTTACATTGTTCTTATTTATTGCTCTTTTGACATGAAATTTGCCACATACATGTCTTTGCTGATTATACACATACTTAAATTGTAAGAAATACCGGGCGAATTCGTTATCAATTTATATGTCTACAACAACATATTTATAGACATGCGACAATAATTTTGGACATGAGTGTACCTTTCACTTCTATAGATAGGTATTTTTTAAAAAGATTGTTGTAAACACTAAATCATAAAACAATAAACTACATACAGTAGTTACGGTTTTGGTTCCCAACATAAAAGAAACATGGATTGTCCATGAGATATTGAACTTCAACTTTCACTCCTGGGAAATTTCAATTTTGGAGTTAGGCCACTTGGCATCAAAGCAGTTCACTGTAAGATAAATACACTCCTCATTTTACTCTAGTAACGTAGTTGTTCAGCAGCTTGGGATTTCCATCCTCTCAAATGACAGCTGAACGATTGCTTGATACATAGGAGTAATGGTATATTAAGTTTTCGAGCTTTGGTGCGTCTCTGTATTTACACACTGATATAACTTTTAATATGAACTTATTTAGCTTTCTTTTGTTATTGACTTAACACCGACTTCTCTCTGTTATCATGGAGGTGTTCATTCGCTAGACATTGATTCTGCGCACTGCTGAAGGAGAAGTGCGTTTAGTAATTTTTATTTTCCGAAATTCACATCTGAAATGTATTTCACTTACTTACTAATCTTTTTGCAACGATATTTGCTTTTCTTTCTTTCTTTTCATGACAATTCCAAATAGTTTTGTCTGGTGCTGGAAGTATATTTTATATTCACCTAATAAAATTACGGGTTCATTTTGTAATCAGAAACTATTAAGTTCACAATCAAATCGCGCTAATTATTTAATGCATTTCGAAGGCTTTTGTTTTTATGCAGCCCATTAAGGAAAATCTATTTCATAATCGTAAGTTGTATGTACTAAGAAACTATAAAGGTAAAGTGGACTCGACCTAGCCCCGGGGTTGCTGTGACTCTGTGGCACAGCTTTCATCCTTGGTGTGTGAAAGCTCTGATTTGATCCCAGTTGGTGCCAAGTGGGCTTTGTTGCATAGAAACACGTGTGTGTGGACTTCCTTGTGGTTCTTTAGTTTCCTTCCACTTACTTCATTCCACCATTTCATTCATTCTCAACATCACCGTTTTCTTTAGCTCAAAAGACCGTTTACTTGCCCACTAGTTTTATTATTGTGAACTGAAACTCAAGTGCGCAGTTATCTTGGATACTTCTGTCCCTTTTTACTTTACAACTTAAGGTGGGATGAGGGTCAGGATAGATCTAGTGAAAGGAATGCTTCAGTACGGTGTCGGAAGCGGTATGTATTGTTTATGTTACTTCCCTGTAAAATATAAATTCACCCTTGGATGTCTTGAAAAAATACTACTGGAAAATAACTGAAAACACAAGATGGATTTGATAGCCAAATTTACGTCATCTTGGTGCGTCAGAATTTTTCTTTAAATACTTGTATTTAGTATTCGATTAGAGTTTAGTATTCGTTTTAGCATCGAGGCTATATGAGACGTGAACTTACAAATTAACGTAGGATCAGGACCACAGGAAATCAAATCTGGGTCTCCCGCAACAAAGACGCGTGCACTAACCATATGGACACAAGGGGGTTCAATATTTTGTAATGTGTACATGAAGTTGTAGAATTGCGCTTGTATAATGTTAGTAGTTCTACCTAAGTACTAAAATAAATTTTCACAATACTCAGCGTATTACAGTATCTTTAAAAAGAAAACGTCACTCTTTATGTTTCAGTTCCTGGTTCGACTGAAGGATGGTACAAATTCCAATGACCTTTTTTGGGATCCTACTTTATCAGTAGACCTATCATAAACTGGGTATTTGATACGTATATAAACTAAAAACTTACAAATATAAATTTAAGTCACATTCAAATATGTTTAAACGAACATTGAATGTATACATATGATGTGTCATTTACTAATTCATTTTTATCGTTTGTGTAAGAGTCGTGTTAGTTCTTTAATACAAGTACATGAATACAGTTAGCCCCTCTTAATGAAAGTAAGTGATGGCTGGTCTTTAAAATTAGTGTGGAAAGATAAGTAAAGAATCTGGCATAATTTAGAAGAATCTATCGTAATTCAGGCCCGTGTTTGGCATCATTGATTGTCTCAAGTGTAGCAACCCTGACTTAAAGCTTTTGGTTCGAGAAAGATGGAGTTGAGTTGAATTTCAGTTTAGCGTCCCTTTCAGCAGCGAGGGTATGTGAGACGTGGACCTACTGATTAACGTGGAATCCGAACCACATGAGCTCCCGCCGGGAATCGAACCCGGGCCTCCCGCGCCAAGGGCGCATACGCTAACCGCTTAGCCCCGGAGGAGCTCTCGAGAAAGATGGATTCTCTGTTATATATCAGATATATAGTCTGAAGTTGGAGCAGTATTCTTTATGACAAGCTTCGAAGCAGGCAGTATATCTGTTGAAATAAGTTATTTCTGAGTGTATGACTGGAATTAAGAACTATTTTGAGTCAGTTCGACTTGTTTGTGGTTAAGGCTAGGTAAATCAATTCTCACATAGAGAAATAGATTACTCTTATGTTATTTCCTGGCAGAAAACATCTAACCTTTTCACGAGAGACAGTGTCTGTTTATGGATATTGACATTTCCACGTTTATTTAAGATTGCTAGCAATACCTGGTTTCCATAGTAATGGAGCAAGTCGTAGGGATTTTGGAGTAAGAGCCTTATTTGAAACGTGAACAAGGAGGGTCCTTGTTTACGAGGTTCAAATACTTTTTTTATCAACTGAGGGGGAATATAAAGAATACTGGACTCAGTTTTCGGTGCGAGAACTTGACGACTGTTTTTGTGGAAACTTAACCTCAAACGAAGATTCTGATGAAGGCGCTTCACTTCTCTGGTGAGAGGAATTTTCTTATATTCAACCAACTCAATCCTATAAGTAACAGAGTTAGCCTTTTTGGTGGAGAGTCTGTAAATAGACCAATCCATGTTTAGGATTTTAGGTCAGACAGCTTTCTGATTAATGAAATTGTCTTTAAGATCTTGAGGGAGTATGATGTAAGAAAACACATGTTCTGCTCTCTCATGATTAAAGCACAACTTAGCTGCGTTAAAGAAAATCGGTTTGAAGCTATGGTTTTATGAAAGCTTAAGTAGGCGACTTCACTCCGGACTGAAAAGTTGGTCTGTTCTTTGATGACAGTTAACTTAAAGAAACTCTTCTCAAATCAGAGTACCATTCTTAAGCACCAAAATATCCTGTGTGGACTGTAGAAATGCTTTATTTATCAAAGTTTCCCTAATCGTGTGGTGTGTACTGCTCTGTGTTTGTTAATTACCCTACACAAACTACCGGGCCGTTCAAATTTTTACAGGTAAAGAAATACTATCAAATATCATTGGGCGCCCCCCACCTTATTACAGATGTCGGACGTTGTAGGCTGGGCAGACTGGTAAAACAGGACAGGCAGCGAACTGTGGCGGAACAAACATCAGACTTTACTGCTGGACAAAGTACAAGTGTGTCTGATTACACAGTGCACCGAACACTCGCAACGATGAGCCTCCGCAACCGACGACCCATCCATGTGCGAATGTTCACAAAACGACATCGGCAACTACGACTGAAATGAACACGCGATCATCGCCACTGGACCTTGGCGCAATGGCAGAACGTTGCGTTGTCTGATGAATCCCGATACCTTCTTCATCATGACGATGGAAGGGTGCGAATCCGTCGTGTTGCAAGGAAATAACTCCTTGACACCTGTACTTCGGGACGGAGACAAGCTGGCGGCGGCTTAATTAAGCTCTGGGGAACATTCACGTGAGCATCCATGTGTCCAGTGGAGCTTGTGCAAGGCACCATGGCGCCGAGGTGTATCTCACACTGCTTGCAGACTACGTACAGCCCTTCATGACGACCATGTTTCCCAACGGTAGTGGAATTTTTTGACAAGATAATGCACCATGTCACAAGGCCAGGAGTGTAATGGAGTGATTCGAGGAACATAGGGGCGAGTTCCAAGTAATGTGCTGGCCTCCAACTCGCCGAATCTGAACCCAATCGAACGCATCTGGGATGTGATTGAACGTGACGTTAGAGCGCATCATCCCATCTCCGGAATTTACGGGAATTAGTGACCTGTGTCCAACTCTCTCCAGCGACCTACCAAGGATCATTGCGTGCATGCCAAGACGAGTCGCCGTTGTTATCCGTGCCAAAGGTGGACATACTGACAATTAGGTAGATAGTCATAATGTTCTTGGTGATGTGTGCGTATATTTTAACTCGTATATTTTGCCTCGACTCGAATTTCGAGACGTCTCGAATTCGAGTCGAGTCGAGACAGATCATGTCGAGTCGAGTCGAGACAGAACGTGTCGAGTCGAGGCGGAAACATATTTTCGAGTCGAGACACGAGCCGAGACTACATTTTCTCGAGACGAGTCGAGACAGGCTTAAATCTCGACTCGACTCGACTCGTGCGCATCCCTGCTTTTAAGTGGGAAAACGGATGGAATTTTTAAGTCCCAATTCAAGGTCAGTAAACCAACGTACAGAAGCCTATATTACAAATTTTATGTATATTTTTCTAATAATAATAATAATAATAATAATAATAATAATAATAATAATAATAATAATAATAATAATAATAATAATAATAACAATAATAATAGAGAAAACAAATTTTGTATGAGGACACATTGTATTAAAATTCGTAGAAACGCCCATAGCGTTAGACAGAAGTTACAAAATAGCCGGGATTGGAGAGAAGTGTCAGGACCATCAGGATATACCCTCTGCATACGTCCCTGCAACTAGATAAATGTTACAAAGGAAAGTTTCGAGCTAAATTTCATATAGAAAGTAGGGATACAAAAGTCACAAGAGCCGTAAGAAAATTTGTTTTTAAGTAATTGTTATGCCGGCTAAGCTACAGAAGACGTCGATGATGAGAATGAAAGGAATATTGGAATAAAGAAAGTGGGAGGAAGCGGAACCCGGAGAAAACCTATACACAGTGTGTTTGTTCAGCACAATGCCCACTAGGCGGGAGGTGGATGGAAGAGGGTGAACCATTAAATTAACAACACTTCAGTAATAATAATAATAATAATAATAATAATAATAATAATAATAATAATAATAATAATAATAATAATAAAATAATAATAATAATAATAATAATAATAATAATAATAATAATAATAATAATAATAAATAATAATAATAATAATAAATAATGGTAATAAAAGTTTTAAAGTTGCCCTAAATTTTGGAAAAAACTTACTTAAACGTAGGGATTTCGGAGAGGGGGTTCCGTACCTTCAAGACACGCCTCTGCAACTACCCACATTTTAAACAAAAGCTTTCCACTTAAGTTTCATATAGAAAGTATTCTACTGTATGTTTTAAGGGAAATAACAGTAATAAAAATAACTAAATATCACTCAAGAGTAAGGCACATAATAAACTAATTTTTAGGACAGCCCTGGCCACGGCGAGCAGATAGTGGAAACTCTCCTCGTGAGCGCTCACGAGCATTCTACGTGCAAATACCTTTGTTCGTGCTTCGTGCATCTTCGGGTTTCGTCCTTCGAGGAGCGGAAGTGTTGTCAACCTTAGCGGTAATCACTAGCCTACCAAATAAAAAAAAAGTATGTATGGTAACTGATTGCCATTTAGTGTAAAGTGTTTTTTACAATGTGGTAACCGTTAACTATAGACAACACAAACTTGTAACAGCAATCAAATGATAAACTATGTACGTTCCTTTTCTTCTTTTTTCTTTCCTTTTGTTAAAGAAGGATGTGGTGGAACCAAACCAACGCTTACATTTATAAAAATTTGTTAGTTTGCCCAATGGAAAACCGGTTATCAAGATATATCTTGAAAACCGGTTTTCCATTGGGCAAACTAGCAAATTTTTATAAATGTAAGCGTTGGTTTGGTTCCACCACATCCTTCTTTAACAAAAGGAAAGAAAAAAGAAGAAAAGGAACGTACATAGTTTATCATTTGATTGCTGTTACAAGTTTGTGTTGTCTATAGTTAACGGGGGGGGGGGGGCGCGGTGGCTCAGTGGTAGAGCGTTCACCTCTGGTACATGGGGTCCCGGGTTCAAACCCTGCTCCCGCCAAGTGTACTTTGTGGTGGACAAACACCGTGTGCGTGGGTTTTCTCGGGGTTCTCCAGTTTCCTCCCACTTTCTTCATTCCACCATTTCATTCATTTCTTATAATCACCGTCTCCTTTAGCCTAACCGGCATAATCGTGGGACGTAAAACTCAAAGATTTAATTTCTATAGTTAACGGTATTAATGATATATATTATCAAGTTCTTAATCCGACTGTGGGTTTGTTATATTATGTTGTTTCGCTTTTTGGGAAAAGAGAGAATCTGTTGATACAAAAAAAAAATACTGTAGCACTTGTTTGTAATTATCTAAGTATTATCTCCAGAAAATTAGCTTATGAATGTATGTGTGTACGAATAGGCTTAGCAAGGGGTTTGGTTGTGGAGATTAGAAGCCACTATTACACCATCAATAGGAAGAATAATATTTCTTATTCCACTTCACTTTTAAAGTTACTTTGATTGCAAAGAATCAAACAAAATATTAAGAGAGCCAAAGAGATTTTCCATTTTTAAGAGTGACCATTAGTGACTACCATTAGTGTATTTTTTTTTTAACAAGGAGTGTCTTTTTAATAATGAACAATATATTGTCCCTGGCTGGTTGCTTGCCGGTGGCTTGTTAAAAGTGAAACTAACTAACTAACTAACTAACTAACTCTATGGTCTATGGAACCCGAAGGTTCAGTGCCGCGTTCACAAAAGCTCTCCACTGACTTCTATCCTTAGCTAATTGCATCCAGTTTCTACTTTGTATTCCTATCTCTGCGAGATCCATCTTAATATTGTCCTCCCATCTGCGCCTAGGTCTTCCTAATGGTCGTTTTCCTATGGGTCTACCAGTCAAGACTTTGAAAGCGTTTCTACTTTCTTCCATTCTAGCTACATGACCCGCCCACCTAAGCCTCGTAGACTTGACGACCCTAACAATGTTGGGTAAACCGTATAAACTATGTAGTTCCTCGTTATGAAGCTTCCGCCATTCCCCATTCTCGTTCCTCTTGGGTCCGAATATTCTTCTCAGGATCCTGTTCTCAAATACTTTCAGTCTATGTTCTTCCCTCAGAGTAAGCGACCATGTTTCACAACCATACAGAACAACAGGCGTGATTATCGTTTTATATATTTTAAGCTTCAAATTCCTCGACAGAATTCGCGACGACAAGAGATTTTGAACCGAATAGTAACACGAATTCCCTGCTTTTAGTCGACATTTAATTTCTTCGTGAATATGATTTTCGTCTGTTAATATTGATCCTAAATATTTGAAAGTATCCACTATATCAAAAGTATTATTTAATATTTTAACGCCTCCACAATTTGCCGTATTACGGTCCCGACGCACTTCCATGTATTTAGTTTTCTCTGCATTTACTTCTAAACCCATGTCCCTGCAAGCGTTTAATAAGATCTCTGCATTTATTTCTACTGTTCTCCTATCATCCCCTATTAAATTTACATCATCAGCATATGCCATAACCTGGTGAATGCCGTTCAACTCTAGGCCCTGGTTGCTATCTTTGATTTTCCTTATGGCGTATTCCAGCACAAAGTTAAATAATAATGGCGACAACGCATCTCCTTGTTTCAGGCCATTTTCGACGTGGAAGCTCGTGGACAAAAATTTTCCTACCCGGACTTTACTTTGGGATTCACTTAAACATATCTTAATTAATCTAATTAGCTTTCTCGGTATTCCAAGTTCTGTAAGAACGTTGTATAATGTTTCTCTCCTAACCGAGTCGTAAGCCTTTCTAAAATCAACAAATAGTTGATGTACCGGGGTATTGTATTCCCACTTCTTTTCGAGTATTTGGCGAATGGTAAATATTTGGTCGATAGTTGATCGATTTCGTCTAAATCCGCACTGATAATCTCCAATAATTTCATCTGCGTATGGGGTCAATCTTGCTAACAGAATATTTGAAAGGATTTTATAGGATGTTGACAGAAGAGAAATGCCTCGATAATTATTACAGTCAGTTTTGTCGCCTTTCTTGTGAATTGGAACAATGATTGATTCTTTCCACTCTTGTGGCAATTCTTCCTTGTTCCAGATAAGGAGAATGAGTTTGTGTATCTTGTTCCACAATTTTTCGCCTCCAGCTAAAATTAACTCAGCCGGAATTTCATCTACACCCGGAGATTTGTGCTTCTTCAATTTCTTTATAGCGGCTTCCACTTCTATTCGATTGGGTTCTGGAATATACGGTTCTGCGGTGTGTATCTCCTTTTCTCCACGCACATTAGTTTTTGGCTGCGTGTTCAGCAAATCGTCAAAGAAATCTTTCCATCTATTTAAGAGACTATCCGTATCGGTGAGAACTGTTCCGTCAGATTTCTTTAATATATAAGCACGAGGTTGATAGCCTTTCTTAAATTCGCTGATCCCCTTATACATGTCCCGAATATTTTTATTTTTACTATTATCTTCAAGTTCCTTAATTTTAGCTTTCAAAAAATCCCGTTTCTCTGTTCTAAAAGTTTTGGAAGTTTCCCGCCTGGTATCTGCGAAATTTTGTGTAGTTGTTTCATTCGGATTTTGTAGCCACCGTAATTTTGCCTGTTTTCTCTTCTCTGCTAGTTTAATGCATTCTTGGTCGAACCATGGTTTGTTCCTACGTATTTCCGCGAGTCCCAATTTTTCTATTGCTGAACTTTTAATGCTATCTCTAATTTCAATCCAAGTATCCTCAACACTAGTGCACTCCGAGTCTACTAAAACCGAGAATCTATTCGAAACTTCAATCTGGTATTCCTCTCTTACCTGGCTCTCTTCTAATTTCTTTAAATTAAATCTCTCCGTTTTCGGACATTGAATATTACCTTTATTCAACGATAATCTCTCCCGTATTATCGCTACTACCAGGTAGTGATCAGTGTCACAATCAGCCCCTCTAAACGACCGGACGTCAATTATGCTAGATTGTCTTCTTCTATCTACTAAAACGTGATCAATTTGATTATGTGTTTTTCCGTCTGGTGATGTCCAGGTGTATTTATGAACGTCGCGATGTGGGAATTTTGTACTCTTCACGATTAGGTTTTTGGATGTTGCAAAGTTCACGAGTCTAACACCGTTGTCATTACTTTCCTTATGCAAACTTTCGTTCCCTATAATCGGTTTGAAAATATCCTCTCGTCCTACCTTCGCATTGAAATCCCCTAATAGAATCTTCATATGGTATCGCGGGAGTTGGTCAAATATCCGTTCCACTTCTTCGTAAAAACTATCTTTTATATCGTCACCCTTATCTTCAGTTGGGGCATGTACATTTAAAACAATAATATCACACCACCGTCCCTTAAGAGTAATAAAAGAAAGTCTGTCAGTAACAAATTCAACCCGTTTAATTGCTGGTAATATTCGTTTGTGAACGAAAAACCCTGTTCCTAACTGGTGATTTTTATTTCCTTCCCCGTAAAAGAACGTAAAATTTCCGGAATTCTCAGATCCATTTCCTTCCCACCTAACTTCCTGAACTCCTACTACGTCCATCCTGTATTTCTCTAACTCACTCGTTACAGATTTTAACGCGCCTGCCCTATAAAGACTTCTAATATTCCATGTTCCAAATCTCATGTCCATTTTCTTTTGCTGATGTCGTGCCAAGTTATCAGTCCTTGTCCGAGGCTTTTGTGAATGTTTCTGAACAAGTACCTTTTTTTACAGGATGAGGGTGTTAGCCTTACCCAAACCCCCAAGCTGGAGGGCCACTCCTAGTCGTCTGTCCGCGACTGCTTATTCAGTATATTCGCAGCTAACCTCTATATCTAGAGGCCTTCTCCTCGATCCGCAACCTGAGGACGCGCCATGCCGTGGTGACAGGAACCCACGTTACACGGTTGTTAAAAGTGAAAAAAGAATATTAAATCATATCAACGACTGAAGCTACACGCTTGTCTTTCTTCGATACTTACTGATTGATTTTGAAAGTCACAATGTTGTAGGCCTACTGTAACAGCGTAAAATCGGAAGAAAACGTTCCAACTGAATTATACGAACAATTATTCCCAATATCTTGAACATGAAACGTGGGTTGCACGGATAACGCTTAAAGTGGGCTGGACTGCACTGGAATTTCCTTCTGGCAAATTAGTGTTTGGTCGGAACTCAGTTCTTCTGTGTAATTGTCTCTTAACAACATTTAAACATTTCATTTAGATAATAATAACTAACTAACTATATGCCCTATGGAACCCGAAGGTTCAATGCCGCGTTTACAAAATATTTCCACTAACTTCTGTCCTTAGCCAACTGGATCCAGTTTCTACTCTGTACTCTTATTTCTGCAAGATCCATCTTAATATTGTCTTTCCATCTACGCCTAGGTCTTCCTAGTGGTCTTCTTCCAATTGGGTTTTCAGTTAAAATTATGAAAGCGTTTCTAATTTCTTCCATTCTGGCTACATGGCCTGCCCACCTGAGCCTTCTACACCTAATGACCCTAACAATCTTAGGTGAGCGGTATAAACTATGCAATTCCTCATTATGAATTTCCTCCAATCCCCATTTTCATCTCTCTTTGGTCCGAATACTACTACTACTACTACTACTACTACTACTACTATTACTACTACTACTACTACTACGCATTATTATTATTATTATTATTATTTTCAATCTCCATTCGTTCTGCTATCAATCTAGGAACGAAAGGCGTTTACAACTGAACAAACGTGAAGCGAGTGACAAGTACAGATCGAGTGCTAATGTAATACAACGTCACGAATTGTGTAAGCAAGCTAAAAAGGTCTGAAACAATTCGTTTCCGATTTTTGCAGTCGTTTTTACGTCTGTAAGCTGACATGTTTAATATTAGTTTCTTTCTTTCTTTCTTGTTCATTTGTTAGTTACTTCAACGCTAACTGTAACCTCTATCATGCGTCTTCCTCGACCAAAAAACTTACCAATTTTATTTCCTGCAGTGTTTTCGCGTCACTGCTTTCAAAATGGGAAGGGGGAGGGGGAAAGCACACTTGCACATTTCACGCTTGCGTCTGCTCAATGCTTCAACATCGTGCGAATTTCTGGCCAGGGCCATCATGTGTGGTTGGCAACACTTATCGGATGCAGTGGAAGGGGCGAAGCTACCACCATCTGTGTTCACCTGCTCATGTCTCCGCTCGTGCTCGCTCGCGCTTCGGCTCCGGGAGCCAATTCATGGACAGGCCTGTTTTAGGATATGCAGAAGTAATTATAAAAGCTTTACTACTCCGTGGCTAAGCGGTTAGCGTACGCGCCTTTGACGTGGGAGACCCGGGTTTGATTCCCGGCGGGAGCTCATGTGGTTCGGATTCCACGTTAATCAGTAGGTCCACGTCTCATATAGCCTCGCTGCTGAAAGGGACGCTAAACTAAAATCAACTCAACTCAAAAGCTTTACTACAAAATTACCTACACAGACCATAATTCAATGAGCTCTGAAATACAAAGTAACAAAAAGCCTATAAAATTCAGTCTACAGAGCAATTGTTACTTAAAGAATGGTCATGCACTATTTCGAGAATCGAGACATTAAACAAAACCAAAATATTATTGCCAAAGTTCACGTTTCTGCTTGTAATGGTACGAACTGACCGATAATTAGCTCCTAGCTTTTAATCTACGAGATAATAATATTTATTATTAGTTTATTATTATCACTATTATTATTCATGAAGATTTGATAGTAAAAGTATTGATACATTCGAATATTCAAATATCTGAATATAATAAAACGTGTGTCATCGTAGATCAGTCACCATCAAAAATCCTAAAGTAAAAAATGCTCGACGTGGATTCGAAGCACGAACCTCCAGATTACTGGTCCAGCGCCTCGACCACTGAAACACTTTTTTATTTTTATTTTTGTTTTTGTTTTTTGAACCACGATCACTACGCGGAAAATGATTCGTCTTTAGTCTCGTTACTTTAGGCTTCTTAGCCTCCGATTGCAAAGTTGTATTTCTTCGTTTCAGAACGTCTTTCGTATTCCTTTTATGATGGTAAAAGTGAATAATCTTCGGCAAAGAATATATTAATAACTTGAGTTGTTCTTAAACCTTTGGTTCACAAGTTCGTTTCTTCTCCACACGAAACCACAGATATGACTGATTTAATTCTCATACTCTGCATTTGTTTCAAAGCAGTCGCCATTACCTGATCAATGATTTAGCCTATATCCGCCACGATACATTGTAACTAAGTTACAAGAGGTTTACGTCCTATCTGAACGGCGCATCCACCGAGTCATCCTTTGGAATATATCCTATTAAGTTAGCTTTCAACATAACTAAGGAAACGTATTATATACCGAGTACATGGAGTTCTCCATAGTAGAATGGATAAAGTCATTGTTCGATAAGTACTAGGTTTGTGGTTCGAAACGAGTCTCGGAAGTTTTAGGTTATTTAAATTCTTAATTCCTCAGTTCTCAATATCTTTCTCTGCCTTCGTAATCATATGATGCTCTAAAAAGAGTTCTCCACCTTATTTGACAACTATCTAATGTCATCCTCACAGTTCGAAACTTTCCCTTCTGTTTCACAAAATCACAATTTTCGTCTTAATATGAATGCTGTCCGATCATTTTTCCCAATTCTAAATCTGTGTATATAAATCATCCCTCTCTGTTACATACTTGAATCTCTCTCTCTCAAAGTCGCCCAGGAACTCATATGGCTTGAGATCGAACCTTCGACTCTTGAAACCAAATGTAAGCTCTCTAGCAATGTGCTATCGTAACTCTATAGATTTTTGCTAAAAGCAGTGTCCTTTAGATTTTTTCGGGGAGGGGGGAGATTCTCCGCCGACATAACATTTTCACTTTTTTATTAGTTTATTACTATACATTTGATCATACAATACGTATTTATGAAGCTCAAGGGAGGGGGAATTACACCATTCTGTCCTGCACAAATGACCCCCCTGGAACATTTGCTGCAATTACTAAAATAAATGAAATGAATCATTGAATAACATTCATTTCTGTCAGTATATATTTTAGAGCTCTGTGCGTGCATTACAGACTTTAGGAAGCACAAAACCTACTGCCGTTATTGGCAATTTCCATGGATTTTTTAGGGAGCATCTTACTAGCTTGCAGTCTTTAAAGAAGAGAAAGAACGAAACTAAACGTCTTTATGAAGCTCTGGGAACATTGTGTGACTTTTTTAAAATTTAGACTCTTAAAAATATTTCAGAACAAACGAATGGAAAAGACTGTTTTAAAGCTATTACGTTGTAACCTAGATTCCTGATTCTTTTTCAGCTGAATGGAAAGAGTGTACTACGTCACACTCACTGCTTTAAACAAGGATATGTGGAGGAGTTGTATTGAATACTAGAAGCAACTAATCGATTGAGACATGTATTTCTGGATGCATGAGAAAACGGGGCAAGATTTTTTTTTTAAATTTGAGCTTAGAATTTTTTGTAACAATTTCTATGAAGCGAACTGTACAAAACTATTCGTCAATTACTGTACCGGCATATAAAAATGGATTTAATAAAGGTATGTTACCATTCCACTTTTCACTGACGGTATGTATTAATCACTGAAAAAACAGAGACGGTATGTCTTCATCCTTGAAAAACCAGAGGCGGTATAGCATACCACCGCATACCGTCTCACTTCGACCACTGATTATTATTATTTACATGTTATTCTGTCGTTAGGAAATAAATTAAGATAGAATATTGAATATTTTGTACTTCAAAATTTTTGAGGGGGACACGTCCCCCCGCCAGAGACGCCTGTGCTTCTGGTTTCAATATTAATTTACAAACAGCAAAAATATATATATATATATATATATATATATATATATATATATATATATATTGATAGATCCAACTAGTTTTTGCTGTGGATTTCACGTTCCAAGAATATATTTTATGACATTATTGTACACCCAGCCACAACAGTAATTCCCTCCCTAAGCGCTCTAATTCCATTACTTGGGGTCCAG